>NC_092048.1:51137121-51743900 GCF_003086295.3 Arachis hypogaea
CTGTGCCTCCTAGAACTCTAGTTGGCCGAACTCAAGGGGTAGGGGAGCTATGTCACCGTCAACTTCCACCGGACAAAAATGACGCCAACACATAGAGGAGGAGTATACGAACACTTTTACCGGATTAGATTTTTTATTAGAGTTACGGATTTAAAGAAATTGAAATCGAAAAGTTTAAGAGGTTCGTGATTTTCTCTCTCTCACTCTCGGTACTTCTCTTCTCACCATGCTTGAAATGAAGCAAAATGAAGTTACTGAATGATGATTAATATGATGTAGAAGGATTAGGTGTCATGCTTATGATATTAAGTAGTTAGGCGTGTCATTACAAGCTTCATTGTTTTCTTTTTTCGGTCAATAATAATAATAATAATAATAATAATAATAATAATAATAATAATAATAAGGAGGTTAAATATGTATGAGTTACTAACATGAATGACATTAGTAACTTAGGTATTAAAAGATATTTGACGAAGCATTAGCTACTCTAAGCTCATCAAGAAATACCAATAATTAATTTTATTGGTAGAAGTTGGACTTGATAATATTATTATTATCTAAATTTCTTTATAATTAGAGCAAGTAAAATAAATAAATAACATAATAATAAAATTATATTACCATTTATTTTACTTCGGGATTTGAAGTCGACTCATCAAAATAAAACTACTTGTTTTAAAATATTATTTTAAAAAAAATTCGTATTAATGCAAAAATTAGAGTTGTTACAAGTGCCTTGGACTCAGTCAACTCTATTACGTTGTTGCTATTTTCCTGTAACTGCCTTGGACTCAATCTGTTATATTGCTTTGTTACTATCTTCCTCTGTTTTATATTCAGATTGGATGATTCCTCTATTAAGAACATAGGACAAGAAAAGAAAGCACTCAATTATAAGTGTGTGTATGTCAGCCTAAACTCTCTAATTGAGTGAACAAAATAAAACCTCACTACTTATGAAACGAGTTCCTAGCAAGTTGCATATCCAATAGTACCAGAGTTGTTGAAATAGACCTCCTAATATATACAACATAATATAGTGACTGCTTGTTCTTTCTGAAATTTTACAAGAATTTAGATCCCATTTTCATGTGCCACTTGACGATTGGATTTTCTACTGGTAAAGAATTTTATAAAAATAATCACGTTGTAAGTATAGTTTTTAAACCAACAAAGAATTCTTTCGTACAAAAGTTTTGGTTGTCACAAGTAACAAAATCCAATAAAATTTATAACCGGAGTATTTAAACCTCGGGTCGCCTTCTCAAGGAATTGCAGGGAGGTGTATTTATTATTGGTTATGGAAAAAGGTATATTTTTGGATTTTTGAATTAAAGAACAAGTAAATTAAATGACAAAAAAAATAAATTAATAATTAAGAAAACTCTTGGCAAGGTATGAGAACTTGAAATCCCATCCTAGTTATCCTTATCAGGTGTGATGAGAATTGTTTATTGCTCCCACTTAGTTAACCCTTACTAAATAAAGGAAAGTCAAGTAGACTAATCAACTTGATTCCTCAAGTCCTAGTCAACTCCTATGGAAAGACTAGCTTTAGAGGGATCCAAATCAATCAGCAATTTCCAATTTTCAATCAACTGCTGAGTTTGACAACTCAAGTGTCACCAATTTCTCAACCAAAGCCAAAAGATGAAAAATCTAAATTATTTATATCATAAATAGAAGAAAGCAATCATAAATCTGAAATACCTCAAATTGCATTAAATAGAATATTCAAATCTAACATGAAGAGTTCATAAGCCAATTTGGCTAAATAAGTAATTACCAAGAGAAATAAGCAACTAAAGTAATAGAGTAAATAAAAGTAAAAGAGAAACTAAATTAAAGGAACATTAAACCTGGAATGAAGAAATAACCATACTCTAAGAGAAATCCTAATTCTAAAACCTAAGAAAGAGGAGAGAGCCTCTCTCTCTAGAAACTACATCTAAAACCTAAAATTATCAATTATGAATGTTGTATCAATGAATGAATGCATTCTCCCACTTTATAGCCTTTAATCTGTATTTTATGGGCCGAAAACTGGGTCAAAAACAACTCAGAAATCGCTCCCAACGATTTCTGATACGTACAGGTCGTGGCACTGTCACGCGTATGGACGTACGCGTGGATTGAGTTTTCGCCAGGTGATGCGTGTGCGTGATCCACGCGTGTGCGTGATCCACGCGTGCGCGTGATCCACGCGTGAGCGTCACCTATCTTTGAGATAGCTATGGCAAATTATATATCGTTGCGAGGCTCCGGATGTTAGCTTTCCAACGCAACTAGAACCGTGTCATTTGGACCTCTATAGCTCAAGTTATGGTCAATTTATTACCAAGTGGTCAGGCTGGACAGCTTTAGCAGTTCCTTCAGTTTCTTGTATTCCTTCTACTTTTGCATGCTTCCTTTTCATTCTCTAAGCCATTTCTGCCTTATAAATCCTGAAATCACTTAACACACATATCAAGGTATCGAATGGTAATAAGAGAGGATTAAAACTAGCAATTTAAAGGCCCAGGAAACATGTTTTCAATCATAGCACAAGATTACACTACAAGAAAAATACCTATTCAACCACACTTTTTTAAGCTACATTTGAAAAGCGTAGCCTATTCCTAGAACTGGCTACGCTTTTTTGTAGGGTGCCCTTAAGAGAGCCAGGAAGGCAACTGCTGCCTAGAATATTTCGCCCAAAGGTCCTGGGGAGGGGTCTTCCAATGTTACGCTGAGGAGGTCAACCTTAGACACTTTTGGACCGAGGAAGATCATCCCAACTCCCCAGGTTTGCTTGGCTTCTTCTGATCCTCCTCTGCCGACCTCTGGTGCTGCCTCTCCCTCTGCTACTGGTCCTCCCCCTAAGAAGCAGAAGACTATTGAACCCTATAATCTGGATGCCCCTGACTTTGATATTATGGGATTTGTTGATAACCAGATTGCCCCTTATGGCCGACTTCCTATGGATGATGTGTCCATCCTGCACCACCTGGATTTTATCACCAGAAGTAGTGTTCGGATGGCGCACATGGCTGCAGCTTTGTTTCGCTCAATCCAAGACTCTCCCGTCCATGCGACGAAGGATTTTATGCTGGAAGCCAAGTCGGAGTATGACAGGATCAAGGAGTTGAAGGATGAGCTGGACGCTAGAGTTATTAAGCTGGAGTTAGATTTAGAGAAGAAAAAGTCTCGGGCTATCAGAGCTGAGGCGGCTGCGAATTTGGCCGAGGAGATGGCCAAGAAGTCGAAGGAGAGTTATACTCGAACTTATGGCGAGTTATTAGAGACCAAGGAGAGGTTTGACTCGGCCCGTGCTGATTATGCTGAGCTTCAGGGCCATCTTGTGGGTAGCGTGACAGATGCGTATGAGAACCTAAAAGCTCAGGTCCGAGTTCTTGCTCCCGAGCTCGACCTGAGTCTTTTTAGTTTGGATAATGTTCCGAGGGTTACCTGAAACTGGAGGTCGATCTCGGTTGAGATCCTATGTATGGATCGGTACCGACGTGTCCGGCTGGTAGGAGACGACCGGAGCTGTCGTGTCCGACTTGTTGGACTGGTTGTACTGCTGATCCTTCGTCACCGGAGAGTGGGGGGTACCTGCAAGAGACTCCGATGCTTAAGTTAGCATGGGTATTAAACAGGTGTTATGTAGAATCAGAGTATGAGTTATACCTGAGTGTTCCAGTGTATTTATAATGGTGAGATGTGACCTTTGGATAAGATAAGTTAGTTATCTTATCTTATCTTTATCTTTCGGGTTGAGGTCAGCGTATCTTCAACGGAACCGCCCTTCTCTCTGTAGTCCTGAACGACCTTTGGATTTGGGTTGTATTCCTGGAATTGGGTCCTTTTTGGGCTTTCCTGTCAATTTGGCCGAGTTCTTCGTAAAGAAGTCGGTCCGCTTGACCTAAAGAGGTCGGTCGCTTTATCGTCGATCACCCAAGGTCGGATATCTCGACCCAGGGTATGAACAGTGCCCCTGCTTGAGCTCGGTCTTCTTTGTTGAGGTCGAGTCCTTGACTTCGGTCCTTCTTGTAGCGAAGCCGAACTCAAGCATCTTGTCGACTCCTTTGTGTAACAGCTTTTGTATGTAGAATGTTTTCCTCTACAAGCGCGCGCTTTTGTATTAGCGCTTTTTTTTTTTGGGAATGCAAGCGGTTTTAATATCCGCATTTAATTGGCATTTAATTGCCCCGTTTCCCCTAACTTCTCTATTTTTGAATTTTGCATTCAAGAAACGGATTCTCTCCTTCGCCCTTTTCGTAACTTCTTCGCACTTATTCATTTTCTGCCTTTCACCCACATTTCAACTTTTCTTGCGACGTCGCTTGGTGATTTTTTTGAAGCTTCTGTTTTCGCCTGGAGTTTTATGGTTTCGTGTTTCTCTCTGTGATACTGCTTTTGTTCGTGCTCTTTTGCTCATGAGAGGGCAATTCCATATTTCGTCTTCCATCCTCAATTTCCCTGAAGCTTGCTACTTTTTCCAGGTTGGTATTAGCTTTCTTGCTTCTTTCATAGCTTCGTCTTCAGTTTTTTAGTGAAGCTTTGATTTTGTATGTTTGAAAGTTTGAATCTTTTTCGTGGTCTTGTATTTTCTTGTCACTGTAATATGTTTTCCCTGACTTTCTTTTACGCATTCTCTTGGCATTTCCGTAGAGGCTTTCTAGGGTTTTGTTGTTGCTTCTGGTTGTTTCCTGTCTGATATCGATAGAGAATCTGCATCTGTTCCTTGCTTTGTTTGGAGATTTCTTTTTGATTCTGACAAAGTTTGCATCTTTGATGATTTCTACTTGGCGTGTTCGATGTTAGTGCTTGCTCTTTGCTGATGATTTTTTGCTTGATTTCGAAAAAGTTTGCGCCTTTGCTGTTTTTCCGCTGATAAACTGTAGGATGGTGGACCTTTTGCATTTTTTGCTTCCTTTGTTTTCTTTCTGGATTTTATTTTGATGAGTGCCGGGATGTAGGTTGTAGAAATAACTTAAAGACCTTGCTTTGTTTACTGCCTCCAAGGGATGCCCCAAGACCTTTGTCTTGAGTCTTGGGGTTTTCCCTTTTTGTTTATCCGCCCGTCGAGATGTTTTGCCCTCTATCCGAGATGTTTTTAAGTAATCCATTTTTCTTTTCTTTTTGTAGGATTTAGTTGACCTCATGTCTTCCCGAAATAACGTTGTAGAGATGCCTTCCCAGGTTCCCACGGGTATGGCCGATTGGGTGGACTCCATGGTTCTCATGTGTGTCTCGCTGGTTGATTCTGAATTTTGTGCTCAGCTTAGGCAGTTTCATAGTGTCTGTAGTAATTCTGGTGATGAGAAGAACTATGAACTTGTCTCTCCTTTTTCTGACGAGAGAGTCTGCTTTTCAACTCGGGTTGTTGATGGTCGCCCTTTCTTTTATGCTTATGATTTTTTCTTTGGTCAGCTGGGTATCACCCTTCCTTTTACCAAATTTGAAACCGACCTGTTATGGTCTTGTAATGTTGCCCCTTCTCAACTTCACCCCAATTCCTGGGGTTTTATTAAAATTTTCCAATTGTTGTGCAATGGTTTTGGTATTCCTGCTTCCCAATCTCTCTTTTTCTATCTTTTTGTCTTGACTAAGCCCGGTGTGGTAAAAAAGAAGTCAGCTTGGGTCTCCTTTCGTTCTACCCAGGGAAAGAAGGTTTTTTCCATGTTTGATGAGTCGTTCCGTGATTTTAAAAACTACTTTTTCAAGGTCCGAGCTGTTGAAGGAGCTCGGCCCTTTTTTCTGGATGAAAATGACTAACCTGCTTTTTCCTTGGAATGGCAAAAAGACGTGAGGGTCTCCAGGTATTCGTGGGAGATGTTGGATGATACTGAGCGAGCCTTTGTGACTATCTTGGAAGAACGCTGGGGTCAACCTCCCCATCTCGACACAAAGAAATTTCTAACCAATCCTTCTCTTCTTCAAATTGAACTGGGTATCTTTGTGTTTTCTTTATTATCCGTGTATATTGCTTGTAGCTGTCTTTCCGACTTGTCTGACTTGTAACTGATTTTCTATTTTATTTGCAGAGGAAATAAAGAATAGTGAATCCATGAAAGCTTTTAAGAGGGCACAGAGGGCAACTGCTGCCAGAAATGTTGCTGCCAAGGCGGCTGGGGAGGGATCCTCCCAAGTGCGCGAGAAGCCATCAGTGCAGAGTTCTGCCGGGGTGAAGAAGGTGATCCCTACACCCCGAGTTCGTTTGGTAGATCCTCACATCACCTCTGCTGCTCCTTCTGTTGCTCCTCCCAATAAAGAACAAAAGACTGCTGAGCCCTTTGACCTCGATGCTCCTGATTTTAATGCTATTGAATTCGTGGATCAACAAATCGGTCCCTACGGCACTCTCTCCATGGACGATGTGTCCATCCTCCATCACTTGGAGTTTATGGCCCAAAATCATGTGAAGATGGCGTATATGTCGGCTGCCATATATCGAACTGCTCAGAATCTCCCTCTCCACGCTACTAAGGCGTTTATGGAGGAGGCGAAACAAGAGTTTGATCGGATGAAGGAGTTAAAGGAGGAGCTTGAGACGAAGGTAGCCAAGCTGGAGAAGGACTTGAAGAATGAGGAGGCGAGTTCTCAGTCATTGGTAGCTTCTTTGAGGTTGGCTGAGGACGCAGTCCTGATGCACAAGGAGAGTTACCTTTCATCTTATCGGGAGGTGATGCGCCTGAGGGGGGAGCTTGACAGTGTTCGGGAAGATTATGCTGAGCTCCAAAGTCATCTCGTTGGCAGCATGACTGCTGCTTATGAGAACTTGAGGGAGCAAGTTCAGGTCATTGCTCCCGAGGCCGACGTCACCCTTTTTAGCCTGGATAATATAGTCAAGGATGGCAAGATTGTCCCTGATGATGAGGGTGATGATGATGATGTTGTTGCTCCCCCTGTGTCCTCTACCAAAGTGCCGACCTCTTCGGTTCCTCCTGCTGTTCCCGACTCGGATTGCTAGATCCTGAATCGGGAGGATGGAACTGTGGATGCTGTGCCGATCCAGACTCGCCCTCCTTCTCCTTGTCCTAATGCTACCAAGAAGGCTCCTGACGCTTGCTGATCTCTTCTTGAAAATTTGTGTAGTTGGCCCGGCTTGTGGGCTCTTTTAGAACTTTTTTATTTATTTGCTGACGCTTCTTAGCAACTTTTTATGAGGAACAAAAAGTAACTTGTTATCTCTTCGTGGTAGGTTTTGGTGGCCTTCCAGGCCTTATAACTTTATAGAGTAAAAGTAGTTGTTTGACTTGACATCTTTTTTGTTTTTCTATTGATGTTCGAAATCTTGCTGCTCGACCTCCTTGGATTACTTTGCTTTATTTGCTTGTATCTTGGATCCTTTGAGGCTGTGATTGTATAGATCCAACTTGTTTCTCGGTTTTCTGTATTTGTGATCGATTCCTTTGCGTTGGTCCCCTTCTAAGTTATTTTGGTAATCCTCTTTTTTGGACCTTTGTTAGGTCTCTTTCAAGGATTACTTTGATAACTTTTTCGATAGTAGGAGTCCGACTTGGTTATATCGGTCTCCTTTAAGTTATTTTTTGTAGTCCTCTTTCTTGGATCTTTGTCAGATCTCTTTTAGGGACTACTTTGATAACTTTTCAGTAGTAGGAGTCCGACTTGGTTATATCGGTCTCCTTTAAGTTATTTTTTGTAGTCCTCTTTCTTGGATCTTTGTCAGATCTCTTTTAGGGACTACTTTGATAACTTTTCAGTAGTAGGAGTCCGACTTGGTTATATCGGTCTCCTTTAAGTTATTTTTTGTAGTCCTCTTTCTTGGATCTTTGTCAGATCTCTTTTAGGGACTACTTTGATAACTTTTCATTTTGGGCTGACTTTGTTATGTCGGGCCCTTCTAAGTTAAAGTAATCCTCTTTAATAGGGTTGGCCAGACCTCTTTCCAGGGTTTACTTATAACTTGGGTTGACTTGGTTCGACATCTTAACGTTCGACCAGTCTTTAAGTTATTATTTTAGCGATCCGTAAGACCTCGTCAGGTTCTTTTTTAGATCACTTTCGATAACTTCTTACATTATTCTGTGTTCATCTTTGCCGATTTGTAGAAAGTGGTTGTCATCTCTAGATCGTCCTTTGGGTGAATCGCGTTTTCACCTTTATCGGACGGTTTGTCTTTATCGTGATTGTGCAGTGAAATTGTTTTTCACTTTCTGCCGATCTGTTGCTTTATAATCGAACGATGAATGCTTCAGATTAATGCGTCTTGAAATCTTTGTAGAATATCTAAAATGTATTTTATTTAAAGGAAAAGTACAAATATATACATATGGGATTGTCTGAGTCTCAACTTGGTGCCTCATTAAAAAACCTTTTCAGGAAAAAGAGTGCATCCAATGATGAGATCTTTTATCTCTTCTAACTGTAGTACCTTCTTAGGTTGCAGGCGTGCCATGACCTGGGAAGCTCTCGTCCATCGAGTTCAGACAGTCTGTAGTAGCCCTTTCCAAGTACTTCTACAACTCGGTAAGGTCCTTTCCAGTTTGCTGCCAGCTTTCCTTCTCCTGGTCGAGTTGTTCCGATATCATTTCGGATTAGGATGAGATCATTCTTTGCAAAACTTCTCAGCACTACCTTTTGATTATATCTAGAAGCCATTCGGCGCTTTAGAGCTTCTTCCCTGATTCGAGCTCTTTCCTGGATTTCGGGTAACAGGTCGAGTTCTTCTCTCTGAAGTTGGGAGTTTGCTTCCTCATTGTAGTGAACTACTCTAGGCGACCCTTCCTCAATCTCTACTGGGATCATTGCCTCTATTCCGTATGCTAATCGGAAGGGAGATTCCTTCGTGGTGGAATGTGGCGTTGTTCGATATGCCCATAGGACCTGTGGAAGCTCTTCTGCCCAGGCTCCTTTTGCATCTTGTAATCTCCGTTTTAATCCGGCCAGTATGACTTTGTTAGCGGCTTCGGCCTGTCCGTTGGCTTGTGGGTGTTCAACGGAGGTGTACTGGTGCTTTATATTCAAGTCGGCTACTAGTTTCCTGAAGCCTGCATCTGTGAATTGAGTGCCATTGTCTGTGGCTATTGAATATGGAGCCTCGAACCTCGTGACAATGTTTCTATATAAGAATTTCTGGCTTCTTTAAGCGGTGGCATTGGCTAGGGGCTCTACCTTGATCTACTTTGTAAAGTAATCTACCCCTACTATGAGGAATTTGACTTGTCCTGATCCCTGTGGGAAGGGGCCGAGAAGATCGAGTCCCCATTTTACAAATGGCCAAGGCAAGGTCATGCTGATGAGCTCTTCTGGCGGGGCGATGTGAAAGTTGGCATGTTTCTGACATGGTGGACATGTCTTTACAAATTCTGTGGCTTCCTTCTGTAGATTTGGCCAATAAAATCCTGCCCGGAGTACTTTTTTGGCGAGAGCTCGTGCTCTGAGATGATTGCCACAAATACCGCCGTGTATTTCTTCTAGCACTTCCTTTGTGTTGGAGGTCGGCACGCATTTTAGTAAAGGTATTGAGATTCCTCTTTTGTACAAGATGTTGTTTATGATGGTGTAGTACTGTGCCTCCCTTTTTAACCTCTTTGCCTCCTTTTCTTCTGTGGGGAGCGTTCCTGTTTTGAGGTAGTTGGTTATGGGGGTCATCCATCCTTGGTCCTGACTTGTTATAGTCATGACTTTTTCCTCTTCCGAGATTGACGGTTTCTGCAACATTTCCTGGATGAGGCTTCTATTGTTGCCCCCTGGTTTGGTGCTGGCTAGTTTTGAGAGTGCATCAGCTCGGGCATTTTGTTCGCGGGGTATGTGGCAGATCTTATACTCCCCGCTTTGTCCGAGCTGTTCCTTGGTTTTATCCAAATACTTTTTCATGGTGGGATCTTTGGCTTGGTAGCTCCCTGTTATTTGTGATGTGACCACTTGTGAATCGCTGTAAATGTTGAGTTTTTGAGCTCTGACCTCTTTAGCCAGCTTCAAACCAGCTAATAATGCTTCATATTCCGCCTGGTTGTTTGAGGTCGGGAACCCAAACTTGAGGGAGAGCTTAACTTGGGTTCCTTGATTGCTTTCTATTATCACGCCTGCGCCGCTTCCAGTTTTATTTGAAGAACCATCCACGTAAATATTCCATTTTGTGGGGGTTTCTAGGGCATCTGTGAATTCTGCGATAAAGTTAGCCAGATACTGTGATTTGATGGCCGTCCGAGCTTCATATTGGAGGTCAAACTCTAACAACTCGACTGCCCATTGTAGAATTTTGCCTGCTAGATCTGTTTTCTGCAATATTCCTTTTATGGGCTGGTTAGTTCGAACCTTAATGGTGTGAGCCTGGAAGTACGGGCGGAGTCGTCGAGATGTTAGGATGAGAGTATAGGCAAATTTTTCTATTTTCTGGTAGTTCAGCTCGGATCCCTGTAGTGCCTTGCTAATGAAGTAGACAGGTTGTTGCCCATCTTCGTCTTCTCTGACTAGTGCTGAGGCTATTGCCCGGCTCCCTACTGCGAGATATAATATGAGCGGTTCTTCTTCTCGTGGTCGAGATAGGATAGGTGGCCGTCCTAAGAACCCTTTGAAGTCTTGGAAGGCTTGCTCACATTCTGTCGTCCATCCGAACTATTTTCCCTTTCTTAAAGTAGCATAGAAGGGGAGGGATCTTATCGCAGCTCCTGCTAAGAATCGGGATAGGGCAGCCAGTTTCCCGTTGAGTTGTTGTACTTCTTTGACACAGGTTGGGCTCTTCATGTTGAGTATGGCTTGACATTTGTCTGGATTTGCTTCAATTCCCCTTTGTGTGAGCATGAAACCTAAGAATTTTCATGCTTCTACTGCGAAAGTGCATTTTGCGGGATTGAGTCGCATGTTGTGCTTCCTTATGGTGTCGAACACTTGAGCCAGGTCAGATAATAATGTATCTTCGCTTTGTGTCTTTATCAACATGTCGTCCACATAAACTTCCATGATTTTTCCGATGTGATCTAAGAAGACTTTATTCATTAGCCTTTGATAAGTAGCTCCTGCGTTCTTGAGACCGAAAGGCATCACGATGTAGCAGTAGTTTGCCTTTGGTGTTAAGAACGAGGTCTTTTCCTGATCTGGTGGATACATGGGGATTTGGTTGTATCCCGAATATGCGTCCATAAACGAGAGGTATCTATATCCGGAGGAAGCATCTACTAAAGCGTCGATGCTTGGGAGTGGGTATGGATCTTTTGGGCAGGCTTTGTTGAGATCGGTGTAATCGGTGCACATTCGCCACTTCCCATTTGATTTTTTCACCAAGACGACGTTAGCTAGCCATAGTGGGTACTTGACTTCTCTTATAAATCCTGCCTCCAGTAGTGCTTGTACTTGTTCTTCCATAGCTTTGGATCGTTCTGACCCGAGTTTCCTTCGTCTCTGCTGCACCGGCCGAGATCCTGGGTAGACCGCCAACTTGTGGCACATTAGCTTAGGGTCTATGCCTGGCATGTCTGCGACTTTCCATGCGAAGAGATCGACATTATCTCGTAAGAATTGTATCAGTAATTCCTTTGAGTCTCCTCTTAGGATCGTGCCAATATTGGTCGTTTTGTCCGAGGTGTCTCCAATTTGAATCTTCTCTATCTCGCCTTCTGGTTGCGGACGGAGTTCTTCTCGTTGCTGGACTCCACCCAGTTCAATTGTATGAAACTCTTCTCCTTTGCCTCTGAGGTTTAGGCTTTCATTATAAGAGCGACGTGCCATCTTTTGGTCAGCTTTTATCATAGCTATCCCTTTCGGAGTTGGGAATTTCATACATAGGTATGGGGTCGAGACTATTGCGCCGAGTTGGTTGAGTGTTGTCCGACCTATGAGAGCATTGTAAGATGAACTTACATCGACTACGATGTAATCTATTTTGAGGGTCCTGGATTGGTCCCCTTTTCCGAAGGTTGTATGTAGTGGTATGTATCCTAGTGGTCGAACCGGGGTATCTCCTAACCCAAACAGACTGTTTGGATATGCTTTAAGTTCTTTTGCTTCTAAGCCAAGTTTATCAAAGGCTGTTTTGAATAAGATGTCGGCAGAACTCCCTTGGTCTATTAAGGTACGGTGTAGGTTGGCGTTTGCCAATTTGATGGTGATAACCATGGGATCGTCATGTCCTGTGATGATGCCAGACGCGTCTTCCTTAGTGAATGTTATCGCTGGGATGTTGAGCGCTTCTTCCTCTCCTTCGACATGATATACTTCTTTGAGATATCTTTTGCGAGAGGATTTGGAGATCCCTCCTGCTGCGAATCCGCCATGTATCATGTGGACATGTCTTTCTGGTGTCCGAGGTGATCGTTCAGTTCGTCCGTCATCCTCGTCCCTTCGTCTTTTTCTTTGGTCATCATCTTGGGTAGCCAGAAATCAATCTAATCTTCCTTCTCTCACTAATTTTTCTATGATATTCTTTAAGTCGAAGCACTCGTTGGTGGAGTGCCCTCAAACTCGATGGTATTCACAATATTCCTTCCGGTTTCCCCCTCCCCTTTTGCCTTTGAGTGGTCGCGCTGGGGGGATATTCTCTGTATGGCAGACTTCTTTGTACACGTCGACCAGGGATGCCCTGAGAGGGGTGTAATTATGGTACTTTTTGATTTTCTCCCCCTGTCGATCTTCTTTCTTTTTGGATTCCTTGTCTTTATCCTGGTAGGGGTTCCTAGATTTTGAGGTTTCTCCCAACCGAGCATTTTCTTCCATGTTGATGTATTTTTCTGCTCGCTCCTGTACTTCGTCTAATGAGGTAGGGTACTTCTTTGATATAGATTGGCTAAATGGTCTCTCTCGTAGGCCATTGATGAGTCCCATGATGGCGGCCTCTGTTGGTAAGCTTTGTATGTCTATACATGTTTTGTTGCATCTTTCCATGTAGTTGCGGAGGCTCTCCCGATCTCCTTGCTTGATCCCTAGTAGATTGGGGGCGTGCTTGACCTTATCTTTCTAGATGGAGAATCTGGCCAGGAACTTTTTGGCCAGGTCATCGAAGTTTGAGATGGACTTTGGAGGTAAGTTGTCGAACCATCGGATTGCTGTCTTCGTGAGAGTTGTTGGGAAAGCTTTGCAGCGAACGGCGTCTGAGGCGTCGGTAAGGTACATTCTATTTCTGAAATTGCTGAGATGGTGGTTGGGGTCTGTGGTACCATCATATAAAGTCATATATGGGAGTTTGAAGTCCTTTGGGATTTTGGTTTTCATGATCTCCCTGGTGAATGGATCCTGTTCTTTGCGTGAGCTTTCCTCAGAAGTGATCCGAGGGGCCTTCGATTTGAGATCGGCTTCTAATTGCTGTAATTTTTCTTCCAATTCTCGACGTCGCCGTACCTCTCTTTGTATATCCTTTCCGATTTCTCGTTGTTGTTGGGTTTCTTCTTCAAGATGTTTCAAGCGATCTTGAAGAGCTTCTATTGCTCCCGGTTTAGATGTATTTTTGTCTCCCTTGGATTCTGGGGTGTCTTTTAGTGGGGTGTCCGCATTTTTATGCGGCGTTCTATTTTCTAGATCTGAATCGTAGTCGTTGTCACGGTTGTCCGCCATGGTGATGGGATGACTTCCAGGTTCCCCGGCAACGGCGCCAATGTTCTGAGGGTTACCTGAAACTGGAGGTCGATCTCGGTTGAGATCCTCTGTACGGATCGGTACCGACGTGTCCAGCTGGTAGGAGACGACCGGAGCTGTCGTGTCCGACTTGTTGGACTAGTTATACTGCTGATCCTTCGTCACCGGAGGGTGGGGGGTACCTGCAAGAGACTCCGATGCTTAAGTTAGCATGGGTATTAAACAGGTGTTATGTAGAATCAGAGTATGAGTTATACCTGGGTGTTCCAGTGTATTTATAATGGTGAAATGTGACCTTTGGATAAGATAAGTTAGTTATCTTATCTTATCTTTATCTTTTGGGTTGAGGTCAGCGTATCTTCAACGAAACCGCCCTTCTCTCTGTAGGCCTGAACGACCTTTGGATTTGGGTCGTATTCCTGAAATTGGGCCCTTTTTGGGCTTTCCTGTCAATTTGGCCAAGTTCTTCGTAAAGAAGTCGGTCCGCTTGACCTAAAGAGGTCAGTCACTTTATCGTCGATCACCCCAGGTCGGATATCTCGACCCAGGGTATGAACAGATAACATTGTTGAAAATGGTACGATTGATCCTGCGCCGGATGAAGATGAAGAGGAAGGTCCTCCCCCAGAGCCGCCGATCAAGGCTTCTACTGCCGCGACTTCTTCAACTGCTGCTGCTGAGGTCAGCCATTCCCAGCCTGATCCGGATTGTGAGATACTCAATCGTGAGGATGGGACTGTGGACGCTATCCCTATGAATATCATTCCTCCGCCTTCTGACGCTGCTACTGGGGAAACCTTGCACCCCTTATGAATTATGTGTTTTTATCTCCACAGCTCGACTTGTGGGCTTTTGAACTCTACTTCTTGTAATCTTGGTTTATAACTTGGTTCCTTTGACTGTTAGTTGCTTCTATGCAACTTAGTAGATAAACAAAGTTCTTTTGAACTCTTGAGGTCCTCTTCCAGGTTGCCTCCTAAGTTTCTTTAATGATTTTCGGAATAGTCTTGTTTTCTTTGACATGTTGGCTGTCTTTTTGGGGATTTCTGTAGATCCTCTGTAAGGTATCGAGATTCGGTTGTCCGACCTCTTTCTTGTCGATGTGATGACTTGTCTGATGACTTTTTTGTCAGATGACTTGTCTGATGACTTCTCATAGAACACTTTTGATAGCTTTGTTGCGAGATCGTGAGGTCGCGGCTTTTTAGGCTGAGCTGTGTCCCTTCTAGCGCATGCCTTTTGTTGGTCGACTTCTCTTGTCGATTCTTTCTCGAGTTATTTTTAGTAATCCATTTTTAATTAGGGCTGGCCAAGCCTCTTTCTATGGATTAGTTTTTATAACTCTGTCGCTTTGATTGGTCTGGTCCAACTTCTTCTTGGTCGGTCCTTTCTAAGTTATTTCTAGTAATCCATTTTTACTCAGACCTCGTCATGCATCTTTCTATGGATTACTTTTTATAACTTTTGTAGCTTTCATGTCGATTGGTCCGACTTCTTCATGTCGGTCCATTCTAAGTTATTTTTAGAAATCTATTTTTACTCAGACCTCGTCAGGCATCTTTCTATGGATTACTTTTTATAACTTTTGTAGTTTTCATGTCAATTGGTCCAACTTCTTCATGTCGGTCCATCCTAAGTTATTTTTAGCAATCCATTTTTACTTAGACCTCGTCAGGCCTCTTTCTATGGATTACTTTTTATAACTTTTGTAGCTTTCATGTCGATTGGTCCGACTTCTTCATGTCAGTCCATCCTAAGTTATTTTTAGCAATCTATTTTTTCTCAGACCTCGTCAGGCCTCTTTCTATGGATTACTTTTTATAACTTTTGTAGCTTTTATGTCGATTGGTCCGACTTCTTCATGTCGGTCAATCCTAAGTTATTTTTAGCAATCTATTTTTTCTCAGACCTCGTCAGGCCTCTTTCTATGGATTACTTTTTATAACTTCTTGCATTAACCTATTTTTATCGCTTTTTTATCTTGCCGATTTTGTAGAAATCTGGCGGTGAGTTTGGTTCTCACTTGGTCGACCTTGTCAAAGTCGGGCGGTGAATTTGGTTTTCACCTTGCCGACCTTTGTAGACATTCGGACGATGAATTCAATTTTTATCGTAGTCGGGCGGTGAGTTTGGTTTTCACCTTGCCGACCTGTAGCTTTATAATCGGGCGATGAATTTTAGCATTCAGATTAATGCGTCTTGGTAGAGAAACTTCGTAGAAAATCTAAAAAGTTTTATTCCAATAGAAAGTAGACATATAGGCAAATAAAATATATACATGTGGGTGTTTACCCCTCTAAGTCAGGCAATTTTACAGATCTTGGCTTGGTGCCTCGTTAAAAAACCTTTTTAGGAAAAAGAGTGCACCTTGACCTAAGATCTTTATTACCTCCTAACTGTAATACCTTCTTAGATTGCAGGCGTGCCATGACCTTGGTAGCTCTCGCCCCTCGAGTTCAGACACCCTGTAGTAGCCTTTTTCTAGTACCTCTGTGACTTGGTAGGGTCCTTTCCAGTTAGCTGCTAGCTTCTCCTCTTCCGGTCGACTTGTTTTGATATCATTTCGGATTAGGATGAGGTCGTTGTTGGCAAAGCTTCGCTGTACTGCCTTCTGATTGTATTTTGAGGCCATTCGACGTTTTAACGCCTCCTCCCTGATCCGAGCTCTTTCTCGAATTTCTGGAAGTAGGTTGAGCTCTTCCCTTTGGAGTTGGGAGTTGGCTTCTTCATTGTAGTAGATCATTCTGGGGGATCCTTCTTCGATTTCTACCGGGATGATTGCCTCCATTTCGTAAGCCAATCAGAAAGGTGATTCCTTTATGGTGGAGTCTGGAGTTTTCCGATATGCCCATAGGACTTGTGGGAGCTCTTCAGCTAAGGCTCCCTTTGCGTCCTATAATCTCCGTTTTAACCCGGCTAGTATGACTTTGTTGGCAGCTTCTGCTTGTCCATTAGCCTGGGGGTGTTCTACGGATATGAATTGGTGCTTTATTTTTAAGTCAGCTACCAACTTCCTGTAACCTGCGTCTGTGAATTGAGTACCATATTTTCTGTGGTGATGGAGTGAGGAACCCCAAACCTTGTGACAATATTTCTATATAAGAATTTCTGACTTCTTTGAGCAGTGGCGTTAGCTAGGGGCTCTGCCTCAATCCATTTTGTGAAACAATCGACCCCTACAATGAGGAACTTGACTTGTCCTGATCCTTGGGGAAAGGATCCCAGGAGGTCGAGTCCCCATTTTGCGAACGGCCAAGGTGATGTTATGCTAATGAGCTCCTCAGGTGGGGTGATGTGGAAGTTAGCATGTTTCTGACATGGTGGACATGTCTTTACGAACTCTGTTGCTTCCTTTTGCAAAGTCGGCCAAAAGAATCCGGCTCGGAGTACTTTTTTGGAGAGAGCTTGTGCTCTAAGATGTTTGCCACATATGCCACTATGTATTTCTTCCAAGACCTTCTTTGTGTTGGAGGTCGGCACACATTTTAATAGGGGTGTCGAGATCCCTCTATTGTATAAGATGTTGTTTATAATGGTATAGTACTATGCTTCTCGTCTCAGCCTCTTCGCCTCCTTCTTATCTGTAGGGAGTGTCTCTGATTTGAGGTAATTGATTATGGGGGTCATCTATCCTTGGTCTTGGCCTGATATGGCTAGGACCTTTTCTTCCTCCGACATTGATGGGTTTTGCAGTATTTCCTGGATGAGGCTTCTATTGTTGCCCCCTGGTTTGGTGCTGGCTAATTTTGAGAGTGCATCAGCTCAAGCATTTTGTTCCCGAGGTATATGGCGGACCTCATATTCCCCGAGTTGTTCGAGCTGTTCCTAGTTTTGTCTAGGTACTTTTTTATGGTAGGGTTCTTAGCTTGGTAACTCCCTGCTATTTGCGAGGTGACTACTTGCGAATCGCTGAAGATGATAAGCTTTTGAACTCCAACTTCCTTAGCCAGCCTTAAACCAGCTAGTAATGCCTCGTATTCGGCCTAGTTATTTGAAGCAGGAAACTCGAATTTTAGGGAGAGTTCGATTTGGGTTCCCTGGTCGCTTTCTATTATCACACTTGCACTACTCTCGATTTTGTTTGAAGAGCCGTCTACATAGAGATTCCATTTTGTAGGAGTTCCCGGAGTGTCAATGTACTCAGCAATGAAATCAGCTAAATACTGAGACTTGATAGCCGTCCGAGCTTTATATTGAAGATCGAACTCAGATAGCTCGACTACCCATTGTAGAATTCTTCCAGCTAAGTCTGTCTTCTGTAGAATACCTTTCATAGGTTGGTTAGTCCGAACCTTGATGGTATGAGCTTGAAAATATGGGCGTAGTCATCGAGAAGTTAGTATGAGAGCGTAGGCGAACTTTTCTATCTTTTGATAGTTTAGTTCAGCCCTTTGCAGGGCTTTGCTGATGAAGTAGATGGGTTGTTGCCCACTTTCGTCTTCTCTAACTAGTGCTGAGGCTATTACCCGACTTCCCACTGCGAGGTATAATATGAGTGCTTCTTCTTCCTGTGGTCAAGTAAGAATGGGTGGTTGTCCCAGAAAATTTTTGAAATCTTGGAAAACTTGCTCGCATTCTGTGGTCCATTCAAACCTCTTTCCCTTCCTTAGTGTGGCGTAAAAGGGAAGAGGTCTTATGGCCGATCTGGCTAGAAATCTAGACAAGGTTGCCAGTCTTCCGTTGAGTTGTTGCACTTCTTTGACATAGGTCAGACTTTTCATGTTGAGTATAGCTCAGCATTTATCTGGGTTCGCCTCGATTCCTCGTTGTGTTAGCATGAAACCCAGGAATTTGCCAGCTTCTACTGCAAATGTACACTTTGCGGGATTAAGTCGCATGCCATGCTTTCTGATGGTGTCGAACACTTTGGCGAGGTCGGACAGTAATGATTCTTCACTTTGTGTTTTTATCAATATGTCATCTACATATACCTCCATGAGTTTCCCGATATGGTCTGCGAAGACCTTATTCATTAATCTTTGGTAGGTAGCTCCTACGTTTTTGAGTCCGAATGGCATGACGATATAACAGTAATTTACTTTTGGGGTTAGGAATGAGGTCTTTTCTTGATCAGGTAGGTACATCGGGATTTGATTATATCCTGAATAAGCATCCATGAAGGTAAGGTACTTGTATCCGGAGGAGGCATCCACTAGAGTGTGTATGCTTGGGAGTGGATAAGGATCTTTTAGACAAACTTTATTGAGGTCGGTGTAATCAGTACACATTCACCATTTCCCATTTGACTTTTCCACCAATACAACGTTGGCCAGCCATAGTGGGTACTTGACTTCTCTTATGAATCCTGCCTCCAGTAGAGCTTGTACCTGTTCTTCCATAGCTTGGGATATTTCTGGTCTGAGCTTCCGACGCTTCTGTTGTACTGGCCGAGATCCTGGGTATACTGCCAGTTTGTGGCACATTAGTTTGGGATCTATGCCCGGCATGTCTGCAGCCTTCCATGCAAAGAGGCCGACATTATCTCTTAGGAACTGTATCAGAGACTCCTTTATGTCTCCTTTCAAAGTCGCCCTAATACTTGTTGTCTTATCTGGGACATTCCTGATCTGGACTTCCTCGATCTCGCCCTCCGGTTGTGGACGAAGTTCTTCCCGACCTCGAACTTTTCCGAGCTCGATAGTGTTGATTTCTCCTCCTTTGCCTCTAAGGTTCAGACTTTCGTTGTAACATCTTCGCGCGGTTTTCTGGTCTCCTTTTACCGTGGCGATCCCTTCTGAAGTTAGGAATTTCATGCATAGATGCGGAGTCAAAACTACCGCGGCGAGCTGATTCAGTGTTGTCCGACCTATCAAGGCGTTGTAGGCTGAGCCCACGTCGACTATGATATAGTCTATGTTGAGTGTCCTTGATCGAGTTCCCTTGCCAAAGGTTGTGCGTAGTGAGATGTATCCAAGTGGTTGGATTGGAGTATCTCCTAGTCCAAATAAGTTGTTCGGATATGCTCTGAGCTCTTTTTCCTGTAGGCCGAGTTTGTCGAAGGCGGATTTAAACAAGATATCCGCCGAGCTCCCATGGTCCACCAGTGTGCGGTGGAGGTTTGTATTGGCCAATATGATAGTAATGAACATAGGATCATCATATCCCGGGATGACGTCTGCCGCGTCTTCTTGGGTAAAAGTAATAATAGGGAGGTCGGGTGATCCTTCCTCTCCTCCAACATGATATACTTCTTTAAGGTGCCTTTTGCGAGACGATTTGGAGATTCTTCCTCCTGCGAATCCTCCACTTATCATGTGAACGTGCCTCTCCGGGATGTGGGGTGGTCGTTCAGCTCAACCAACCTCTTCGTCCCTTCTTTTTTTTTTGGGTTCGTCTGTTTTGTTGGCTAAGTACCAATCTAGTCGCCCCTCTTTATGACATTTTTCAACTCGAAGCACTCGTTTGTAGGATGTCCATAGATTCGGTGGTACTCACAGTATTTTGTTTGATTTTCCCTCCTTTCTTGGTTTTGATTGGACGAGGTGGTGGAATCTTCTCAGTGTGGCATATTTCTCGGAAAACATCCACAAGAGACACCCGAAGAGGGGGTGTAATTGTGGTATTTTTAGGCTTCTCTCCATGTTGATCTTCCTTTTTCTTGGACTCTTTATCCTTATCCCGAGATGAGTAGGGGAATCCGGATTTCGAGGTCTCTCCTAATCGAGAATTTTCTTCTATGTTGATATATTTCTCTACCCGTTCTTGCAATTCATTTAAAGATGTTGGATGTTTCTTTGATATAGAGTGACTAAAGGGTCCTTCTCGCAGGCCATTGATGAGACCCATGATGGCTGCTTCTGTTGGTAGGCTTTCTATGTCTAGGCACGCTTTGTTAAATCTTTCCATGTAAGATCGAAGACTCTCCTGATCTCCTTGAATGATTCCTAATAGGCTTGGAGCGTGTTTGGCTTTGTCCTTCTGAATGGAAAATCTAGCAAGAAACTTCTTGGCTAAATCATCAAAACTTGTGATGGATCTGGGAGGCAAGTTGTCGAACCACTTAATTGCCGTCTTTGTTAGAGTAGTCAGGAAGGCTTTGCATCGAATAGCGTCTGAGGCATCGGTGAGATACATTCTGCTTCTGAAGTTGCTGAGATGATGGCTTGGATCAGAGGTACCGCCGTATGGGGTCATGTCGGGAGCTTTAAAATCCTTTGGAACCTTAGCTTTCATGACTTCTTTGGTGAAGGGATCTTGATCCTTGTGGGGGCTGTCGCCGTGACCGGTTTAAGCTGTTTTATCTTTGAGATCAACTTCAAGCTTTAGGAGCTTATCTTCTAGCTCTCGACGTCATCTAGTTTCTCTTCTGGAGGTCCCTCTCGGCTTCACGTTGGTGTTCTGCCTCCTGTTCGAGCTGCTTAAGCCGATCTTGTTGTTCTCGGAGGGCTTCTAAAATTTCTGAGTTTGGAGACTGCTTCTCTTTGTTTTGTTGAGGTATATCTTTGGGTGTGGTGTCCGCGTTCTTGTGCGGCGTTCTGTTTTCTAAATCAAAGTTGTGATCGTTGTCCATGTTGTCCGCCCTGGTGATGGGATGACTTCCAGGTCCCCGGCAACAGCACCAATGTTCCGGGGATTACCTGAAACTGTAGGTCGATTTCGGTCGAGATGTGCGGCGGTGGCCGGAGCTGACGTGTCCGACTTGTTGGACTTGGTGGTGCTGCTGATCCTTCGTCATCGGAGGGTGGTGGTACCTGCAAGAGACTCCGATGCTTAAGTTAGCATGGGCTTTAAGCAGGTTTTTTAGTATAATCAAAGTATGAATTATACCAGGGTGCTCCAGTGTATTTATAGTAGTGTAGGCTGACCTTTCCGGATAAGATAAGTTAGTTATCTTATCTTATCTTCTGAGTGAAGTCATCTTATCTTTAAGGGGAACCGCCCTTATCTTTCTAGGCTTTAGTTGCCTTTAGATTGGGCTATGTTCCATTATTTGGGCCTACTTTGGGCTCCTTGTAGCGTTTTGGCCGAGCTCTTTGAGAAGAGCTCGGGTAATCCTGGCCTGAAGAAGTCGGTCGACTTGTCTTCAATCAACCCGGGTCATACAGCTCGACCCAGGGCATGAACATTAATTTTACTAAGTTTGTTGCAATTTACTCATTTGAATATATGAACTTTGATTTATTTGTTTAATTATAATTTATGTGTTAATTATGTTTATGGTTTGTTTGTGTTGATTATATTTATAGTTTACAATTGAAGGTGTACAACTTGCTATTCTAGAAAATACTCCTGTAGACAGTAAGTTTGTAAGTTATCAAAATTGTATAAGTTTAAATAGATATACCATTTAAGAGTCATACATATGCAAGTTAGTGGATTACTTAGCATCTTAAATAGATATACCATTTCTATAATTAATTTTTCTTTTCAATATTTTACTGTTTATAGAGTTTTAACTATGTAATTTACTTAGCCACCATGAGGTATTTTATTTTTCATATCGAACCTTATGTAAGTTCATCTTTTCTAGATTTAGACTATATATTTATAGTGCTATTTTTATCCATACACGGGTAATTATTATTTTTCTTCTTTATTCTTAAACTTTGATGTGCGAACTTATTTGTAAATTTCTAACAAAAAATTATAGACAAATTATTATAAAAAATTATAAAATTTTGAATTTTGTTAGTTTAAAATTTGTTGAATTTAAACATTTAAAATTATATATTGAATTTTTAAACAAATTAAAAAAATTAAGATTACCATCGGATTTACTGGGAGATAAATTTGATAGTAACAAGCTTTAGAATTTCACTAATTAAAGTTAATATCCGCCACCAAATCTGCTGGTAAACAATTACTGGCGAGGTTTATATCGTCAGATTTATTCCAACGGTAAATATATTACCGACAGATTTTTTTGGTAAATCTAACAGTATCAGACAAATTTCTTGTAGTGTAGAGTTGTCTCCCACCTTTTTAAACCATGTATAAATTTCACCTTCTTCCTTCTTGCAATGTGCATGGCCGAGTATGCTAAAGTGTGAGCGGTGAGGTTTGTGGCTGAATTTTTTTAATATTGTAGAAAAATGTGTGATATGCTTCATTATTTTCATGTGTATGAGTTTTATACTGCTATGAAAAATTTTTACTTTTCAGAAGATAGAAAACATTATCACCGTTCTCTGTGTAGCTAATATTTTTTATTTGTTAAATGTATAAAACTACGCTAACTTTTTGTTAAAAAATTTAAATCCCAACACGACAATGCCAATCTGCATTTGATTTTTTTTTTAAATTATAATAATTGAAAACGTTATTGATGTTTTGTTTATTTAGCGAATTTTAAAATACAATCTGTCAAAACATCACCTATGTATTGCAACAAAAGTGAAAAACGTCAACAACGTTTTCTACTGGGACAAATAAAAATATAAAATTAACCATAAAAGGAGTGATAATATTGTGCTGAGAAAACATATTGAAGAGGAATTGAAGTAGAATGTTCCTCATGTTGAGATAGGTTTGCTTTAAATATCGAGAGAGTAAAGAATATTGTGAGTAAATGTGATGAGTGTATAAGATGGAGAGTGTTAGTTTAAAAATATACTACAATGGTCAGATTTTGCCTCATACACATGAGGGTGTTAGATTCTTATGTGAGAATCCATGTGTTATTATTGTTCCTCTTTCAATAACATATGCAGGACTTAATAGTGTACTTTCTCAAAGTATAAATCATCAAGTGTTGAAGAGAGTGACAAATATTTTGTATAGGCAGCCTGTGCTAGTATTTGGTGGTTTCATTCAATTTCAAATATTGCATGTGGCTGATGAAGGTAATATGCAAGTAATATTTTTGACCTACTATCAAATCAGCCCACAAGTCTCACTTATTAAGTTGTATGTTGAGTTCAAGAAAATCAATAATGTTGATTTTTCAAAACTCAATATAGATAGGATGGGTTATAATACCGAAGCGATAAAAAATTTGAAAGTAATTATGAAATTGTTGGTCTAGCTAAAGATGTAGAGGAATATGATATAATAATTAACGGAGATGTGACAGATGTTACAAATGCACTAGAGGGTCAGCATCCATTTGAAAAGCCATCTTTTATGCATACTTTGAACATTGATGTCATGCATGCACCGAAATTTTCTGAATACGTCAATATAGGTAATTTTGTTATTATTATTATTATTATTATTATTATTATTATTATTATTATTATTATTATTATTATTATTATTATTAGTAGTAGTAGTAGTAGTAGTAGTAGTAGTAGTAGTAGTATTTGATTATTGAGTTGCTCCCTATAGTTTTACCAAATTTTCGATTAGGTCCTTATACTATTTTTCTTTTCAATTGAATCCTTACACTGCTTTTAGTTTTGTAATTAGGTCTTTTTCATATTAGAAAAAGTTAAAATTAACAAAATATTTATTCTAAAATACATGCAGTCAAAGATCTAGTTAGGTTTTTAATTATGAATACCTTCAATTTGCGAAAAAATATTCAGTTAACTCTAATATTTTTTACACTAGGAAGGACCTAATCATAAAATTAAAAGCAACCCAATTGGAAAAAAAAAGTATAGGGACTTAATTGAAAATTTGCTAAAACTATAGGGACCAACAGAGTAATTAAACCTTAATAGTATAATTACTAGTATTATTATTTATATTGTTATTAGTATTGTTACCACTACGGTAACGATAATGATTATTATTATTATTGTTGTTGTTGTTGTTGTTGCTGCTGTTATTATAATTATAATTATTATTATTATAATTCTTATAATTAGTATTTAGATTTATTTTGTTTTATTATTGGTGCAGTCTCCACTACTGTTGTAAACGGTGAATTCATTGTCAGAATGGAGTTTAAATCTAGAGAGGCTATTATTACGGCAGTTAAAGAGTATAACATCCGGAGAGGCATTGATTATAGGGTGTATGAATTAGAACCGACGCCATTCTATGCTAAATGCGTACCATATGAAACAAGCTGTGATTGTCTTATCAGAGTTAGTCTTATAAAAAGATAATACTATTGTGTGATAAGGAGGTACAACAGCAGTCACACGTGCACCAGAAGTACCATCTCTCAAGATCATGCTAAACTAGACTTTGATACAATTGCAGAAGCTGACCCATCCATAAAGGTAAAATCTGTCATTGTTGAAGTGTGGTCAAAATTCAACTACACGATAAGTTATCGCAAAGCATGGTTGGCCAAGGAAAATGTTCGGTGGGTGGGAATCTTTCTATGAAGCTTTGTTCACATGATCAACAGTTGCAAAAGAACCATCAGCAACTATTGAGTACGAAACTACATATAGCTACCGAGGGGATGAGGTGGTTAAGGATCTCCAGATTCTAACGCAAGTCTTCGTGCTTTCTACCCTTGTATTAAAGCATTTAGAAGTTGCAAGCCACTGGCCTAAATTGACGGCACACTTGTATGGATAGTAAAGGGGCTCTTTCAGTTGCAATATCACAAGATAGCAATGGGAATATCGTGCATCTTACATTTGCCCTAGCCGACGGTGAGATTGCCGATGCCTGACACTTTTTTCTTAGCCATCTGCGATCACATGTGGTTAATCGAGATGGTGTTGCCCTTATCTCTGATTGACACAAGTCAATTATCTCAGCTGTAGGTCGTAGTAATTGAGCGTGGCAATATTCAAGAACTATTTACATGTTTTTCATAAGACACATAGCATCCAACTTCTTGAGGAGGTTCAAGCCACCACATATGCAGAAGATTATTGTCAACATAGGCTATTCTAGAACAATGCGTGAATTCAATATGGGTTATCAAAGATTATGTGAGCGGGGCATAGCTTACAAGCAGTAGCAGGACAATATCCCTCGATTGCAGTATGCCTTGGTATATGATGGTGGACATTGTTGGAGCCATATGACCACCAACCTAGTGGAGGCATTAACAGAGTATTGAAAGGGGTACGCGGTCGTTCCATCGCAGCCCTTGTTAAGGTAACATTTTATAGGCAAAATACATTGTTCACAAGGAAGAAGGCTGAGGCTAAGGCTCATATAAGTGCAGGTCAAATATTCTTTGAATATGCAACCAAGAAAATTCAGTCAAATCAGCGTGCAGCAGAAAACATCCAAGTTAACTTATTTGATAGGTAGAACGAGGTCTTTGAAGTGTGCGAGATGCCAAGTGATTTGTTTATAGTAAATTTGCGTCTTCGACATTGTGATTGTAGTGAGTTTCAGGTGGATTGAATTCTTTATCGCGATCTCTTTGCCAGTTGACCAAACCAGTGCCTGGATTGGAAACCGTTTGTGCATGAGGTATATATGATGGGAGAGATCCAAAAGGTGTACAGAACCCGATTTAGACCACTAGAAAACCTAACAATATGGCCTGTGCATCAAGGACCAAGACTAGTACCCAATCTCCACCTCAAGTGAGTAACCAAAGATCGTCCTAAGAAAACTCGTTCCTTAAATGAGATGGATATGTGTGATCTACGTGGTCTTAGGCATTGTAAGCTTTGTGGAGATGAGGGTCATATCCAAAGTAGATGCTTGAACCGTGGTGGAGCTAGTGCTAGTGGCTTGACTCTAAATTCGTAGCTTTCATATTAGGGAGTTTGTGATTTCAGGTGTATCCAACACTTTATTTTGTCTTATATTCAGTTGTAATTTATCTATTTTGGATGTATTGAGTCATGTTATGGTTACTTTGCTAAATTTTTTAAAGCAACACAATGCATAAAAAATTAATTAAAATAACACAATGCATAAAAAATTACATTGCATATTTCGACGGACTAAACTTTATGATAATTCATTTAAAGATACTTTTCTTCATGGTTTGCGCCACTTTAGAACATTCTTTTTTTATCCTCTTCTTGATCAATGACGGGCTCCATCTAGATTGACTCTTATGGGCCAGGTCAACCCTAAGATCAATTCACATCAATATAAATACCAATCCTAATCAAACTTAAATACAATCCTAGTCAACAGACAACAATAACAATCAAATGATCTAAACTAGGCTCATCAACCATATCATCATTAGAACTAGACTCATCAACCATATCATCACCTCTAAGTATCGTGGATGTGAATATTGTGGTGGGTATGAATATAGCGGTGGGTATGGTTGTCGATATTATGATATGTATGTGTATGGTGGATATGCATATGACAGTTGATTGGTAGTTGTTGTTACTGTGGTTGTTGTTGTTGCTGAGGTGGTTATTATTGCTGTGGTGGTTGCTCTTGCTTGCTCAGCATGCTCAGAGCGCTGTAGGTGATCACCAAATTTACCAATGTACTAGTCCATGTATTTGTCGGATGGTTGATAGTTGTCAACATGTTGACCTGTCAAGACACACGCAGAACTATTATTCCATTGCGAGATCCATTTTCCATGTTCTGGTCCCCAATTCTTGTTTTTCGGACCATTAACACTATGTTATGGGACGCTTTAAGTTGTGTAGCTTCTCCTGGGAGGTCTTGATAAAATCCAAATTGTCTTCTAACCCTATTAGTCGGATGTAACTCCACAGCCTCAAAGCATATTAGAGGCACAATTGCACTCCAAAGGTTTACAACGTCATTGATCTCAAGTGGAATTACATGAGGCGTAATCCAGTTGGAACTGTAAAAACACAAACTGTAAAAACACATCAAAGCTCAAATGTATAAATACGCAATCATCAACTTAATTCAAATAAGTAAAAGTAAAAACAACAAAACACGTACCCCGTCTAGAGAAAGATCATCCAACCTTCTCCTGACGTCAGAGGTTGTCCAATTTTTATATCGATTGATAGTGGGTTGATAATCATTCCACTTGACATGTCATGTTCATATTAGAAAGTACTTACTACAGCAAAAATAATTAAAACTACATCTTATTTTAATTTTACCTATGAGCAAGTGGAAAGCTGGTATCCACCGGCAGAGGCCCTATTGATGGCATCCATATCCAAGCCCACACAAGGAGCAATGTCAAGAAACCATCCATGTCCTTACAATCATACCTTGATGCCCGACATAATGATCGATACATTTGATTAAACTTATTAATATGAGAAAACTCACGAAATAATGGTAAATGCTTCCAGCGCACAGTAATTTCAGACTTGTCACTGAATAATGTTGTACTAAATAGAAACATTATTTGACATTTCACATAAGTTTTCTTATTCTATTGGTCAATCAAATATTGGCGCTACATTAGGGTGAGAAACCATGCCAGCTTGATTCCGCTTCCTGGTTATTCATCCCAGAACACTACCGAATTGGTTCTTGCACTCGTTCTCTAACCCACTTGTGATGTGATCAGTTGATCCAGTTATTGGAAAACTGTGAGTTCAGAATCCGAAAATTATGGCGACGTCCTCCAAAGTAATCGTGCACTCGCCATGTGAAAGATGAAACATGTATGTCTCAAGATGCCACCTTTCAATTAGTGCATCTATAGTCGAATTGTGAGACATGATCCTCCTAATCTGAGATATATGATAAAATTTGGTCTCTCTCAGTTGTTCCTTGGTGCGCAGAAATTGTGATTACACTTTAATTATGTAAAATTCATCGCTCTTTCTTTCCCTGGTAATGGCGCCAAAAAATATGATGCCAATACCATGGTTCACAACTTCGCACAACTAACCAGCAAGTGCACTGGGTCGTCCAAGTAATACCTTACGTGAGTAAGGATCGAATCCCACGGAGATTGTTGGTATGAAGCAAGCTATGGTCACCTTGTAAATCTCAGTCAGGCGGATATAAAATAGTAATGGGGTTTTCGAAAATAATTAATAAAATAGGGATAGAAATACTTATGTAAATCATTGGTGAGAATTTCAGATAAGCGAATAGAGATGCTTTCGTTCCTCTGAACCTTTGCTTTCCTGCTGTCTTCATCCAATCAGTCTTACTCCTTTCCATGGCTGGCTTTATGTGATACATCACCACTGTCAATGGCTACTTTCGGTCTTCTCTCGGGAAAATGATCCAAATGCCCTGTCACGGTACGGCTAATCGTCTGGAGGCATCACCCTTGTCAATGGTTTCATCCTACCCTCTCAGCGAAAATGGTCAACGCACCCTGTCACGGCACGGCTATTCATCTGTCGGTTCTCAATCATGCTGGAATAGGATTTACTATCCTTTTGCGTCTGTCACTATGCCCGACAATCGCGAGTTTGAAGCTCGTCACAGTCATTCAATCATTGAATCCTACTCGGAATACCACAGACAAGGTTTAGACCTTCCGGATTCTCTTGAATGCCGCCATCATTCTAGCTTACACCACGAAGATTCTGATTAAGAGATCTAAGAGATACTCATTCAATCTAATGTAGAACGGAAGTGGTTGTCAGGCACGCGTTCATAGGGAATGATGATGATTGTCACGTTCATCACATTCAGGTTGAAGTGCGAATGAATATCTTAGAAGCGAAATAAGATGAGTTGAATAGAAAACAGTAGTACTTTGCATTAATCTTTGAGGAACAGCAGAGTTCCACACCTTAATCTATGGAGTGTAGAAACTCTACCGTTAAAAATACATAAGTGAAAGGTCCAGGCATGGCTGAGATGGCCAGCCCCCAAAACGTGATCACAGGATCAAAATACGATCCAGGATGTCTAATACAATAGTAAAAGGTCCTATTTATAATAAACTAGCTACTAGGGTTTACAGAAGTAAGTAATTGATGCATAAATCCACTTTCGGGGCCCACTTGGTGTGTGCTTGGGCTGAGCTTTGAGTGTTGCATGTGTAGAGGTCCTTCTTGGAGTTGAACGCCAGCTTTTGTGCCAGTTTGGGCGTTCAACTCTAGTTTTGGATCCTTTTCTGGCGCTGGACGCCAGATTTGGGCAGAAAGCTGGTGTTGAACGCCAGTTTGCGTCATCTAAACTTGGGCAAAGTATGGACTATTATACATTGCTGGAAAGCCCTGGATGTCTACTTTCCAACGCAATTGGAAGCGCACCATTTCAAGTTTTGTAGCTCCAGAAAATCCACTTTGAGTGCAGGGAGGTCAGAATCCAACAGCATCAGCAATGTGAATTTAACATAAAAACTAATGAAAACATCCCTAAAAGTAACTAGATCCTACTAAAAACATACTAAAAACAATGTCAAAAAGCGTATAAATTATCCGCTTATCACAACACCAAATTTAAATTGTTGCTTGTCCCCAAGCAACTGAAAATCAAATAGGATAAAAAGAAGAGAATATACTATAAATTCCAAACTAGCAGTGAAACAGAGCTTCAATCATATGAGCGGGACTTATAGCTTTTTGCCTCTTGAATAGTTTTGGCATCTCACTTTATCCATTGAAGTTCAGAATGATTGGCATCTATAGGAACTCAGAGTTCAGATAGTGTTATTGATTCTCCTAGTTCAGTATGATGATTCTTGAACACAGCTATTTTATGAGTCTTGGTCGTGGCCCTAAGCACTTTGTTTTCCAGTATTACCACCGGATACATAAATGTCACAGACACATAATTGGGTGAACCTTTTCAGATTGTGACTCAGCTTTGCTAAAGTCCCCAATTAGAGGTGTCCAAGGTTCTTAAGCACACTCTTTTTTTTTGCTTTGGACCTTGACTTTAACCGCTCAGTCTCAAGTTTTCACTTGACACCTACACGCTACAAGCACATGGTTAGGGATAGCTTGGTTTAGCCGCTTAGACCAGGATTTTATTCCTTTAGACCCTCCTATCCACTGATGCTCAAAGCCTTGGGATCCTTTTTATTTACCCTTGCCTTTTGGTTTTAAGGGTTATTGGCTTTTTGCTCTTGCCTCTTGGTTTTAAGAGCTTTTGGCTTTTTCTGCTTGCTTTTTCTTTTTCTTTCTATTTTTTTTTACCTATTTTTTTTCTGCAAGCTTTGTTCTTTGTTGCTTTTTCTTGCTTCAAGAATCATTTTTATGATTTTTCAGATTATCAAATAACATGTCTCCTTGTCATCATTCTTTCAAGAGCCAACATATTTAACATTCTTAAACAACAACTTCAAAAGACATATGCACTGTTCAAGCATACATTCAGAAAACAAGAAGCATTGTCACCACATCAATATAATTAAACTAAGTTCAAGGATAAATTCAAAACTCATGTACTTCTTGTTCTTTTGAATTAAAACATTTTTCATTTAAGAGAGGTGATGGATTCATAGGACATTCATAACTTTAAGACATAGTTACTAACTACTAATGATCATGTAATGAAGACACAAACATAGATAAGCACATAACATAGAAAATGAAAAACAGAAGAAATAAGAACAAGGAATGAATCCAACTTAGTGATGGTGGTGTTTCCTTCTTGAGGAACCAATGATGTCCTTGAGCTCTTCTATGTCTCTTCCTTGTCTTTGTTGCTCCTCCCTCATTGCTTTTTGATCTTCTCTTATTTCATGGAGCATGATGGAGTGCTCTTGATGTTCCACCCTTAATTGTCCCATGTTAGCACTTAATTCTCCTAGGGAGGTGTTGATTTGCTCCCAATAGTTTTGTGGAGGAAAATGCATTTAAGGCATCTCCGGGATCTCATGGTGATGAGCTTCCTGCGCCTCTTGAGCTCCATGAATGGGCTCTCTTGCTTGCTCCATCTTTTTCTTAGTAATGGGATTCTCTTCCTTAATAGGAATGTCTCCTTCTATGAAAGCTCCTGCTGAGTAACATAGATGGCAGATAAGATGAGGAAAAGCTAGCCTTGCCATGGGGGATGACTTTTCGGCTATTTTGTAGAGTTCATTAGAGATGACTTCATGAACTTCTATTTCCTCTCCAATCATAATGCTATGAATCATGATGGCCCGATCCACAGTAACTTCAGATCGGTTGCTAGTGGAAATGATTGAGCATTGAATGAACTCCAACCATCCTCTAGCCACAGGCTTGAGGTCCAATCTTCTTAGTTGAACCGGCTTGCCTTTGGAGTCAATCTTCCATTGAGCTCCTTCCACACATATGTCCATAAGGACTTGGTCCAACCTTTGATTAAAGTTGACCCTTCTAGTGTAGGGGCGTTCATCTCCTTGCATCATGGGCAAGTTGAACGCCAACCTCACATTCTCCGGACTAAAATCTAAGTATTTCCCCCGAACCATTGTAACGTAGTTCTTTGGATCCGGGTTCTTACTTTGATCATGGTTCTTGGTGATCCATGCATTGGCATAGAACTCTTGAACCATTAGGATGCCGACTTGTTAGATGGGATTTGTTAGAACTTCCCAACCTCTTTTTTGAATTTCATGTCGGATCTCCGGATACTCATTTCTTTTGAGTTTGAAAGGGACCTCGGGGATCACCTTCTTCTTGGCCACAACATCATAGAAGTGGTCTTGATGGGCTTTGGAGATGAACCTTTCCATCTCCCATGACTCGGAGGTGGAAGCTTTTGTCTTCCCTTTCCCCTTTCTAGAGGATTCTTCGGTCTTAGGTGCCATCAATGGTAATGGAAAAACAAAAAGCTTATGCTTTTACCACACCAAACTTAGAATATTGCTCGCCCTCGAGCAATAAAAGAAAGAATAGAGGAAGAAGAAAAAGAAAATATGGAGAAGAGGGGTGAAGTGTGTTTCGGCCAAGTAGAGAGGAGAGGGTTGTGTTTTGTGAAAATGAGGAAGAATGGAGGGCTATATATAGGGGAGGGAGGGGAGTTAAGGTTCGGCCATTTAGGGTGGGTTTGGGTGGGAAATTGGTTTTGAATTTTGAAGGTAGGTGGAGTTTATGAGGTAGGTTTATGGGGAAGAGTGGATGGATGTAAGTGGTGAAGAGGTGATGGGGAAGAGAGATTGAGGTGATTGGTGAAGGGTTTTTGGGGAAGGGTGTTTATGGGATTGTGTGAAAGAGAGGTGAGAAGAAGTGAGTGGAGGTAGGTGGGGATCCTGTGGGGTCCACAGATCCTGAGATGTTCAAGGATTTACACCCTTGCACCAAATTAGGCATGCAAAATGCCCTTGCACGCAACTCTGGGCGTTCAGCGCCAGGTTGGTGCCCATTTTGGGCATTCAACGCCCATTTGTTGGCCTTTTCTGGCGTTGAACGCCAGAACCATGCCTGTTCTGAGTGTTCAGCGCCCAGACACTGCCCATTTTGGGCGTTCAGCGCCAGAACCATGCTCTGTTCTGGCATTGAACGCCAGGCAGGTGCTTCCTCCAATGTGTGATTTTTCTTCTGCTGTTTTTGATTCCGTTTTCAATTTTTATTTTTATTTTGTGACTCCACATGATCATGAACCTATAAAGACATATAACTAAGAAAAATATAGTTAGATAAATAAAAATTGGGTTGCCTCCCAACAAGCGCTTCTTTAATGTCAATAGCTTGACAGTGGGCTCTCATGGAGCCTCACAGATGTTCAGAGCATTGTTGAGACCCTCCAACACCAAACTTAGAGTTTGGATATGGGAGTTCAACACCAAACTTAGAGTTTGACTGTGGGGGCTTTGTTTGACTCTGCTTTGAGAGAAGCTTTTTATGCTTCCTCTCCATGGATGCAGAGAGAGATCCTTGAGTTGTAAACACAAGGTTGTCCTCATTCAATTGAAGGATTAATTCTCCTCTGTCCATATCAATCACAGCTCTTGTTGTGGCTAGGAAAGGTCTTCCTAGGATGATGGATTCATCCTCTTCCTTTCCAGTATCCAGGACTATGAAATCAGCAGGGATGTAAAGGCCTTCAACCTTTACTAACACGTCCTCTACTTGTCCATAAGCCTGTTTTCTTGAATTGTCTGCCATCTCTAATGAGATTTTAGCAGCTTGCACCCCATAGATTCCCAGTTTCTCTATTACAGAGAGGGGCATGAGGTTTATTCCTGAACCAAGGTCACACAGAGCCTTAAAGATCATGGTGCCTATGGTACAAGGTATTATGAACTTTCCAGGATCCTATCTCTTCTGAGGCAATGTCAGTTGATCCAGATCACTTAGTTCATTGATGAACAAGGGAGGTTCATCTTCCCAAGTTTCAATACCAAATAATTTGGCATTCAGCTTCATGATTGCACCAAGAAACTTGGCAGTTTGCTCTTCAGTAACATCCTCATTCTCTTCAGAAGAGGAATACTCATCAGAGCTCATGAATGGCATAAGGAGGTTCAATGGAATCTCTATGGTCTCTAGATGAGCCTTAGAGTCCTTTGGTTCCTCAGAGGAAAGCTCCTTATTGATCACTGGATGTCCCAGGAGGTCTTCCTCCTTGGGATTCACGTCCTCTCCTTCCCTTACAGGTTTGGCCATGGTGCTTATGTCAATGGCCTTGCACTCTCCTTTTGGATTCTCTTCTGTATTGCTTGGGAGAGTACTAGGAGGGATTTCAGTGATCCTTTTACTCAGCTGGCCCACTTGTGCTTCCAAATTTCTAATGGAAGATCTTGTTTCATTCATGAAACTTACAGTGGCCTTAGATAGATCAGAGACTAAATTTGCTAAGCTAGATGGATTCTGCTCAGAATTCTCTGTCTGTTGCTGAGTGGATGATGGAAAAGGCTTGCTATTGCTAAACCTGTTTCTTCCACCATTATTAAAGCCTTGTTGAGGCCTTTGATCCTTCCATGAGAGATTTGGATGATTTCTCCATGATGGGTTATAGGTGTTTCTATAAGGTTCACCCATGTAATTTACCTCTGCTATTGCAGGGTTTTCAGGATCATAAGCTTCTTCTTCAGAAGATGCCTCTTGAGTACTGTTGGATGCAGCTTGCATTTCATTCAGACTCTGAGCAATCATATTGACTTGCTGAGTCAATATTTTGTTCTGAGCCAATATGGCATTCAGAGTATCAATTTCAAGAACTCCCTTCTTCATAGGTGTCCCATTACTCACAGGATTCCTCTCAGAAGTGTACATGAACTGGTTATTGGCAACCATGTCAATGAGTTCTTGAGCTTCTGCAGGTGTTTTCTTTAGGTGAATGGATCCACCTGCAGAAGTATCCAATGACATCTTTGATAACTCAGATAAACCATCATAGAATATATCCAGGATGGTCCATTCTGAAAGCATGTCAGAAGGACACTTTTTGGTCAACTGTTTGTATCTTTTCCAAGCTTCATAGAAGGATTCACCATCTTTTTGTTTGAAGGTTTGGACATCCACTCTAAGCTTGCTCAGCTTTTGAGGAGGAAAGAACTTGGCTAAAAAAGCCGTGACCAGCTTATCCCAAGAGTTCAGGCTGTCTTTGGGTTGAGAGTCCAACCACACTCTAGCTCTGTCTCTTACAGCAAAAGGGAAAAGCATGAGCCTGTAGACTTCAGGATCTACTCCATTAGTCTTAACAGTATCACAGATCTGCAAGAATTCAGTTAAGAACTGAAAAGGATCTTCAGATGGAAGTCCATGAAACTTGCAGTTCTGCTGCATTAGAGAAACTAATTGAGGTTTCAGCTCAAAGTTGTTTGCTCCAATGGCAGGAATGGAGATGCTTCTTCCATGTAAATTGGAATTAGGTGCAGTAAAGTCACCAAGCATCCTCCTTGCATTATTATTATTTTCGGCTGCCATCTCCTCTTCCTGTTCGAAAATTTCTGAAAGGTTATCTCTGGATTTAGCTTCTCTTAATTTTCTCTTCAGAGTCCTTTCAGGTTCTGGATCTGCTTCAACAAGAATGTTCTTGTCCTTGCTCCTGCAGAAGAGGGCACAGAGAAAATAATAATAATAATATGGATCCTTTATATCACAGTATAGAGGTCCTTGTGTTAGTAGAAGAAAAGAAGAAGAAAATCTAAACTCAGAGAGAGGGTTCAGATTTTTGGTGATGTGAGGAAGAGATGTTAGTATATGAATAAATAAATAGAAGGAGATGAGGGAGAAGGATTTTCGAAAATTCAAATAAAAAAATAATTAGTTAATTAAAAAGAAATTTTTGAAAAAGAGGAAAGATATTTTCGAAAATTAGAGAGAGAGAGTTAGTTAGGTAGTTTTGAAAAAGATAAGAAACAAACAAAAAGTTAGTTAGTTAGTTGAAACAAATTTGAAAATCAATTTTGAAAAGATAAGAAGTTAGGAAGTTAGAGAAGATATTTTGAAATCAAATTTTTTTTGAAAAAGGTAAGACAAGAAGACATTTTTGAAAAGATATGATTGAAATTAGTTTTTGAAAAAGATTTGAATTTTTAAAATCACAATTAATGACTTGATTCACAAGAAATCACAAGATATGCTTCTAGAACTTAAAGTTTGAATCTTTCTTAACAAGTAAGTAACAAACTTGAAATTTTTGAATCAAAACATTAATTGATTATGTTATTTTCGAAAATTTGATATAAAAAATAAGAAAAAGATTTTTGAAAAATATTTTTGGAATTTTCGAAAATAACTAAGAAATTTGAAAAAGATTTGATTTTTGAAAAAGATTTTGAAAAAGATGAGATGAGATTTTTAAATTGAAAATTTGATTTGACTCATAAAAACAACTAGATTTTAAAATTTTTTGAAAAAGTCAAATCTTATTTTCGAAATTTTAAGAGAAAAAAAAAAGGAAAGATATTTTTTTGATTTTTGAATTTTTATGATGAGAGAGAAAAACAAGAAAAATGATGCAATGCATGAAAGTTATGGATCAAAACATGTGATGCATGCAAGGATGCTATGAATGTCAAGATGAACACCAAGAACACTTTGAATGTCATGATGAACATCAAGAACACATTTTTGAAAAATTTTTATATGCAAAGAAAACATGTAAGACACCAAACTTAGAAATTTTTCATGTGTAGACTCTAACAAACGAAAAATGCATATGAAAAACACCATACAACACAAAACAAGAAAACATCAAGATCAAACAAGAAGACTTACCAAGAACAACTTGAAGATCATGAAGAACACTATGAATGCATGAATTTTCGAAAAAATGCAAGATGCATATGCAGTTGACACCAAACTTATAACATGACACATGACTCAAACAAGAAACAGAAAAATAATTTTGATTTTTATGATTTTCTAAATTTTTTGGATTTTTTTTTCGAAAATTATTTGAAAAACAAAAATAAGGATTTCAAAATTTTTTTATATGAATTCCAGGAATCTTGCCATGTTAGTCTAAAGCTTCAGTCCAGGAATTAGACATGGCTCACTAGCCAGCCAAGCTTTCAATGAAAGCTCCGGTCCAAAACACTAGACATAGCCAATGGCCAGCCAAGCTTCAGCAAGATATCAGAATATACTGCTCATTACTTATCAAATATGTAACTTGCCTCTATGCTGATGGTTTGGAAGCCTCAGTCCAAAAGAATTTAGACATGGCTTTGCAGCCAGCCAGGCTTCACATGCTTCATGAAACACTAGAATTCATTCTTTAAAAATTTTGAATAACAAATATATTTATATTTTTTTTTAAAAAAAAAACATTTTTATTTTTTCAAAAACAAAAGAAAAATTTTTAAAGATTTTTTTTGAAAACTTTTTGAAAACAAAACAAAAAGAAAATTACCTAATCTGAGCAACAGGATGAACCGTCAGTTGTCCAAACTCGAACAATCCCCGGCAACGGCGCCAAAAACTTGGTGCGCAGAAATTGTGATTACACTTTAATTATGTAAAATTCATCGCTCTTTCTTTCCCCGGCAACGGCGCCAAAAACTTGGTGCGCAGAAATTGTGATTACACTTTAATTATGTAAAATTCATCGCTCTTTCTTTCCCTGGTAATGGCGCCAAAAAATATGATGCCAATACCATGGTTCACAACTTCGCACAACTAACCAGCAAGTGCACTGGGTCGTCCAAGTAATACCTTACGTGAGTAAGGGTTGAATCCCACGGAGATTGTTGGTATGAAGCAAGCTATGGTCACCTTGTAAATCTCAGTCAGGCGGATATAAAATAGTAATGGAGTTTTCGAAAATAATTAATAAAATAGGGATAGAAATACTTATGTAAATCATTGGTGAGAATTTCAGATAAGCGAATAGAGATGCTTTCGTTCCTCTGAACCTTTGCTTTCCTGCTGTCTTCATCCAATCAGTCTTACTCATTTCCATGGCTGGCTTTATGTGATACATCACCACTGTCAATGGCTACTTTCAGTCTTCTCTCGGGAAAATGATCCAAATGCCCTGTCACGGCACGGCTAATCGTCTGAAGGCATCACCCTTGTCAATGGTTTCATCCTATCCTCTCAGTGAAAATGGTCAACGCACCCTGTCACGGCACGGCTATTCATCTGTCGGTTCTGGATCATGCTGGAATAGGATTTACTATCCTTTTGCGTCTGTCACTACGCCCGGCAATCGCGAGTTTGAAGCTCGTCACAGTCATTCAATCATTGAATCCTACTCAGAATACCACAGACAAGGTTTAGACCTTCCGGATTCTCTGGAATGCCGCCATCATTCTAGCTTACACCACGAAGATTTTGATTAAGAGATCTAAGAGATACTCATTCAATCTAATGTAGAACGGAAGTGGTTGTCAGGCACGCGTTCATAGGGAATGATGATGATTGTCACGTTCATCACATTCAGGTTGAAGTGCGAATGAATATCTTAGAAGCGAAATAAGATGAGTTGAATAGAAAACAGTAGTACTTTGCATTAATCTTTGAGGAACAGCAGAGCTCCACACCTTAATCTATGGAGTGTAGAAACTCTACCGTTAAAAATACATAAGTGAAAGATCCAGGCATGGCCGAGATGGCCAGCCCCCAAAACGTGATCACAGGATCAAAATACGATCCAGGATGTCTAATACAATAGTAAAAGGTCCTATTTATAATAAACTAGCTACTAGGGTTTACAGAAGTAAGTAATTGATGCATAAATCCACTTTCGGGGCCCACTTGGTGTGTGCTTGGGCTGAGCTTTGAGTGTTGCACGTGTAGAGGTCCTTCTTGGAGTTGAACGCCAGCTTTTGTGCCAGTTTGGGCGTTCATCTCTGGTTTTGGATCCTTTTCTGGCGCTGGACGCCAGATTTGGGCAGAAAGCTGGCGTTGAACGCCAGTTTGCGTCATCTAAACTTGGGCAAAGTATGGACTATTATACATTTCTGGAAAGCCCTGGATGTCTACTTTCCAACGCAATTAGAAGCGCGCCATTTCGAGTTCTGTAGCTCCAGAAAATTCACTTTGATTGCAGGGATGTCAGAATCCAACAGCATCAGCAGTCCTTCTTCAACCTCTGAATCTGATTTTTGCTCAAGTCCCTCAATTTCAGCCAGAAAATACCTGAAATCATAGAAAAATACACAAACTCATAGTAAAGTCCAGAAATGTGAATTTAACATAAAAACTAATGAAAACATCCCTAAAAGTAACTAGATCCTACTAAAAATATACTAAAAACAATGTCAAAAAGCGTATAAATTATCCGCTCATCATTCCTCCACCCTGACATGATATGAGTCTATTTTGAGTAAGTGTCTGTTGTGCAAGTTTCTTAAACCCTGAAAACAAAAATAATAATTAACAGTTAATAACTATAACCAGCCAATAAATACTATTACTAATAAAATAAATTAATATTCAGTTTAGTAACAATTATAATTAATAATTACTAAATTACTACAAATTGTAATAATTGATAATTACTAAATTATTTATTAATTACTAACCACTATTGTAAACACAAAAATTACTTACATATATAAAATGTCAAATATATTCTATAATATGATTCTTAGTACGTTTGATATCATGTTTTTCCATCTTCGTTTCTATTAAACTCTATAATAAAAAATGAAAAAAAATGACATGTATAAAATAATTGGATGAGAAATTTATGTAAATACAACATTCGAAAACACATTACATTTAGTCTTTACTCTATTCTATATAACCCGCTATATCCTACCATGTAAGAACCGGAAAAATTAATTAACTATTTAATTAAAATAGAATAAATGTAATTAAATTCTTCCTTGGACCATATCTCCCTCTCCGGAGCTCTGATTGGCGTGCCGTGATAAACCACTATTTCATGGTTTATCTTGTACTCAATTGAGTAGTTTTTATCAACTTTTTACCCACTTATTCATACTATTTACATGGTTTTACATTTGCCTTCCTAAATTATGTGCTTTGATTAAAAACATGCTTCTTTGGCCTTAAGTTCCCTATGTTTAAATCCTTTCTTATTACCATTAGATGCCTTGATATGTGTGTTAAGTGATTTCAGAGATTACAGGGCAAAAATGGCTCAGAGGATGGAAATGAAGCATGCAAAAGTGGAAAGAATACAAAAAGTTGGAGAAATTGCTAAGTTGTCCAGCCTGACCTCTTCGCACTCAAACTGCTATAACTTTAGCTACAGAGGTACAAACGATGCGGTTCTAGTTACGTTGGAAAGCTAACATCCAGGGCTTCGAGAATATGCCATAGTTTCCCTGAAGCTAGGCGACGCGAACGCGTGCTCCACACAGACGCGTCGCAGTGGCAAAAATCAGCGTGGCAGATTTCTTCTCCAGCGATTTCTGGGCTGTTTTCGACCCAGTTTTTGGTCTAGAAAACACAGATTAGAGGCTATAAAGTGGGAGAATCTAGTCATTCATAAGAATGAGCTCATAATTCATAATTTTAGTTTTAGATGTAGTTTTTAGAGAGAGAGGTTCTCTCCTCTCTCTTAGGATTTAGGATTTAGATTTTTAGAATTAGGATTCCTCTCAGTTTATGGTTATTTCTCAATTTCAGGTTCAATGTTCTTCAATTTATATTTCTCTTCTACTTTTAGATACTCTAATACTTTTATCTGTTAATTACTTATGTTGTCCATTTGATTTATAAATCTTTCCATGTTAGGACTTAAATTTATGTTTAAATACAATTTGAGGTATTTCAGATTTATGATTGTTTTATTCTATTTAAGATTGCTTTTAATTTAATTTAGATAATTTCTTTCTTTTGGCTCTGGTTTAAGTAATTGGTAACGCTTGAGCTATCAAATAAAGCAGTGGTTGAAATTGGGAGTTGCTCCAATAACTCTAGTCTTTCCATAGGAATTGACTAGGACCTGAGGATTAAGCTAATTAATCCACTTGATTTACCTTCATAGTTAGAGGTTAACAAAGTGGGATTAAAATCCAATTCTCATCACAATTGATAAGGATAGGACTTCCAATTCTAATACCTTGCCAAGAGTTTATTTTATTATTACTATTTTATTTTTCTTATCATTTAACATACTGGTTCCTTACTTTCAAAACCCCCAATTTACAAGACTCCTAACCAATGATAAGAAAACCTCCCTGCAATTCTTTGAGAAGACGACCCGAGGTTCGAATACTTCGGTTATCAATTTTATCAGGGGTTTGTTACTTGTGACAACCAAAACTTTTGTAATAAAGGTTGATTGCTTGGTTTAGTAACTATACTTGTAACGAGAGTTTACTATAACTTCTAAACCATCAATCTTTAGTTCTTCAAAATGGCGCCGTTACCGGAGAATTGCGAACGTGTGCCTTATTATTTGTTATTGTAAATATTTGCTTTTTGCTTGTTTATTTGTTTTTATTTTTGTTTTTATTTTTTTTTTTGTAAATTAAGAGGTTATTGGTTTTTATTTAGTTATTAAAAATTTTTCAAAAAAAATTTTTTTTTTCTTGGTGTCCATCTTGATCTTCAAGTTGTTCTTCGTGTTCATCTTGACCTTCAAATTGTTTTTAGTTGTTTTCTTCGTTTTGATCTAAAAATTTTAAGTTTGGTATCATTTTATTATTTTTCTCTTTCCTCATTTAATTCAAAAATATATTTTCTCTTTATTTTAGTTGAATTTTCGAAATTATCAAAAAAAAAAATAAAAAAAAATTCAGATTTTGATTTTAAAATTTTTATCTTATCTTATCTTAGTTTTAAATTTCAAAATTCAAATCTTTTTCAAAAATCATATCTTTTTCAAAATCTTATCTTATCTTATTTCAAAATCAAATTTCAAATTTCAATATTTAAATTCTAAAATTCAAAAATCAAAATTTAAAATTTTAAAATTCAAATTTCAAATTTCAAATTTCAAAATTCAAATTTCAAAATTTAAATTTCAAATTTCAAATTTTAATTTTCAAATTCAAAATTTAAATTTCAATAACCTTTTAATTTAAATTTGTTTTTATTTTTGTTTTTAATTTTTATTTATTACTATGAACTCTCACCCCTTTGGCTATGAGTCTGGTTACAATTATGTTGCAGGAAGAAGAAATTACAATGAGAATAGGCATCAAGGTTGGAACAATCAAAGATGGGAGGAGCCATAAGGATTTGATCAACCCTCATGGCAACAACCACCCCCAATGGACTATCAACAACCACCACCATATGCCTATAAACCCTCTCCTCAACATGACTTTGGACCACCAAACTCACAAGCCCCTTTACACCATTTACCTCCATATGACCCTAACCCACATCCACCATTCCAACCATCCTATGAACCAAATGAACCGTACATAGATCCACCCCAACCTCCATTAGATAACAATACACTCATCTATAACATCATTGGTCTCACCTCTACACTCTAAAATCTTATATCCCGCATGAACCAACCCTCTACCTCCAATATTCAATCCTCAAGCTCTAGTGCACTTCCTTTTCAACCACGTAATGATCTTTTTATCCCATCACCACCCTCCATGGTAGAGCACCGACATCCATCAATCCAAGAGCAAGATGATCCCAATTATGCTATTGATATGGAACAGGAAAGAAGGAATCATCTTCGTGAATCCATACTTCATAAGGAGCTAGAGGAGGCCCTACGGGTAAAGGTAGGAGAGACCCTTGAAGATGAAAGAGTAGTTGAAAGAAGTTGTCATGGAAAGAAAATCATCGAGGATGAGTACGATTTTATACTTAAACAACTGGACAAAGCAGCAATTATTAAAAAGGAAGAAGTGGTTGCAGACTTAAGAGATGCTGTACCTTCATTGGAAAGTCTAGTCATAGAGCCTCCTTCCAAGACGTTTGCATTTAATGTTGAGGAGGGTGTACAACCTCCAAGGCATGTCATGGTTAAGGAATTGGAAGAGGTCGATCAAGAGATGGAGATTCAAAAAGAAGAAGCACAACCTCCCATGCCCTTGGTGAGCAATGAAGAAGAGATTGAATTGGAAGAAAGTTACCAAGAGGAAAAGGTTGATATTGAAGAAACTTGCAAAGAGGTGGAAGTTGTCAGAGAAGAGCACAAGGGAGTGGAGCTTGCAAATTCATTAGAAATACCTCCCCCTAAGTTACCATCATCCTTCACAACATTCAAGTGGGTAAAATTCATATCCCTTAGCTTTCTAATTCCACTTGAATATGGGCTACTGGAGACAGATAGTCAGCTTAGAGCTCTTTGTGGCATAAAGAGTAAGAGGAAGATGGTCAGTGGTAAGAATTGTCCTGCAAGGTTCATCATGGTTGGAAGCTTTAAGTTTAAACGCAAAGGTTGGTGTAGAGCTCAACTGAATGGGTCTAGGAAGTTGTTTGGCCGCTTTAGTGAGAATTCAGATTGCTTGCTACCCGGATGGAATCATGATGATCAACAAGAAGATGGGTGCAAAAGCAAGATTTGGGACCCCGGAATTCAGTCTAGAAATCAACACTCTTGGGGCCTTGTCACTTGCTTTACCTTGCTTGAAGGCTTTCTGCGCCTAGTTTGGGATCCCGGAGGCCATTGGAAGTATAAACATTGGTGGAGATTTCTGGATGAGTTCAAGCACAAGCCACCATAACAAAGGACTCCCCAAATGTCCAACTTAAGGACTTTAACTAAAAGTGCTAGGTGGGAGACAACCCACCATGGTATGATCGTTTCTTTTTCAATTTTATTTTGTGTTATTTATTTTATTTTTATTTTATTTTCATTGAACCTGAAAGTATTCATAGCATCTACATTAGCACTGCATATTGTATGCTACATAATTGCATATAAAAAAAAGGAAAGCACGTACGCGACGCGGCAGCGTCGCTGACGCGTCCGCGTCACAAGTGCATTAGGGAGAAAAGAAAAGTGAACAGAGAGTCATGCGAAAGCGTGGCTGGAGGCGTGCCTTTGGCACAAATCATCCCACGCGACCGCGTCGCTGACGCGTCCGCGTCACATGGGAAACATGCCTCTCACACGTCCGCATCACCCACGCGGACGCATGACCTGGAAATCGACGTAAGGAATGGTGCACGACCGAAAGTTGTGCTAGAGTGGTGCTGGACTGGTGCTGAACGCACAAGCCTTACCACGAGGACGCATGGCTCACGCGTCCGCATCATATCCCTATAATGACCACTCACGCAATCGCGTCGACCACGCGACCGCGTCACCCTGGAATTTGGCATTAATGAATTTTGAACAGAGAGTTGTGCGAGCGCGAGGCTACCCTCGCGCCAGTAGCACAAAACGCATCACGCGTCCGCGTGACCGACGCGACCGCGTCGATTAATTTAAGCGCAAGTCGCGCGAACGCGTCCCCCACGCGTCCGCGTCGCTTGCACCGCACAGCTTATCCTAATTTGCTAAATATCTTATCTTTCTCTTCCCCAAATTCTACTTTTTCTTTTCCCTTCTTCTTTCTTTCTTCCCCTTTCTTCCTTCTTCCCTCCTTCTCACTTTCTACTTTCTCTCTCTCTCTCCACCATTATCAAGGTTTTTCTTTTCTTCTTTCCTCCTTACTATTCTATTCTTCTTCTTTATTTTATGTTTTCTTCTTCCTTTCTCTTTCTTTTTACTTTCATTGTACATGTTTTCTTTTTCTTTCTTTTTCTTTTAATTGGTGTTGGAAATTTATTTGGGTCATTGTGGATTGTTGCAAAATTGTTTGGCTATTATATATTAATTTTTAAAGGGTTGCTTGCATGTTCAATTTATTATTTTCATTAGATTATTTACCATGCATGCTATGTGTTTGTGAAAACGCCCGTATGGCATTGTGCACTGTTTTTCAGTATCTTTTATCCTACTACTCTGAATGCTTACTTTTCACAAAACCCTTTTTCATATCATATTCATTCAATATAATTGTCATTACAAACATATTGCTAGTTTGAAAGACTTGGTAATCTAACTTGGACATTGAATGCTTGATCTATGCTACTCATGCCTTTGCCAGCATGCCAATAAACATCTTGCATTTAATTGTTATTACATGCACTTGCTATATTTCCATTGATGAACTTTTCACATGTAGTCATGACCATGTGTTAACGTCATTCTTCTTTATTGTGCATTGATTACCACCTTTCCCGCTCTCTTCCTTGCTCTAACCCTTAGCTTTAAAAGTTACTTTCTTTTTTCCTTTTCAAGATGGCCACCAAGAAGGGTAAAGAGAAAGCTACTCCCAAACTACCGGCAAGGAAAGGAACAAAAAGAGCCCCAGCTGAGAAACCACAATCCCCATCCACTTGCACATCTTAGCATGCACCGAGGACGGTGCAATCTTTAAGTGTGGGGAGGTCGATATCGATCTCCATGGGTTAGTACTTTCTTGTCTCAACACCAATGTTTAAATTTTCTTTGTATTTAGTTGTTGCATTTGCATATTTGATTGCATGATTATTTGATTTTGTGCATATTTTACCACTTGGTTGAAGTAATATTTTCTTTTTCAAGAAACCTTTTAGAGCATTTCACTAATTTGAATAAAATTTAATGTTAAACTTGTTTGAAGAAATATTATACTGGAACATGGTTTAGAGCTTGAACATACAAAACCTGTAAGATTTTGAGCCTACTTGATTGGTTGCATTTTACCAACCAATATTTTATTTTTTGGTGTGTGTTATTCTCTCTAAAATTGTGATCTTTGTCTTGCTTAATTCTGTATTTCCATTATTTGATGTATGCATACACTTACATGATTGAGGCCTTTGTTTCACTAAGCTTACATACACATATGGCCTTAACCTTTCATTATCCTTTGCAAACCAATGTTGAGCCTATTATACCCCTTTGTTCTTTACTTTAGCACATCATTAACTCTAAGCGGAAAACAATAATGTCCTTAATTTGAATCCTTGGTTAGCTTAGACTAATGAGAGTGTTCATGAATTAAGTGTGGAGAAGTTGAATTTGGAAACATTTGGTTTGAGAATTGAGTATGTTAGAATTTTCTGAAAATATAAAAGAAATGTTTAGGACATGATTCATGCATCCAATAATTTAATCATATGCATTGAGAAAAATAAAAGAAAAGAAAAAAATAAATAAATAAATAAATAAATATATAAAGGAAGTGAGAAAAAGAAAAGAAAAAAAGAGCAATTAAGCAAAAATGGGACAAAATGTCCCAAAGTAAGTAGTGAAAGCAATGCATATGTACTGTACTTGAAATTAGAATGCATGAATATGTGGAAAACATGATTAATGGATAGTTAGATGTTGTATTATAATTACATGGATTGTCTAAGTTAGGTGGAATGTTTAAGTTAATTAAGGATTCAGATTTTAGTCCACTTGGCCAAATACAATCCTACCTTGACCCTAACCCCATTACAACCCTTAAAAGACCTCTTGATATGTGTATCTGTGCATTAAATTTATGTTGATTGTTAGATGAAGAGCAAGCCTTAGAAAGCAACGTTAGTAGAGAATTGAGAGAATCGAACGTTAAACACTTGAGCGATTAGAGTGCATACACTTCCAGTGAGGGTTCGATGCTCGATTCTTTGTTCCCGGTTTTCATGAGCTATTTTCTTCTGTAAGTTTATTTGTACTTTATTTTATGATTTGAATTAGTGAAATCCAGTTCATATTTCTTCTTGAAGGATTTGTTTACTTTTAATTAAGTAGGTAGAAACATTTTGCATGTAGTTGCATTTATATAGATAGGTTGCATTTCATACATTCTACCATTCCTCTTCAACCCTTTATAGCTTCTCTTGAGCTTAGCATGAGGACATGCTAATGTTTAAGTGTGGGGAGGTTGATAAACCACTAGTTCATGGTTTATCTTGTGCTCAATTGAGTGGTTTTTATCAACTCTTTACCCACTTATTCATACTATTTACATGGTTTTACATTTGCCTTCCTAAATTATGTGCTTTGATTGAAAACATGCTTCTTTGGCCTTAAGTTCCCTATGTTTAAATCCTCTATTATTACCATTAGATACCTTGATATGTGTGTTAAGTGATTTCAGAGATTACAAGGTAGGAATGGCTCAGAGGATGGAAAGGAAGCATGCAAAAGTGGAAGGAATACAAGAAGTTGGAGAAATTGCTAAGCTGTCCAGCCTGACCTTTATGCACTCAAATGGCTATAACTTTAGCTACAACCAAACAACGCAGTTTCAGTTGTGTTAGAAAGCTAACATCTGGGGCTTCGATTTGATATATAATATGCCATAGTTTCTCTAACGCTAGGTGACGCGAACATGTGCTCCACGCGGACGCGTCGCAGTGGCAAAAATCAGCGTGGCAGATTTCTTCTCCAGCGATTTCTGGGCTGTTTTCGACCCAGTTTTTGGCCCAGAAAATACAGATTAGAGGCTATAAAGTGGGGAAATCCAGTCATTCATAAGAATGAGCTCATAATTCATAATTTTAGTTTTAGATGTAGATTTTAGACCTCTCTCTTAGGATTTAGGATTTAGATTTTTAGAATTAGGATTCCTCTCAGTTTATGGTTATTTCTCAATTTCAGGTTCAATGTTCTTCAATTTATATTTCTCTTCTACTTTTAGATACTCTAATACTTTTATCTGTTAATTACTTATGCTGCCCATTTGATTTATAAATCTTTCCATGTTAGGACTTAAATTTATGTTTAAATGCAATTTGAGGTATTTCAGATTTATGATTGTTTTATTCTATTTAAGATTGCTTTTAATTTAATTTAGATAATTTCTTCCTTTTGGCTCTGGTTAAGTAATTGGTAACGCTTGAGCTATCAAATAAAGCAGTGGTTGAAATTGGGAGTTGCTCCAATAATTCTAGTCTTTCCATAGGAATTGACTAGGACCTGAGGATTAAGCTAAATAATCCACTTGATTTACGTTCATAGTTAGAGGTTAACAAAGTGGGATTAAAATCCAATTCTCATCACAATTGATAAGGATAGGACTTCCAATTCTAATACCTTGCCAAGAGTTTATTTTATTATTACTATTTTATTTTTCTTATCATTTAACATACTGGTTCCTTACTTTCAAAACCCCCAATTTACAAGACTCCTAACCAATAATAAGAACACCTCCCTACAATTCCTTGAGAAGACGACCCGAGGTTCGAATACTTCGGTTATCAATTTTATCAGGGGTTTGTTACTTGTGACAACCAAAACTTTTGTAAGAAAGGTTGATTGCTTGGTTTAGTAACTATACTTGCAACGAGAGTTTACTATAACTTCTAAACCATCAATCTTTAGTTCTTCATGCCGTTTGCGGCCACTCGATCCTCTCGTTGAGCATTTCAATTCTATTCGAACAAAGTGGTAAGAAACTTAAATTCATTGCTCTAATTTTCTACCATATGTCAAATTCAAAATTTGGCTTTAAGAAATTGAGATTTTCAAAGTTTTGGTTGTTTAGGTGTAATCTAGCTTGGGTGATTAGTGGGTTTCACCCCAAATTATAGTGGACAAGGTATGAAATCACTAAACCCTTGTGGTTTGTCTAATTCTATGAACCCTAGTGTTGATTTTGGGTAATTGTGTGAATCTAGCTTAAAATTCATGTTGATTGGAGTTGGTTTGGCTAATCGGATTTCTTGGACATGAGCTTTGGAGGTGGAAATTGCTGAATTAGTTTGGTGGCCTAATTGGAAGCTTGGAGAAAATTGGCTAAGATATAGTTTTGGTTTCTTTTAGGTAATATGTAATGTTGTGTGAAAATTAGGCTAGTTGTCTTAAGATAAGATTGAATAATTATGTGATTAATTGTATGAGAATGTGGTATTGATGACATGTCATCATGTCATGTTTTTCTACGCTTTTTCATACAAGAAATTGATAATTAGTGCTTAAATATTGAATGCTTTTGTGCTTAAATGGTATAGTTTTTTTTATCTTTTGATTTTATAAATTTTGTAGGAAATAATAGAAAAAGAAGCAATAAAAGTACTAAAAGAAGAATCACACTCTCAAGGTGGCAAAAGAGTTGGAAACAAACTCAAAGAGGCTTCTAAGTTAAGCAAAGAGGATTTGCAACCCTGACCTCTTTACACTCTAATGAGAATAACTCGAGCTACAAAACTCCAAATGAGGTGATTCAAGTGGCATTAGAAAGTAGTAAGCTAGAGCTTTCCAAGCATATATGGCACAACATGGTGGACACTAAATCTGAGGGAAAAAACTTACTCCGAAAGTGCAAAGATGAACATAGTATCAACCTACAGTAAGGCCAGCTGACCTCTTCACCTTCCAAGGAAAATAAATTGAGTTGTAAAGCTTTAAATGATGTGCTCTTAAATGCATTGGAAAGTAAACATCCAGAGCTTTCCAATGATATATAATAGTATGGGGTGAACATTAATTTTGGGCTTCAGAAGCTGGTGCTAACTTTGGCCTCCAAAGCAGCACTCACTAAGTGTTCCGAGGGTTACCTGAAACTAGAGGTCGATCTCGGACGAGATCTTCTGTACTGGTCGGAGATGATGTGTCCGGCTGGGTGGTGGCGACCGGAGTTGTTGTGTCCGACTTGTTGGACTGGCTGCACTTCTGATCCTTAGTCACCGGAGGGTGGGGGGTACCTGCAAGAGACTCCGATGCTTAAGTTAGCACGGGTATTAAGCAGGTTTATAGTAGAATCAGAGTATGAGTTATACCTAGGTGCTCTAGTGTATTTATAGTAGTGTGGGCTGACCTTTCTGATAAGATAAGTTAGTTATCTTATCTTATCTTATCTTATTTCGAGTGAAGTCAGCTTATCTTCAAGGGAACCGCCTTTATCTCTATAGGCTTGGATTGCCTTTGGATTTGGGTCGTGTTCCTCTATTTGGGCCCTTTATTGGGTTTTCCTATCGATTTGGCCGACCTCTTTGAGAAGAGGTCGGGTAGCCTGACCTGAAGACGTCGGTCGCTTTGTCACCAATCCTCTCAGGTCGGATAACTCGACCCAGGATATTAACAGTGCCCCTGCTTGAGCTCGGCCTTCTTTTTTGAGGTCGAGTCCTTCACTTCGGTCCTTCTCTAGTGAAGCCGAACTCAAGCATTTTGTCGATTCCTTTGTAGCAGCTTTTGAATGTAGAACGTTTTCCTCTAAAAGCGCGCGCTTTTATATCAGCGCTTTGGGAACGTGCGAGGGTTTAATACCTTCATTAATTGGTATTAATTGCCCCGTTTTTCCTTGTGGCCTTTTATTTTGAATTTGCGATCAGAAAACAGTTTCCCTTCTTCGCTCCTCTTCGTAACTTCTTTTGCTCTCTCGCTCTCTGTCCTTTGCCTACATTTTGCTTTTCTTGCGTTGCAGCGTCGTTCGGCGATTTTCTGGGCAGTTTCCATTTTTACGTCTTCATTCTCCCTCGAAGCTTCTTTCTTCTCCAGGTTAGTTCCATTCGCATTTTCTTTTTCTTTCGTTGCTTTGGCTTTGTGATGAAGTTTTGATTTTGCTTTAGAGAAAGTTTGGATCTTTCTGTTTTTGTCGCGCTTAATTGTTGTTGAAATGTGTATTCTGGGAGTTTTTTATCTTCTGTATGACCTTTTTTGCCTTTCCTGTTGCTTGATATTTTTAGGGCTTTGCATGTTCTGTTGTTTCTGTCTGATACCGATACCCAGAAAATCTGCATCTTTCCTTGCTTTATTTAAAGATTGCTTTTTGTCTGATTCTGAAAAAAGGTTGCGCCTTTGATGGTTTCTACTTAGGGTGCTTGATGTTTGGGGATGCTTTTTGCTGGTAGACTGTAAGGCCGTGATTTTGATGACTTTTTGTGTTTTGTTTTACTTTGATGAAAAAATGCTTGCTATTTGAAGTCTTCTTTTCTTGTTTGAGAGATGCTGGGGTGCGAGTTGTAGATTTTTCCTGAAAACCCTGCTTTGTTACTGCCTCCAAAGGATGCCCCAGGACTTTGGTTTGAGTCTTGGGGTTTTCCTTTTCTGTTTATTCGCCTGTATCGTATTGATCGAGTTGTTTTATCCCTTGTCCGAGATGTTTTGAGTAATCCCCTCTTCTTTTCTTATTGTAGGATTAGTTGGCCTCATGTCTTCTCGCCATAACATTGTAGAGATGTCTTCCAGAGTTCCCGAGGGGATGTCCGATTGGCTGGACTCCCTTGTTTTAATGTGTGTTTCTGTTGTGGATGCTGAATTTTGCATAGAGCTGAGGAAGCGTCATAGGATTTGTGGTAATAGTGCCTGGGAGAGGGATTATGAGCTTGTTGCTCCTGATTCTGATGAGGGGGTTTGTTTTCCGACCTCCATCGAAGGGGAGCGTCCCTTTTTCTATGCCTATGAATATTTCTTCAGTCAACTGGATGTTACTTTTCCTTTTACTGCTTTTGAGACCGACCTGTTGTGGTCGTGCAATATTGCCCCATCCCAGCTTCACCCGAATTTCTGGGGTTTTATCAAAATTTTTCAGCTACTTTGCCAAGAGTTAGGTGTAACACCTTCTCAGGCTCTCTTCCTTTATCTGTTTGTTTTCGCCAAGCCTAGTGGTTCTTTGAAAAAAAAAGCTTCCTGGGTTTCGTTCAGGTCTGCCCAGGGCCATAAAGTGTTTGCTATGTATGATGAGTCCTTTAAGGATTTCAATAATTACTTCTTTAAAGTTCGTGCTGTCGAGGGGGGCCGCCCCTTTTTTCTTGATGAAAATGATGAGCCCTCTTTCCCTCTAGAGTGGCAGAAGGATGTGAGAGTGTCTCGCTATTCCTGGGATATGCTTGACGATGTTGAGCGTGCTTTTGTTGTTGTTCTTGAGGATTTATGGGGAGCACCACCCCATCTTGATACAAAAAGGTTTTTGAATGGCCCATCCCTGGTCCGGGCTGTTTTGGGTATTTGCCTGACTTGTTTCTATACTTGTTTCTTAGTTTTGGCTTCCTCATCTTGTGATTGTAACCCTTTACTGTGGCTGATTTTGTGTTTGGAGAGATGTCAAAAAACAATGAATCCATGAAGGCCTTCAAAAGGGCAAAGAAGGCGACTGCTACTCAGAACATCTCAGCCAAGGTGACCGGGGAGGGATCTTCCCAAGTGCAAGTGAAGCCACCTGTGCCGAGTTCTCCTGGACCGAGGAAGGTGATCCCTACTCCTCGGGTTCGTCTGGCTGACCCTCCACCAACTTCTACCTCTAGTTCTGGTGCTCCTCCCAGCAAGAAACAAAAAACAGCTGAGCCTTTCAACCTTGATGCTCCTGACTTTAATACAATTGAATTTGTGGATCAACAAATCGGTCCCTACGGTGCCCTTCCTATGGACGATGTGTCGCTCCTGCGCCATCTGGACTTCATAACTCGAAGTAGTGATAGAATGGCGTATATGGGGGCTGCTCTATACCGGACTGCTCAAAATCTTCCTCTCCACGCCACCAAAGCCTTTATGGAGGAGGCTAAACAGGAGTTTGATCGGATGAAGGGCCTGAAGGAGGAGCTTAAAGTAAAGGTAGCCAAGTTGGAGAAGGATCTGGAGAACGAGAAGGCGAGTTCACTTTCTCTGGCAGCTTCTGTAAGGCTGGTCGTGGACACTGCACTGAGGCATAAAGACAGCTATGTTACATCCTATCGGGAGGGAATGCGTCTGAAGGCGGAGTTGGAGAACGCCCGGGCTGATTACTCCGAGCTCCAGGGTCATCTTGTTGGCAGCGTAACTGCTGCCTATGAGAACCTGAAAGAGCAAGTTCGGATTATTGCTCCCGAGGCCGACCTTACTCTCTTCAGCATGGATAATGTTGTTAAGGATGGTAAGATTGTCCCTGATGACGAGGATGATGATGATGTCGATCCCCTCCCTGTGTCTTCTACCAAGGTGTCTGCTCCTGCTGTTCCTCCTGCCGAGGTCGGCCCTCCCGCTTCTGATCCTGACTGCCAGATCTTAAACCGGGACGATGGTACTGTGGATGCTGTGCCTATTCAGACTCGCCCTCCTTCACCCCGTACTAATGCTACTGAGAAGGCTTCTGATGTTTAACTGAACTTTTTATCTTGATTGTGTAGATAGCCCGGCTTGTGAGCTTTTAAACTCTTTATTTTGTAAATTTCCTTTTGCTAACTGTTGACACTTGTTTAGTTGCTTATTTAGCAACTCTAGGCTAAAAAACAAAAAATAGCTTTCAAGTTCTTGGGGCTGATTTGGGTAGCCCTTTTGAATTTGTTTTCATCACAACTTCGCGCCTTTAGTATCATGTCGATCTTTATCTCGTCTAGGCACTTTTTCTAGGCTTTTGGTAGTCTTGTGGCTTTGATTCCTTTGAGACAACAAACAAAAATCCTATTTTGTTTGGACCTTTTGTGAGGTCTTGGCTAAGTATTACTTTTTGTAGCCTTTCGCACTTTACGTGGGTCGACTTCATCATGTCGGGCCCTTCAAAGTTACTTTTGTAATCCTCTTTTTTGGACCTTGTTCAGGTCTCTTTCAGAGATTACGTTTATAACTTTTATGTTTTGGGCCGACTTCGTCATGTCGGATCAAGTTATTTTGTAATCCTCTTTCTTGGACTTTGTTCAAATCTCTTTCAGGGATTACTTCTATAACTTTATGTTTTGGGCCGACTTCGTCATGTCGGGCCCTTCTAAGTTACTTTTGTAATCCTCTTTCTTGGACCTTGTTCAGGTCTCTTTCAGGGACTACTTCTATAACTTTATGTTTTGGGAGACCAACTTCGCTATGTCAATCTCTTCGAAGTTATTTTTGTAGTCCTCTTTCTTGGATCTTTGTCAGATCTCTTTCAGGGACTACGTTTATAACTTGTTTGTAGGAGGTCGACTTCTTTGCGTCGTCCTCTTTCTAAGTTATTTTTGTAGTCCTCTTTTTTGGACCTTTGTCAGGTCTCTTTCAGGGACTACTTTTTATAAATTTTCATTTTGAGCTGACTTGTCATGTCGGGCCCTTCTAAGTGAAAGTAATCCTCTTTAATAGGGTTGGCCAGACCTCTTTCCAGGGTTTACTTATAACTTGGGTTGACTTGGTCCGACTTCTTAACGTCGGCCAGTCTTTAAGTTATTATTTAGCAATCCATAAGACCTCGTCAGGTTCTTTTTCCGGATCACTTTTGATAACTTCTTACATTATTCTGTGTTCATCTTTGCCAATTTTTAGAAGGTGGTTGCTATCTTTAGATCGTCTTTTAGGTGAATCGCGTTTTCACCTTTATCGGATGATTGTCTTTATCGTGATCGTACAGTGAAATTATTTTTCACTTTATGCCGATCTGTTGCTTTATAATCGGACGATGAATGCTTCAGATTAATGCGTCTTGAAGACTTGTAGAATATCTAAAATATATTTTATTCAAAGGAAAGTGCAAATATATACATGTGGGAATTCATCCCTTTAAGTCAGATAGTGTCTGAGTCTCAACTTGGTGCCTCATTAAAAAACCTTTTCAGGAAAAAGAGTGCATCCAGTAGTGAGATCTTTACTTTTTCTAGCTGTAGTACCTTCTTAGGTTGTAGGCGTGCCATGATCTGGGAAGCTCTCATCCATCGAGTTCGGACAGTCTGTAGTAGCCCTTCCCAAGTACTTCTACAACTCGGTAAGGTCCTTTCCAGTTTGCTGCCAACTTTCCTTCTCCTGGTCGAGTTGTTCCAATATCGTTTCGGATTAGGATGAGATCATTCTCCGCGAAACTTCTCGGCACTACCCTTTGATTATATCTGGAAGCCATTCAACATTTTAGTGCTTCTTCCCTGATCCGAGCTCTTTCTTGGATTTCAGGTAGTAGGTCAAGCTCTTCCCTTTGAAGTTGGAAGTTTGCTCCCTCATTGTAATGAACCACTCTAGGCGATCCTTCCTCAATCTCTACTGGAATCATTGCTTCTATTCCGTATGCTAACCGGAAGGGGGATTCCTTTGTGGTGGAATGTGGCGTCGTCCGATACGCCCGTAGAACTTGTGGAAGCTCTTCTGCCCAAGCTCCCTTTGCGTTTTGTAATCTCCGTTTTAACCCGGCCAATATGACTTTATTGGCAGCTTCGGCCTGTCCATTGGCTTGCGGATGTTCAACGGAGGTGTACTGGTGCTTTATGTTCAAGTTGGCTATTAATTTTCTGAAGCCTGCATCTGTGAATTGAGTGCCATTGACTATGGTGATGGAGTGTGGAACCCCGAATCTTGTGACAATGTTTCTATATAGAAATTTCCGGCTTCTTTGAGCAGTGGCGTTGGCTAGGGGCTCTGCCTCGATCCACTTTGTGAAATAGTCTACCCCTACTATGAGGAATTTAACTTGTCCTGATCCCTGGGGGAAGGGTCCAAGAAGATCAAGTCCCCATTTTGCAAACGGCCAAGGCGAAGTTACATTGATGAGCTCTTCTAGCGGGGCAACGTGAAAGTTGGCATGTTTCTGACATGGTGGACATGTCTTTACAAATTCTGTAGCTTCTTTCTGTAGAGTTGGCCAATAAAATTCCGTCCGGAGTACTTTTTTGGCGAGAGCTCGTGCTCCGAGATGATTGCCGCAAATGCCGCCGTGTACTTCTTCTAGCACTTCCCTTGTGTTGGAGGTCGGCACGTATTTTAGTAATGGTATTGAGATCCCTCTTTTGTACAGGATGTTGTTTATGATAGTGTAGTATTGTGCCTCCCTTTTTAATCTCTTTGCCTCTTTTTCTTCTGTGGGGAGTGTTTCTGCTTTGAGGTAGTTAATTATGGGGGTCATCTATCCTTAGTCCTAACTTGTTACGGCTAGGACTTTTTCCTCTTCCAAGATTGATGGGTTCTGTAGCATTTCCTGGATGAGGCTTCTATTGTTGCCCCCTGGTTTGGTGTTGGCTAGTTTCGAGAGTGCGTCAGCTCGGGCATTTTGTTCGTGGGGTATGTGGCAGATCTTGTATTCCCCGAGTTGTCCGAGCTGTTCCTTGGTTTTATCCAAATACTTTTTCATGGTGGGATCTTTGGCTTGGTAGCTCCCTGTTATCTGTGAGGTGACTACTTGTGAATCGCTATAAATGTTGAGTTTTTGAGCTCCAACCTCTTTAGCCAGCTTCAAACCAGCTAATAACACTTCATATTCTGCCTGATTGTTTGAGGTCAGGAACCCGAATTTAAGGGAGAGCTCAACTTGGGTTCCTTGGTTGCTTTCTATTATCACACCTGCGCCGCTTCCAGTCTTATTTGAAGAACTGTCCACATAGAGATTCCATTCTGTGGGGATTTCCGGGACATCTGTAAATTCTGCGATGAAGTCGGCCAGATACTGTGATTTGATGGCCGTCCGAGCTTCATATTGGGGGTCGAACTCGGATAACTCGACTGCCCATTGTAAAATTCTACCTGCTAAATCTGTTTTCTGCAATATTCCTTTTATGAGCTGCTTAGTTCGAACCTTAATGGTGTGAGCCTGGAAGTATGGGCGAAGTCGTCGAGATGTTAGAACGAGAGTATAGGCAAACTTTTCTATTTTCTGGTAGTTCAACTCGGATCCCTGTAGCGCTTTACTAATGAAGTAGACGGGTTGTTGCCCACTTTCGTCTTCTCTGACTAGTGCTGAGGCTATTGTCCGGCTTTCTACTGCGAGATATAATATGAGCGGTTCTCCTTTTCGTAGCCGAGATAGGATAGGTGGCCGTCCCAAGAAATCCTTGAAGTCTTGGAAGGCTTGTTCACATTCTGTTGTCCATTCGAACTACTTTCCCTTCCTTAAAGTAGCATAGAAGGGGAGAGATCTTATCGCTGATCCTGCTAAGAACCTGGATAGGGTGGCCAATCTCCTGTTGAGTTGCTGTACTTCTTTGACACAGGTTGGGCTTTTCATGTTGAGTATGGCTTGACATTTATCCGGATTTGCTTCAATTCCTCTTTGTGTGAGCATGAAACCTAAAAATTTGCCCGCTTCTACTGCAAAGGTGCATTTGCGGGATTGAGTCGCATGTCATGCTTCCTTATAGTGTCAAACACTTGAGCCAGGTCGGATAATAATGTCTCTTCACTTTGTGTCTTTATCAACATGTCGTCCACATAGACTTCCATGATTTTCCCGATGTGATCTGAGAAGACTTTATTCATTAGCCTTTGATAAGTAGTTTCTGCATTCTTGAGACCGAAAGACATCACAATGTAGCAATAGTTCGCTTTTGGCGTTAAAAACAAGGTCTTTTCTTGATCTGGTGGATACATGGGGATTTGGTTGTATCCCGAGTATGCACCCATAAACGAGAGGTATCCATATCCGGAGGAAGCATCGACCAGAGCGTCGATACTTGGGAGTGGGTAAGGATCTTTTGGGCAGGCTTCGTTGAGATCGGTATAATTGGTGCACATTCGCCACTTCCCATTTGATTTTCTCACCAAGACGACGCTGGCTAGCCATAGTGGGTACTTGACCTCTCTTATGAGTCCTGCCTCCAGTAATGCTTGTACCTGTTCTTCCACAGCTTGGGATCGCTCTGGCCCAAGTTTTCTTCGTCTTTGCTGTACCGGCCGAGATCCTGGATAGACCGCCAACTTGTGGCACATTAGCTTAGGGTCTATGCCTGGCATGTATGCGGCTTTTCATGCGAAGAGATCGACATTATCTCGTAAGAATTGTACCAGTAATTCTTTTGAGTCTCCTCTCAGGATCGTGCCGATATTAGTCGTTTTGTCTGAGGTGGATCTGATATGAACCTTCTCTATCTCACCTTCTGGCTGCGGACGGAGTTCTTCTCGTCTCTGAACTCCGCCAAGCTCAATTGTGTGAAACTCTTCTCCTCTGCCTCTGAGATTTAGACTTTTGTTATAACAGTGGCGTGCCATCTTTTGATCTGCTTTTATTGTGGCTATCCCCTCTGTAGTTGGGAATTTCATGCATAGATGTGGCGTCGAGACTATTGCACCGAGTTGATTTAGTGTTGTCCGACCTATTAGAGCATTGTAGGCTGAACTCACGTCGACCACAATGTAGCCTATTTTGAGCGTCCTAGATTGGTTCCCTTTTCCGAAGGTTGTATGTAGTGATACATATCCTAGCGGTTGTACCAGAGTATCTCCCAGTCCGAACAGACTATTCGGGTATGCCTTAAGCTCCTTGTTTTCTAGGCCGAGCTTGTCGAAGGCAATTTTGAATAGGATGTCAGCAGAGCTCCCTTGGTCTACTAATGTGCAGTGCAGATTGGCATTTGCCAGTATGATGGTGATGACCATGGGGTCGTCGTGTCCCAAGATGATATCGGATGTGTCCTCTTTAATGAATGTGATTGCAGGGATATCGGGTGCTTCTTCCTTTCCCTCGACATGATATACTTCTTTGAGATATCTTTTGCGGGATGATTTGGAGATTCCTCCCCCTGTGAATCCGCCGTGTATCATATGGATGTGTCTTTCCGGTGTACGAAGTGATTGCGCGGTTCGTCCGATATCTTCGTCCCTTCGTCTCTTTCTTTGGTCGTCATCTCGGGTGGCTAGAAACCGATCTAGTTTTCCTTCCCTCACCAATTTTTCTATGATGTTCTTTAGATCGAAGCACTCGTTGGTGGAGTGCCCTCGCACTCGATGATATTCGCAATATTAATTCTGGTTTCCTCCTCCTCTTTTGCCTTTGAGTGGCCGTGCTGGGGGGTATTTTCTTCATATGGCAGACTTCTTTGTATACGTCGACTAGGGATGCCCTAAGAGGAGTGTAATTGTGATTTTTTTTATTTTCTCTCCTTGTCGGTCTTCTTTCCTTTTGGATTCCTTGTCTTTATCTCGGTAGGGGACCCCAGATTTTGAGGTTTCTCCTAACCGAGCGTTTTCTTCCATGTTGATGTATTTTTCAGCTCGCTTCTGCACTTCGTCTAAGGAGGTAGGGTACTTCTTTGATATGGACTGGCTAAAAGGTCCTTCTCGTAGGCCATTGATGAGTCCCATGATGGCGGCCTCTGTTGGCAAGCTTTGTATGTCCATGCATGTTTTGTTGAATCATTCCATGTAGTTGCGGAAGCTCTCCCGATCTCCTTGCTTGATCCCTAGTAAACTGGGGCTTGGTCTTATCTTTCTGGATGGAGAATCTGGCTAGGAATTTTTTGGCCAGGTCGTCAAAGTTTGAGATGGACTTTGGAGGTAGGTTGTCGAACCATATGATTGCTGTTTTTGTGAGAGTTGTTGGAAAAGCTTTGCAACGAACGGCGTCCGAGGCGTCAGTGAGGTACATTCTACTTCTGAAATTGCTGAGATGATGGTTGGGATCTATGGTGCCATCATACAAAATCATATCCGGGAGTTTGAAGTCTTTTGGAATTTTAGTTTTCATGATTTCCTTGGTGAATGGATCTTGTTCTTTGCGTGAATTTTCCTCAGGAGTAGTCCGAGGAGCTTTGGATTTGAGATCGGCTTCTAATTGCATTAGTTTATCTTCCAATTCTCGACACTGCCGTACCTCTCTTTGTAGATCCTTCCCGACCTCTCGTTGTTGTTGGGTTTCTTTTTCAAGTTTCTTTAAGCGGTCTTGAAGTGCTGCTATTACCTCCGGATTTGATGAGTTTTTGTCCCCGTTGGATTCTGGAGTATCCTTTAGCATAGCGTCCGCATTCTTGTGCGGTGTTCTATTTTTCAGATCTGAATCGTGGTCGTTGTCATGGCCGTCCGCCATGGTGTTGGGATGACTTCCAGGTCCCCAGCAACGACGCCAATGTTCCGAGGGTTACCTGAAACTAGAGGTCGATCTCGGACGAGATCTTCTGTACTGGTCGGAGATGATATGTCTGACTGGCTGGTGGCGGCCAGAGTTGTTGTGTCCGACTTGTTGGACTGGCTGCACTTCTAATCCTTGGTCACCGGAGGGTGGGGGGTACCTGCAAGAGACTCCGGTGCTTAAGTTAGCACGGGTATTAAGCAGGTTTATAGTAGAATCAGAGTATGAGTTATACCTGGGTGCTCCAGTGTATTTATAGTAGTGTGGGCTGACCTTTCTGATAAGATAAGTTAGTTATCTTATCTTATCTTATCTTATTTCGAGTGAAGTCAGCTTATCTTCAAGGGAACCGCCTTTATCTCTATAGGCTTGAATTGCCTTTGGATTTGGGTCGTGTTCCTCTATTTGGGCCCTTTATTGCCTTTATCGGGTAGCCTGACCTGAAGAGGTTGGTCGCTTTGTCACCAATCATCCCAGGTCGGATAACTCGACCCAGGGTATGAACACTAAGTGAACGTGGCGTTCACTAATTGAGCATTTTCGGCCTCCAAAACAGCATGACCATACATTCTTCAAAAGACCATAACTTGAGCTACAGATGTCCAAATGATGAGCTTCCAGTTGGGTTAGAAATCTGACATTCAGAGCTTTCTAACGATATATAGCAATCTATATTTGGCATGAAATTAAAGTACAAGTGATAGACATTTTTAAGGCCCCAAAAACACATTTTGGCTAGCGTTCACTTTGGAAGTGAACGCCACGTTCACTTTCTTACCTTTTGCGTGAATTTCAAGTTAGGGGAGGAAGCTCATGCTGGCCATACACACTAGGAGCGCTCAAATACTCAACGTAACGCTCACTAAGTGAACGTTGGGCAAAGAAACAAGTGCACCAAGGAAGCACACAAGGAGAAGCGTTTGAAAAGTGAACGTAGCGTTCACTAGGGCAACGCTAGTAAGGAGACTTGCGCACGAGGAAGCACACATGACAAGTGAATGTAGCGCTCATTTAGCCAACGGAGCACTCCACTGGAGGGAACAAGTGCCCCTGACCCAAGCTTCACCCAACACCCCCGACCCACTCTCATTCAAATCCAAAGCAAGCAAAGCCCATTAACATGACTCAAAGGCACAAAGAGAAGCTAGATTAGGAATTTTATTTGTAATTTGTTTTCAATTTCAATTTCATTTTTATTTTGTAAAGCCTATATAAAGGCATCAATTTCATTTCATTATTGAAGCTCGGTTAAGCTCTAATAGAGAGCAGTAGGAGTAGGAGTAGAATAGAGAGCTCTCTTTTAAATTTTCCTTTTTGAATTTGAGAATTAGAAATCAGATCTGGGTTTTCTTTCTTTTCTGTTTCATCTTCTTTCCTCTGCAATTTCTTTTCTGTTTTGATCGAGAGAGCAATTGAGCTCTTGGATTTCTTTCTGTTTTTGCTATTTCATTGAAATTGTTAATTTCTCTTTAGGATTTGAAAATTGATCTAAGTCTTCTTGCTGTTTTGATTCTTCTGCACTTTTACATTTTTGTTTTGGTACTGAATTGATCTGTTTCTGAATTTCCTCATTTGAGAGCTCTTTAATTTACTGCACTTCACATTTTTTAGTTCTGTTTTAATTCCCAACACCCAAATCCTTTTATTCTTCATGCAATTTAAGTTCCCTTGCAATTTATATTCAGCAATTTAAATTCTTTGCACTTTAAGCTTCAGTCATTTACCTTTCTTGTAATTTAAGTTTCAGCTCTTTTACTTTCTTGCACTTTAAGATTCAGCCAATTTACTTCTTCTGCACTTTTAATTCACTGCAATTTATCTTCTGCTAGTTCCATTTCATTCAATTCAACACTGTTAGCTTGACTAGACTAATCACCTCACTAAAGTTGCTTGATCCATCAATCCCTGTGTGATTGACCTCACTCTTGTGAGTTATTACTACTTGATGCGACCCGGTACACTTGTCGGTGAGTTTGTGTGGAAATCTAATTTTCCCTCATCAAGTTTTTGGCGCCGTTGCCAGGGATTGATATAGATCGACAATGATTAAGTGGGTGAGAAGTCTAGATTAAGCATTTTCTTTGTTTTTGTTCTTTTTAATTTTCTGTTTTAAGTGACATTAAGGTGTTTGAGTTATTGCCTCACTAAGAAATTCTTCTCTGATACATGAATTTCAATTTTCATTGGTGATGTGTTTTACAAAATTCAAATGGAGTTCAACTCATCTTGTGATCAAACAAATTATATGGGATATTTCCCACCACCACAAAATGATTCAAGTCATTATTCTAATGGTGGCTAGAATTATCACCAAGAAATGATAGATGATAAAGCAATTTACATGAGATATCATCCAGAACCACAAGATGAATTATGTCATTACCCTTATGGTGTCTGGACATGTCAACAAGAGTGTAAACAATCAGTTGAAATTGGACACTTCCTAGCAACACAATATGATCTAGATTTTGATGAGTCTAACAACTACTCATATTATGGCTGGGAAAGTCAAAATCAAAGGAATCTTGATGATCCATACTTTGTTCATCAAGAGACATCATCACTAGAGTATGCTTTCAACAAATTCATGCAAAATTGTCCCCTAATGCCACAAGATGATCCATACTGTGATGAATTCAACAATTCTTCAAGTTGTGCTTAGAAAGACCAAAATCAGAGAGCATTTGACAATTCATACTCCACATATCAAGAGACATCATCACTTGAGCATACCTTCAATTCATTTATGCAAAATTGTCCAACCTCACCTCCCATTTCTTCACTTGAAAATTCTTCATCACTTGATTTTGCCTCAACACAAAATTTTCTCCAAGATCCATACGACTCATTTCACCAACCACAAAATTCATTCCATAATTCACAAAATTCATTTCATACCACTCAAAACAACCTCACCACAATACATCCATATCCGCAAAATTTCTCTCAACCTTCATCTTTTGAGCTAGTATGTGAGGATCCCCTTCAAAAGTCCAGGGAATTGTTGGAAAGGCAAGAACAATTCTGGAGAGAACAAGAAATCCTCCTCCAAAGGATGGATGAGCACTTGGAGAAAATAAGGAAACACTCAGAACTACTAAGCAAGGAAGATGAAGACCAATTGCTGGATGTGAAGGAGGAAATGGAAGAACAAGAAGAAGAGGTCTCTGTGTCAAGTGAATTTTCAATAAAGAAGGAAGAGGTAGTGGAGGTAATTGAACCTGAGGTTGCATATCTACAAAAGCCACTTGAGATGACAAGGGAACATGAAAACTCACAATCCTCACAAACTTCCCTGAACCAAAGATGCTCAACACTTGAATCTGTGATTGAAAGATATGAAGAGGAGATGAAGAAATTTTGGGAAGAACAACAAACCTCCTCCATGGAAGTACTATTAAATCAAGTGTTGAGTGCAAAAGAGGAAGTGGAAGAACAAGAAAGTGAGGAAGACAATCAAAGAAGCCCAAACTCAAGTGAAGCAGAGGATTACATTGATGAAGGGCTCATTGAGCCAGCAATTCAAAAGGCTCTGGATGAAGATAAAACTCCAATAATCATACAGCAACCATGTCTTGGAATCAAAGAAGTGAAGGCAACTAACAATAGCACCGAGAAGAGGATTGTGACCAAGATACCAAGGACAACATTCAAGAAAAGGTCAACTACAAACAATCCTACCCCTGATCTAGCAAGCAAGCTCAATCAAGCCATTTACAAAAGGAAGCTTGCTGAGAAGAGACCAAGAAAGGGGACACTAGCTGGTTCATCTCTCCCCTTGAGGTCATTCCTCTTAACAAACTGGAAGAAGAGGACGAAAGTGAAGAACAACATGTCAAGCTAATGACACTAAAAGAGCGCTTGTTGGGAGGCAACCCAACCATAGGTAACATTTCATTCCTTTACTTTGTTTATTTTCTTTGTCTGCTTTGTTTAAATTTCAATAAATTGGCATATGATTACATTCTAAGTTTGGTGTTGCCCTGCAACAATTTGTTTTCAATCCTTCTAGATGATTGCATCAAATCAAAAATGAAAGTGTCACACTAAGATTCTAAGTTTGGTGTTCTACTTATTTCCTATGCAATTTATTCAGCAACACCACTTGTCTACATAATCATAATGCCTCTGCAGTTTTGTCTTTCTGTTGGTTTCATTTTTTTATTTTCCTCTTTGCTTTAATCATTTCTTTATTTTAATGCTTTCTTCTACTTTGCTCCCTAACTGTTTTTGTTAAATGCCTTACCAATAAATCCTTATTCATGACAGATTCTTCCCTTGGTAATTGTATTTAACATATAACAGTTGCCTTTGTTTTAGTTAAAATAAATTGACATATGGTTGCATTCTAAGTTTGGTGTTGTTATGCAACAAAATTTGGTACCAATCTTTACTAGATACTTGTATCAATTCCAAGTGAAAGTGTCACACTAAGTTTGGTGTGCCACTTATCTTTTATGCAACGTATCATGCATACCCCACTTGTTTTTGTAATCACAATGTCTCTGTCCTCCGTGCCTTCATTGTTATTATTCATTCTGCTTGCTTAAACACATGTACTACTAACATTTCATTGTGTAAGACAATCATGGTCCATTCTAGACCCCATCACCATTGTTCTAATTGTTGCTTGAGGATAAGCAAACACTCTAAGTTGGTATGGGAAGGGGAAGAATAGGAGGAAAAGGACAATAGCAAGGAAGATGAACTACAAGGTGGTAACGCTCCTTTCTCCTCTTACTTGCTTCCAGTACTTTAAATTGCATGATTGTCTGTATCTTCTCTGTTTACATGTGTGTATGAATAAGCATAGCCTGAATTTTGATTTGTAACATGCTGCTATGCCATTATGACTACTAACTTCAGTTTTGTAAGTTCAGAGCAGTAAAGTATCATAATCATAAACAAACAAGGAATTAAAGAAGAACTTAGCATGTGCATACAAGTATTGGAAGGCTAGAATGATTAACTATTGCTCAATTGCACTAGATTTTATTTAATTAAAGTTTTCATCTAGAACATTTTATGAAATCTTTTTGAAATCATGAAAACCTTGAAAAAGCAATTGCAAATTAAGGCAAGAAAATCAAAAGGGAAAGAATGAGAAAGCTGAAGGCTCTGAGTACCAATGACAATTCAATTGTTAAGTGCTTGTGGTGTTTATGTATCAGGAAAAAAGCTTGAAAACAAAACACTTAGAGTCAAGGCTAGGCTCAAGTGCAAAAGCACTCCCTCAAAGCTCAAGGCTCTAAGCATCAATGATTGGAGAGTCAGGAAAAGAAACAAATGAGCTTAAAGAAGTCCTCTAATTAAATGCTTGTGATGCTTATGTATCAAGTGGTAATACTTAAAAACAAAGCATTTAGAGTCGTAGCTTTTTATCAACTCATGGGACAAAGCACCCAAAAGGAGAAGCTAATAAGAGAATATAAAGCTTGTTTCAAGGAAGAATTATAAGGAAAAGATTTCATAAAATGAGCTAGAGAGAAACATCAATCATTTATATCTCTTTTGTGATTGTAGCATGCATAGAAAACTAGCCAACCATGAACATTGAGTTGCTATTCTTCTTACCTTGGATTATCAATCTCTATTGCATGATTCTTTTCTTACTTGGGGACAAGCAAGGTTTAAGTTTGGTGTTGGGATGACATGTCATCATGTCATGTTTTTCTATGCTTTTTCATACAAGAAATTGATAATTAGTGCTTAAATATTGAATACTTTTATGCTTAAATGGTATATTTCTTTGATCTTTTGATTTTATAAATTTTGTAGGAAATAATAAAAAAAAGCGATAAAATCACTAAAAGAAGAATCACACTCCCAAGGTGGCAAAAAAGTTGGAAACAAACTCAAAGAGGCTTCTGAGTTAAGCAAAGAGGATTTGCAACCCTGACCTCTTTACACTCCAACGAGAATAACTCGAGCTACAAAACTCTAAATGAGGTGATTCAGGTGGCATTGGAAAGTAGGAATCTAGAGCTTTCCAAGAATATATGGCACTGCATGGTGGACACTAAATCTAAGGGAAAAAACTTACCTCGAAAGTGCAAAGATGAACATAGTATCAACCTGCAGTAAGGCCAGCTGACCTCTTCACCTTCCAAGGAGGATACCTTGAGCTGTAGAGCTTTAAAAGATGCGCTCTCAAATGCATTGGAAAGTAACACCAGAGCTTTCCAACGATATATAATAGTATGGGGTGAACATTAAGTTTGGGCTTCAGAAGCTAGTGCTAACTTTGGCCTCCAAAGCAGCGCTCACTAAGTGAACGTGGCGTTCACTAATTGAGCATTTTCGGCCTCCAAAACAGCATGACCATACCTTCTTCAAAGGACCATAACTTGAGCTACAGATGTCCAATTGATGTTTTTCTAGTTGCGTTGGAAAGCTGACATTCAGAGCTTTCCAATGATATATAGCAATCTATATTTGGCATGAAATTGAAGCACAAGTGATAGGCATCTTTAAGGCCCCAAAAACACATTTTGGCTAGCGTTAACTTTCTTACCTTTTGCGTGAATTTTAAGTTGGAGGAGGAAGCTCGTGCTGGTAGTACACACTAGAAGTGGTCAAATACTCAACGTAGCGCTCACTAAGTGAACGTTGGGCAAGGAAACAAACGCACCAAGGAAGCACACAAGGAGAAGCATTTGAAAAGTGAACGTAGCATTCACTATGGCAACGCTAGTAAGGAGACTTGCGCGCGAGGAAGTACACATGACATGTGAACGTAGCGCTCATTTAGCCAACGGAGCGCTCCACTGGAGGGAACAAGTGCCCCTGACCCAACCTTCACCCAACACCCCCGACCCACTCTCATTCAAATCCAAAGCAAGCAAAGCCCATTAACATGACTCAAAGGCACAAAGAGAAGCTAGATTAGGAATTTTATTTGTAATTTGTTTTCAATTTCAATTTCATTTTCATTTTGTAAAGCCTATATAAAGGCATCAATTTCATTTCATTAGTGAAGCTCGGTTAAGCTCTAATAGAGAGCAATAGGAGTAGGAGTAGAATAGAGAGCTCTCTTTTAAATTTTCCTTTTTGAATTTGAGAATTAAAAATCAGATCTGGGTTTTCTTTTCTTTTCTGTTTCATCTTCTTTCCTCTGTAATTTCTTTTCTATTTTGATCGAGAGAGCAATTGAGCTCTTGGCTTTCTTTCTATTTTTGCTATTTCATTGAAATTGTTAATTTCTCTTTAGGATTTCAAAATTGATCTAAGTCTTCTTACTATTTTGATGCTTCTGCACTTTTACATTTCTATTTTGGTACTGAATTGATCTGTTTCTGAATTTCCTCATCTGAGAGCTCTTTAGTTTACTGCACTTCACATTTTTCAGTTCTGTTTTAATTTCCAGCACCCAAATCCTTTTATTCTTCATGCAATTTAAGTTCCCTTGCAATTTATATTCAGCAATTTAAATTCTTTACACTTTAAGGTTCAGTCATTTACCTTTCTTACAATTTAAGTTTCAGCTTTTTTACTTTCTTGCACTTTAAGATTCAACCAATTTACTTCTTCTGCACTTTTAATTCACTGCAATTTATCTTCTGCTAGTTCCATTTCACTCAATTCAACACTGTTAGCTTGACTAGACTAATCACCTCACTAAAGTTGCTTGATCCATCAATCCCTGTAGGATTGACCTCACTCTTGTGAGTTATTACTACTTTATGCGACCTGGTATACTTACCGGTAAGTTTGTGTGGAAATCTAATTTTTCCTCATCAAGTATGAGCATGGTGAATCAAGATTTGAGGTTGAATTGTATGAACTTGATTGTTGAGAAAAATTGGGCCAGAGACCATGACTGGGTAAGTTGATGAAATGAAATGATTGAATGTGATATGTGAGTAATTTAATAAAATTTGAATTATGTAAATTGATGATTTAAAATTATTGGAGGTTGGTGTGGAATGTGTGTGTGTTGGGTTGATAGGAGAGTGGATATGAGTTGTGATTGAGCTTTAGTATAATGCTATGAAATGATGATAATTATGGATTTTGATAATGATTGATGATATTTGTGAATATGACATTTAATATGGGAAAATGTTGTTAGAATTGGAAATTGTGGATTGAATATATTGATAGATTGATAACTTAAATTGTTAGGTGTTGGATGTGTTGGATATGTTGGGTGGTTGAAAATTGATGGATTGAGTATTTGGAACGGTATAGAATTGCTTAGGATTGATATTGGAATGTGTGGGTTTAGAAATTGAAATGAGAGTTTTGAAAATTAGAGGCTTTCGATAAATTTGATAAAAACTTATTTTTATCTAATTTTGACAGGCCATAACTTGGTTTCTGAACCCCTAAATTTTGTAAAACTTGTCTTAAATAAAAATTGGGTCCGTGTAGTTTATAACGTTCGAAAAACGGATGGAAAATAATTTTTTATGAAAAAGTTATGCGCATTTTGTAACACCCGAATTACCCTAAGCCTTACCTCTAGCCGTAAAGTGAAGGTTAATCAAGAGTTACGACAATTCTAAGGCTTATACATACTTATATATAGAAGGAAATAATATATTCTAGATGCCCGATGAAGGATTAAGCTCAAAGACAGATTTACAAAAGCGCAAAACGTTCACACGAAGCTACGCATAAGATACAAGGTATAGATGCAAAAGAATAGAACATATATAAATATAAGAATATAATAATCATATGGAACTAGCCTAAGCTTGCGGAGCTTAAGCCGACTAATTACACACGGAAAAATACAGAGTTTTGGAGTTAAAACAACTTATACAACTTATCTCTCAAGTAAGCCTCTAAGGCCATAAAGATAAATATACAAAGAGATGTGAGAGTAACTATAACAAGGTAAAATAGAAATAAACCAAAAAGGAACCATACTCCGCTCTGTCACCATATCCGCAATCTCACCGAAGTGGATGTGCAACCTGCGTCTGAAAAACAACAACATATGGTATGAGAACCAGAGGTTCTCAGTATGGTAACAGTGCCCAATATGTAAGATGTAACGCTCCGGGATGCCGAAGGCAATCCTAGAACTTCACATTGCATACGAATATTCAAGCTTAGAATAAAATAAATAAATAAAGAACTCAATCCATAAACCGGGTTATCTAAACTTAGGAGAATTCTAACTAATACTAATCATACCACTGTATCCCACAGCCGTCACCAACCTAACATCCGTGCGATCCCCGCGCCACCGCCTACCTAACCTCCTCAGCACCAGACAAACACAGATAATGCAAGCAAGTAAAACACAGGTAATATTCAAATATATAACAAGTAATTCAAGAAGCAAGTAGGTATATTATACAATTAGGCAAACTCATGTAATCAAAGCAAACAAGCACATAAGAGATGCATATTATGAATGTCTATCCTATTGGCTCGTGATATCACTTGTCAGTCCCTAAATGCCAACCCGACATATCATTTTGCATGTAGCTTTTCTGCCACGCCCACGGATATATTGCCGGACACACTCTATTCACCCACGGATATAGTGCCTGGCACACTCTTGCAGCAGAAAAGGTCATTAATCATAATTCATTCCAAGGGATATAGTGTCGTACACACTATCATGCTTAACCCAAGAATAAAGTGCCTGGAACACTTTCCACATTCAACAAGATCATCATTCCTCTTTAAGTTCGCATCGTACTTAACCCAAGGATGTAGTGCCTGGCACACTTTCAACATTCAACAAGTTCATCAACCTCACATCATCACCAGTCATCACCATTTCTCATCTCAAATCACTTTCAATTATCAATTCTCAACATTCCAAAGATATAGTGCCTGGCACACTTTCCTTCAATATCCATCAAGCTCATAATAACCATCATTAATTCTTAATTCCATTCCGAACTCATTAGTTCCTCATTACTTTCTCAATTTCACTGTCAGCAATCACCAAGTCCACTACTCTTCCTTGTCTCTCAACCAAACTCATCCTCAAAACACCAGAAACCTAAACCTCCGTTTGCTAACTTTTCAAAATAATACCAAATAAATTCTCCTAAGACCTTTCCCATATTTCAATGCCCGGAAATAAGCCCAAGAATCTCAAAATGGTGTCACAGAAGCTTACAAGCTTGTTGGGAAGGAGAAACAGTTGAAAACAAAGTTTAAGTTTGAGAAACAGGGCGGGTACATACGCACAGGGGTGTGCGTGCGCACGCCCAAGGGAGTTTTAAAATGTGTGCGTACGCACAGGTACCAAATTTTGCAATTTTGTTCGCTCACACAAGGCGTGCGAGCGCCCCCAACAGACTGACCTTCCTAACGTGTGCGTGCGCACAGGGCTGTGTGTGCACACAGGTTGTAAATTTCGCAGGGTTGTACGTGCACAAAAGGCTGTGCGTACGCACATACCAGAAATCACAAAATTCTGCAATTCTGCAGAATTTCAGATTTTGACACCAATCTTTGAATGATCGTAACTTCCTCCACGAAAGTCCAAATTTTACAAACTTTATATCAATTTGAAGCTCTCAAAGCCATCTTTAATTTAAAATAAGTTTCATGTAATTTCAAAAGCTTTGAGGCTTAAGTTATGATCCATCAAAGTTCACCAAAAATCCATTTTTACCCAAAATCTCAAAAACTCAATTTTAACCAAACCTCAATCCAATACCAATTCAATCACATTCTAACCATACCAAAACAGCCCAAAATTCATACTAAACACTACTTCAATCGTTGTCTCAATCACACAACCTTCTAAACCATTTCAACAATTCTAAATCCAACCTAATTCCCATTTTTCACTTTCCATTAACCTTATTAACATCAATATAACCACTCACCATTACCATTTCTCATCAATGTCACATATTTCTAAACTCCCATCCAATAAACACATTATCATCAATTCATCATCATCATCAATACTCAGACTCATTATTCCCAATTCTCAATAATACATTCATCTTCATCATATCATCATCAATCATCATAATTACTCAATTTCATCAACCCATCATAAACCCTCATACATTACCATTCAACAACTCAACACCCAATACAACTCCTCATCAATTTACCTCAACATTATCCATCATTACAAACATTCATATTACCACAATCAACATACACACTCATCAACATCAACCAACATCATAATATATCATTAACACCAATAACTCTCATCGACAACAATAAACCACAACACTCATCATCCTCCTCCATACAACTTATCATCAAACATCAAATTTGCATACAATTGAACATACACCCAACATTCAATCCTATCTTAGGGTCAAATAGCCTAAATTTCCAGAAATATTATATATTATATAAAGGAAACCAAAATCATATCTTGGCCGATTCCCAAACGCACCAAACACCAAAACAAAGCCACCAAGCTTGATCCAAAGCCTCAACCAACTCCAACAAACACCAAAGCTCAAACTAACAACACATATATCACCAAAATCAAAATCTAAAAACCACAACACAACTAAATACAAGGGTTTAGTGAAACATTACCTTGTCCAAAGAGGAGTAGGGCAATTTCCAATAATTACCTGCTACTAGAGATCACCTAAACAACTAAAACCACAAAACTTGCTCAAAATTCCAACCCAAAAACGTGCAGAAACTTAGGGCAGAAAACTGGGGCTTGAAATGAGAATCTTACCAGATTTCTTTAGATAGAAAGGAAGAGCTCGTCGAGAGTTTCGCGTGGCCACAAATGGCTCGTCAATCGGAGCTCCGGATTAAAAGTTATGGCTCTCGGAAGTGGAGGATGAATAGTGCCACTTCCTTCTTCCTCTCTTCTTTCATAACCAGCGCCCCTCTCTTTGTGGGTTGCTGAAAATGAGCTTAAGACTCATTAAAAGGTGCTTTTATATGTTGGGCTTGGGCCCAACTTGGGTCCGGTCAAACCACATAGCGTTTTTGGTTCATTTGGCCTACTTTGGGCCAAAACCTTTAAGATTAGTGCCCGGTTTTTAAATTCTAAATTATTTTTACCCTTTTCAATCAATTTTCCAAAATATTATTTTTCTCAAAATACAGTACCGGACAGGTTTAAACCGGTTCGACCGGTTCGGCTGTCCGTTCTCGGTCTTTCACAGAAAATATATTTTCTGACTCAAAAAAATTCACTAAAATCAATTTTCACATTTATATTTTCAAATTAAAACTTCTAAATTTTGAATCCATCTTGGGCACTTAAAATTATTATTTTATTAAAACGGTCTTTCGTGAAAAATCCCGGTTCTTACATTCTCCCCTCCTAATAAAATTTTCGCCCTCGAAAATTCGAATCACTCGATATGTCCCCATCAAAGCGTCCTACCGTACCGATGTTCCCTTTCGCCTTCCGCTGCGTCACTCTGATAATCATCATTGAAACCTTTAAAACAAATACTGATTTGTAACATCCTTCCAAAACCTTTAAAACAAGTTTATTCTAAACCAGTTCATTGTTAAAGATTTTTCTCAAGAGAGTCAAAAATCATTTCTTCGTAAGTCAAATACTTACAATCACAGTTTTCCCAAATAAAACTTTTCAATTTAAATTCCTTTCGATAAGATAATTTGGAAACCAAATTCACAAATTGATAAAATCATAGAACTCACTTTTCCTTTCAAAACATATCATTCAAACTAAGAGTTTTGACTTTCTTTCAAAACCAAATCATTTAAACCAACAGTTTCAAACCAAATTTTGAAAATCATTATAAACCTTAAAACTCTTTCAATATGGTTCAACACTATACCAGTTATAAATTGAAAATCTTAATTAAAAATCACAAAAACGTTAATCGTTACTTCCGTTGCCACAAGTGTTAAGTCGCACCCATCAGCCGATATGCCACAAACTCCATGAACAGACTTTTTCGGAACATGCTGAGCTCGTAACGCACAGGCTAGGTTAGCCATCCTCACTACCTCTCCGTTAACGTAATCGACCTCATCCGTGAGTTGCCATTCGGGTTTCCTTTCCACACCAAACAATCGATATCAAGGTGATCAGTCTCAATATCTCAGGCTGATGGGTGGAATGCAAGTCTCAGCTATCAACAACCAAAATCCACCTCAAGAGGCCTCTTATGACATAACAGGTAATTTTGTACAAAATGAGAATTATGATTATGCTAAATCTTTTTCTAAACAGGTCAATTACATGGAGAATGCTCCTAGAAATTCCAATAATGATTCCTATTCTCAGACCTACAACCAGGGATGGAGAAATCACCTAAATTTTGGGTGGAGGGACCAACCTCAGAAACCTCAGAATTTCAACAGTAATTCTCAGGGCGGCTTCCAATAGAACAATCACAACAACCGCCAATTTCAGTCTCATCAACAACAACCACCTCTGCAGGCAAATTTTAAATCCCAAGAAGATTCTAATTGGGAGATGGTGAGGAGTTTTGTGCAGGAAACCAGAGCATCAATCAAGAATTTGGAGATCCAGATGGGTCAAATAGCCACAAGAGTTAATAAAATTGATCAGAGGACCACTAATAGCCTTCCTGGTAACACAATTCCAAATCTAAAAGAGGAATGCAAGGCTATCACCTTGATAAGTGGACAAGTGGCAAGTATTAAAGCACAAGTTAATGAGGAGCCAGCTGAAAAAGAAGATTTCAAGGTTATTCAATTGAGAAGTGGTAAAGTAGCTGGCTCTGAGACCAAGGCCAATGAAGAGCTAGTTGAAAAGAAAGCTCGAGAGGAGAAGAATGAAAAAGTGGAGCATGCCCCTCCAAAGCGTGCAGACAACCCATTCCCAGACTCTCTTGACACTTATCCTACATTGCCAAAGGCTCTTGAGTACAAGCCTAAAATGCCATATCCTCGGAGACTTCAAAAGGAGACCAAGGACAAGCAGTTTTCAAAGTTCTTGGAAGTCTTCAGAAAGTTGCAAATCAATATTCATTTTGCTGATGTTTTGGAGCAAATGCCTCTCTATGTCAAGTTCATGAAGGAGTTGTTATCAAAGAAGAAGCCTTTAAAGGGAGATGAGACAGTGGTCCTGACTAAAGAATGCAGTGCCATCATTCAGAATAACTTGCCAAGGAAGATGCCGGATCTAGGGAGCTTTCAAATTCCATGCACCATTGGGAGAACAACCTTTGAGAAAGCGTTATGTGATCTGGGAGCAAGCATAAATCTAATGCCCTTATCTGTGATGAAGAAGCTGAAAATCCAAGAAGCAAAACCCACAGGGATAGCATTACAGATGACAGACAAATCTATAAAGCCTACATACGGATTAGTGGAGAATTTCTTGGTCAAAGTGGGTAAGTTCTTTCTCCCAGCAGATTTTGTGATTCTTGACACAGGGGAGGATGAGAATGCCTCTATAATCCTAGGAAGACATTTCCTAGCCACTGGGAGAGATCTAATTGATGTAGAAGTGGGTGAATTAGTGCTTAGAGTGCATAATGAGCAACTGGTCTTTCATGTCTTCAAAGATATACATTCAGCAGGTGAAGAAGAGAGGTGCATGCAGACTGAGCTTATAGATCCAAACCTTTAAGAACCCCCTAATGATGCACAGCAAAATCTGCAACTCAAACCTCCTTTAGTGACAACCAATAAAATTCCTCCTGACATCAAACCTAAGTTTGGTGTCGGGAATGCATCATCCACCAAGGAGGAGGTCCCCAAAAAGAAGAAAGCACCCAGGGGATGGAGGAACAAAAAGATCCCCACTGAAGGTTTCTCCCCAGGAATGAAGGTGGTGTTGACTAGAAATCTAATGTGGATTTATACAGTAAACAGAATCCTCTCTCTGGAGCATATTGAGCTAATTTATGGAGCCATAGGAAAGAAGTTCAAAGTAACGGGTGAAGAGCTGAGCCCCTATGATCCTCCTCCTTAGAGGAGCTTACCGTCAAGCTAGTGACGGTAAATAAGCGCTTGTCGGGAGGCAACCCGATAATTTCGTATCCTTAGTTATTTTCTTCGTAGTTGTGATTTTCTTATTTATTTGATTTTTTATTGAGTTTTTACTATTTTGTTTTTGTTTTACGTGTGTTCTGATCATGCAGCTATTTTAGAATAGGAACCGAACAAAAAAAAACGAGCACACGACGCGCAAGCATTGCTGACGCGTACGCGTCATATGTGTGTGCGTGAAAAATAAAAGTGAACAGAGAGTTGAGCAGGAGTGGCGCTGGAACTATGTTTTGCACACAAACAAGCCCACGCGTATGCGTACCTCACGCATGCACGTTGTTTGCGCTTTTAACCATCCACGCGTGCACGTCCCTGACGCGTACGCGTGACTCTGAAAATCGGCGTAAATGAGTGTATGGCCAGAGAGTTATGATTCTATGGGGCTCGAGTTGTGCTGGGCGCACAAACCCTATCATGCGTATGCGTCCCTAACGTGTGTGCCTCGTTTTCCAATCCTGGCCATCCATGCATACGCGTCCCAGACGCGTACGCGTCGCATGCGACGCCCAAATTAAACCCCTCAGCGCCTGATTTCAAATCATCCACCCCCCCAATCCTAATTCTCTCTTGTTCTTTTATCCTTTTATTCTTCTTTCATCATACTAATTTTTTTTTTTGTCTTTTTTTATGTCCCTCTCTGTTTTCAGTTCTTCTTTGCTTGAGGACAAGCAAACCTTTAAGTTTGGTGTTGTCGCTACGCTTATGGCTTTTCTGCTTACTTTAATAGCACCAAATGGAGATGAATGTTCTTCATGGAGGAATGAGATGGCCACTAGAATAACTGATGTGGTTGAGTTCCTTTCATTCTATTTCTCTTCCGTTCTTATTTTGTTATTTTTTGCTTTTTGTTGTTTCGATTGCCTGCATGGTCTTTAGTACTTTCAGTTCTTAGAATTAGTTTCATTCGGTTATTTGTCTCATGTACCGCTCACTGAACTTGAATCTAAAAAGAAAAAGAAAAAGAAGTGATATATTGCATGAGAAATTGAGTTTATATTGAAGAGTAGTCTTATTCACTTAAATGTGGTGGTATTTTTTGTAACTCTGAATGCATGACATGAACAGTGCATATTTAAATTTGAATCAAAGAATGTTGATGTACAAGGAAAAAGGATTTAGAGAATTATTATGATTTCTCTGAAATAAACAAAAATTTAATCCTTGAAGCAAAAGAAACAGCAAAAAAAGGATATAAAAGCAAGGTCCAAGGCTCTGAGCATCAATGACTAGGGAAGTTAGACATGATTAAAAGCTCAAAGAGTTGTTTCCCTAGTCATATGCTTGTGGTGTTCTTGTGTCAAGCAATCCTTGAGACAAAACATTTAGAGTCGAGATCAATTGCAATTAGCAGAGTATGCCAAAGGCTTTGAGCACCACTGTCTAGGAGTAGCTGAAAGAAAAATCAGAACTTCAAAAGAGTTCCCCAGTTAAGTACTTGTGGTGTTTCTATGTCAAGTAAAGCTTGAGACAAAACATTTAAAGTCACGGCTAGGCTCAAGGTGCAAAGCACCAAAGAAAAGAGAATCAAAGAAAAATTGTTGTGTTCAAGGGTTAAATTGAGTTACAAAAGATTAGAGAATTCATAATATTATCCGGATTCTAATTCTAAATGACATTGACATCCTTCTGATTCAAAGGAGAGTGAGATGCCAAAACTATTTAAGATTGCAGTTGTAAACCCCACTATAAGAAGGGACATGAGCTTAATCGAACTCTCATTCTCATGCAAATTCACATTCTAAGCTTATAATTAGTTTGGTTGCTTGAGGACAAGCAACAATTCAAGTTTGGTGTTGTGATGCATGAGCATCTTTCCTATCTTTTCCTAGTGAATTTGCATTCAATTTGTTGAGTTTAATCAAGAATTAATTATCTTTTAGCCACTATGGATGCTACTTTGAGTCTTGTGCAATTATGTTTATTTTAGGTAGCATTTGGTTGGATTTGATAGAGCTTCCGCAGAAAAAGAGAAGAAGGCTATATAGGGCAGAAATGCTTAGAGGATGGAGAGGAAGCTTACACAAATGGAAGGAGCACAAGAATTAAAGGAGATGACCAGCGAGGAGCGACGCATGCGCATACCTAACGCGTACGCGTGATTTGGAGCTTTCCATGGCGACGCGTGCGCGTACCTGACGCATACGCGTGACACGCGAAGAAGACCATCGACGCGTACGCGTGACTGATGCGTACGCATGACAAGCGCGAAGTGCAGAAAACGCTGATTCCTATTAATTCTGATTTAAACTTTAATTTTTATTTTAAAATAGGAAAAGATGTTATTTTAGTTTTAGAAGATAGATTTTAAATTAATTAGGATTAGATATAAAAGGGGATTGGAATTATTCCACAGGGGATCCCATTCCACTTCAGCCAAAATACATTTTATCAGAATCCTTATTTTCTCTTTGCCATGAGCAACTAAACCTCCACTGTTAAGGTTAGGAGCTCTGTCTATTGTATGGATTGATTTTATTATTTTTCTATTTTAATTCATGTACTGATTTATATTTAAGAATTGTTTTCGTTCTTTATCTTATTAATTTGGGTGGAACGGAAGTATGACCCTCTTTCTAATTGAGTTCTTATATAACTTGGAAAAGCTCTTTACTTGAACAACAGCTTGAAAACATATTCTCCTAAATTTCAAATTATCTGAATTTAACGGGATACGTGACATATAATCCTTTTATATTTGGGTAATTAGAGTTTCTGTGGCACATAAACTAGAATTGAACTTCACCCCCTAATTGGAATTAATTGACCAAGGAATTGGCGGTTGATGAATTTTAGAGGAGACTAGGAAGGTCTAAGGAATTAGGGTCTAGTTACATATAGTTTGCCATGAATTAAATCTTGCATGATTAAAATAGTTAATAAGAAAAGTCAAATCCGAAAAATAGATAACTCTGAAGCCTTAACTTTTTCTCCATATTTTATTCCCAACTTATTTATTTGCTTGTCTTCTGTTTAATGCTTTTTGATCTTTCAAACACTATTTTCTGTTTGTCTAACTAAGTAAATCAATTAACCATTATTGCTTAGTCCTTCAATCCTCGTGGGATCGACCCTCACTCACCTGAGGTATTACTTGGTACGACCCGGTGCACTTGCCGATTAGTAGTGTGGTTAGAAATTCTGCACCACATGCGTCGTCGAAATACCACGCCACACGTACGCGTGACCCACGCATACGCGTGGATGGGCATTTTTCCAAAAATTCCAGAAAGCTGCTTCAGACCTGTTCTATATACCCTGTAACACAGATTTATTTACCAAACTTTCAATGTCCATAACTTTCTCTACAAAACTCAGTTTTTCACAAAATTGATATCAATCAAAAGCTCATAAAACCATCTTTCATTTGCAACAAATTACAACTCAATCCAAAATTTGAGAAGCAAGTTATGGACTTTTCAAAATTCACCAAAAATTACTTTTTACCAAAACACTTTCAAACCTCATTTTCACCACATTCATAACTCCTTACTTATCAAACCTGCATATTGCTAACATATCCAATCCCAACTCATCAACAACCAATTCAAGCTACCTTTAACCACTCCAATAAGCCATAACCACAAATATATATATATATATATATATATATATATATATATATATATATATATATATATATATATATATATATATATATCAACTCTACTTATATTAATCCATTAACTCATATAACAACTCAACCCATCATAAATAAATCCAAGAGCACACATACCACAACATCAACAACTCAACTCATAAATTCTAATTTAAACTCAATCATATATTTATCCAACAACATCACCAACTCACCAATATTGATTTCAATAACACATTCTCATTAATTCTAACATTTTATAGCTATTAACTCCAATACAAACCCAATCATCAGTTTATCTATTAACATCACAAAGCTAACCATTTAATGCATTTAGTCATTTCAACTTATCTTATAGTGCCCTAGCCTAAGTTTTCACACAACCTTATATATTAAACACGCGAAACCTAAACCATACCTTCGCCGATCACTTTATTTAGTCCAAGGCAGCCACTCAATTCACATGCACAGCCCCTCAAGCTTGAGAACCGACCAAAATCTTAGCTCCAATCACCACCAAGCTTCCAAATGTCCACAATTCAATTTCTGATGCATATATATATATATATATATATATATATATATATATATATATATATATATATATATATATATATACACTTAATTCACACCTAATACACATGTGTATCTCCAATTCAGATTTCACATACTAAAATCAAAATTGGATTAAGGTTTAGGTGATCCTTACTGCATCCACATGCATAGGAACTCAAACCCAATAAGCTCCGTAAGCTAAATTGAACCTAAAACACCGAATTGGCAAAATCCACTATAAGGGTTCAATTTCACAAAGAGAAAGGGGAAAGAGAATCTGAGACAAAATTGAGGCTTACCAGTGAAATTGATCCGATAAAAATGTAGATCTTGACACGCTGGACGCGTGGCCGCGAACGGTGCGGCGATCGGAGCTCGAACAGAAAAGTTATGGTGGATCAAAGGGTTGATGAGGGTTTAGGTGAGCTCTCCCCTCTCCAATCTGTTCGTTGGTGTTGCTGCTGAATGAGGGAGAAGGAGCTTCTGCTCCTTTTAAATAATGGGTCCGGTTGGACCCACGGGCCCGGTTTGGGCCCCAGTTCAATTGGTTCAGTCCATCCGGTCCAATTTTGGGCCAAATTTTTCGAAATTAGTATCAAAATTCTCGTTTTAGGGAGCTCTATCCTATTTTGATATTAGTTTCGCATATTTAATTTTTCTAATGAAAATTCAAATGATTAACTAATTATTTATTGATTTTAGCGGGGTTTACACTTAATCCTTCATCGGGCTTCTAGAATATATTATTTCCTTCTATATATAAATATGTATAAGCCTTAGAATTTTCGTAACCTTTGATTAACCTTTGCTTTACGGCTAGAGGTAAGGCTTAGGGTAATTAGGGTGTTACACATCATATGCACTTGTATGTTTTGTTTGAGTTTGCATTTGTTTTAGCTTGCCTAACTGCCTGTCTGTAATTAGCTGCAACATATTCTATTTGTTGTATCTGTTCCATAATTGTGCTTTCCTTGTATATCTTGCTTGTGTTTGCTTTTGAGAGATCCCCCTGGCAGGTGAATGAGGCATTGATGGTTGTTCCACTTGGTGAATTTGGGGTTTGCAGAGAACGGAAAACGAAGAGTTAGGATAAAAAAAATCCTTAGATATAGTTACCTTGCTTCTGGCTTAGTGAGAACTCTAGGATTTGATTTGAACGGTTGGAATTTTAGAATGCTTTTGGCTTTTTGGGACATTATTTATCATCTATATAGGCACCTTTACCATACTGAGAACATCCGGTTCTCATTCCATACATGTTCTGTTGTTTTTCAAATGCAGGATATGAGTCACCTCACTGAGCGTGCTGGAGACTCACTTGAAGCGAAGATATATGGATTTTGGGACTTTTATTATGTATTTAGTTTTTATATATGTATATATGTTCTCCACTTTGTATATATGTGTATCTTGTCCCTCCTAGAGGTTGACTTGGAGAAACAGGATTTATAACTTGTATTTTGGTAAACTTTTGAGTTGTGTATATGTATATATATACTCTGGTTGGCCTTTGCTTCGCAAGTCAAGTCTGGAGCTTGTTAATATGCATCCCTTTTGAAACTCTTATCTCATATGTATTGTATTTCTTCTGATTCACTAATCACGCATTTTATGGTTATGCGACTTTCGACTTCTATTTTATTCAACTTTTCTTCAAGGCTCCTAGTTAAGCTTCTTTTCTTATATATCTATATTTGTATTTTACTTTTAGAGGTCGTAATACTCCACCACTTCTGATTTACGAACTTAAGCGTAAAGCTTTGTGTGGTAGGATATTACAGCAGTGGCAGTGACGATGACGACGACAGTAACAATGATGACGATGATATTGAAGAAAGAAATGCGAAGAAGATAAAGAAGGAAGATGCAATAGTAACAATACATACGTAGGAGGAGGAAGAAGAAAAAGCAACAACACGTGATAGAATTGGTTAGAGACTTCGTTTAAAAAACGTTTGGATGTTTAATTTTATTAGATAAATAAATAAATAAATAGACAAATAATAAACACCCACAAATATATATATATATATATATATATATATGAACATATAAAAGATATAAAAGAACATATTTACCTTTTTTATAATAATCTTAAAAGTATACGTTAACTAATAATAATAATAATAATAATAATAATAATAATTTTATTTTGGTTCTCAACATTTGAGCAGAATTTTAATTTGGTTGTAACATTTAAAACATTCTATTCTATTTTCAAAAAATTTTAAACGTCCTATTTTAATACTAAAAAAGTTTTATGTGAGTTCAATATTATCTCACCATTAAATTTGACACAAACAGTTCGCATATTAAAGAGTCAATAGCATTTAATTTTAATATATAAGTAAAATAAATCTTTTAACAATTACTAATATAATTTTTTTTATTTTAAAGTATTAACAATTGATTGTTAGATTTAGAATTTTGTACAAAAAAATTTATTTTAATTATTAGTATCAAATTTAATAATAGAACTACATTAAATTTAACTTAAATTTTTTGGAACAGAATTAAAATATTTAAAATATTAAAAATTAAATTAAAATTTAACCCAAACATCATGGACTAAAATAGTATTTTACCTTAATAATAATAATTCACGATGAGATTTCCTTTATCAAGCATGCCTAGCGTGATTATGGAGAATATAAAAGCATTAGCAGCCCAATAAGTCAAGAAACGCGTACAAAAGCAGGTAACGGAATCGATGACATCATGGTAAAGCAATGTTTCCTAATCACAATTTTAATACATTTACAAAGAGAAATTGTTGCATTTTTCCCCCGGGACATGCATATAATTATGATTTATGAGTAAACCTTTAATTTAATTTCCAAACTAATTAGTGTTATTAATTTAACTTTTGAATAAGAGAAATATATGCATGACCTTACAAATATAAATATTTGGAAATTAAAAATGACCGCAACATTGATTTTACTACATAAATTTTATCAAACACATTTTTGAAGAGGAACAAATATGCTTATTGCTTTCCTTTTTTTTTTTTTTTTCTGATCAACATGGCAGAAAGTCCAAAGTGACAAAAAGACCTACAAAAACTATTAAAATGTCATACAATAAGTTTAGACATATATTTATTATAGGTGGCTATTCCAATGAAGATTTTATGATTGTCATTATGTGAAGATATTTTATTTTGACCATTAAATTATAGATTATAAGACTTGATTTTTATTTTAAGTAAAAGTGTTACCTTTATTCAAAGTGTTGCTAAACAAATAAGTTATACTTTTTAAACAAGAATCATCATAAAAAGATGTTTTTGACATCTTCATGGGAGTAGTTGCTTTCATTATAAAATGAGTTTTATTACTTAATCAGAAAATTACCCGAAAATTACTATTCAAGTATTGATGCTGGCATTATGGCAGAAGATTAATTAAAGAAAGGATCCATTAAGAAACACCTTTCCTTAGTATTTAATTATAAAAAGGGGACAAGAGTCCCTCGTCTGTTCTCTCTTCCATTATCTGACACACACACTCCCCACCATCACTGCCACTACTTTCTCCTCCTTCACATTCCCCTCTCTTTTATTTAAATCATCAAATCACACCCCATCTTCTTTTCATTCCCCTTTCCCCCCTTTCACATGGGAAAAATGCCTTCCATTTTATTCTTCTGCTTCCTCCTCTGCCTCTCACATTCTTCTTCTTCTTCATCTTCCTTAGAATCACCTATTAATAATGTGGCAAAGAAGAAAACCTACATTGTTCACATGAACCACAACCAAAAGCCTTCCATATATTCCACCCACCATGACTGGTACATCGCAAGCCTTCAATCTCTCTCAACTAATTCAGATTCAGATTCGGATCCACTTCTCTATTCCTACAAAACAGCTTACAACGGTTTTGCTGCCTCTCTCGACCCACAACAGGCCCAGGCCCTTCTCGCCTCGGGCTCAGTCCTTGGCCTCTACGAGGACACACTCTACCAACTCCACACTACACGAACACCCGAGTTCCTTGGCCTCGAAACCCAAACCACCCTGTGGGCCGGCCACAGTACCGAGGACCTAGGACGGGCTCTAAATGACGTCATTATCGGCGTACTCGACACCGGCGTCTGGCCCGAATCCAAAAGCTTCGATGACGCAGGAATGCCTGAGATCCCAGCCCGGTGGCGCGGACAATGCGAATCAGGCCCGGACTTCTCTCCAAAACTCTGCAACAAGAAGCTCATCGGGGCACGAAGCTTCTCCAGAGGGTTCCACATGGCGTCCGGAAATTCCGGAAGCGGTTACCCAGGGAGACAGAAGGAGCCTGTGTCCCCACGCGACAAAGACGGCCATGGAACCCACACGGCGAGCACAGCAGCGGGCTCGCCGGTGGCTAACGCAAGCCTTTTAGGATACGCCACCGGAACGGCCCGTGGGATGGCCCCGCAGTCCCGCGTGGCGGCCTACAAGGTTTGTTGGACCGACGGCTGTTTCGCCTCCGACATTCTCGCCGGAATAGATCGTGCAATTGAAGACGGCGTGGACGTGCTCTCGCTCTCCCTCGGTGGCGGCTCCGCCCCTTACTTCCGTGACACAATCGCGATAGGCGCGTTTGCGGCGGTTGAGAAAGGGATCTTCGTGGCATGCTCCGCGGGGAACAGTGGACCCAGTAAGAGCACACTTGCCAACGTGGCACCGTGGATTATGACCGTTGGGGCAGGTACACTTGACCGTGACTTCCCGGCTTTTGCGGTTCTTGGTAACAAGAAGGGGTTTTCTGGGGTTTCGCTTTATAGTGGGAAAGGGATGGGAACTGAACCGGTCAGTTTGGTTTATTTTAAGAATTCGAACCAGTCTAGTAGCATTTGTCTGCCCGGTTCGCTTGACCCGGCTTTGGTGAAGGGAAAAGTGGTTCTTTGCGATAGGGGGATGAATGCGAGGGTTGAGAAGGGACAGGTTGTGAGGGACGCCGGTGGTGTCGGGATGATTCTTGCGAACACGGCAGAGAGTGGGGAGGAGTTGGTGGCCGATAGTCATTTGTTGCCGGCGGTGGCAGTTGGGAGGATTGTTGGGGACCAGATCAGGGAGTATGTCGGGTCGGATCCGAAGGCGACAGCGGTTTTGAGCTTCGGTGGGACGGTTTTGAACGTTAGGCCGTCGCCTGTTGTGGCTGCTTTCAGTTCGAGAGGGCCCAATACCGTGACGAGGCAGATACTGAAACCTGATGTTATTGGGCCTGGTGTCAATATTCTCGCTGCTTGGTCAGAAGCCATTGGGCCCTCTGGGCTGGCTCAGGACACTCGCAAGACTAAGTTCAACATTATGTCAGGTATTTTGTTTCTTCTCTCTTTATTCCTCTGCCAACATATTTGTCCAATTGTCGCCTCGTGTTTTAAATTTCAGCAAATATACAGTGTTTGATGATCTGAAATTCAAATTGTCATTTGTTAATAAACAACTGTATTCATTGGTTATGAATTTACATTTAGATAAAAATGTGCTATATACTATCAAAGCTTTATTAATGACCTAATCTATATTGATGTACTTTGGTTGATAAATTTTGAGCACACATATTATTATGGTAATTTAAACTATGCTATCTAGTTACTATATTATATTTACAGTTTACTGGGGTGGGAAATTGAACAGTGACGCATTTGAGAATTTAGTGCTTTGTATATTTGTTGATGATATTGATTGTGGAGTTGTGGTTTATGGAATTGTAGGTACTTCAATGTCATGTCCGCACATAAGTGGGTTGGCTGCGTTGCTGAAAGCAGCTCACCCAGAATGGAGTCCCAGTGCAATCAAATCGGCACTCATGACGACAGCCTACACCCGCGACAACACCCGGTCGCTACTCCATGATGCCGCCGAAGGCTCGTTCTCCAACCCATGGGCTCACGGTTCAGGCCACGTCAACCCACAGAAGGCTCTCTCCCCTGGGCTTGTCTATGATGCCTCCACAAGTGACTACGTTAAATTCTTGTGTTCCTTGGGCTATAGCCCAGAACAATTGCAAATCTTAATCAAGCATTCCGGTTTCAATTGCACCAAGAAGTTCTCTGACCCTGGCCAATTAAATTACCCTTCATTCTCGGTCATGTTTGGTGGCAAGAGGGTTGTCCGGTACACACGGAGGCTGACCAATGTTGGCGAGGCCGGTTCGGTTTACAATGTGACCGTGAATGTCCCGCCGGCTGTGAGTGTAACAGTGAAGCCCACCAGGCTTGTGTTTGGAAAAGTAGGGGAGAGTAAAACGTACACTGTGACGTTTGTTTCCAAGAAGGGTACAAAAAATAAAGCTAGGTATGGGTTTGGTAGCATTGCGTGGAGCAATGCCTATCACCAAGTTAAAAGCCCAGTAGCTTTTGCTTGGACAACGTTGTGAGATAGAGTGCTTGGGCTTAGTACTGTTTAAAACCACAAAAGCCGTTGTCTGATTGAAGAGAGAGATAAAGGCTTTGTTGCCATAAAACACGACATAGCATTATTAGTTGGGCAGTTAGACGGTTTGTGATGTTTTTTCTTTTCATTTTAATTTTATTATTATTTGTTTTGCAAAACAAGTTAAGACTGCACAGGGGAAGGGATGTAGAGATGTTATTTGTTGTGATGTGTGTACTTGGTATTCGGTGAAATTAATGTTACAAAACAATGGCTTGATAGATAGTATAGAAATACATAAAATTGATCTGAAGACTGAACCTCCGGAAAATGGGCGCAGGAAAAGAGGGAGGATTCTTAAATAAACTCAACTCTAACTCTATTCGTTCTTAACTTGCGGGAACTCGACTTTATTTGCGGATTACAAAAAAGATACAATATTATTATATAACTTGATAATAATTTAAAATGGAACTGACTTTTATGTACAAAAATATTAAATTATCAATTAATGATCTTCTTTTAGTAATTAAGAATCTTTTGTATTTAGTGAGAGATTTTTTGTTCAACATCTACTTGAAACATATTTTTATATTAGTATATAACATATAAATATATACGATGCGGGTTGATCAGGTAGGGTTGAGATTCAACTCGCACCCTACCCTACCCGCTACGGATCAGATTGACAATCCTACCCGACTGAGTGGGATCAGGTTGAGTACCTGTGGGTAGGGTACATGTTGTCATTCCTAAGTCTATAGCTCATACTTAAAACACAATCTATTCTCCTATTCAAGCTGATGACGTTGCATTTGTTGCAGAGTTCCATTAGTCTCGTTTCCGCTGATGATATTACGTGTCGTTCACCTTGTATGTATACTGTATTATGCTTAATCGTTCTAAAATATCATAATTTATAACTACAATAAAGATTTAATTATTTTTAGGTATTTATTTTTGTTTATTTTAGTAATTAATTTTTTATATATTAAATAATAGTTTTTAGTTTCACTTTATTATTAGTTGCTATTAAAAAAAGATTGACAGTAATGACACTCATCTGAAATAATAGATATACGATCATTATCATCATCATTCTTCTTTTTTTACTTATCTTTGTTCTCCTTTTATCCAAAAAAAAACAAGAAATATTTTTGGACATAATCCATTTTATGACAGTAATGACACTCAACATTCTTGTATCTTGACTTGGATTTACTCATGTTTTTACCTCTATCCTTTTGACCTCTATTCTGATTTCTCCACCTATTTTCATTGACTAACATTTCAAAGTGTGACGAAGAATTCTTCATCTTTCTTCTCATCTCTTCATTTAAAATGCCATCTTTAACAAGTTGTATGCTCACTTTATTCGGAGTAGAATTAGTAAGAGAGATACGAAATGTCTCTTAAGAATTCAGTAGAGTATTTAGCAACCACAATCCTTAAACTTCATCTTCAAACTTGATTCCCATGCTTGACAACTGATCCAGAATTTCTTGAAATTCATTCAAGTGATCTAATACTTGTGACCCCTCATTGTATCTCAAATTCATCAACATATTTATGCCAGACTTGGGAGCCTACAAGGATTCAATTTGATTCCACAAAGTCCTAGTATGAGTCTCATTAGCAATGTGATTATAAACATTATCATCCACTCATTGCCTAATAAAACCACAAACTTGTTGGTATTTAAACTTCTATTCTTCATCTATTTTAGATTCTAGTTTCTGTGTAAAAAATATAGGTAAATGTAGATTTTTGACAAACAACAAATTCTTCAATTTGTCTTTCTATAGATAGTAATTAGTGCCATTCAAACTTATCATCTTAATTACCTCCATCTTTCAAGTAAGTAATAACCAAATGTCCAAAATCTGAGCTCTGATGCCAAATGATAAGAATAAAACACACAAGCTCTGATGCCAAATTGATTTGGATCCTTTGATGTTAATTTATCTTGGTTGTCCAAGTGCATTAAAATCACAAAACCTTATATGTTTTGTTTCCTACTCTTCTTTTATCAATTAAACATTGAAAAAAAGAGTGACCAGGTTTATTGCAATTAAAGTAATGATTAGTGTTAGTATGTTGCTGAAATTGACTAAGGCTTTGATGCTGAAAATGATTAAAAGAGTGATGTTTTTTATTTTTGGGAAGGGTGCATTTCTTTTGATAAATTAATTTTCTATTTTAGCACCTCTTTCAAAAAGTTTCAAACCAGAATTTTTGTAAACAAAAGGACTTCTTGAATGTGAGGTTATTTTGAGAAAATGTGGTCTCTTAAAAGTAATCTCATTATTTGGCAAGTAGTCCAAACTTAAATTTTTTGGACCCGGTTCAGTTCTAGAGGATGATGCAAATTCATCAAAATATGGATGTTCGAAAGAAGCATCATTGTTGAAAAAATATACAAGACCAGATTTCTTAAAAGAGGTTTTTGTTTTGAAATAACTTTACTATGATGACAAATAGGGTACAAGAAAGTCACAAATTACTGCACAAAACGTGCATATAACAAGCCAAACAACTCAAGTTTCAAAGCTTACTGTTACGGCCTGACCCAAACCATTTGTGGGCCGGCCCGACCCGAACACCACCCGACTCCAACGGTCAGGAGCGACGCGCTCAGTCGCCGACCCGGACATGCGTCCCTGACAGCTTTGCTAAAGCTGTGCGAAGGAAGCATTGAGGAAGGTGGGCCTGTCCTTGATGGGTCCACCTCTGACACGGTATATATGGGGAAGGTCCTACCCTTCCCCCAAGGTACGTCACATACCATTCATCCCTTTTTCACCTGCACACTTTACTGACTAGAGCGTCAGAGTGTCTTTGCAGGTGACACCCCCTCCTCACGCAAAGTGCCCGGGACGTCGTCTACTCCAGCCTGGTGACTTACGACTAAGCGAGACCCCCTTCATCAAATAGGATACCAACCCGAACCGTCCGGTACCCGACCTACCGAACATTGGCGCCGTCTGTGGGAAAAATGCCTGAATAGAAGTTGTACTGGGCCCAGGAGGAGCAGGGCGAGAAGCCGGGAATAGAGGGGAATCCTCCGCAGCATCCTCCCGGGAGCGCACGAGATCCCCTCCTCGACGAACCACACGATCCCAAGAAAGATGCCCCTTTGGGGGAACTGGCGACAACAGCACCAGAATAATGCAGGAACTACGTCACAAGATGCAGGACCTGGAGCGCTGGCTGACAGACCAGGAACATCGTCAGCAAACTCCCGAATCAAGTTACTCCCGTTTCCCCTCCCCCCCCCCCGAGAAGCCACTCCCGACGCACAGCTAGCCCAAGATCTGAGCCTGAGAGCGCCAGGGAGGAAGGACGCACAAGGAGGTGCCACAATGCCATCATATATGCCAAGCGTGGGAGGAGACGCACCACAGATCGTGACCAGGAAGACGGTCGACAGGAAGACGACGAAGGAAGAACAAGGAAAACGCGCGGACCAGTCATCGTTCCATCCTCGAAGTCCGGTTGCCAAAACACTTTGACAAGCCAACGGACATGAGGTACAACGGAACCCAAGAACCACAAGAGCACCTTACGGCCTTCGAGGCCAGGATGAACCTGGAGGGAGTGGGGGACGAGGTAAGATGCCGCGCTTTCCCGGTCACCCTCGCGGGACCTGCAATACGGTGGTTTAATAGCCTCTCGCAGGGCTCGGTGCCCCAGTTTTCGGATATTAGCCGCACCTTCCTAGCCCAATTTACTACCAGAATAGCAAAGGCAAAGCACCCGATCAATCTGCTCGGAGTGACGCAGAGGTCCGGAGAACCGACAAGGAAATATTTAGATCGGTTCAACGATGAGTGCTTGGAGATCGACGGGCTGACTGACTCTGTTGCTAGCCTATGCCTGACGGACGGACTCCTAAACGAGGTCTTCTGAAAGCACCTCACCATGAAGTCGGTGTGGACAATGCAGGAGATCCAATGTGTAGCCAGGGAGTACATCAACGATGAGGAAGTCAGCCAAGTCGTGGCTGCCAACAAACGGCAGCCCTCTTACAATCAAACTCGGCATCACGGGAGTGGAGAAAGACAGAAGGAACACGCCAAGGACGGCGGTCCGAGCAAGACACCCAGGCCATTTCCCAGAGTCGGAAAGTTCACCAATTACACCCCTCTCACCGTTCCCATCATAGAAGTTTACCAACAGATAGCCGAGAAGGGGATTCTGTCGAAATCCCGACCTCTGAAAGACCGAACAGGGGGAAACAAAAGCATTTACTGTGATAATCACAAAGGCTATGGACACAAGACGCAGGACTGCTTCGACCTAAAGGACGTGTTGGAACAAGCGATCCGGGACGGGAAGCTGGCTGAATTCTCCTATCTCATCAGGGAGCCAAGAAGATGAGATCGCGGCCGAGAGACAGAGGACAAAACTCGCATGGTAAAACGAGGCCACGACCAGAACGACAACGAACAAGGTCTCACCATAGTAAACGTTGTGACGGCGAGAGACGCACCCCCAAGGTCGAAGTCGGCGCACAAGAAAGACGCAAAAATCCTGGCGATCTCTTCATCATCTGCACAAAACCCCAAGAGGTTGAGGTCGCCACCCATCTCGTTCGGCCCAGAGGACCAGTGGTTTGACAAGGTCGTGGAAAGCCCCCCATGGTCATCACGGCCAGAGTGGGAACTGGCCTCATCAAGCGCATCCTCATAGACACCGGCGCCGACTCGAATATTATGTTTCGCAATGTGTTCGACACTTTGGGACTGCGGAACGTCGACCTGAAGACCCACCAGCACGGTGTCGTAGGGTTAGGCGACCACTTCATTAAGCCAGACAGCATAATCTCTTTGCCGATATCAGTAGGACACGGGCAGGGACGAGGCTCGACAATGGCCGAGTTCGTGGTTCTGCGCGACTCTACAGCCTACAACATCATCCTGGGGAGGAAGACCATCAACGATCTCGGGGCAGTAATTAGCACGAAGATGCTGATAATGAAGTTCGTGGCTGACGACGGGTCCGTGGGATCCATAAAAGGAGATTTGGAAACGGCAGTCGCCTGCGACAATGCTAGTCTTTCCTTAAGGAAGAAGTCCAAGGAAGCAGCAGGAGTGTTCCTAGCCAACCTAGACGCGAGAGTCGAAGACAAGCCCAGACCCGAAATTGATGGTCTTCATAGGCAGGACGGTGGAAGTTTACGTTGACGATATCCTAGTGGTATGCAAAATTGTTACTCAGGTTGTGAATTGTTGTTCGAAATTGATTCCCTGGCAATGGCACCAAAAACGGATGCACAGAACCATGGTCTAAACATATCTTCACAACTTCGCATAACTAACCAGCAAGTACACTGGGTCGTCCAAGTAATACCTTACGTGAGTAAGGGTCGAATCCCACGGAGATTGTTGGTATGAAGCAAGCTATGGTCACCTTGTAAATCTCAGTCAGGCAGATATAAAATAGTTATGGAGTTTTCGAAAATAATATAATAAAATAAGGATAGAAACTCTTATGTAATTCATTGGTGAGAATTTCAGATAAGCGTGTAGAGATGCTTTCGTTCCTCTGAATCTCTGCTTTCCTGCTGTCTTCATCCAATCAGTCTTACTCCTTTCCATGGCTAGCTTTATGCAAGGGCATCACCGTTGTCAATGGCTACATCCCCTCCTCTTGTGAAAATGGTCCAAATGCTCTGTCACAGCACGACTAATCATCTGAGGTTCCCGATCATGCTGGAATAGGATTCACCTCCTTTTGCGTCTGTCACTACGCCCAGCAATCGCAAGTTTGAAGCTCGTCACAGTCATTCAATCCCAGAATCCTACTCGGAATACCACAGACAAGGTTTAGACTTTCCGGATTCTCATGAATGCCGCCATCAATCTAGCTTACACCACGAAGATTCTGGTTAAGAGATCTAAGAGATACTCATTCAATCTAAGGTAGAACGGAAGTGGTTGTCAGGCACGCGTTCATAGGGAATGATGATGATTGTCACGTTCATCACATTCAGGTTGAAGTGCAAATGAATATCTTAGAAGCGAAATAAGATGAATTGAATAGAAAAACAGTAGTACTTTGCATTAATCTTTGAGGAACAGCAGAGCTCCACACCTTAATCTATGGAGTGCAGAAACTCTATCGTTGAAAATACATAAGTGATAATGGAGTTCATTGGTCTCGGCCCCAGAGGGGAACCGGAGTAACCAAGAATACTATGATCCAAAGATAAAACTCAGGATGTCTAATACAATAGTAAAAAGTCCTATTTATAATAAACTAGCTACTAGGGTTTACAGAAGTAAGTAATTGATGCATAAATCCACTTCCGGGGCCCACTTGGTATGTGCTTGGGCTGAGCTTGAACGTTACACGTGCAGAGGCTCTTTCTGGAGTTGAACGCCAGCTTTTGTGCCAGTTTGGGCGTTGAACTCCACTTTGCAACTTGTTTCTGGCGCTGGATGCCAGAATTGGGCAAAGAGCTGGCGTTGAACGCCAGTTTGCGTCGTCTAAACTTGGGCAAAGTATGGACTATTATATATTTCTGGAAAGCCCTGGATGTCTACTTTCCAACACAATTGGAAGCGCGCCATTTCGAGTTTTGTAGCTCCATAAAATCTATTTTGAGTGCAGGAAGGTCAGAATCCAACAGCATCAGCAGTCCTTCTTCAACCTGTGAATCTGATTTTTGCTCAAGTCCCTCAATTTCAGCCAGAAAATACCTGAAATCACAGAAAAACACACAAACTCATAGTAAAGTCCAGAAATGTGAATTTAACATAAAAACTAATGAAAACATCCCTAAAAGTAACTAGATCCTACTAAAAACATACTAAAAACAGTGCCAAAAAGCGTATAAATTATCCGCTCATCACAATACCAAAATTAAATTGTTGCTTGTCCCCAAGCAACTGAAAACCAAGTAGGATAAAAAGAAGAGAATATACTATAAATTCCAAACTATCAATGAAACATAGCTCCAATCAGATGAGCGGGACTTGTAACTTTTTGCCTCTTGAATAGTTTTGGCATCTCACTTTATCCATTGAGGTTCAGAATGATTGGCATCTATAGGAACTCAGAGTTCAGATAGTGTTATTGATTCTCCTAGTTCAGTATGATGATTCTTGAACACAGCTTCTTTATGAGTCTTGGCCGTGGCCCTAAGCACTTTGTTTTCCAGTATTACCACCGGATACATAAATGCCACAGACACATAATTGGGTGAACCTTTTCAGATTGTGACTCAGCTTTGCTAAAGTCCCCAATTAGAGGTGTCCAGGGTTCTTAAGCACACTCTTTTTTTTGCTTTGGACCTTGACTTTAACCGCTCAGTCTCAAGTTTTCACTTGACACCTACACGCCACAAGCACATGGTTAGGGACAGCTTGGTTTAGCCGCTTAGACCAGGATTTTATTCCTTTAGGCCCTCCTATCCACTGATGCTCAAAGCCTTGGGATCCTTTTTATTTGCCCTTGCCTTTTGGTTTTAAGGGTTATTGGCTTTTTGCTCTTGCCTCTTGGTTTTAACAGCTTTGGCTTTTTCTGCTTGCGTTTTCTTTACTGCTTTCTATTTTTTTTTCGCCTATTTTTTTTCTTTTTTTTTTTTCTGCAAGCTTTGTTCTTTGCTGCTTTTTCTTGCTTCAAGAATCATTTTTATGATTTTTCAGATTATCAAATAACATGTCTCCTTATCATCATTCTTTCAAGAGCCAACATATTTAACATTCTTAAACAACAACTTCAAAAGACATATGCACTGTTCACGCATTCATTCAGAAAACAAGAAGCATTGTCACCACATCAATATAATTAAACTAAGTTCAAGGATAAATTCGAAACTCATGTACTTCTTGTTCTTTTGAATTAAAACAGTTTTCATTTAAGAGAGGTGATGGATTCATAGGACATTCATAACTTTAAGACATAGTTACTAACTACTAATGATCATGTAATGAAGACACAAACATAGATAAGCACATAACATAGAAAACGAAAAACAGAAGAAATAAGAACAAGGAATGAATCCACCTTAGTGATGGTGGCGTTTCCTTCTTGAGGAACCAATGATGTCCTTGAGCTCTTCTATGTCTCTTCCTTGTCTTTGTTGCTCCTCCCTCATTGCTTTTTGATCTTTTCTTATTTCATGAAGGATGATGGAGTGCTCTTGATGTTCCACCCTTAGTTGTCCCATGTTGGAACTTAATTCTCCTAGGGAGGTGTTGATTTGCTCCCAATAGTTTTGTGAAGGAAAATGCATTTGAGGCATCTCCGGGATCTCATGGTGATGAGCTTCCTGCGCCTCTTGAGCTCCATGAATGGGCTATCTTGCTTGCTCCATCTTTTTCTTAGTGATGGGCTTCTCTTCCTCAATGTGAATGTCTCCTTTTATGAAAGCTCCAGCTGAGTAACATAGATGGCAAATGAGATGAGGAAAAGCTAGCCTTGCCCCAGGAGAGGGCTTTTCGGCTATTTTGTAGAGTTCAAGGGAGATGACTTCATGAACTTCTACTTCCTCTCCAATCATGATGCTATGGATCATGATGGCCCGATCCACAGTAACTTCAGATCGGTTGCTAGTGGGGATGATGGAGCGTTGGATGAACTCCAACCATCCTCTAGCCACAGGCTTGAGGTCCAGTCTTCTTAGTTGAACCGGCTTGCCTTTGAAGTCAATCTTCCATTGAGCCCCTTCCACACATATGTCCATAAGGACTTGGTCCAACCTTTGATTAAAGTTGACCCTTCTAGTGTAGGGGCGTTCATCTCCTTGCATCATAGGCAAGTTAAACGCCAACCTCACATTTTCCGGACTAAAATCCAAGTATTTCCCCCGAACCATTGTAACATAGTTCTTTGGATTCGGGTTCTTACTTTGATCATGGTTCTTAGTGATCCATGCATTGGCATAGAACTCTTGAATCATTAAGATGCCGACTTGTTGGATGGGGTTTGTTAGAACTTCCCAACCTCTTCTTTGGATTTCATGTCGGATCTCCGGATACTCATTTCTCTTGAGCTTGAAAGGGACCTCAGGGATCACCTTCTTCTTAGCCACAACATCATAGAAGTGGTCTTGATGAGCTTTGGAGATGAATCTTTCCATCTCCCATGACTCGGAGGTGGAAGCTTTTGTCTTCCATTTTCCTTTTCTAGAGGATTCTCCGGTCTTAGGTGCCATCAATGGTAATGGAAAAACAAAAAGCTTATGCTTTTACCACACCAAACTTAGAATATTGTTCGCCCTCGAGCAAGAAAAGAAAGAAATAGATGAAGAAGAAGAAGAAAATATGGAGAAGAGGGGGGAGGTGTGTTTCGGCCAAGAAGGGAAAGAGAGGGGTGTGTTGTGTGAAAATGAAGAAGAATGGAAGGCTTTATATAGGGAAGGGAGGGGGGTAAGTTCGGCCATTTAGGGTGGGTTTGGGTGGGAAATTGATTTTGAATTTTGAAGGTAGGTGGAGTTTATGAGGTAGGTTTATGGGGAAGAGTGGATGGATGTGAGTGGTGAAGAGGTGATGGGGAAGAGAGATTGAGGTGATTGGTGAAGGGTTTTGGGGAAGAGTGTTTATGGGATTGTGTGAAAGAGGGGTGAGAAGAAGTAAGTGGAGGTAGGTGGGAATTCTGTGGGGTCTACAGATCCTGAGGTGATCCTGTGGGGTCCACAGATCCTGAGGTGCTTAAGGATTTACAACCTTGCACCAAATTAGGCATGTAAAATGCCTTTGCACACAACTCTGGGTGTTCAGCGCCAGGTTGGTGCCCATTTTGGGCGTTCAACGCCCATTTGTTGCCCATTTCTGGCGTTGAACGCCAGAACCATGCTTGTTCTGGGCGTTCAGCGCCAGCTCTCCTCCAGGGTGCATTTATGGCGTTCAAACGCCCAGATGCTGCCCATTTCTGGCGTTGAACGCCCAAAACATGCTTCTTACTGGCGTTTAAACGCCAGTAAGGTCTTCCTCCAGGGTGTGATTTTTCTTCTGCTGTTTTTGATTCCGTTTTCAATTTTTTTATTTATTTTGTGACTCCACATGATCATGAACCTAATAAAACATGAAAAACAGTAATAAAATTAGATAAATAAACATTGGGTTGCCTCCCAACAAGCGCTTCTTTAATGTCAATAGCTTGACAGTGGGCTCTCATGGAGCCTCACAGATGTGCAGAGTTTTGTTGAGACCTCCCAACACCAAACTTAGAGTTTGGATATGGGGGTTTGACACCAAACTTAGAGTTTGGTTGTGGCCTCCCAACACCAAACTTAGAGTTTGACTGTGGGGGCTTTGGTTGACTCTGCTTTGAGAGAAGCTTTTTATGCTTCCTCTCCATGGATGCAGAGAGATCCTTGAGTTGTAAACACAAGGTTGTCCTTATTCATTTGAAGGATCAATTCTCCTCTGTCCACATCAATCACAGCTCTTGCGTATGCGAAATTGTTACCCAGGTTGTGAATTGTTGTTCGAAATTGATTCCCTGGCAATGGCACCAAAAACGGATGCACAGAACCATGGTCTAAACATATCTTCACAACTTCGCATAACTAACCAGCAAGTGCACTGGGTCATCCAAGTAATACCTTACGTGAGTAAGGGTCGAATCCCACGGAGATTGTTGGTATGAAGCAAGCTATGGTCACTTTGTAAATCTCAGTCAGGCAGATATAAAATAGTTATGGAGTTTTCGAAAATAATATAATAAAATAAGGATAGAAACACTTATGTAATTCATTGGTGAGAATTTCAGATAAGCGTGTAGAGATGCTTTCGTTCCTCTGAATCTCTGCTTTCCTGCTGTCTTCATCCAATCAGTCTTACTCCTTTCCATGGCTAGCTTTATGCAAGGGCATCACCGTTGTCAATGGCTACATCCCCTCCTCTTGTGAAAATGGTCCAAATGCTCTGTCACAGCACGGCTAATCATCTGAGGTTCCCGATCATGCTGGAATAGGATTCACCCTCCTTTTGCGTTTGTCACTACGCCCAGCAATCGCGAGTTTGAAGCTTGTCACAGTCATTCAATCCCAGAATCCTACTCGGAATACCACAGACAAGGTTTAGACTTTTCGGATTCTCATGAATGCCGCCATCAATCTAGCTTACACCACGAAGATTCTGGTTAAGAGATCTAAGAGATACTCATTCAATCTAAGGTAGAACGGAAGTGGTTGTCAGGCACGCGTTCATAGGGAATGATGATGATTGTCACGTTCATCACATTCAGGTTGAAGTGCAAATGAATATCTTAGAAGCGAAATAAGATGAATTGAATAGAAAAATAGTAGTACTTTGCATTAATCTTTGAGGAACAGCAGAGCTCCACACCTTAATCTATGGAGTGCAGAAACTCTACCGTTGAAAATACATAAGTGATAATGGAGTTCATTGGTCTCGGCCCCAGAGGGGAACCGGAGTAACCAAGAATACTATGATCCGAAGATAAAACTCAGGATGTCTAATACAATAGTAAAAAGTCCTATTTATAATAAACTAGCTACTAGGGTTTACAGAAGTAAGTAATTGATGCATAAATCCACTTCCGGGGCCCACTTGGTATGTGCTTGGGCTGAGCTTGAATGTTACACGTGCAGAGGCTCTTTCTGGAGTTGAACGCCAGCTTTTGTGCCAGTTTGGGCGTTGAACTCCACTTTGCAACTTGTTTCTGGCGCTGGACGCCAGAATTGGGCAGGGAGCTGGCGTTGAACGCTAGTTTGCGTCGTATAAACTTGGCAAAGTATGGACTATTATATATTGCTGGAAAGCCCTGGATATCTACTTTCCAACGCAATTGGAAGCGCGCCATTTCAAGTTCTGTAGCTCCAGAAAATCCATTTTGAGTGCAAGGAGGTCAGAATCCAACAGCATCAGCAGTCCTTCTTCAACCTCTGAATCTGATTTTTGCTCAAGTCCCTCAATTTCAGCCAGAAAATACCTGAAATCACAGAAAAACACACAAACTCATAGTAAAGTCCAAAAATGTGAATTTAACATAAAAACTAATGAAAACATCCCTAAAAGTAACTAGATCCTACTATTAAACATACTAAAAACAGTGCCAAAAAGCGTATAAATTATCCGCTCATCACCTAGCCAAGACCACTGGCTCTGAGGACCTCCTAAGCGACCTAGGAAATGTGTTCGCGGTCCTCCGATGACACGGCATGAGACTCAATCCCCTCAAATGTTCCTTTGCCATGAAGGTCGGGAAGTTCTTAGGATTTATGATAACCCAAAGGGGGGTGGAAGCTAATCCTGAAAAATGCCAAGCGATACTCCAAATTAGGAGCCCGGGTTGCATCAGAGACGTTCAGAGACTGGCAGGAAGGCTCACCACGCTATCCCGCTTCCTTGGGGCGTCGGCAGCAAAAGCCCTGCCCTTCTTTAACCTGATGAGAAAGGGGATAGCGTTTGAATGGACCCCGGCGTGTGAGGAAGCATTCAAATATTTCAAAGAGATCCTCGCAACTCCTCCCGTGCTAGGGAAACCCAAAGTCGGAGAACCGCTCTACCTGTACCTAGCCATAACAGACGAAGCGCTGGCAGCAATTTTGGTACGGGAAGAAGGGAAGGCTCAACAACCAATCTACTTCGTGAGCAGAGCACTGCAAGGAGCAGAACTGAGATACAGCAAATTAGAGAAGCTAGCTCTGGCACTACTAACCTCCTCCCGAAGACTAAGGCAGTACTTCTAGGGTCACCAGGTAGTCGTGAGAACGGACCAGGGAATCCGCCAGGTGCTCCAAAAACCCGACTTGGTGGGAAGAATGATGACTTGGGCCATCGAGCTATCTCAGTATGATTTGCGATACGAGCCCCGACATGCGATCAAGACACAAACAATGGCAGACTTCTTGGTGGAAGTAGCGGGGGACCCAACCGAGGAAGTGGGCACACGGTGGAGGTTCCATGTGGACAGGGCCTCCAACTAAACGTCTGGGGGTGCCGGGATCATTTTGGAAAGTGCTACCGGGGTCATATACGAACAATCAATCAAGTTCGAGTTTTCCGTATTAAACAACCAAGCGAAATACGAGGCCTTCCTGGGCGGCTTGATCCTAGCCTGAGAAGTCGGGGCTACGAGGCTGGAAGTATGCAGTGACTCGCAGGTCGTTACCTCGCAGGTGAATGGAAGCTACCAGGCCAGGGACTCGCTATTGCAAAAGTACTTGGAAAAGGTCAAAGAGCTAGCAAAGCAGTTCGAGGAGGTCGCGGTCCAACACGTTCCGAAGGAAAGGAACACACGGGCAGACCTCCTATCAAAGCTAGCGAGCACGAAACCGGGAGTTGGCAATAGGTCCCTTATTCAAGGAATGACAAAGGAACCAGCAGTCGCCCTCCACCTAACAAAGATAGGCCCCCTCCTGGATGGATCCCATCACTGATTTCCTAAAGAACGGCAAACTCCCTGAGGACGAGAAGGAGGCTAAAGCATTAAGAAGGGAGGCGGCCAGATATGCGATCATACAAGACCAACTGTTCAAAAAGGGACTTAGCCAGCCCTTGCTGAAATGCCTCTATCCCGATCAAACGGACTATGTGCTCAGAGAAGTCCACGAGGGATGCTGCAGCCACCACATCGGGCGCAAAGCCCTAGCAAAAAAGCTCATCCGAGCTGGATATTACTGGCCGTCGATGATGGTCGACTCAAAAGAGTTCGTAAAGAAATGTGTCAAGTGCCAAGAGAACGCCAACTTCCACAAAGCGCCAGCGTCCAAACTAAGCCTACTGACGTCCTCTCGACCTTTCGCACAATGGGGAGTCGACTTACTGGGACCTTTCCCGGTCGGCCCGGGACAAGTCAAATACCTCATAGTCGCTGTCAACTACTACACCAAATGGATAGAGGCTGAACCACTGGCAAGCATATCTTCAGCCAATTGTCGAAAGTTCATGTGGAGACAGGTGATAACTCGATTCGGCATCCCGGAAGTCGTCATCTCTGACAACGGGACACAGTTCACCGACAAGAAATTCGTGGAGTTCCTCACCGGTCTGGGCATAAAGCATAAATTCTCCTCAGTAGAGCACCCCCAGACAAATGGTCAAGTTATCACCATAAAGCAGAAATGGGCCTCAAGAAGCGGCTGGACAGCAAAAAAGGTGCATGGGCTGACGAACTCGCCTCGGTCTTCTAGTCCTACCGAACGACCGAGCAATCATCCACAGGAGAAACTCCTTTCCGCCTGACGTACGGAGTGGACGCAATGATACCCGTAAAGATCGGCGAGCCAAGCCCACGATTACTTCTGAGGGGAGTAGAGGAAGCGGTAGAGAAAGACCTGGCAGATGAGGCTAGGGAGGTGGCCCATTTGTCACAAATGGCACTAAAGCAAAGAATGGCCCTGCGCTACAACACCAAAGTACTCAAGAGGGAATTTGAGCAAAACAACCTCGTCCTACGGCGCAACGATATCGGGCTACCGACCCAGGGAGAAGGCAAACTGGCGGCGAACTGGGAAGGCCCTTACAGAGTCAAAGAAGTGATTGGCAAGGGCGCCTACAAACTGGAAAAGCTTGATGGAAGGGAGGTCCCGAGAACTTGGAATTCAGGTAACCTGAAAAGGTTTTACTCCTAGCTCAGGCACGCCGGCCAGGCGATCTAACGAGCTTAATCGTTTACCTTTATACTCGCTACGGTAATAGACTTGTTTAATTGCCAATTAATGTTTACTTGTTAAAAAATTACCTCTCTATTGTTCCTTTTTATTTCTTACTTACACATCACACGGAAACGAGTTCCACAACACATTAAACGGAACCACGATACGGCACCCCGGGACTGATCACCCCGGGAGCCACCTAAATTAAAGCCATACCAAACGGCTACAACGAAAGCAAAAGGCCACGACCTGGCTTCGCCGAATTACCAACACAATGATAAATAAGCACGAGTGAAAAGCTCATACCGACAAAACGGTAACAAAACAAAACGAAAACGCTATCAGATAAGCAAAGAAGATGATAATCACAAGCCGACCAAGCGACTTTTAATGTATAACGAAGTAAGCTTCAAAAAGTTCTACAACAAAACCACAAATCCATACAAAAACATAAGGTACAAAAACTCATTTCTTGGGCATGTCAACAATCTTGCCATCCTTGATTGTCTTGAAAACTCCAATTGCCGACATATCGAAGTCGGGAGCCACGATCTTCACCTGGGCCTTAAGGGCTTCCTCAGTCATGAAGATCGCGTTCTTCCCCTGCTCTCTAGTCACCTTATGTTTCTTCTTAAGCTCCTCAACCTCAGCTTGAGCAGCCTTAGCCGACGAGACGGCCACGTCACGCTCTTTCTCCAAGGCCACCACCTGCCCTTGCGCGGCATTAAGTTGGCTCTCCAGAGTCATCTCCCGCTCGGTTAAATGGGACACGGTGTCATCGGAGGCCTTCAGCTTCTCCTCGGCAGACGCGGCTCTCTCCTCAGCAGCCTCCAGTTTTTTCCCCATCTCGGACAGTTGCTCCTGAAGGGTTTCAACTTGAGTCATAAATTCATTATTGGCTTTGACAGCGGATTCGAGCTTCCTGCGCAGCGACTGCATCCCCGACAACTCGAATTCAGCCTTCCGAGCTATTGCGGCACCGCGGAGAAGGGTACGGTACATCCACCTCGCCTATCCCGTAAGCTCGGTGCCAAGGAAGTGATCCTCTGTGCCGGAAAGCAGCTGCAAATCTATTAAGGTCTCGGCGTCGAAGTTCCGCTCCATAACGGTCAGAACCCCTTCTGGGCTGGAGGATGCCCTCTGCCTTTTGGGGGCGGGGATAAGCTTCAAATCGTCATCCTCTTGCTGAGCGGAGGTCGAGTGCTCGTGGCCGACCATCTTCTCACGGATAGGAGAAACGCGCACTCCGTCAGAGTTCTTATCCATCATCTCGGTATCATGGGGTGACGGCGTCGCTTGATCCTTATTCTCAGGAGGGTCCTCTGATTTTCCGTCAACCTTCTCCGCTTTCTCCTCATCGTTGTCCGCCAAGAAAGTCTTGAACAAGTCCTCAAGCCCTGTCACAGAAGCAGACATCTCCACTGCAACAAACAAGTAAACAAGTTAGTCGTGAAACCGGCACAACCAAGCGAATGAATAGAAACACAAAAATACAAGGCAAAACAACTCACAAACGTAATTTCTGGTGACCTCCCGGTCACCCATCAAAAGGTGATTCACATGATTCTTCCCAAAAACTGCCAACAACACGTCGGCGACCCTTGGTACACGAAATTGTGATCTCTGGTAAAGACTCCAAAAACTTGGTGCTCTAATATCAATTCATAATTTGTCACAACTTCGATACAACTAACCAGTAAGTGCACTGGGTCGTCCAAGTAATAAACCTTACGTGAGTAAGGGTCGATCCCACGGAGATTATTGGTATGAAGCAAGCTATGTTCACCTTGTAAATCTCAGTAAGGCGGATATAAAATAATTATGGAGTTTTTGAAATTAAATAATAAAAGAAGGATAGAAATACTTATGTAAATCATTGGTGAGAATTTTAGATAAGCGCATAGAGATGCTTTCGTTCCTCTGAACCTCTGCTTTCCTGTTGCCTTCATCCAATCAATCCTACTCCTTTCCATGGCTGGCTTTATGTAAGGGCATCACCGTTGTCAATGGCTACATCCCATCCTCTTGTGAAAATAGTCCAAATGCTCTGTCACAGCACGGCTAATCATCTGAGGTTCTCGATCATACTGGAATAGGATTCACCCTCCTTTTGCGTCTATCACTATGCCCAGCACTCGCGAGTTTGAAGCTCGTCACAGTCATTCAATCCCTGAATCCTACTCGGAATACCACAGACAAGGTTTAGACTTTCCGGATTCTCATGAATGCCACCATCAATCTAGCTTACACCACGAAGATTCTGATTAAGAGATCCAAGAGATACTCATTCAGTCGAGGGTATAACGGAAGTGGTTGTCAGGCACGCGTTCATAGGGAATGGTGATGATTGTCACGTTCATCACATTCAGGTTGAAGTGCGAATGAATATCTTAAAGCGGAATAAGTTGAATTGAATAGAAAAACAGTAGTACTTTGCATTAATCTTTGAGGAAGAGCAGAGCTCCACACCTTAATCTATGGAGTGTAGAAACTCTACCGTTTGAAAATACATAAGTGAATATAGGGTAAGCATGGCCGAGTGGCCAGCCTCCCATGGAGGTCTAGAGATCTAAAAATGATCAAAAGATGATCCGAAGATGTTCAAAGACAATAATAAAAAGTCCTATTTATAATGAACTAGCTACTAGGGTTTACAGAAGTAAGTAATTGATGCATAAATCCACTTCCGGGGCCCACTTGGTGTGTGCTTGGGCTGAGCTTGAAGTCTACACATGGAGAGGTCATTCTTGGAGTTGAACGCCAGCTTTTGTGCCATTTTGGGCGTTGAACTCCACTTTGAAACTTGTTTCTGGCGCTGGACGCCAGAATTGGGCAGAGAGCTGGCGTTGAATGCCAATTTGCGTCGTCTAAACTTGGGCAAAGTATAAACTATTATATATTACTGGAAAGCCCTAGATTTCTACTTTCCAACGCAATTGGAAGCGCGCCATTTTGAGTTCTGTACCTACAAAAAATCCACTTTGAGTGCAGGGAGGTCAGAATCCAACAGCATCAGCAGTCCTTCTTCAACCTCTGAATCTGATTTTTGCTCAAGTCCCTCAATTTCAGCCAGAAAGTACCTGAAATCACAGAAAAACACACAAACTCATAGTAAAGTCCAGAAATGTGAATTTAACATAAAAACTAATGAAAACATCCCTAAAAATAACCAGATTCTACTAAAAACATACTAAAAACAATGCCAAAAAGCGTATAAATTATCCGCTCATCACAACACCAAATTTAAATTGTTGCTTGTCCCCAAGCAACTGAAAATAAAATAGGATAAAAAGAAGAGAATATACTATAAATTCGAAACTATCAATGAAACATAGCTCTAATTAAATGAGCGGGACTTGTAGTTTTTTGCCTCTTGAATAGTTTTGGCATCTCACTTTATCCATTGAAGTTCAGAATGATTGGCATCTATAGGAACTCAGAGTTCAGATAGTGTTATTGATTCTCCTAGTTCAGTATGATGATTCTTGAACACAGCTACTTTATGAGTCTTGGCCGTGGCCCTAAGCACTTTGTTTTCCAGTATTACCACCGGATACATAAATGCCACAGACACATAATTGGGTGAACCTTTTCAGATTGTGACTCAGCTTTGCTAAAGTCCCCAATTAGAGGTATCCAGGGTTCTTAAGCACACTCTTTTTTTTTTTTTTTGCTTTGGACCTTGACTTTAACCACTCAGTCTCAAGTTTTCACTTGACACCTACACGCCACAAGCACATGGTTAGGGACAGCTTGTTTTAGCCGCTTAGGCCAGGATTTTATTCCTTTAGGCCCTCCTATCCACTGATGCTCAAAGCCTTGGGATCCTTTTTTTTACCCTTGCCTTTTGGTTTTAAGGGTTACTGGCTTTTGGCTCTTGCCTCTTGGTTTTAAGAGCTTTTGGCTTTTTCTGCTTGCTTTTTCTCTTTTTTTTTTTGCTTATATTTTTTTTCTTTTTTTTTCTACAAGCTTTGTTCTTTGCTGCTTTTTCTTGCTTCAAGAATCATTTTTATGATTTTTCAGATTATCAAATAACATGTCTCCTTGTCATCATTCTTTCAAGAGCCAACATATTTAACATTCATGAACAACAACTTCAAAACATATATGCACTGTTCAAGCATTCATTCAGAAAACAAGAAGCATTGTCACCACATCAATATAATTAAACTAAGTTCAAGGATAAATTCGAAACTCATGTACTTCTTGTTCTTTTGAATTAAAACATTTTTCATTTTAAGAGAGGTGATGGATTCATAGGACATTCATAACTTTAAGACAAATGTACTAACTACTAATGATCATGTAATGAAGACACAAACATAGATAAGCACTTAACATAGAGAAAACGAAAAACAGAAAGTCAGAACAAGGAATGAGTCCTCCTTAGTGATGGTGGCATTTTCTTCTTGAGGAACCAATGATGTCCTTGAGCTCTTCTATGTCTCTTCCTTGTCTTTGTTGCTCCTCCCTCATTGCTTTTTGATCTTCTCTGATTTCATGAAGGATGATGGAGTGCTCTTGATGTTCCACCCTTAGTTATCCCATGTTGGAACTTAATTCTCCTAGGGAGGTGTTGATTTGCTCCCAATAGTTCTGTGGAGGAAAATACATTTGAGGCATCTCCGGGATCTCATGGTGATGAGCTTCCTGCGCTTCTTGAGCTCCATGAATGGGCTCTCTTGCTTGCTACATCTTTTTCTTAGTGATGGGCTTCTCTTCCTCAATGTGAATGTCTCCTTTTATGAAAGCTCCAGCTGAGTAACATAGATGGCAAATAAGATGGGGAAAAGCTAGCCTTGCCCCAGGGGAGGGCTTTTCGGCTATTTTGTAGAGTTCAAGGGAGATGACTTCATGAACTTCTACTTCCTCTCCAATCATGATGCTATGGATCATGATGGCCCGATCCACAGTAACTTCAGATCGGTTGCTAGTGGGGATGATGGAGCGTTGGATGAACTCCAACCATCCTCTAGCCACAGGCTTGAGGTCCAGTCTTCTTAATTGAATCGGCTTGCCTTTGGAGTCAATCTTCCATTGAGCTCCTTCCACACATATGTCCATGAGGACTTGGTCCAACCTTTGATTAAAGTTGACCCTTCTAGTGTAGGGGCGTGCATCTCCTTGCATCATAGGCAAGTTAAATGCCAACCTCACATTTTCCGGACTAAAATCTAAGTATTTTCCCCGAACCATTGTAATATAATTCTTTGGGTTTGGGTTCTTACTTTGATCATGGTTCCTAGTGATCCATGCATTGGCATAGAACTCTTGAACCATTAGGATGCCGACTTGTTGGATGGGGTTTGTTAGAACTTTCCAACCTCTTCTTTGGATTTCATGTCGGATCTCTGGATACTCATTCTTCTTGAGCTTGAAAGGGACCTCGGGGATCACCTTCTTCTTGACCACAATATCATAGAAGTGGTCTTGATGAGCTTTGGAGATGAATCTTTCCATCTCCCATGACTCGGAGGTGGAAGCTTTTGTCTTCCCTTTACCTTTTCTAGAGGATTCTCCGGTCTTAGGTGCCATCAATGGTAATGGAAAAACAAAAAGCTTATGCTTTTACCACACCAAACTTAGAATTTTGCTCGCCCTCGAGCAAGAGAAGAAAGAATAGATGAAGAAGAAGAAGAAAATACGGAGAGGAGGGGGGAGGTGTGTTTTGGCCAAGAAGAGAAAAGAGGGTTGTGTTGTGTGAAAATGAGGAAGAATGGAGGGTTATATATAGGGAAGGGAGGGGGGTAAGTTTGGCCATTTAGGGTGGGTTTGTGTGGGAAATTGATTTTGAATTTTGAAGGTAGGTGGAGTTTATGAGGTAGGTTTATGGGGAAGAGTGGATGGATGTGAGTGGTGAAGTGTGACAGGGAAGAGAGATTGAGGTGATTGGTGAAGAGTTTTGGGGAAGAGTGTTTATGGGATTGTGTGAAAGAGAGGTGAGAAGAAGTGAGTGGAGGTAAGTGGGAATCCTGTGGGGTCCACAGATCCTGAGGTGATCCTGTGGGGTCCATAGATCCTGAGATGTTCAAGGATTTACAACCTTGCACCAAATTAGGCATTCAAAATGCTCTTGCACACAACTCTGGGCGTTCAGCGCCAGATTGGTGCTTGTTCTGGGCGTTGAACGCCCATTTGTTGCCCATTTCTGGCGTTGAACGCCAGAACCATGCTTGTTCTGGGCATTCAGCGCCAGCTCTTCTCCAGGGTGCATTTCTGGCGTTCAGTGCCAGAACCATGCTCTGTTCTGGCGTTGAATGCCCAAAACATGCTTCTTACTGGCGTTTAAACGCTAGTAAGGTCTTCCTCCAGGGTGTGATTTTTCTTCTGCTGTTTTTGATTCCATTTTCAATTTTTTTATATTTATTTTGTGACTCCACATGATCATGAACCTAATAAAACATGAAAAACAATGAAAATTAGATAAATAAACATTGGGTTGCCTCCCAACAAGCGCTTCTTTAATGTCAATAGCTTGACAGTGGGCTCTCATGGAGCCTCACAGATGTGCAGAGCTTTGTTGAGACCTCCCAACACCAAACTTAGAGTTTGGATATGGGGGTTTGACACCAAACTTAGAGTTTGGTTATGGCCTCCCAACACCAAACTTAGAGTTTGACTGTGGGGGCTTTGGTTGACTCTGCTTTGAGAGAAGCTTTTTATGCTTCCTCTCCATGGATGCAGAGAGAGATCCTTGAGTTGTAAACACAAGGTTGTCCTCATTTATTTGAAGGATCAATTCTCCTCTGTCCACATCAATCACAGCTCTTGCTGTGGCTAGGAAAGGTCTTCCTAGGATGATGGATTCATCCTCATCCTTCCCAGTATCTAGGACTATGAAATCAGTAGGGATGTAAAGGCTTTCAACCTTTACTAACACGTCCTCTACTTGTCCATAAGCCTATTTTCTTGAATTGTCTGCCATCTCTAATGAGATTTTAGCAGCTTGCACCCCAAAGATTCCCAGTTTCTCTATTACAGAGAGGGGCATGAGGTTTATTCCTGAACCAAGGTCACACAGAGCCTTAAAGATCATGGTGCCTATGGTACAAGGTATTAAGAACTTTCCAGGATCTTGTTTCTTCTGAGGCAATGTCAGTTGATCCAGATCACTTAGTTCATTGGTGAACAAGGGAGGTTCATCTTCCCAAGTTTCAATGCCAAATAATTTGGCATTCAGCTTCATGATTGCACCAAGGTACTTGGTGACTTGCTCCTCAGTGACATCCTCATTCTCTTCAGAAGAGGAATACTCATCAGAGCTCATGAATGGCATAAGGAGGTTTAATGGAATCTCTATGGTCTCTAGTTGAGCCTCAGATTCTTTTGGTTCCTCAGAGGAAAGCTCCTTATTGATCACTGGACGTCCCAGGAGGCCTTCCTCCTTGGGATTCACGTCCTCCTCTTCTCTTACAGGTTCGGCCATGGTAATTAATTCAATGGCCTTGCACTCTCTTTTTGGATTTTCTTCTGTATTACTTGGGAGAGTACTAGGAGGGATTTCAGTGATCCTTTTAGTCAGCTGGCCCACTTGTGCTTCTAAATTTCTAATGGAGGACCTTGTTTCATTCATGAAACTCACAGTGGCCTTAGATAGATCAGAGACTAAGTTTGCTAAATTAGAGGTATTTTGTTCAGAGTTCTCTGTCTGTTGCTGAGTGGATGATGGAAAAGGTTTACTGTTGTTAAACCTGTTTCTTCCACCATTATTAAAGCCTTGTTGAGGCTTTTGATCCTTCCATGAGAAATTTGGATGATTTCTCCATGATGGGTTATAGGTGTTTCCGTAAGGTTCACCTAAGTAATTTACCTCTACTATTGCAGGGTTCTCAGGATCATAAGCTTCTTCTTCAGAAGACGCCTCTTGAGTACTGTTGGATGCAGCTTGCATTCCATTCAGACTCTGAGAAATCATATTGGCTTGCTGAGTCAATATCTTATTCTGAGCCAATATGGCATTCAGAGTATCAATTTCAAGAACTCCATTCTTCATAGGCGTCCCATTACTCACAGGATTCCTCTCAGAAGTGTACATGAACTGGTTATTAGCAACCATGTCAATGAGTTCTTGAGCTTCTGCAGGAGTTTTCTTTAGGTGAATGGATCCACCTGCAGAAGTATCCAATGACATCTTAGCTAATTCAAACAGACCATCATAGAATATATCCAGGATGGTCCATTCTGAAAGCATGTTAGAAGGACACTTTTTGGTCAGTTCCTTGTATCTCTCCCAAGCATCATAGAGGGATTCACTTTCTTTCTGTCTGAAGGTTTGAAAATCCACTCTAATCTTACTCAGCTTTTGAGGAGGAAAGAACTTGGCTAAGAAAGCCTTGACCAGCTTATCCCAAGAGTTCAGGCTATCCTTAGGTTGAGAGTCCAACCATATTCTAGCTCTGTCTCTTACAGCAAAAGGGAAAAGCATGAGCCTGTAGACTTCAGGATCTACTCCATTAGTCTTAACAGTATCACATATCTGCAAGAATTCAGTTAAGAACTGAAAAGGATCTTCAGATGGAAGTCCATGAAACTTGCAGTTCTGCTGCATCAGAGAAACTAATTGAGGTTTCAGCTCAAAGTTGTTTGCTCCAATGGCAGGAATGGAGATGCTTCTTCCATATAAATTGGAATTTGGTGCAGTAAAGTCACCAAGCATTCTCCTTGCATTATTGTTGTTGGGTTCGGCTGCCATCTCCTTTACTTGTTCGAAATTTTCAATAAGGTTGTCTCTGGATTGTTGTAATTTAGCTTCTCTCAGCTTCCTCTTCAGAGTCCTTTCAGGTTCTGGATCAGCTTCAACAAGAATGCCTTTTTCCTTGTTCCTGCTCATAAGAAAGAGAAGAGAACAAGAAAAGAAGAGGAATCCTCTATGTCACAGTAAAGAGGTTCCTTATTGTTAGTAGAAGAAGAAAATGAATAGGGGTGAAGAAAAATGAAGAATCCAAACACAAGGGTAAGGATAGGAGCAGTGATGTGGGATGAAGAGAAGTGTTAGTAGATGAATAAATAATTAGAAGGAGATGAGGGAGAAGGATTTTCGAAAATTATTTTTGAAAAAGGTTAGTGATTTTCGAAAATAGTTTTTGAAAAAGGTTAGTTTTCGAAAATTAAAATCAAAAATTAAAATAATTAGTTAATTAAAAAGAATTTTTAAAAAAGAGGGGAGATATTTTCAAAAATGAGAGAGAGAGAGAGAGTTAGTTAGGTAGTTTTGAAAAAGATAAGAAACAAACAAAAAGTTATTTAGTTAGTTGAAACAAATTTTGAAAAGATAAGAAGTTAGGAAGTTAGAAAAGGTATTTTGAAATCAAATTTTTGAAAAAGATAAGATAAGAAGATATTTTTGAAAAGATATGATTGAAATTAGTTTTGAAAAAGATTTGATTTTTAAAATCACAATTAATGACTTGATTCACAAGAAATCACAAGATATGATTCTAGAACTCAAAGTTTGAATCTTTCTTAACAAGCAAGTAACAAACTTGAAATTTTTTAATCAAAACATTAATTAATGATGTTATTTTCGAAAATTAGGAGATAAAGATAAGAAAAAGATTTTTGAAAAATATTTTTAAAATTTTCGAAAATAACTAAGAAAAATGAAAAAGATTTGATTTTTGAAAAAGATTTTGAAAAAGATAAGATTTTTAAATTGAAAATTTGATTTGACTCATAAGAAACAACTAGATTTTTAAAAATTTTTGAAAAAGTCAAATCTAATTTTCGAAATTTTGAGAGAGAAAAAGGGAAAGATATTTTTTTGATTTTTGAATTTTTAATGATGAGGGAGAAAAACATGCAAAATGATGCAATGCATGAGAATTTTGGATCAAAGTATGTGATGAATGCAAGAACACCATGAATGTCAAGATGAACACCAAGAACACTTTGAATGTCAAGATGAACATCAAGACTTATTTTTGAAAATTTTTATACGCAAAGAAAACATGCAAGACACCAAACTTAGAAATCTTTCATGTTTAGACTCTATGGATGCAAAAATGCACATGAAAAACAAGAAAAGACACAAAACATGAAAACATCAAGATCAAACAAGAAGACTTACCAAGAACAACTTGAAGATCATGAAGAACACTATGAATGCATGAATTTTCGAAAAATGCAAGATGAACATGCAATTGACACCAAACTTTCAACTTGACTCAAGACTCAAACAAGAAACATAAAATAATTTTTTTGATTTTTTATGATTTTATGATTTTTTTTTGGATTTTTCAAAAATTATTTGAAAAAGAAAAATAAAGATTCCAAAATTTTTTAATATGAATTCCAGGAATCTTACAATCTTAGTCTAAAGCTCCAATCTGAGGGTTAGACATGGCTTGATAGCCAGTCAATCTTTAGCATGAATTTGAGAGTAATTCATTCAATTTTAAGCCAAAACCTCTATCCAAAAGAATTTAGACATGGTTTTATAGCCAACATGCTTCAACATGCTTCATGAAACTCTAGAATTCATTCTTAAAAATTCTGAAGAAAAATATATTTTTGAAAACATTTTTATTTAAAATTTTTTTTCGAAAAAAAAGGAGAAATTTTTGAAAGATTTTTGAAAATTTTTTGAAAAGAAAACAAAAAGAAAATTACCTAATCTAAGCAACAAGATGAACCGTCAGTTGTCCAAACTCGAACAATCCTCGGCAACGGCGCCAAAAACTTGGTGCACGAAATTGTGATCTCTGGTAATGACTCCAAAAACTTGGTGCTCTAATCTCAATTCATAATTTGTCACAACTTCGATACAACTAACCAGCAAGTGCACTGGGTCGTCCAAGTAATAAACCTTACGTGAGTAAGGGTCGATCCCACGGAGATTGTTGGTATGAAGCAAGCTATGGTCACCTTGTAAATCTCAGTCAGGCGGATATAAAATAATTATGGAGTTTTCGAAATTAAATAATAAAAGAAGGATAGAAATACTTATGAAAATCATTGGTGAGAATTTCAGATAAGCACATAGAGATGCTTTCGTTCCTCTGAACCTCTGGTTTCCTGCTGCCTTCATCCAATAAATCCTACTCCTTTTCATGGCTGGCTTTATGTAAGGGCATCACCGTTGTCAATGGCTACATCCCATCCTCTTGTGAAAATGGTCCAAATGCTCTGTCACAGCACGGCTAATCATCTGAGGTTCTCGATCATATTGGAATAGGATTCACCCTCCTTTTGCGTCTATCACTACGCCCAGCACTCGGGAGTTTGAAGCTTGTCACAGTCATTCAATCCCTGAATCCTACTCGGAATACCACAGACAAGGTTTAGACTTTCCGGATTCTCATGAATGCCACCATCAATCTAGCTTACACCACGAAGATTCTGATTAAGAGATCCAAGAGATACTCATTCAGTCGAGGGTAGAACGGAAGTGGTTGTCAGGCACGCGTTCATAGGGAATGGTGATGATTGTCACGTTCATCACATTCAGGTTGAAGTGCGAATGAATATCTTAAAGCGGAATAAGTTGAATTGAATAGAAAAACAGTAGTTCTTTGCATTAATCTTTGAGGAACAGCAGAGCTCCACACCTTAATCTATGGAGTGTAGAAACTCTACCGTTTGAAAATACATAAGTGAATATAGGGTAAGCATGGCCGAGTGGCCAGCCTCCCATGGAGGTCTAGAGATCTAAAAATGATCAAAAGATGATCCGAAGATGTTCAAAGACAATAATAAAAAGTCCTATTTATAATGAACTAGCTACTAGGGTTTACAGAAGTAAGTAATTGATGCATAAATCCACTTCCGGGGCCCACTTGGTGTGTGCTTGGGCTGAGCTTGAAGTCTACACGTGGAGAGGTCATTCTTGGAGTTGAACGCCAGCTTTTGTGCCATTTTGGGCGTTGAACTCCACTTTGCAACTTGTTTCTGGCGTTGGACGCCAGAATTGGGCAGAGAGCTGGCGTTGAATGCCAATTTGCGTCATCTAAACTTGGGCAAAGTATAAACTATTATATATTACTGGAAAGCCCTGGATTTCTACTTTCCAACGCAATTGGAAGTGCGCCATTTTGAGTTCTGTAGCTACAAAAAATCCACTTTGAGTGCAGGGAGGTCAGAATCCAACAGCATCAGCAGTCCTTCTTCAACCTCTGAATCTGATTTTTGCTCAAGTCCCTCAATTTCAGCCAGAAAATACCTGAAATCACAGAAAAACACACAAACTCATAGTAAAGTCCAGAAATGTGAATTTAACATAAAAACTAATGAAAACATCCCTAAAAGTAACCAGATTCTACTAAAAACATACTAAAAACAATGCCAAAAAGCGTATAAATTATCCGCTCATCAACCCTCTTATCCACAGCGGACATCCCCTTATAAGACACCTTAATAAATGTGTTGGATCCCGCCCCAAAGCTCTAGTACGTCAGAATAAGGCGCTCCCCTTCTAACGACAACCAAAAGGGGTGACGACCTTTGACCGGACGCACCTTAAAATATTTGTCTTTAAACCCATGATAAGAGTCCTCGAACAAGCCGAAGATCCTCCGACCCTGGGCAGATCGGAAGGACATAAACCCTTTCCTCGCTTTCCCCTCCTTGGAAGGATACGTGAGGTTGAAGAAAAAAAGAAAGACATCAACAGATACCGGCAACTCCAGATGTTCGGATGCAGTTACGACGGTGCCACGGAGATCCGGTTAAGAAGCACCATTTGAAAAGGAGAAAATGGGATACGAATCCCCACCTGGGTGAACATGTATTTATAAAACCAGATCCAGTCGGGGACCCGAGGGGAATGGAAGTTAAGCTCATATAGCCGTTCATTGGGGGTAGGAACAAAGACGTCATAATTGGCTTCCTCGTCTGTCCCTCCGCACAAGTACTCGCCTTGGCGGAACTCCGTTAGCTCCCCCTCGTCCATCTGATTTGGCGAGCCCTTCACGTTGGAAGTCACCCAGGCGTAGGGGTCGCAGTTCATGGCGGAGGGAGAGGCCCGAGAAACAATGCGAGGCATACCTACAGTGGGGTACCACTCCATTAGTCTACGAGGTCGGGAATCCGGAAAAAGCCTAGAAACTACATTTGTCCTATTCAATAGCTAAGATCAAGCATGGCTAAAAGCAAAATCCAAATAAAATCCTACCCTGGAATGGCAACCCCCCTAACGCACCTATTTGACACTAAAAGGCCACCTATCATACAAAACCAAGCAAACAGCATGCATGCAGAAGAACAACAAAATAAACACGAAGAAAAGAACAAAGAGAATGCTTACCTGGACTGATTGCGAAGATTCGAAGGAGGAGGAAGGAGAGCGAATGCACAAAAATGCAGAAGTGACACTCTGGGAACTCAGAAGGAGAAGATGATGGAGATGGTGGAAGTGAGGATATGAGAGGAGAACAAATACAAAACTGTTTAAAACTGCCACTGAAGAAGCGCGAAAGGCCTGGGGGCAAAATAGTCTTTGCACGCGGGGTTTTCAACCCATTATGAGTATTTAATGCTCCGCGCGAGGAACGAGTCGACAAACGGTCACCTCAGCAACAAACAGACGCACGCAAGGGGCACGTCCCCTCCACGGGCGGCCGACCTGGCAACAACACACGAAATAAGAGATAACACGCCACCAACCACCTTCACGATCATTGCTGGCGCGTTGGGGGCACTGTTACGGCCTGGACCAAACCATTTACGGGCCAGCCCGACCCGATTACCACCCGACCCAAACGGTCAGGAGCGACGCGCTCAGTCGCCGACCCGGACACGCGTCCCTGACAGCTTTGTTACAGCGCGAAGGAAGCATTGAGGAAGGTGGGCCTGTCCTTGATGGGCCCACCTCTGACACGGTATATATGGGGAAGGTCATACCCTTCCCCCAAGGTACGTCACATACTATTCATCCATTTTTCACCTGCACACTTTACTGACTAGAGCGTCGGAGTGTCTTTGCAGGTGACACCCCCCTCCTCACGCAAAGTGCCCAGGACGTCGTCTACTCCAGCCCGGTGACTTATGACCAAGCGAGACCCCCTTCATCAAACAGGATATCAACCCGAACCGTCCGGTACCCGACTTACCGAACACTTACAAAATAAGAACAAGAAGATGTAAATACTATAAAAACAAAGCTCATGTGCATGGCTAATATCTCCTGCTACAGATATCTAATTGAAGATCCAAAAAGTGAAGACGAAGAACCAAGTGTCTGAAATATACTGTTCAAATTTGAGCTCGATCCAACGGTTAACGAATCTACAACAACCAATTTACAAAGACAGCTTTGTATATGTGCAAAAATAACTTTCTCTCTTCTCTTCTCTCTAATGTTTGGTGTTCTTCTTGCAAATGATACCTCTCACTCTTAATTGTAACTCACCTCAACCACTTCAACTATTCATGGATTTGGATACCAATATTTGGACTTTTTCTTCACATATGAAGGGAGTCCAAAAAACCTACAAAAAGAACATATTTTTGACAACGCAGATCAAAGGGATTAACACTAAGAATTATATTAGGTTAGATCTTTCAATTTCTTTTGTAACAAGCAAAATAATTACCCATTTTACCTGAATACAAATAAAAAAACATGCATAAAAGTACATATAAAATTTATTCATAAAAAAATATTCAAATTGTCTCACAAAAATATTTTAATAACTTTCTAATAGGCGAGCCTTAATGTGGGTCAAATTTTTTTAGAATAAACTTATAAAATTGAAAATTAAATAAAAGATATGATTCCAAAATTAACTCTAACTAATTTAAATCATATTTGATCTTATTAAATTATATCATATTTGATTTAAATATACTAAACACCTAAAATTTGCTAATAAATTTAAATCAGATTTGATCTTCATAGATGAGATCAGATTTGATTTAAATTTAAAAATACTATTGAATAAATCAAAAGCAAATCAAAACTTTTGACAACAAATTAAATTTAAATATAGCTAAATAAATTCGAAGTTTAATGACTCTTAAATTTCTTATTGTCCTCACTTAGCCCAATAAGTGTTTCTTCTCTTCCTTGGTAAAGGTTCTAGAAGGCTTAGAGAAGGGGGGGTTGAATCTAAGGTCTTCTTTTACTTTAATTAAGTAGGCCTTAAAACTAGAAATTAAACTTGGCTTCTATTTGGTCTACGCAGCGGATTATGCAGGAGACAATTTCGTTTTGTCTCATAAAAATAAAAAAAATAGAACTAGATGATAGAGGAAGAAGGTGACACAGCCACGATTAGGGTTCCTCTCAAGTCAACTTCTTGGACCTTGGGCTTTCAGAAATCATCCTTTTCTTTCTTCAATTAACCCTTAAATTAGGGTTTGAAATCTAATTCATTTGCTTGACCAAGGATAACAGAGCAGCAAAAATGAGCTTGCTCAGTGATAATCTCAAATCCAAACCCTTGAAAATGTGCTTTGGCTCTAAGTAAAAATTTGAGCCTTTGATTTACAGAAGAGATAATAAACCGCCATTTTCTTCATCTTTCCCAAAATGGCGTTGCAGAGAGTAGGAGAAGATCTGAAGAAATCAACTTGCATGCAAATGGAAATTATTTACCTTTAACCTCTGACTTAGCTTAACATGCTTTTGATCATCATGATTTGACAATATCTTCATTGATTTGCTTTTCTTACTTCCTTTTTGGTGTATGAACTCAAACTGAAGCTCACTCGCTCTCTCTCTCTCTCTCTCTCTCTCTCTCTCTCTCTCTCTCTCTCTCTCTCTCTCTCTCTCTCTTGTGTGTTTAACCGAAGTGTACTTGTGAGCTTTAGCTTAGGTTTGATTCGCTACGGTTGAATGAATTTGGGCTTGGTCTGGATCAATTCCCATTCAGCACATTTGATTTCATTGTTCCTTTCCTTTGGGCTACAGCAACAACTATCTTGGGTCTTTAAACCCAATTAAACCCAATTGGGTATTTAACCCAATAAATCAATGTTTGTCATCATCATTAAATTAATTGTATTCTCAACTCAACAATCTTTTCCTTGATGACAAATATAGTTTTAAAAGATATAATAAAAAAGTGTTGAATTAGATGAGATTAAGATACTTCTCTTTGATATTATCTGATGAGCGGGTATTTTATACGCTTTTTGACAGCATTTTCATATAGTTTTTATTAAGTTTTTATAGGTTTTAGTGTTAAAATCACTTTTTTAGATTCTATTATGAGTTTTTGTGTTTTTGAATAATTTCAGGTATTTTCTGGCTGAAATTGAGGTTCTGGAGCAGAAGTCTGATTCAGAGACAGAGAAAGCACTGCAGATGCTGTCTAGATCTTACCTGCTTGCATTCGGAAGAGATTTTCTGGAGCTACAAAAGTCCAAATGGAGAGTTCTTAATGGCTATGGAAAACTGACTTCCAGAACTTTCCAGAAATGTATAATAGTTTATGTTTGCTTCGGATTATGAGGCCCAAAATTGGCTTTCCAAGCTGGAGTTCAATGCCCAAAAAGGTGCTAGGACTGGAGTTCAATGCCCAAGAGACACCAAGGCAGGTGGATCTCATCAAAGCTCGGCCCAAACACTCACCAAGCGGGCCCCAGAAGTGAATTTTAGCACTAAATAGACTATTTTACCCTTACTAGTCATCTGTTTAGTATTTAAGGGACTTTTATTTATGTAATTCAGATATTTTAGACACATTCAGTCCTATACAGGTTTGACATTGTATTTTACTTTAGTATGAGTTTCTAAACCTCCTAGGTTGAGGGGAGGAGCCCTGCTGAGTCCTATGAATTAATAAAAGTATTACTGTTTCTCTTTGATCCGTGTTTGATTAATTCTAAGATGTATATTCGTACTTCATCGTGGTGAATAGGATTATCTAACCAATTAGCTCTGTTTATCACATTAAGATGAATGTGCCTGACAAACACCCACGTCTACTTGGGTTAGAATGCATTTTTCACCGGACAAGGACGACCAACAGCTTGAGTATACATCTCTCAGATGGCTAATCAACGAATTTGTTGGGGACTTCTCGAGACATCAATTCAGCCAATTTCTAGGGAGATTAGGGTCTCTGTGGTAGAGGCTAGAATCCATAGATACAGCATTCTCTGATCCGGAAGATCCGACCTTGTCTGTGGCATTTTGAGTAGGATCATGAAGGAGAATGGACTGTACGCACTTCACCCTCAAGTAGAGATGGATCCACACTAAACCTGGGATTCAGATCCGAAGGAGTATTGGTAGCTGCTCAAACCAGTGTCAATCACATACAGCCTACCATTGAAGAAATCACTCACAAGCAAGGATAGCAGTAGCACCAGAGTTAATTCAGAAAGGCAAAGCAACTCCAACTCCCAACTCTTTTCCTATCATTTAATTCAATTGGTTTTACCCCTTTCGCACATTACTCTTACAACTTATATATGACATATAATCATTCAAAGTTTATCCAATAACCTTCTGATTCCGCCTGACTAAGATCTACAAGATAACCATAGCTTGCTTCAAGCCACAATCCTCGTGGGATCGACCCTGACTCGCTCAAGTATTACTTTGACGACCCAGTGCACTTGTTGGTACTGCTGCTATACGAAGAGTGTGGGGTTTGCGTACACGCGCACTAAGTTTTTGGCGCCGTTGCCTGGGATTGTTGAGTTTGGACAAACTGCCGGATTGTATTGCTCCCTAGATCAGGTAATTTTTATTTTTGTTTGAGTCTTTTGTTTTTGTTTTCTTTTTCTTAATTTTCGAAAATTTTAAAAATCTTTTTCAAAAATATTTTTCTTTTCTTTGTTCAATTTTTGTTCTTGGTATTGAGTCCTGCATGTTCATGCTTTTCAATTACAAAAATTTTAAAACTTCTTCCTACCTTTTTTAAACTATTTGTCTTTTCTCTGTTTGAGTCTTTGTTAGTATTCTTGGTTTGAGTCTTTGAGTTTTTTATTTTTATTTTACTCTTCTTTAAATTTTCAAAAACCATAAAAACTTTTTCAAAAATATTTTTATTTTTCTTATTTGATCTTTGTTCTTGTTTTGAGTCTTTTGTTTTTGTTCTTGTTGTGTTTTTCGATTTTATGAGTCTTTCTTTCTAAAAATTTTTCAAAAAATATTTTCTTTGTTTAAATCTTGTGTCAAGTTTTTGGGTTTTGTGTTTCCTTGTTATTTTTCTTGTGTTTTTCGAAAATTTTGCTTTAGTTGTAAAAATTTTAAGTTTGGTGTTCTTTTTATGTTTTTGTGTTCTTTGAGTCTTTAAATTTTGTTTTTTGTGTTCTTGTGAATCTTCAAAGTGTTCTTGAGTTCTTGTATGTGTCTTGATCTTAAAATTTTTAAGTTTGGTGTCCTTTAGTATTTTCCTCCAAATTTTCGAAAATAAAGGGGTGCTAGATCTAAAAATTTTAAGTCTTGTGTCTTTTGTGTGTTTTTCTCTTTCATCATAAATTTCAAAAAAATCAAAAAAATATATTTTCTAACTAATTTTAATCATAATTTTCTAAAATTAAATATAAAAATTCAGATTTCAATTTTTAAAATTTTATCTTATCACATCTTAGTTGTCAAGTTTTCAAAAATCAATTTTTTCAAAATTGAAAATCATATCTTTTTCAAAAATCTTATCTTTTTCAAAACTTATCATATCTTTTTCAAATGATTTTAATTTCTTATCTTATCTTATTTGTAAAATTCAAATATTTTTTCATCTTATCTTTTATTTTTATTTTTATCTTTTCTCAATTAATATCTTATCTTCTCTCTCCTCTTTTTCAAAACCACCTAACTAACTTTTTCCTCTATCAATTTTTGAAAATCAAATCTCCTTCTTCTCTCTCTTCTTTTTCAAAACCTCCTAACTAACTCTTCTCTTCCTTAATTTTCGAAAATCGTCTATTTTCTTCTCTCTCTTCTTTTTCAATACCACCTAACTAACTCTCATCTCTCAAATTTTCGAAAATTTCTCTCTTCCCTCCCTTCTATTTTTCAAAAATCAACATTTAAATTTTAAATCCTCTTTAAATTAATAACTTAATTTTTGAAAATAATTAAATAAATAAAAATAAAAAAATATTTTTATTCTTATTTACTTTTTCTATTTATACTTCTTCTCTTCTCATCTCTATTTATTCGAACTCTACTTCCCTCTCTTTACCTACAATTCTTTATCTTCTTTCCTTTCTTCTTCACATCTCACTTGAAGCTCTTTGATCCAAGTAGTACAAAAAGCTTTCTAGTGATTTCTTTTCTTCTTCATTCTTTTATTCTATCCTCTTTTATTTACTCTTATCTACTATTTCCAAGGTATTTTTCTTCTACTTCTTTTATTTATTTTTTATCTTCTTTTTTCTCTACTTCTGACTTTAAGAAAGAGCTTCTTGTCTATTGGCATAGTCTCTCTTCTTCTTTTTCTTTTCTTCTTGTTTATGACCAGGAACAGGGATAAAGAACCCCTCTTAACTCCTGATCTTGAACCTGAGAAGACTCTAAGGAGGCGTTTACAACTAGCTAAAGCACAACACTCCGGAAGAGACCTTTCGAAAAGTTTTGAATAAGAAACAGGGGACATGGCCGAACCGCAAGAGGAGCCAAGAAAGGTCCTTGGTGACTTCACCATGCCTACCTCTGGCAGAAGCATTGCTATACCTACCATTGGAGCTAACAATTTTGAGATTAAGTCTCAGTTAGTCTCTCCTCTGCAGAAGAACTACAAATTCGATGGACTTCCACAGGAAGATCCACATCAGTTCTTAGCAGAATTCTTACAGATCTGTGATACTGTAAAGACTAATGGAGTAGATCCTGAAGTCTATAAGCTGATGCTCTTTCCCTTTGCCTTAAGAGATAGAGCTAAGTTCTGGCTAGATGCCTGGTGCGGAAATTCTAACCACACTACTAACCAGCAAGTGCACCGGGTCATACCAAGTAATACCTCAGGTGACTGAGGGTCGATCCCACGAGGATTGAAGGACTAACCAACAGTGATTGATTGATTGGCTTAGTTAGACAAACAGAAAAGAGTGTTTGAATATTCAAAGAGCATTAAACAATTGTACAAAAAGTAAAATAGTAAAGTAAATGGGTTGGGAGTAAAGTATGGAGAAGGTAGTTAAGGTTTCAGAGTTATCTATTTTTCTGGATTAACTTTTCTTACTAATTATTTTAATCAAGTAGGATTTAATTTATGGCAAACCATATATGACTAGACCCTAATTTCTTAGACCTTTCTAGTCTCCTCTAATTTTCATCAAATGCCAATTCCTTGGTCAATTAATTCTAATTAGAGGGTGATAATCAAATTCCAATTTGTATGCCACAAAAACTCTAATTACCCAAAAATAAAAGGATTATATGTCACATATTCCGTTAAATCCAGATAATTAAAATTTAGGAGAATATGTTTTCAAGTTGTTGTTCAAGTAAAGAGCTTTTCCAAGTTATACAAGAACGCAATTAGAAAGAGGGTCATACTTCCGTTCCACCCAAATTCATAAGATAAAGAGCAAAAACAATTCTTAAATTATAAATCCATGCATAAATTAAAATAGAAAAAGCGATAAAATCAGTCCATACAAATAGACAGAGCTCCTAACCTTAACAGTGGAGGTTTAGTTGCTCATGGTTCAGAGAATAATAAGGATTGCAAATTGGAATGGAATAATGTTGTGTTGAGATGGAATGACATGTTAACTAATTCCAACCCCTTTTATATCTAATCCTAATAAATTTAAAATCTATCTTCTAAAACTAAAATAATATCTTTTCCTAAAAATAATAATATTTGAATTTAAATTTGAATTAATTAAGAAGCCTTCAGTTGATGGGTGGGGACCACTTGTTTTGTCCATTCTGCAGCTTCTAATCTGTGTTTTCTGGGCTGGAAACTGGGTCAAAACAACCCAGAAATTGCCTCCAGCATTTTTCTGTGTTTTCTGCACGTGGCGCATGTCACGCGTACGCGTCAGTCACGCGTACATGTCGATGGTCTTTTTCGTGAGTCACGCGGACACGTTGGTCACGTGCACGCGTCACTGTGCAAATCTTCAAATCACGCGTACGCGTCAGTCACGCGCACACGTCGCCATGGAAAGCTCCAAATCACGCTTACGCGTACGCATCGCTCCTCGCTGCCATCTCCTTTGATTCTTGTGCTGCAGAAACTCCATCAAATTTCGCCAAATGCTACCTAAAATAAACAAAATTGCAAAAGAGTCAAAGTAGTATCCATATTGGCTAAAAGATAATTAATTCTTTATTAAACTCAACAAATTAGATGCAAATTCACTAGGAAATGATAGGAAAAATGCTTACGCATCACAACACCAAACTTGAACTGTTGCTTGTCCTCAAGCAACTAAAACTAATATAGGCTTAGGATGTGAATTTGCATGAGAATGAGAGTTCGATTAAGCTCATGTCTCTTCTTATATTGGGGTTTACAACTGCAATCCTGAATAGTTTTGGCATCTCACTTTATCCTTTAAAGTTCAGAATGATTGGCATCCATAGGAACTCAGAATTCATATAGTGTTATTGATTCTCCTAGTTCAGTATGTTGATTTTTGAACATAGCTACTTTATGAGTCTTGGCCGTGACCCTAAGCATTTTGTTTTCCAGTATTACCACCGGATACATAAATGCCACAGACACATAACTGGGTGAACCTTTTCAGATTGTGACTCAGCTTTGCTAGAGTTCCCAGTTAGAGGTGCCCAGAGTTCTTAAGCACACTCGTTTTGCTTTGGACCACGACTTTAACCGCTCAGTCTCAAGCTTTTCACTTGACACCTTCACGCCATAAGCACATGTTAAGGACAGCTTGATTTAGCCGCTTAGACCAAGATTTTATTCCTTTGGGCCCTCCTATCCATTAATGCTCAAAGCATTGGATCCTTTTTACCCTTTGCCTTTTAGTTTAAAGGGTTATTGGCTTATTCTGCTTGATTTTTTTCGCAAGCTTTGTGTTTTTCACTGCTTTTTCTTGCTTCAAGAATCAATTTTATGATTTTTCAGATTATCAATAACATTTCTCTTTTTTCATCATTCTTTCAAGAGCCAACAATTTTAACATTCATAAACTTCACTATCAAAAATATGCAATGTTCAAGCATTCATTCAGAAAATAAAAAGTGTTGCCACCACATCTAAGTAAATAAGACTACTCTTAAAATTTACTCAATTTCTCATGCAATACATCACTTTTGTATTTTTTATTTGAATTCAAGCTCAATGAGTAATACATGAGACATCTTTTCAGAATTAAAGCAATTAAAAGAAACTAAACTAAACCTAGGATTCTAAATAATAAAGGATCATGCAACAAACAAAGCAAAAATAGCAGAAAACCGCAACATAATATAGAAAAAGAGGGGAGGAATAAAAAATGAAAGGAACTCAACTACCTTAGTTATCCTAGTGGTCATTTTATTCTTCAAGTTGTGCTCCCCAGTGAAGATGATTCGCCTCCCTTTTGGTGCCATAGGAATAAACAGAAAACCCTTAAGCGAAGCGTTAACACCAAATTTAAAGGTTTGCTTGTCCTCAAGCAAAGAAGAACTGAAAATAAAAAGAGACAAATATTATAATAAAAGAAAAAGAAAAGGATAAAAGAACAAGAGAGAATTAGGATTGGGAGAGGGAGAAAGAAAATTAAAACTGGGCACCGAACTAATGTAGCTATGCGGCGAAGACGACGCGTACGCATACGGCACGCGTACCGTGGGTCGCGAAATTTACTTAATGACGCGTAAGCGTCAGGCACGTGTCCGCGTGCCCTGGGTTTTGTGCGATTCGGGCGAAGCCAGCTGCGCGCACGTGCAACTCTCTATTCGCGTGGCTTTGGGACCAATATTTTCATACGACGCGTGCGCGTCATTCACGCGCACGCGTGGATGGCCATTTATGCAGATGACGCGCACGTGTCAGGGACGTGTACGCGTGAACAAGTTTTGTGCTTCTAGCACATTTCCAGCGCTACTCCCGCTCAACTCTCTGTCAAATTTTATTTTTCACGCACATGCATATGACGCGTACGCATCAGCGACGCTTGCGCGTCATGTGCTCTTTTTTTTTATCCGGTTCCTGTTCTAAAATAGCTGCATGATCAGAAAATTAGTAAGAACTCAAAAAAATCAAATAAGGAAGAAAACTACTACTACGAAAAAAATATCTAAGGATATGAAATATCGGGTTGCCTCCCTACAAGCGCTTCTTTAACGTCACTAGCTTGACGGTCAGTTCTGCAAGTTCAGCAGATGAGTGGACCTCTGGCGATCAATATCGCCTCCAAGATAGTGCTTCAACCTCTGGTCATTGATTGTAAACTTCCTATCATAATTCTCTTCCTATATTTCCACATGACCATATGGTGACGCTCTGGTAACCACAAACGATTCTGACCACCGGGATTTTAGCTTCCCGGGAAAGAATTTGAGCCTTGAATTATATAGAAGCACTCTTTGTCCTGGCTCAAAGATTCTGATGGCAATCTTCTTGTCATGCAGTAGCTTGGTTCTCTCCTTATAGAGCTTGGAATTCTCATAGGCTGAATATCTGAATTCATCAAGCTCATTCAACTGAAACATCCGCTTAATTCCTGTAGCTTCTGAATCAAGATTCAGGTACCTGATTGCCCAGTAAGCCTTATGCTCCAGCTCAACTGGCAAGTGACTGGCTTTGCCATAGACTAACTGATAAGGGAACATGCCAATAGGGGTCTTGTAAGCTGTTCGGTATGCCCAGAGAGCATCATCAAGCTTCCTAGACCAGTCCTTTCTTGAAACACTGACGGTCTTCTCTAGAATTCTCTTAAGTTCCCTGTTGGAAACTTCAACCTGTCCACTTGTCTGAGGGTGATAGAGGGTTGCCACTTTATGACGGACTCCATATCTATGCAGAAGAGAGTCCAGCTGTCTGTTACAGAAGTGGCTTCCACCATCACTAATGAGTGTCCTTGGGACACCAAACCGGCTAAAGATATACCTCTGAAGAAAGCTCATTACTACTTTGGCATCATTGGTGGGTAGAGCCACAGCTTCCACCCACTTGGACATATAATCAACTGCCACTAGAATATAATTGTTTGAATGTGAGGGTGGGAAAGGTCCCATGAAATCAATACCCCACACGTCAAACAACTCAACTTCAAAAATCCCCTGCTGTGGCATTTCATGGTTGGCAGGGAGATTCGTGGCTTTTGCACATCTGTCACAGTGCTTCACAAATTCTCTTGAATCTCTGAAGAGAGTAGGCCAGTAAAACCCGCTCTGAAGGACCTTTGTAGCTGTCCTTTCACCACCAAAGTGGCCTCCATATTCAGAACCATGACAGTGCTAAAGAATCTGCTGTGTTTCTTCATCTGGAACACATCTCCTGATTATATCATCTGAATACCTTTTAAAAAGTTATGGTTCCTCCCAAATGTAATACTTGGCATCATTCAGTAACTTCTTTACTTGTTTCCTGCTGTACTCCATTGGGATAAAATTCATGGCCTTATAATTTGCAATGTCTGCAAACCATGGAGCCTGGTGAATGAGGAACAATTGTTCATCTAAAAACGTCTCAGTCACAGCTGTGGGTGGTTGTATTCCTACTTCAGGCTCAATTCTAGAGAGATGGTCAGCTACTTGATTTTCTGACCCTTTTCCTGTCTTTTATCTCAATATCAAACTTCTGAAAGAGCAACACCCATCTGATTAATCGTGGTTTAGAATCCTGCTTGGTTAGAAGGTACTTCAAAGCAGCATGGTCAGTATAAACAATAACCTTAGAACCAAGTAAATAGGACCTAAACTTATCAACAGCATACACAACAGCTAATAATTCCTTTTCTGTAGTTGTGTAATTCTTTTGAGCATCATTTAACACACGACTGGCATAGTAAATGACATGTACAAGCTTACCATGCCTCTGGCCTAAAACAGCTCCTATAGCAAAATCACTAGCATCACACATTAATTCAAATGGTAAATTCCAGTCAGGAGGAGCTATAATGGAAGCAGAGATAAGGTTTGCTTTCAGAGTTTCAAAAGCATGCAGACAATCAGAGTCAAAGACAAAAGGGATATCAACAACCAACATGTTACTTAATGGTTTAGCAATTTTAGAAAAATCCTTTATAAATCTTCTATAAAATTCTGCATGACCCAAGAAACTCCTAACTGCCTTAACATTAGTTGGTGGTGGTAATTTTTCAATTACCCCCACCTTGGCTCTGTCAACCTCAATCCCCTTACTTGAAATCCGGTGTCCAAGAACAACACCTTCTGTGACCATAAAATGTCATTTTTCCCAATTCAAAATAAGGTTTGATTCTTGACACCGTTTCAAGACAAGAGATAAATGCTTAAGGCAGGATTCAAAAGAATTACCAAAAATAGAAAAGTCATCCATAAATATCTCAACAAACTTTTCAACCATATCAGAAAAAATTGAACGCATACACCTCTGAAAAGTTGCTAGAGCATTACAAAGTCCAAATGGCATTCTCCTGTAAGCAAATACTCCAAAGGGGCATGTGAATGCTGTCTTCTCTTGATCTTGAGGGTCCACTGCAATTTGATTATATCCAGAATATTGGTGCACGAAATTGTGATCATCAATGGCGTACGTACAATTATAATCTCAACTCTTTATCACAACTCCGCACAACTAACCAGCAAGTGCACTAGGTCGTCCAAGTAATAAACCTTACGTGAGTAAGGGTCGATCCCACGAAGACTGTCGACTTGAAGCAAGCTATGGTCATCTTGTAAATCTCAGTCAGGCAGATTCAAATGGTTATGGAGAATTGATAATTAAAAGATGAACAAAATATAAAATAGGATAGAGATACTTATGTAATTCATTGGTGAGAATTTCAGATAAGCGTATGAAGATGCTTTGTTCCTCCTAAACTTCTGCTTTCCTATTGCCTTCATCCAATCATTCATACTCCTTTCCATGGCAAGCTTTATGTTGGGCATCACCGTTGTCAATGGCTACTTCCCGTCCTCTCAGTGAAAATGTTCCAAATGCGCTGTCACCGCACGGCTAATCATCTGTCGGTTCTCGATCATGTTGGAATAGGATCCATTGATCCTTTTGCATCTGTCACACGCCCAACACTCGCGAGTTTGAAGCTCGTCACAGTCATCCCTTCCCAGATCCTACTCGGAATACCACAGACAAGGTTTAGACTTTCCGGATCTCAGGAATGGCCGCCAATAATTCTAGCCTATACCACGAAGGTTTTAATCTTAGATTAGAAACCCAAGAGATACACATTCAAGCTTGATTGCATGTAGAATGGAAGTGGTTGTCAGGCACGCATTCATAGGTGAGAATGATGATGAGTGTCACAGATCATCACATTCATCATGTTGAAGAGCGAATGGATATCTTAGAACAGAAATAGGCGCGAATTGAATAGAAAAACAGTAGTACTTTGCATTAATTCATGAAGAACAGCAGAGCTCCACACCTTAATCTATGGTGTGTAGAAACTCCACCGTTGAAAATACAAAAGAACAAGGTTCAGGCATGGCCGTGAGGCCAGCCCCCAAATGTGAAAAGGTCTATCAAAGTATGTAAAAGTCTGTAAAGTATGTCAAATACAATAGCCAAAGGTCTTATTTGTAGAAAACTAGTAACCTAGGGTTTACAGAAATAAGTAAATGATGCAAAAATCCACTTCCGGGCCCACTTGGTGTGTTCCTGGGCTGAGCATTGAAGCTTCCACGTGTAGAGACTTTTCTTGGAGTTAAACGCCAGCTTTTGTGCTAGTTTAGGCGTTTAACTCCAGAATTTCTATGCTGACTTGGAACGCCGGTTTGGGCCATTAAATCTCAGGCAAAGTATGAACTATTATATATTGCTGAAAAGCCCAGAATGTCTACTTTCCAACGCAATTGAGAGCGCACCAATTGGGTTTATGTAGTTCCAGAAAATCCACTTCGAGTGCAGGGATGTCAGCATCCAACAGCATCTGCAGTTCTTTTTCAGCCTCTGAATCAGATTTTTGCTCAGGTCCCTTAATTTCAGCCAGAAAATACCTAAAATTACAGAAAAACACACAAACTCATAGTAAAGTCTAGAAATGTGATTTTTATTTAAAAACTAATAAAAATATAGTAAAAACTAACTAAAATATACTAAAAACATACTAAAAACAATGCCAAAAAGTGTATAAATTATCTGCTCATCACAACACCAAACTTAAATTGTTGCTTGTCCCCAAGCAACTAAGAATCAAATAGGATAAAAAAAAGAGAATATACAATGAATTCCAAAAACATCTATGAAGATCAGTCTTAATTAGATGAGTGGGGCTATTAGCTTTTTGCTTCTGAATAGTTTTGGCATCTCACTTTATCCTTTGAAGTTCAGAATGATTGGCATCTATAGAAACTCAGAATTTAGATAGTGTTATTGATTCTCCTAGTACAGTATGTTGATTCTTAAACACAGTTACTTTATGAGTCTTGGCCGTGACCCTAAGCATTTTTTTTTCCAGTATTACCACTGGATACATAAATGCCACAGACACATAACTGGGTGAACCTTTTCAAATTGTGACTCAGCTTTGCTAGAGTCCCCAATTAGTGGTGTCCAGAGCTCTTAAGCACACTCTTTTTGCTTTAGACCACGACTTTAACCGCTCAGTCTCATGCTTTCACTTGACACCTTCACGCCATAAGCACATGGTTAGGGACAGCTTGGTTCAGCCGCTTAGGCCAAGATTTTATTCCTGTGGGCCCTCCTATCCACTGATACTCAAAGCCTTGGATCCTTTTTATTTTACCATTGCCTTTTAGTTTAAAGGGCTATTGGCTTCTTTTGCTTGCTTTTTCTTTTTCTTCTTTCTCTCTTTTCTTTTTTTTTTTTTTTTGCAATCTTTTCACTGCTTTTTCTTGCTTCAAGAATAATTTTTATGATTTTTCAGATTATCAAATAACATTTCTCCTCTTCCCTCATTCTTTCAAGAGCCAACAATTTTAACATTCATGAACAACAAGTTCAAAAATATGCACTGTTCAAGCATTCATTCAGAAAAACATAAAGTATTGCCACCACATCAAAATAATTAATCTGTTTAAAATTCGAAATTCATGTACTTCTTTTTCTTTTTCAACTAAAAACATTTTTCAGTTAAGAAAGGTGATGAATTCATATTCATGGCTTTAAGGCATAGACACTTAGACACTAATGATCATGTAATAAAGACACAAACATAGATAAACATAAAGCACAAAATTTCGAAAAACAGAAAATAAAGAACAAGGAAATTAAAGAATGGGTCCACCTTAGTGATGGCGGCTTGTTCTTCCTCTTGAAGATCTTATGGAGTGCTTGAGCTCTTCAATATCTCTTCCTTGCCTTTGTTGCTCCTCTCTCATGACTCTTTGATCTTCTCTAATTTCATGGAGGAGGATGGAATGCTCTTGGTGCTCCACCCTTAGTTGTCCCATATTGGAACTTAATTCTCCTAGGGAGGTGTTAATTTGCTCCCAATAATTTTGTGGAGGAAAATGCATCCCTTGAGGCATCTCATGGATTTCATGATGAGGAATTTTCTCATGCTCTTGTCCATGAGTAGGATCTCTTGTTTGCTCCATCCTTTTCTTAGTTGAACCGGCTTCCCTCTTGAATCTTTCTTCCATTGAGCGCCCTCTTCTTAGGGTCCGGGTTCACACTTTGATCATGGTTCTTGGTGATCCATGCATTGGCATAGAACTCTTGAACCATTAAGATCTCGACTTGTTGAACGGGGTTGGTGAGAATTTTCCAACCTCTTCTATGAATCTCATGTCGGATCTCCGGATATTCACTCTTTTTGAGCTTGAAAGGGACCTCGGGGATCACCTTCTTCTTGGCCACAACTTTATAGAAGTGGTCTTGATGGACCTTTGAGATGAATCTCTCCATCTCCCATGACTCCGAGATGGAAGCTTTTGCCTTCCCTTTCCTCTTTCTAGAGGTTTCTTCGGCCTTAGGTGCCATAAATGGTTATGGAAAAACAAAAAGCAACGCTTTTACCACACCAAACTTAGAAGGTTTTCTCGTCCTCGAGCAAAAGAAGAAAGAAGAGAGTAGAGGAAGAAGAAATAGAGGAGATGGAGGGGGGTTAGTGTTTTGGCCAAGGGGGAGAAGTAGTGTTTAGGATGTGTGAAAATGAAGGGGTGAAGAGTGGTTTATATAGGAGTTGGGAGAGGGTAAGGTTCGGCCATGTATGGGAGGGTTTGGGAGAGAAAGTGGTTTGAATTTGAATGGGGAGGTAGGTGGGGTTTATGATAGATGGATGTGGATTGGTGAAGGGTTTATGGAGAAGAGGGTAGGAGTTGATAGGTGAGGGGTTTTGGGGAAGAGGTATTGAGGTGATTGGTGAAGAGTTTTATGAAAAGGTGTGAAGAAGAGAGAGAGTGAGTTGAGGTTGGTGGGGATCCTATGGGGTCCACAGATCCTGAGGTTTCAAGGATTTTTCATCCCTGCACCAATTAGGCTTGCAAAATGCCCTTTGCTGCCAATCCTGGCGTTAAACGCCATGTTGCTGCCCATTTCTGGCATTTAACGCCAGCTTCTTGCCCTTTTCTGGCGTTAAACGCCAGTCTGGTGCCCATTTCTGGCATTAAATGCCCAGAATAGTGCCAGATGGGCGTTTAACGCCCATTCTGCTACCCTTACTGGCGTTTAAATGCCAGTAGGCTTCTCCTCCAGGGTGTGCTATTTTTCTGTTTGTTTTTGCTTTTTCATTTGTTTTTGTGACTTCACATGATCATCAACCTACAGAAAATATAAAATAATAATGGAAAATAGAAATTTAACATAGATAAATAAAATTGGGTTGCCTCCCAACAAGCGCTTCTTTAATGTCAATAGCTTGACAGTGGGCTCTCATGGAGCCTCACAGATACTCAGAGCATGATGATGGCCTCTTAACACCAAACTTAGAGTTTGGTTGTGGCCTCCCAACACCAAACTTAGAGTTTGAATGTGGGGATTTTGTTTGACTCTGCATGGAGAGAAGCTTTTCGTGCTTCTTCTCCATGGTTACAAAGGGAGATCCTTGAGCTTTAAACACAAGGGAGTCCTCATTTACTTGAAGGACCAATTCTCCTCTGTCAACATCAATCACAGCTTTTGCTGTGGCTAGGAAGGGTCTGCCAAGGATGATGGATTCATCCATACACTTTCCAGTGTCTAGGACTATGAAATTAGTAGGGATGTAGTGGTCTTCAACCTTTACCAAGACATCCTCTACAAGTCCATAAGCCTGTTTTCTTGAATTGTTTGCCATCTCTAGTGAGATTCTTGCAGCTTGTACCTCAATGAGCTCTAGCTTCTCCCATACAGAGAGAGGCATGAGGTTTATGCTTGACCCTAGGTCACACAGAGCCTTTTCAAAGTTCATGGTGCCTATGGTGCAAGGTATTGAGAACTTTCCTGGATCTTGTCTCTTTAGAGGTAATTTCTGCCTAGTCTAGTCATCCAGTTTTTTGGTGAGCAAGGGGGTTCATCCACCCAAGTCTCATTACCAAATAACTTGGCATTTAACTTCATGGTTGCTCCAAGGTACTTAGCAACTTGTTCTCCAGTAACATCTTCATCCTCTTCAGAGGAAGAATACTCATCAGAGCTTATGAATGGCAAAAATAAATTCAATGGAATCTCTATGGTCTCAGTGTGAGCCTCAGATTCCCATGGTTCCTCATTAGAGAACTCCTTGGAGACCAATGGACGTCCATTGAGGTCTTCCTCAGTGGAGATCACTGCCTTTTCCTCCTCTCCAAGTACGGCCGTGTGGGTCATGTTGATGGCCTTGCACTCTCCTTTTGGATTCTCTTCTGTATTGCTTGGAAGAGTACTAGGAGGGAGTTTAGTAACTTTCTTGCTCAGCTGAACCACTTGTGCCTCCAAATTTCTAATGGAGGACCTTGTTTCAGTCATGAAACTTTGAGTGATTTTAATTAGATCAGAGACTATGGTTGCTAAGTCAGAGTGGTTTTGCTTAGAATTCTCTGTCTGTTGCTGAGAAGATGATGGAAAAGGCTTGCTATTGCTAAGCCTTCTTCTTCCATTGTTGAAGCCTTGTTGAGGCCTCTGTTGATCCTTCCATGAGAGGTTTGGATGATTTCTCCATGAAGGATTATAGGTGTTTCCATAGAATTCTCCCATGTAATTCACCTCTTCCATTACTGGGTTCTCAGGATCATAAGCTTCTTCTTTAGATGAAGCTTCTTTGGTACTGACTGTTGCTCCTTGCATTCCAGACAGACTTTGAGAAATCATATTGACTTGCTAAGTCAATATTTTGTTCTGAGCCAATATGGCATTCAGAGTATCAATCTCAAGAACTCCTTTCTTCTTACTTGTCCCATTATTCACAAGATTCCTTTCAGAGGTGTACATGAATTGGTTATTTGCAACCATTTCAATGAGTTCCTGAGCTTCTGCAGACGTCTTCTTCAGATGAAGAGATCCTCCAGCAGAACTGTCCAATGACATCTTGGACAGTTCAGACAGACCATCATAGAAGATACCTATGATGCTCTATTCTGAAAGCATGTCAGAAGGACACCTTCTAATCAATTGCTTGTATCTTTCCCAAGCTTCATAGAGGGATTTACCTTCCTTCTGTCTGAAGGCTTGGACTTCCACTCTAAGCTTGCTCAATTTTTGAGGTGGAAAAAATTTTGCCAAGAAGGAATTGACTAGCTTTTCCCAAGAGTTCAGGCTGTCTTTAGGTTGTGAATCCAACCATGTTCAAGCTCTGTCTCTTACAGCAAAGGGCAAGAGCATAAGCTTATAGACATCGGGATCAACCCCATTGGTCTTGACAGTGTCACAGATTTGCAAGAATTCAGCTAATAACTGATGAGGATCTTCCAATGGGAGTCCATGAAACTTGCAATTCTGTTGCATTAGAGAAACTAATTGAGGCTTAAGCTCAAAGTTGTTTGCTCCAATGGCAGGGATTGAGATGCTTCTCCCATAGAAGTCAGGAGTAGGTGCAGTAAAGTCACCAAGCACCTTCCTTGCATTGTTGGCATTGTTGTTTTCCGCTGCCATGGCTTCTTCTTGTTTGAAAAGCTCTGTTAAGTCCTCTACAGAGAGTTGTACTTTAGCTTCTCTTAGATTTCTCTTCAAGGTCCTTTCAGGTTCAGGATCAGCCTCAACAAGAATGTCTTTGTCCTTACTCCTGCTCATATGAAAAGAGAGGAGAAGAAAATATGGAATCCTCTATGTCACAGTATAGAGATTCCTTGAGGTGTCAGAGGAAAATAAAAATAGAAGAATGAGGTAGAAAAGAGAGAATTCGAACTTATCAAGAGGGACAGAGTTCGAATTACTGATAATGGAGAAGTGTTAACGCTTTAAATAGAAGGATGTGAAAAGAGGGTAAGAATTTTCGAAAATAAAGTAAAAAGATTTTGAAATAATTAAAAGAAATTTTGAAAATATGGTAGATGATTTTCGAAAACTAAGACTGAAAAAGAAATTAAGTGATTTTTGAAAAAGATTTTGGAATTAGAAATCAAAAAGATATGATAGGAAAAAAAAATAATTTTTTTTAAAAAAAAGATGTGATTGAGAAGATATGATTGAGAATCAAATTAAAGAGAGAAATTTTTAAAATTAAAGTTGATTACTTGACTAACAAGAAATTAGAAGATATGATTCTAGAATTAAAACTTTTGATCCTTTCTTAATAGCCAAGTAACAACTTGAAAATTTTGAATTAAATAAATAATTGTAGCAAGGATTTTCGAAAATAGTAATAAATAAAAAAATGGAAAGAAATTGATTTTGAAAAGATATGATTGAAAAGATATGATTTGAAAAAGATTTGATTTTGAAAAATTAGGAAAATTTGAAAAGGATTTGAATTAAAAACAAAATCTTCCCTCTAGTGTCCTCCTGGCGTTAAACGCCCAGAATGGCATCCATTCTGGTGTTTAACGCCCAAAATGCTACCTTTTTGGGCGTTTAACGCCCAGCCGGGTACCCTGGCTGGCGTTTAAATGCCAGTTTTCCTTTTTCACTGGGCGTTTTGAACGCCCAGCTTTTTCTGTGTAATTTCTCTGCTAAATATTCTGAATCTTCAATTCTCTGTATGATTGACTTGAAAAGACATAAATTTAAAAAAAATTTGAATTTTTAATGATGAGAAACAATCAAAATGCAACTAATCATGGAAAACTAAGATCAAATAAACAATGCATGCAAGACACCAAACTTAGAAATTTTCATATTAGAGACTCTAACAAAAAAATGAAAAACAACAAAACACACAAAACAAGAGAATTTAAAGATCAGAGCAAGGAAATCATCAAGAACAACTTGAAGATTAATGAAGAACATAATGCATATATTCACAAAAAGCAAGAAGAATAAAGATATGCAATTGACACCAAACTTAAAATTAGACCCTAGACTCAAACAAGAAACGTAAAATATTTTTTATTTTAATGATTTTATAAAAAAAATTTTGTGATTTTTTTGAAAAGTATATGGAAAAGAAAATAAAGATATTCAAAATTTTTAATGAGAATTCCAGGAATCATTGCAACGTTAGTCTAAAACTCCGGTCCAGGAATTGGACATGGCTTACTAGCCAGCCAAGCCTTCAATGAAAGCTTCGGTCCAAAACACTAGACATGGCCAATGCCCAGCCAAGCTTTAGCAGATCATTACTCTCAACAGCAAAATTGATAGAAATCAACAAGCTCTTGTGATGATAAGTTGAAACCTCGGTGCAAAAGATTAGACATGGCTTCACAGCCAGCCAGACTTCAACAGATCATCATGAAACTCTAGAATTCATTCTTAAAAACTCTGAAGAATAGAATAGAAACTTTTTTGTATTTTTGAGAATTTTTTTCGAATATAAAAAGTAAAAAGCTTAAACGTAAAATAAAATTACCTAATCTAAGCAACAAGATGAACCGTCAGTTGTCCAAACTCGAACAATCCCCGGCAACGGCGCCAAAAACTTGGTGCACGAAATTGTGATCATCAATGGCGCCAACAACTTGGTACGCACAATTATAATCCCAACTCTTTATCACAACTCCGCACGACTAACCAGCAAGTGCACTAGGTCATCCAAGTAATAAACCTTACGGGAGTAAGAGTCGATCCCACGGAGACTATCGGCTTGAAGCAAGCTATGGTCATCTTGTAAATCTCAGTCAGGCAGATTCAAATGGTAATGGAGAATTGATAATTAAAAGATGAACAAAATATAAAATAAGATAGAGATACTTATGTAATTCATTGGTGAGAATTTCAGATAAGCGTATGAAGATGCTTTGTTCCTCCTAAACTTCTGCTTTCCTATTGCCTTCATCCAATCATTCGTACTCCTTTCCATGGCAAGCTTTATGTTGGGCATCACCGTTGTCAATGGCTACTTCCCGTCCTCTCAGTGAAAATGTTCCAAATGCGCTGTCACCGCACGGCTAATCATCTGTCGGTTCTCGATCATGTTGGAATAGGATCCATTGATCCTTTTACGTCTGTCACATGCCCAACACTCGCGAGTTTGAAGCTCGTCACAGTCATCCCTTCTCAGATCCTACTCGAAATATCACAGACAAGGTTTAGACTTTCCGGATCTCAGAAATGGCCACCAATAATTCTAGCCTATACCACGAAGGTTTTAATCTTAGATTAGAAACCCAAGAGATACACATTCAAGCTTGATTGCATGTAGAACGGAAGTGGTTGTCAGGCACGCGTTCATAGGTGAGAATGATGATGAGTGTCACGGATCATCACATTCATCATGTTGAAGAGCGAATGGATAACTTAGAACAGAAATAGGCGTGAATTGAATAGAAAAACAGTAGTACTTTGCATTAATTCATGAAGAACAGCAAAGCTCCACACCTTAATCTATGGTGTGTAGAAACTCCACCGTTGAAAATACAAAAGAACAAGGTTTAGGCATGGCCATGAGGCCAGCCCCCAAACGTGAAAAGGTCTATCAAAGTATGTAAAAGTCTGTAAAGTGTGTCAAATACAATAGCCAAAGGTCCTATTTGTAGAAAACTAGTAACCTAGGGTTTACACAAATAAGTAAATGATGCAAAAATTCACTTCTGGGCCCACTTGGTGTGTTCCTGGGCTGAGCATTGAAGCTTCCATGTGTAGAGACTTTTCTTGGAGTTAAACGCCAGCTTTTGTGCTAGTTTGGGCATTTAACTCCAGCTTTTCTGCCAGTTCTGGCGTTTTGACGCCAGAATTTCTATGCTGACTTGGAACGCCAGTTTGGGCCATTAAATCTCGAGCAAAGTATAAACTATTATATATTGCTGGAAAGCCCAAAATGTCTACTTTCCAACGCAATTGAGAACGCGCCAATTGGGTTTCTGTAGCTCCAGAAAATCTACTTCGAGTGCAGGGAGGTCAGCATCCAACAGCATCTGCAATTCTTTTTCAGCCTCTAAATCAGATTTTTGCTCAGGTCCCTTAATTTCAGCCAGAAAATACCTGAAATTACAGAAAAATACACAAACTCATAGTAAAGTCCAGAAATGTGATTTTTATTTAAAAACTAATAAAAATATAGTAAAAACTAACTAAAATATACTAAAAACATACTAAAAACAATGCCAAAAAGCGTATAAATTTTCTGCTCATCACAACACCAAACTTAAATTGTTGCTTGTCCCCAAGCAACTAAAAATCAAATAGGATAAAAAGAAGAGAATATACAATGAATTCCAAAAACATCTATGAAGATCAGTCTTAATTAGATGAGCGGGGCTATTAGCTTTTTGCTTCTGAATAGTTTTGGCATCTCACTTTATCCTTTGAAGTTCAGAATGATTGGCATCTATAGGAACTCAGAATTCAGATAGTATTATTGATTCTCCTATTACAGTATGTTGATTCTTGAACACAGTTAATTTATGAGTCTTGGCCGTGACCCTAAGCATTTATTTTCCAGTATTACCACTGGATACATAAATGCCACAAACACATAACTGGGTGAACCTTTTCAGATTGTGACTCAGCTTTGCTAGAGTCCCCAATTAGCGGTGTCCAGAGCTCTTAAGCACACTCTTTTTGCTTTAGACCACGACTTTAACCGCTCAGTCTCATGCTTTCACTTGACACCTTCACGCCATAAGCACATGGTTAGGGACAGCTTGGTTCAGCCGCTTAGGCCAGGATTTTATTCCTGTGGGCCCTCCTATCCACTGATGCTCAAAGCCTTGGATCCTTTTTATTTTACCATTGCCTTTTGGTTTAAAGGGCTATTGGCTTTTTCTGCTTGCTTTTTCTTTTTCTTCTTTCTCTCTTTTCTTTTTTTTTTTTTTTTTTGCAATCTTTTCACTGCTTTTTCTTGCTTCAAGAATAATTTTTATGATTTTTCAGATTATCAAATAACATTTCTCCTCTTCCCTCATTCTTTCAAGAGCCAACAATTTTAACATTCATGAACAACAAGTTCAAAAATATGCACTGTTCAAGCATTCATTCAGAAAAACATAAAGTATTGCCACCACATCAAAATAATTAATCTGTTTAAAATTCGAAATTCATGTACTTCTTTTTCTTTTTCAACTAAAAACATTTTTCAGTTAAGAAAGGTGATGAATTCATATTCATGGCTTTAAGGCATAGACACTTAGACACTAATGATCATGTAATAAAGACACAAACATAGATAAACATAAAGCACAAAATTTTGAAAAACAGAAAATAAAGAACAAGGAAATTAAAGAACAGGTCCACCTTAGTGATGGCGACTTGTTCTTCCTCTTGAAGATCTTATGGAGTGCTTGAGCTCTTCAATATCTCTTCCTTGCCTTTGTTGCTCCTCTCTCATGACTCTTTGATCTTCTCTAATTTCATGGAGGAGGATGGAATGCTCTTGGTGCTCCACCCTTAGTTGTCCCATATTGGAACTTAATTCTCCTAGGGAGGTGTTAATTTGCTCCCAATAATTTTGTGGAGGAAAATGCATCCCTTGAGGCATCTCAGGGATTTCATGATGAGGAATTTTCTCATGCTCTTGTCCATGAGTAGGATCTCTTGTTTGCTCCATCCTTTTCTTAGTTGAACCGGCTTCCCTCTTGAATCTTTCTTCCATTGAGCGCCCTCTTCTTAGGGTCCGGGTTCACACTTTGATCATGGTTCTTGGTGATCCATGCATTGGCATAGAACTCTTGAACCATTAAGATCTCGACTTGTTGAACGGGGTTGGTGAGAATTTTCCAACCTCTTCTTTGAATCTCATGTCGGATCTCCGGATATTCACTCTTTTTGAGCTTGAAAGGGACCTCGGGGATCACCTTCTTCTTGGCCACAACTTTATAGAAGTGGTCTTGATGGACCTTTGAGATGAATCTCTCCATCTCCCATGACTCCGAGATGGAAGCTTTTGCCTTCCCTTTCCTCTTTCTAGAGGTTTCTCCGGCCTTAGGTGCCATAAATGGTTATGAAAAAACAAAAAGCAACGCTTTTACCACACCAAACTTAGAAGGTTTTCTCGTCCTCGAGCAAAAGAAGAAAGAAGAGAGTAAAGGAAGAAGAAATAGAGGAGATGGAGAGGGGTTAGTGTTTTGGCCAAGGGGGAGAAGTAGTGTTTAGGATGTGTGAAAATGAAGGGGTGAAGAGTGGTTTATATAGGAGTTGGGAGAGGGTAAGGTTCGGCCATGTATGGGAGGGTTTGGGAGGGAAAGTGGTTTGAATTTGAATGGTGAGGTAGGTGGGGTTTATTATAGATGGATGTGGATTAGTGAAGGGTTTATGGAGAAGAGGGTAGGAGTTGATAGGTGAGGGGTTTTTGGGGAAGAGGTATTGAGGTAATTGGTGAAGAGTTTTATGAAAATGTGTGAAGAAGAGAGAGAGTGAGTTGAGGTTGGTGGGGATCCTATGGGGTCCACAGATCCTCAGGTGTCAAGGATTTTTCATCCCTGCACCAATTAGGCTTGCAAAACGCCCTTTGCTGCCAATCCTGGCGCTAAACGCCAGGTTGCTGCCTATTTCTGGCGTTTAACGCAAGCTTCTTGCCCTTTTCTGGCGTTAAACGCCAGTCTGGTACCCATTTTTGGCATTAAACGCCCAGAATAGTGCCAGATGGGCATTTAACGCCCATTCTGCTATCCTTACTGGAGTTTAAACGCCAGTAGGCTTCTCCTCCAGGGTGTGCTATTTTTCTTTCTATTTTTCTGTTTGTTTTTGCTTTTTCATTTGTTTTTGTGACTTCACATGATCATCAACCTACAGAAAACATAAAATAACAATGGAAAATAGAAATTTAACATAGATAAGTAAAATTGGGTTGCCTCCCAACAAGCGCTTCTTTAATGTCAATAGCTTGACAGTGGGCTCTCATGGAGCCTCACAGATACTCAGAGCATGATGATGGCCTCTTAACACCAAACTTAGAGTTTGGTTGTGGCCTCCCAACACCAAACATAGAGTTTGAATGTGGGGATTTTGTTTGACTCTGCATTGAGAGAAGCTTTTCATGCTTCTTCTCCATGGTTACAGAGGGAGATCCTTGAGCTTTAAACACAAGGGAGTCCTCATACTTGAAGGACCAATTCTCCTCTGTCAACATCAATCACAGCTTTTGCTGTGGCTAGGAAGGGTCTGCCAAGGATGATGGATTCATCCATACACTTCCCAGTGTCTAGGACTATGAAATCAGTAGGGATGTAGTGGTCTTCAACCTTTACCAAGACATCCTCTACAAGTCCATAAGCTTGTTTTCTTGAATTGTTTGCCATCTCTAGTGAGATTCTTGTAGCTTGTACCTCAATGATCCCTAGCTTCTCCCATACAGAGAGAGGCATGAGGTTTATGCTTGACCCTAGGTCACACAGAGCCTTTTCAAAGTTCATGGTGCCTATGGTGCAAGGTATTGAGAACTTTCCTGGATCTTGTCTCTTTAGAGGTAATTTCTGCCTAGTCAAGTCATCCAGTTCTTTGGTGAGCAAGGGGGTTCATCCACCCAAGTCTCATTACCAAATAACTTGGCATTTAACTTAATGGTTGCTCCAAGGTACTTAGCAACTTATTCTCCAGTAACATCTTCATCCTCTTCAGAGGAAGAATACTCATCAGAGCTTATGAATGGCAAAAATAAATTCAATGGAATCTCTATGGTCTCAGTGTGAGCCTCAGATTCCCATGGTTCCTCATTAGAGAACTCCTTGGAGACCAATGGACGTCCATTGAGGTCTTCCTCAGTGGAGATCACTGCCTTTTCCTCCTCTCCAAGTTCGGCCGTGTGGGTCATGTTGATGGCCTTGCACTCTCCTTTTGGATTCTCTTCTGTATTGCTTGGAAGAGTACTAGGAGGGAGTTTAGTAACTTTCTTGCTCAGCTGAACCGCTTGTGCCTCCAAATTTCTAATGGAGGACCTTGTTTCAGTCATGAAACTTTGAGTGGTTTTAATTAGATCAGAGACTATGGTTGCTAAGTCAGAGTGGTTTTGCTTAGAATTCTCTGTCTGTTGCTGAGAAGATGATGGAAAAGGCTTGCTATTGCTAAGCCTTCTTCTTCCATTGTTGAAGCCTTGTTGAGGCCTCTGTTGATCCTTCCATGAGAGGTTTGGATGATTTCTCCATGAAGGATTATAGGTGTTTCCATAGGATTCTCCCATGTAATTCACCTCTTCCATTGCTGGGTTCTCAGGATCATAAGCTTCTTCTTTAGATGAAGCTTCTTTGGTACTGACTGTTGCTCCTTGCATTCCAGACAGACTTTGAGAAATCATATTGACTTGCTAAGTCAATATTTTGTTCTGAGCCAATATGGCATTCAGAGTATCAATCTCAAGAACTCCTTTCTTCTGACTTGTCCCATTATTCACAGGATTCCTTTCAGAGGTGTACATGAATTGGTTATTTGCAACCATTTCAATGAGTTCCTGAGCTTCTGCAGACGTCTTCTTCAGATGAAGAGATCCTCCAGCAGAGCTGTCCAATGACATCTTGGACAGTTCAGACAGACCATCATAGACGATACCTATGATGCTCCATTCTGAAAGCATGTCAGAAGGACACCTTCTAATCAATTGCTTGTATCTTTCCCAAGCTTCATAGAGGGATTTACCTTCCTTCTGTCTGAAGGCTTGGACTTCCACTCTAAGCTTGCTCAATTTTTTAGGTGGAAAGAATTTTGCCAAGAAGGCATTGACTAGCTTTTCCCAAGAGTTCAGGCTGTCTTTAGGTTGTGAATCCAACCATGTTCAAGCTCTGTCTCTTACAGCAAAGGGCAAGAGCATAAGCTTATAGACATCGGGATCAACCCCATTGGTCTTGACAGTGTCACAGATTTGCAAGAATTCAGCTAATAACTGATGAGGATCTTCCAATGGGAGTCCATGAAACTTGCAATTCTGTTGCATTAGAGAAACTAATTGAGGCTTAAGCTCAAAGTTGTTTGCTCCAATGGCAGGGATTGAGATGCTTCTCCCATAGAAGTCAGGAGTAGGTGCAGTAAAGTCACCAAGCACCTTCCTTGCATTGTTGGCATTGTTGTTTTCGGCTGCCATGGCTTCTTCTTGTTTGAAAAGCTCTGTTAGGTCCTCTACAGAGAGTTGTACTTTAGCTTCTCTTAGCTTTCTCTTCAAGGTCCTTTCAAGTTTAGGATCAGCCTCAACAAGAATGTCTTTGCCCTTACTCCTGATCATATGAAAAGAGAGGAGAAGAAAATATGAAATCCTCTATGTCACAGTATAAAGATTCCTTGAGGTGTCAGAGGAAAATAAAAATAGAAGAATGAAGTAGAAAAGAGAGAATTCGAACTTATCAAGAGGGACAGAGTTCGAATTACTGATAATGGAGAAGTGTTAACCCTTTAAATAGAAGGATGTAAGAAGAGGGTAGGAATTTTCGAAAATAAAGTGAAAAGATTTTGAAATAAATAAAAGAAATTTTGAAAATATGGTAGATGATTTTCGAAAACTAAGACTGAAAAAGAAATTAAGTGATTTTTGGAAAATATTTTGGAATTAGAAATCAAAAAGATATGATAGGAAAAAAATTAATTTTTTTTAAAAAAATATGTGATTGAGAAGATATGATTGAGAATCAAATTAAAGAGAGAAAATTTTAAAATTAAAGTTGATTACTTGACTAACAAGAAATTAGAAGATATGATTCTAGAATTAAAACTTTTGATCCTTTCTTAATAGGCAAGTAACAACTTGAAAATTTTGAATTAAATCATTAATTGTAGTAAGGATTTTCGAAAATAGTAATAAATAAAAAAATGGAAAGAAATTGATTTTGAAAAGATATGATTGAAAAGATATGATTTGAAAAAGATTTGATTTTGAAAAATTAGGAAAATTTGAAAAGGATTTGAATTAAAAACAAAATCTTCCCTCTAGTGTCCTCCTGGCGTTAAACGCCCAGAATGGCATCCATTCTGGTGTTTAACGCCCAAAATGCTACCTTTTTGGGCGTTTAACGCCCAGCCAGGTACCCTGGCTGGCGTTTAAACGCCAGTTTTCCTTCTTCACTGGGCGTTTTGAACGCCCAGCTTTTTCTGTGTAATTCCTCTGCTAAATGTTCTGAATCTTCAATTCTCTGTATCATTGACTTGAAAAGACATAAATTTTAAAAAAAAAATTGAATTTTTAATGATGAGAAACAATCAAAATGCAACTAATCATGGAAAACTAAGATCAAATAAACAATGCATGCAAGACACCAAACTTAGAAATTTTCATATTAGAGACTCTAACAAATAAATGAAAAACAACAAAACACACAAAACAAGAGAATTTAAAGATCAGAGCAAGGAAATCATCAAGAACAACTTGAAGATTAATGAAGAACATAATGCATATATTCACAAAAATTAAGAAGAATAATGATATGCAATTGACACCAAACTTAAAATTAGACCCTAGACTCAAACAAGAAACGTAAAATATTTTTGATTTTAATGATTTTATAAAAAAAAAGTTTTTGTGATTTTTTTGAAAAGTATATGGAAAAGAAAATAAAGATATTCAAGATTTTTAATGAGAATTTCAGGAATCATTGCAACGTCAGTCTAAAACTCCGGTCCAGGAATTGGACATGGCTTACTAGCCAGCCAAGCCTTCAATGAAAGCTTCGGTCCAAAACACTAGACATGGCCAATGCCCAGCCAAGCTTTAGCAGATCATTACTCTCAACAGCAAAATTGATAGAAATCAACAAGCTCTTGTGATGATAAGTTGAAACCTCGGTCCAAAAGATTAGACATGGCTTCACAGCCAGCCAGACTTCAACAGATCATCATGAAACTCTAGAATTCATTCTTAAAAACTCTGAAAAATAGAATAGAAAACATTTTTGTATTTTTGAGAATTTTTTTCGAAAATAAAAAGTAAAAAGCTTAAACATAAAATAAAATTACCTAATCTAAGCAACAAAATGAACCGTCAGTTGTCCAAACTCGAACAATCCCCGGCAACGGCGCCAAAAACTTGGTGCACGAAATTGTGATCATCAATGGCGCCAACAACTTGGTACGCACAATTGTAATCTCAACTCTTTATCACAACTCCGCACAACTAACCAGCAAGTGCACTAGGTCGTCCAAGTAATAAACCTTACGTGAGTAAGGGTCGATCCCACGGAGACTGTTGGCTTGAAGCAAGCTATGGTCATCTTGTAAATCTCAGTCAGACAGATTCAAATGGTTATGGAGAATTGATAATTAAAAGATGAATAAAATATAAAATAGGATAGAGATACTTATGTAATTCATTGGTGAGAATTTCAGATAAGCGTATGAAGATGCTTTGTTCCTCCTAAACTTCTGCTTTCCTATTGCCTTCATCCAAACATTCCTACTCCTTTCCATGGCAAGCTTTATGTTGGGCATCACCGTTGTTAATGGCTGCTTCCCGTCCTCTCAGTGAAAATGTTCCAAATGCGCTGTCACCGCACGGCTAATCATCTGTCGGTTCTCGATCATGTTGGAATAGGATCCATTGATCCTTTTGCGTCTGTCACACGCCCAACACCCGCGAGTTTGAAGCTCGTCACAGTCATCCCTTCCAAGATCCTACTCGAAATACCACAGACAAGGTTTAGACTTTTCGGATCTCAGGAATGGCCGCCAATAATTCTAGCCTATACCACGAAGGTTTTAATCTTAGATTAGAAACCCAAGAGATACACATTCAAGCTTGATTGCATGTAGAACGGAAGTGGTTGTTAGGCATGCGTTCATAGGTGAGAATGATGATGAGTGTCACGGATCATCAAATTCATCATGTTGAAGAGCGAATGGATATCTTAGAACAGAAATAGGCGTGAATTGAATAGAAAAACAGTAGTACTTTGCATTAATTCATGAAGAACAGTAGAGCTCCACACCTTAATCTATGGTGTGTAGAAACTCCACCGTTGAAAATACAAAAGAACAAGGTTCAGGCATGGCCATGAGGCCAGCCCTCAAACGTGAAAAGGTATATCAAAGTATGTAAAAGTCTGTAAAGTGTGTCAAATACAATAGCCAAAGGTCCTATTTGTAGAAAACTAGTAACCTAGGGTTTACAGAAATAAGTAAATGATGCAAAAATCCACTTCCGGGCCCACTTGGTGTGTGCTTGGGCTGAGCATTGAAGCTTCCACGTGTAGAGACTTTTCTTGGAGTTAAACACCAGCTTTTGTGCCAGTTTGGGCCTTTAACTCCAGCTTTTCTGCCAGTTCTGGCGTTTTGACGCCAGAATTTCTATGCTGACTTGGAACGCCAGTTTGGGCCATCAAATCTCAAGCAAAGTATAAACTATTATATTTATGGAAAGCCCAGGATGTCTACTTTCTAACACAATTGATAGCACACCAATTGGGTTTCGGTAGCTCCAGAAAATCCACTTCGAGTGCAGGGAGGTCAGAATCCAACAGCATCTGCAGTTCTTTTTCAGCCTCTGAATCAGATTTTTGCTCAGGTCCCTTAATTTCAGCCAGAAAATACCTGAAATCACAGAAAAATACACAAACTCATAGTAAAGTCCAGAAATGTGATTTTTATTTAAAAAATAATAAAAATATAGTAAAAACTAACTAAAATATACTAAAAACATACTAAAAACAATGCCAAAAAGCGTATAAATTATCCGCTCATCTAATATCCATCTAGAAAACAATAAAAAGCATGACCAGCTAACCTCTCAATCCTCTGATCAATGAAAGGTATGTGGAAATAATCCTTTCTTGTAGCAGTGTTGAGCCTCCTGTAGTCTATGCACATTCTCTATCCTGTGACTGTTCTTGTAGGAATAAGCTCATTCTTCTCATTCTTGATCACTGTCATCCCTCCTTTCTTGGGAACTACCTACACAAGACTTACCCAAGGGCTGTCAGAAATAGGATAAATAATACCTGCTTCCCATAATTTCATTACCTCTTTTTGGACCACCTCTTTCATAGTTGGATTGAGTCTCCTTTGTGGTTTCACAACTGGTTTAGCATCATTTTCAAGAAGGATCTTGTGTATACACTTGGTTGGACTAATCCCTTTCAAGTCACTAATGGTCCACCCAAGAGCTGCTTTATGGCTTCTGAGCACTGAAATAAGTGCCTCTTCCTCTTCAGGCTTCAGAGAAGATATAATTATCACTAGATAAGAATCATTTTCACCCAAGAACACATATTTCAGAGAAGGGGGTAAAGGTTTGAGCTCAAGCTTGGGGACTTCCTTCTCCTTTATTGGCGTGTTCATCAGCTCTTTTTGGGGTGGTGAATCATCAACTTCAACTAATTCGTACTCAGAAATAGGATCCAGAACATCATCAAGTACCTCAGCTTCCAGTACTTCTTGAACAAGTGGTTAAATAACATCTATTTTTATACACCCCTCAGAATCATTAGGGTGCTTGAGGGCTTCAAAAACAGTTAGGACCACCTATTCTTCATTGACCCTCAGGGTTAATTCACCCTTTTGCACATCAATCAGGACTCTACCTGTAGCTAAAAAGGGTCTACCAAGTATAATAGAGGGTTTTACCTCCTCTTCCATGTCTAATATAACAAAATTAACAGGAAAAATAAATGGTCCTACTTTAACAAGTAAATCCTCAACCACACCCATAGGTAGTTTAATAGAAAGATCAGCAAGTTGAAGAGAAATATGAGTAGGTTTTACCTCCTCAATTTGAAGCTTTTTCATCATTGAAAGTGGCATTAGATTGATGCTAGCTCCAAGATCACATAAAGCTCTCTGAATGCCGACATCTCATATGGTGCAAGGAATGACAAAACTTCTTGGGTCTGGTATTTTCTCAGAAAGTTGATGTTGAATAATGGCACTGCATTCCTTAGTTAACACTACGGTTTTTTGCTCCTTCTAGTTCCTCTTGTTAGTCAACAATTCTTTCATAAATTTAGCATAAAGGGGCATCTGATCAAGAGCCTCTGCAAAAGAAATGTTGATCTGTAGCTTCTTAAAGACATCTAAAAATTTAGAGAACTGCTTTTCTTTGGAAGCCTTCTGAAGTCTCTGAGGATATGGCATTTTTGGCTTGTATTCAGGAGCCTTTGGCAATGTAGGATACGTATCAAGAGAGTCAGGAAACGGGTTGTCTGCACGCTTAGGAGGGGCGTGCTCTACTTCTTCCTTTTTCTCCTCTGGAGCTTTCTTTTCAACTAGCTCTTCATTGGCCTTGGTCTCAGGGCCAGCTACTTTACCACTTCTCAACTGAATAGCCTTGCAATCTTCTCTTGGGTTCACCACTGTATTACCTGAAAATGTACTTATAGACCTCTCAGGTATTTGCTTGCTTAGTTGGCCCATTTGCACTTCCAAGTTTCTAATGGAGGCTTTGGTTTCCTGCATGAAACTTTTCATCATCTCCCAATTAAAATCTTCTTGGGATTTAGAATTTTCCTGCTGAGGTGGTTGTTGCTGCTGAGACTGAAATTGGCGGTTATTGTAATTGTTCTGTTGGAAGCGGCCCTGAGAACTATTGTTGAAGTTCTGATGTCTCTGAGGTTGGTCCCTCCATCCAAAATTTGGGTGATTTCTCCACCCCAGATTGTATGTCTTAGAATATGGATCATTGTTGGGATTCCTAGGACCACTCCCCGTGTAATTGACCTGTTCAGAAGAGGGTTGAGCAAAATCATAATTATCATTTTGCACAAAGTTACCTGCCATATCATATGAAGTCTCTTGGGATGAATTTTGAGTGTTGATAGCTGAGACTTGCATGCCACTCATCTATTGAGTAAGTAGATTTATTTGCTGAGACATAAGCTTGTTCTGAGCAAGAAGAGCATTAACAGCTTCCACTTCCAACACGCCTCTCTTCTGAGAGGTTTCAGAGTTCACAGGGTTCCTGTTATATGAGTATAGATATTGGTTACTTGCAACCAATTCAATCAGCTCAATAGTCTCCTCTGGTGTCTTCTTCTTGTGCAGTGAACCGCCTGCAGAAGTATCTAAGCTCATCTTGGACATCTCACCCAAACCTTCATAAAAGATATCTAGTTGGGTCCATTTGGAGAACATGTCTGGAGGGCATTGCTTGGTCAGTAGCTTGTATCTCTCCCAAGCTTCATAAAGAGTTTCACCTTCCTTTTGTCTGAAAGTCTGAACCTCCAACCTAACCTTAGTCAGCTTCTTTGGTGGAAAAAATTTAGTGAGAAACTCAGTAACAACCTTCTCCCACGTATTCAAGCTTTCCTTGGGTTAGGAATCTAGCCATAACTTTGCTTTATCCCTCAGAGCAAACAGAAAAAGCATGAGTCTGTACACCTCTAGATTCACTCCATTTGTCTTCACAGTATCACATATCTGCAGAAAATCAGATATAAACTGATTTGGATCTTCATGAGGAAGTCCATGATATTGGCAGTTTTGTTGCACCAAGGTGACCAATTGTGGCATCAACTCAAAGTTGTTTGCAGCTATAAGAGGCACCACAATGCTTTTTCCATAGAGATCCGCAGTAGGGGCAATAAGAGCCAAGCACTCTCCTTTATTGATCATCCCCATTTGGATTTGCCACATTGGCATTAACAGCATTATTATTATCCATAGTGGACTCTACAGCCTTGTAAAGTCTTGCTTGTTGTAAACGTCGCCTGAAAGTTCTTTCAGGTTCAGGATCAAAGTCTAAGAGATGTTCTTTGTCTCTGTTCCTGCGTATAAATAAACAGAAGACAAGAAAAGATGGGACTCTCTACGTCAGAGTGTAGAGAAGTCCCTGTGAGGTAACCTGTGTAAAATAATAAAATAAAAGTACTAAATAAAATAAATAAATAAATTTCAAAAATTATAGGTAGAATTAAGACAGAAAAATTCGAAAGTAACCAAAAAAATAAACAGGAACAATTAAAATAAAAATAAATAGAGGACACCAAACTTAATTTCAGAAATTAAAGAAAAATATTAATGCTATATATATATTTTAGTTATTAAAGACAAAATAAAATAAAATTAATGAAATATAGAAAGAAAATAAAAAAAATTAATAACAGACAGAAACAAAATAAAAATAAAATAAAATAAAACAAAAAAATAAAAAGGAAAAAAAGAACATAAAGTTTTGAAAAGGAAAAACAAATATAAAGGAAATAAAATCAAACGGGGGGAACACACCAGGGGAAACGAAACGAAAAGCATGGGAAAAAATAAAGGAAAAAAAAAAGAAAAAAAATTGAAAATAAAAATAAAAATTAATAATACTAAAATAAAACTAATTAAAAAAAATTATCTAATCTAAGAAATCAAACAACGAGTAGTTGTCAATCACAATCAATCCGGCGCCAAAAACTTGGTGCGGAAATTCTAACCACACTACTAACCGGCAAATGCACCGGGTCGTACCAAGTAATACCTCAGGTGAGCGAGGGTCGATCCCACGAAGATTGAAGGACTAAGCAATAATGATTGATTGATTGGCTTAGTTAGACAAATAGAAAAGAGTGTTTGAATATTCAAAGAGCATTAAACAATCGTACAGAAAGTAAAATAGTAAAGTAAATGAGATGGGAGTAAAGTTTGGAGAAGGTAGTTAAGGTTTCAGAGTTATCTATTTTTTCGGATTAACTTTTCTTACTAACTATTTTAATCAAGTAGGATTTAATTTATGGCAAACCATATATGACTAGACCCTAACTCCTTAGACCTTTCTAGTCTCCTCTAATTTTCATCAAATGCCAATTTCTTGGTCAATTAATTTCAATTAAAGGGTGATGATCAAATTCCAGTTTGTATGCTACAAAAACTCTAATTACCCAAAAATAAAAAGATTATATGTCATGTATCCCGTTAAATCCAGATAATTTAAATTTAGGAGAATATGTTTTCAAGCTGTTGTTCAAGTAAAGAGCTTTTCCAAGTTATACAAGAACGCAATTAGAAAGAGGGTCATACTAACGTTCCACCCAAATCACGATTACGCGTACGCGTCGCTCCTCGCTACCATCTCCTTTGATTCTTGTGCTGCAGAAAGTCCATCAAATTCCGCCAAATGCTACCTAAAATAAACAAAATTGCAAAAGACTCAAAGTAGCATACATATTGGCTAAAAGATAATTAATTCTTTATTAAACTCAACAAATTAGATGCAAATTCACTAGGAAAAGATAGAAAAGATGCTCACGCATCAATGCCCAGCCTAGAGAGAGTCTTGACTCTTGGAAAAAGCTAGTTAATGCTTTTCTGGTTAAGTTCTTTCCTCCCCAAAGGATGAGCAAGATTAGAATGGAAGTTCAAACCTTCAGACAAAGAGAAGGTGAATCCCTCTATGAAGCTTGGAAAAGATACAAGCAACTGATCAGGAGATGTCGTCCTGACATGCTTTCAGAATGGTCCCTCATAGGCGTGTTCTATGATGGCTTGTCTGAGATATCCAAGATTTTCTTGGATAGCTCTGCAGGTGAATCTCTCCACTTGAAGAAGACACCTACAGAAGCAAGATAGCTCATTAAGATGGTTGCAAATAACCAATTCATGTACACCTCTGAGAGGAATCTTGCAAATCATGGAACCTCTCAGAAGAAAAGAGTTCATGAAGTTGAGACTCTGAATGCCATCCTATCTCAAAATAAGATCCTGACCTAACAGATCAACATGATCTCTCAACATCTCACTAGGATGAAAACTGCACCTGGCAGTAATCAGGAAGCTTCTCTTGAAGAAGAAGCTTATGATCCTGATCAACCCACTATGGAGGAGGTGAATTACATGGGAGAACCCTATAGAAACACTTACAACCCTTCATGGAGGAATCATCCTAACCTCTCATGGAAGGATCAACAGAAACCTTAGCAAGGTTTCAATAACAAACAAGGTGGTAGGAACCAGAATAGGTTCAATAACAGACCACCATTCCCATCTTCTCAAGGGAATATGGAGACCTCTAAGCAAAGCCTTTCTGACTTAGCCACTCTAGTCTCTAGCCTCACTAAGACTACTCATAGTTTCATTAATGAAACAAGGTCCTCCATTAGAAATTTGGAGGTACAGGTTGGCCAATTGAGCAAGAGGATCCTTGAGATTCCTCCTGAAACTCTTTCCAATAATATTGAGGTTAATCTTAGAGAAGAGTGCAAGGCCATAACCCTGGAGGTTGAGGCCAAACCTGAGGAGAATGGAGTGGCATTGAACACCAATGAAGAAGCCTTCACTAGGCGTTCAACGCCCATAATGGCAGCAAGCCTAGCATTAAACGCCAGTGAGGAAGTCCCCATTGGGCGTTTAATGCCCATCCTGGCAGAGAAGCTGGCGTCAGGGAACACTGGCAGGGCGTTCAATGCCCAAACAGGAAGGCTTTCTGGCATTGAACGCCAGTGAGGAACCCCTCACTGGGCATTCAACGCCCACCAGGCCAGGGAAGCTGGCGTTGAACGCCAGCAACGACATCCCTGCTTGGGTTCAACACCCAAAATGCTAGAGGACTGGCATTTAACGCCAGTCAGGGTGGACAACAAGGGCATTCAACACCTAATAAGCTAACAGAGTTGGTGTTGAATGCCAACCAAAACACACCCTCTAAGTGCCTGATCCCACTCAAGAACCCTCTAACCCAGAACCAAAGGAAACCATAAAGACAATTAAGGTTCCTTTGAATGCACTTCTGCAGTGCATGAGTTCTGATGACTACTCATCCTCAAGTGAGGATGAAGACACCAAGGAATAGCAAGTTTCCTAGGAGCTCTAATGAAGCTAAATACCAAGCTATTTGGTACAAAGCCTCTGGAGGAAGAACCTCCACTGCTTACCAAAGAACTCCATGCTTTGGTTCAGCAAGAGCTACCTCAGAATCTTCCAGATCTTGGACTCTTTCTGATTCCTTGCACCATAAGCACTATGACCTTTGAAAAGGCTCTATGTGACATAGGGTCAAGCATCAACCTCATGTCACTCTTTGTAATGGAGAAGCTGGGAATCCTTGAGGTATAAGTTGCACATGTCTCTTTAGAGATGGTAGACAAGACCATGAAGAAGCCATATGGCTTAGTAGAGGATGTCTTGGTTAAGGTTAAAAACCACTACATCCCTGCAAACTTCATTGTCTTGGACATAGGAGAGGATGAGGATGGTTGTTTCATCTTTGGAAGACCTTTCCTAGCCACAGTTAATGCTATCATTGATGTGGCTAAGGGAGAACTAACCCTAAAGTTAGGAGAGGATCACATCTTATTCAAGATGCCTCATCCTAATTCTCCCTTTAAAAGAGAGATAACAGTGCAACACCTAGTGTGCCAACCCTCTCTTCCTGTGGAGAGCTCTACAGAGCCCCCAAACATCAATTCTAAGTTTGGTGTTGGGCAGCCCTCAACAAGCTCTAAGCACAAAGGTACTAAGAAGAAAGTACCTAAAGGCTGGAGGGACAAGAAAGTTCCTACTGAAGGCCTCTCACCTGGCATGAGAGTTGTCTTCACTAAGAATCCAGTCTTACCACACACAGTGAGTCATGTCCTATCTATAGAGCATGTAGAGCTTATCCATGAGAGGACAGGAAGAAAATTCACCGTCAAGGGTAAAAATCTGAGCCCATACTCACCTCCGTGAGGAGCTAAAGGTCAAGCTAGTGACTGTAAAAGAGCACTTATTGGGAGGCAACCCAACTTTACTCAACCTTATGTATTTTATTTTGTTTCAGTCTTAGAGTCATGATCATGTGCATCAGTCCAGAGATAGAATTCACAGCAGTGAAATCAGAACACTCTGGAAAGGGTGTTAAAGTTGAACGCCGGTGAGGAAGCCCTCCTGGGCGTTCAACGCCCCAAGAGGGAAGCATTGCTGGCGTTGAACGCCAGCCAGGGAGCAGCCCCAAGGCGTTCAAATACCAGTGCAGAGAAGCAGGGAATCTGGAATTCCCTAGCCTCTTAGGAATTGTGGGTCCCATAAAAATCTTCACCTACCCTACCTACCCCACTTAACCCCACCTACTTTTCCACTTCTCCATACACACTTCCCAAAAAACCCTAACCCAATTACATCCATTTCATTTCCCCAAACCATCATAACTCCCACCTACCCCACCCACTTCAAAAATCAAATTTTCCGCCGAACCCAAGCCCTACCCACTCCTATAAATACCCCTCTCCATCCCCTTTCATACACACACCTCTCATACCTTCTTCACCCCCACAAGGCCGAGCCCTCTCTCTCTCTCTCTCTCCCTCTTCCTCTCTCTATTTTCTTCTTCTTCTTCTCATTCTTCTATTTTTGCTCGAGGACGAGCAAAGTTTTAAATTTGGTGTTGGAAAAGTATAGCTTTTTTTTCTTTCCATTATCATTCATATCACCCAAGGTTGGAGACTCCTCTAGAAAGAGGAAAGGAAAGGCAGTAGCCAATCCCTCTGAATCTTGGAAGATGGAGAGATTCATCACCAAATCTCACCAAGACCACTTATATGAAGTAGTGGCTGAGAAGAAAGTGATCCCTGAGGTCCCTTTCATGCTCAAGAAGAATGAGTATCCGAAAATTCGAAGAGAGATTTGGAGAAGAGGTTGGGAAGTCCTAACCAATCCCATCCATGAGGTTGGGATTCTCATGGCGCAAGAGTTCTATGCTAATGCATGGGTTACTAAAAACCATGACATTAGTGTAAACCCAAATCCAAGGAATTAGATCACCATGGTCCGAGGAAGAATCTTAGATTTTAGCCCGAAAAGGGTGAGGTTGGCGTTCAACTTGCCTTTATTGCAAGGAGATCCTCATCCTTACACTAGGAGAGTCAACCATGATCAGAGATTGGATCAAGTGCTCTCAGTTATTTGTGTAGGAGGCACACAGTAGAAAAGGGATTTCTAAGGCAAGCTCATTCAGTTAAGAAGGGTTGACCTAAAGCCCATAGCTAGAGGATGGTTGGAGTTCATCCAAAGATCTATCATCCCTACTAGCAACCGGTCAAAAGTGACTGTTGACAGAGCCATCATGATTCATTGCATCATTATTAGAACTGAGGTGGAAGTTCATGAGGTAATTCCTTAAGAACTATACAAGGTAGCTGAGAAGCCTCACACCAATGCCAGGCTGGCATTCCTACACCTCATCTGTCACTTATGCAATTCAACTGGAATGGTCATAAATAGAGATATCTCCATTGGGAAGGATAAGTCCATCACTAAGAAGCGAATGAAGCAAACTAGAAAGCATGCACAAGAACCTGTGCATCCGCCTCAGTATGAGATCCCTGAGATGCCTCAAGGGATGTATTTTCCTCCCCAAAGCTATTGGGATCAATGGCAAACTTCTCTTGGAGAATTGAGCACTAACATGGAGCAATTGAGGATGGAGCATCAAGGACATGTTACCACCCTCAATGAAATAAGAGAAGACCAAAGAGCCATTAGGGAAGACCAAAGGGCTATGAGGGAAGAGCAACAAAGGCAAAGGGATAACATAGAAGAGATCAAGCAGCACATTGGATCCTCAAGGAGGAACACCAGACGCCACCATTAAAGGTGGACTCGTTCTCTTTTTATTCCTTTCCTTTATTATTCTTCTGTTTTCTGTCTATTTTATTTTCTGTTCTCTTGTTCTAAGTTGCATGGTCATTTGCATTTGATGTCTTTAAGTTGTAAAATGTTCTATATATCTCTCACCTTGCTTAAATAAAAAATTTTTATTTGAAAAGAACTGAGAGATGCATGAATTTCAAGTTTAATACAAAAGTAGTTTAATTAGTTTGATGTGGTGTTATTTGCTTTTGTTTTCTAAATGTAGAATTAAACATTGCATATTTGAAGTTGTAATTTTAGAATGTTGGCTCTTGAAAGAATAAGGAAAAAGGAAAAATATTATTGATAATCTAAAGAATAAATTGATTCTTGAAGCAAGAAAAAATAGCAAAAAGCAAAACAAAAAGCATGTTGCAAAAGAAAAAAATTATATGCATGCAAGAAAGAAAAAAAATGGCAAAAAGAAAAAAGAAAAAAAATAAAGCAGAAAAATCCATTACTGCCCAAAAATACAAGAAAAGGAGGGCAGATTGAAAGCCAATAACCCTTTAAATCAAAAGGCAAAGGTAAAAGGACTAAAGGCTTTGAGCATCAGTGGATAGGAGGGCCCAAAGGAATAAAACCCTGGCCTAAGCGGCTAAAATAAGCTGTCCCTAACCATGTGCTTGTGACGTGAAGGTGTCAAGTGAAAAGTTTGAGACTGAGCGGTTAAAGTCGTGGTCCAAAGCAAAAAGAGTGTGCTTAAGAACTCTGGACACCTCTATCTGGAGACTCTAGCAAAATTGAGTCACAATCTGAAAAAGTTCACCCAGTTAAAGTGTCTATAGCATTATTGTATCTGGTGGTAATACTGGAAGACAAGGTGCTTAGGGTCATGGCCAAGACTCCAAAAAGTTGTGTTTAAGAATCAAAATAAGCTTAACTAAGAGAGTCAATAATATCATCTGGATTCTAAGTTCCTAAGGATGCCAACATCTCTGAGTTTCAATGGATAGTGAGACACCAAAACTATTCAGAATCAAAAAACTACTAAGTCCCGCTCATCTGATTTTAACTAAGCTTCATTTGAAACTTAGAAATTTATTGTATCTTAATTTTCTTTTCTATCCTACTGTGTTTTTAGTTTCTTGGGGACAAGCAACAGTTTAAGTTTGGTGTTGTGATAAGCGGATATTTTATACGCTTTTTGACATCATTTTCATATAGTTTTTAGTAGTTTTTATTTAGTTTTTATTAAGTTTTTATAGGTTTTAGTGTTAAAATCATATTTTTGGATTCTACTATAATTTTTTGTGTTTTTGGACAATTTTAGGTATTTTCTGGCTGAAATTGAGGAGCTAGAGGTAGAAGTCTGATTCAGAGACAGAGAAAGCATTGTAGATGTTGTCCAGATCTGACCTGCTTGCATTCATAAGATATTTTCTGGAGCTACAAAAGTCCAAATGGAGCGTTCTTAATGGCTATGGAAAGCTGACTTCTAGAGCTTTTCAGAAATATGTAATAGTTTATACTTTGGGATTATGAGGCCCAAAACTGGCATTCAATGCCAGCCATCTGACCAGTTCTGGCATCTAGCGCCAGAAAAGGATTCCAAGCTGGCGTTCAACGCCCAAAAAGGTGCCAGAACAGGAGTTCAACACCCAAGAGACCCCAAGGCATGTGGATTTTATCAAATCTCAACCCAAACACTCACCAAGTGGGTTCCAGAAGTGGATTTTAGCACTAAATAAGTTGTTTTACCCTTACTAGTCATCTGTTTAGTATTTAAGGGATTTTTATTTACGTAATTCAGATCTTTTAGACTCATTCAGTCCTATACACGTTTTACATTGTATTTTACTTCAGTATGAGTTTCTAAACCTCCTAGGTTGAGGGGAGGAGCCCTGCTAAGTCCTATGAATTAATAAAAGTATTACTGTTTCTCTTCGATCCGTGTTTTATTAATTCTAAGATGTATATTCGTACTTCATCGTGGTGAATAGGATGATCTAACCAATTAGCTCTATTCATCACATTAAGACGAACGTGTCTGACAAACACCTGCGTCTACTTGGGTCAGAATGCGTCTTTCACCGGACAAGGACGACCAACAGCTTGAATATACATCTCTCAGATGGCTAATCCACGACTTCGTTGGGGACTTCTCGAGACATCAGTTCAGCCGATTTCTGGGGAGATTAGGGTCTCTGTGGTAGAGGCTAGAATTTATAGATGCAGCATTCTCTTATCCGGAAGATCCGACCTTATCTGTGGCATTTTGAGTAGGATCATGAAGGAGAATGGACTGTACGTGCTTCACCCTCAAGTAGAGATGGATCCACACTAAACCTGGGATTCATATCCAGAGGAGTATTGGCATCTGCTCAAACCAGTGTCAATCATATACAGCCTGCCATTGAAGAAATTACTCACAAGCAAGGAGAGCAGTAGTACCATAGTTAATTCAGAAAGGCGAAGCAGCTCCAACTCTCAACTCTATTCCTATCATTTAATCCAATTGGTTTTACCCCTTTCGCACATTACTCTTACAACTCTATATATGACATATAATCATTCAAAGTTTACCCAACAACCTTCTGATTTCGACTGACTAAGACCTACAAGATAACCATAGCTTGCTTCAAGCCACAATCCTCGTGGGATCGACTCTGACTCGCTCAGGTATTACTTGGACGATCCAGTGCACTTGCTGGTACTGCTGTTGTACGAACAGTGTGGGGTTTGCGTACATGCGCACCATTATCAATTTGTTTTAATGAGCTTCCCCTTTCTTTTATAAGGTTTTCTCTCCTTGAAAGTGTACACTTCATTTTCTTCCTATTCATATATATACATATAGAGAACATAAATATACATAACATACACAAGCTTGTAAAAAATTGTGATACAGCATTTTCAATAGCTTTATCAAAAATCCGTCATGCACTCTCTTAACACAAACTTAGTTAAAACTTCACCCAACCAATGAAACCAAACACCTGATCATGGTCCAAGTATATCATCAATACTTGTTCAAAAAATCATGTAAATTATCAAGAAATAGAGCAATCATCAAGAATTCCAAGACATAGCACAAGAAAATTAATTATTCCAAAACAGAGCATAAAACCAAAATAGAGCATGAAAAAAAAAACATTCCAAAACAGAGTATGCCCAGATCATTTTCAAACCAACCATATCACATGCATCAAAACAAAAACTATCAAATATTATCACATGTATTTGTCAAAAAAAAAACTAGTCATAAGCACATCTCCAAAATAGATTTACTCAAGATCCTTGTGTCAAACAAATTCATCAAGCTTACTCAGAATATAGCATCAAGCACAAGCGTAGAGCTCAAAGTGCAAATGGCCATGGAGAGGTAACGCTGATGAGCTCTTCAGGAGGCACGAGGTTGAAGTTGGCATGCTTCTGACAAGGTGGACACTTCTTAACGAACTCAGCCGCTTCCCTTTACAAGGTTGGCTAAAAGAGTCCAGCTCAAATCACCTTTTTGGCTAGTGATTGAACTCCCAGATGACTTTCACATATGCCATTGTGCACGTCTTCTAAGACTTCCTTAGTGTTGGTGGTCAGAACAAACTTCAAGAGGGGTGTTGATATCCCTCTTTTATATAGAACATTGTGGATCAGTGTGTAATTTTGTGATTCCTTTATAAGTCATTTAGCCTCCTTTTCATTCTCAGGGAGGACATCAAATTTGAGATAGTTGACTATAGGAGTCATCCATCCCAAATTTTGATTGGATATGGCCATTGCCTCCGAGTTGTCTTCCCCTTTTGCTATTGATAGTGCTTGCAGAGTTTCCTATATAAGGCTTCTATTATTACCCCCTGGCTTGGTGCTGGCTAATTTGGAGAGGGCATCAGCTTGGGCGTTTGATTCCCGAACTATATGTCGAACCTCTCCTTCTAAGAAGTGTGTAAGCTATTTTTTTGCTTCGTCCAAGTACCTCTTCATGGTGGGATCTTTAGCTTGATAGGTATCGTTAATTTGCGAAGTTATTACTTGAGCATCACTGATAAACCACTATTTTATGGTTTATCTTATGCTCAATTGAGTGGATTTTATCAATCTTTCATACACTTATTCATATGATTTGCATGAGTTTACGTTTTCCTTCCTGATTTTGTGCTATGATTGAAAATGCTTCTTTGGTCTTAATTTTGATATGTTTAATCTTCTCTTATTACCATTTGATTCCTTGATATGTGTGTTAAGTGTTTTCAGAGACTACAGGACAGGAATGGCTTAGAGGATGGAAAGGAAGCATGCAAAAGTGGAAGGAATACAAGAAACTGAAGGAACTGCTAAAGCTGTCCAGCCTGACCTCTTGGTACTAAATCGACCATAAATTGAGCTACAGAGATCCAAATGATGCGGTTTTAGTTGCGTTGGAAAGCTAACATCCGGGGCTTTGCAACGATATATAATTTGCCATAGCTTCCTTGAAGTCAAAAGATGCGAACGCGTGGATCACGCGGATGCGTGACCTGGCAGAAACGCAATCCACGCAAACGCGTGGACGACGCTTCCGCGTCACTTTCCCGCGACCTGTACGTACCAGAATACGCTGGGGGCAATTTTTGGGATGTTTTTGACCCAGTTTTTGGCCCAGAAAACACATATTAGAGGCTATAAAGTGGGGGAATGCATCCATTCATTAACATGTCTTCCATTTTTCACTCTTCACAATTTAGATGTAGTTTTTAGAGAGAGAGGTTCTCTCCTCTCTCTTAGGATTTAGGATTAGGATTCTTCTTAAAGGAATTAGGATTTCATTTTCTTCAATTACAGGTTCAATGTTCCTTTTATTTATTTTTCCGATTTAATTTATGAACTTTTCCATGTTAGATTTGAATATTTTATTTAATATAATTTGAGGTATTTCAGTTATAAGATTGTTTTATTTATGCTATAAATGCTTTCGATTTATCCAAATTATTTTCATTCGAGTAGATTTTCTTCTCTTTTGGCTCTGGTTAAGTAATTGGTGACGCTTGAGTTATCAAACTCAGCAGTGGTTGAAATTGGCAAATTACTGATTGATTTGGATCACTCTAAAGCTAGTCTCTCCACAGGAGTTGACTAGGACCTGAGGATCAAGCTAATTAGTCCACTTGACTTAACTAAGTAGGAGCAGAATCCAATTCTCTTCACATCTGCTAAGGATAACTAGGATAGAAATTCTAATTCTCATACCTTGCCAAGAGTTTTATTAATTATTAATTTTTTTCTTATCAATTAAATTTCTTGTTCAAACCTTTTCAAAACCCCAAAGTATACCTTTGCATAACCAATAATAAAAACACCTCCCTGCAATTCTTTGAGAAGACGACCCGAGGTTTAAATACTTCGGTTATCAATTTATTTAGGGGTTTGTTACTTGTGACAACCAAAACTTTTGTAAGAAAAGAATTCTTGTCGGTCTAGAAGCTATACTTACAACGCGAATTTATTGTGAAAATTCTAGATCGCGCGAGTGTTTCGTTCTTCAGTCACTGAATACTATCATCTTTTATGCCCCCACTTCTTTGGCCAGCTTCAAGCCAGCAAGTAAGGCTTCATATTCTGCTTGGTTATTAGAAGCAGGGAATTCAAACCTTAGTGAGAGTTCTATCCGAGTTTCTTTGTCATTTTCCAGGATGACACTTTCCCCGATGCCGATTTTGTTGGATGACCCGTCGACATACAGGCTCCAGATACTTGGATCTCCCAGACTATCAGTGTATTCAGCTATAAAGTTGGCAAGATACTAGGATTTAATTGCTATCGAGCTTGATACCTTAAGTCAAACTCGGATAGTTCGACAGCCCATTATAGCATCCGTTCTGCTAGGTCCGTTTTTTGTAGAATGAGTTTCATTGGTTGATTAGTACAGACTTTTACAGTATGAGCCTGAAAATAAGGTCGAAGCCTTTGAAATATGAAGATAAGGGCATAAGCAAACTTTTCTATATTTTTATAGTTTTACTCTGCCCCATGTAAGGCTTTGCTAATAAAGTAGATAGGTTGCTGCCTCTTTTCATTCTCTCGTATCAGGGCTGTAGCTATTGCTCCACTTGCTACATCTAAGTACAGTACGAGCTCCTCCCCTTTAATAGGTCGGGTAAGTACGGGGGCCTGTCCTAGGAAGGCTTTAAAGCAAGGTTCTGAGAATCGAACCGGTCATCAAACCGCTCTAGTTATTAGTTCATTGTTTTACTGGTCTAACCAGTCCAATCGTGATTCAACCGGAAAAATTATTTTAAATAAAATAATAAGTAAATTATAAGGTGCTTTATGCAAGTAAGCTTATTAGAAATATGCAAAACTCTAAAAACATGAGAAAGTGCCAGTTGAAAGTTTTCCATTACAATTGTTACCAAATATATATATATATATATATATATATATATATATATATATATATATATATATATATATTATATAAGACTAAATTTTAATGGAAAAGCATCTTATGTGCAACACATCATAGAGGTCACATTCAATAATTTTATTGACTGGAAGCTCATTAAAAAAACAAATAAAACTCTTTAATTCTTTGGCAACCAAATAATTGGAAAGATAAGTGAACATAGACCAAAACTGCAAGGGTTGAGCACTGATATTTGAAAAATTAGCAATACTCAACATCTAAAACAGAGAGAATAATTGTATAAAACTAGATATTAACCGTTTATAATTTGTGAAAGCATTGACATTTGCTTATGCTATTGCTGTGAAACATGATCATTAATAAACTTCAATACATGAAATTCATGTAATTTGTTTATGCTATTAGTTATTAACAATCTATATATTTTTCATAACTCATGACATTTGCTTATGTTTTTTTTAGGAATTAATACTTAATATTCTATAGTTTGTGGAAGCTTTCTTCTCCTTTTTGTTTCTTATTTCTTTTTTTTCAATGGAAACAAGATTTAACAACAAAAATTCAACAACAATAAAAATTCTATCATTCATTTTAATCAGTTCAAAACAAGATACAACTTAGCAAAATTTAACTAAAAAATTCAATAAATAAATTTAGTTCAATGCAACAGAGAAGACACAATCTTTCAGATAACAGCTCATGCTTTAGCATCATTTTAACAAAGTGATTATATTGAACAAATAAAAGCTCACACCTTATCATAATTTTAACGAAGATTAGCAATATTTTCAGCAGACAGCAGATTGATCAAAATTTTTCAATAAATTAACAAAGAATTATCAAAGTTTTAGCATAATTTTTTTCAACACAGTACAAAAAAAACAACAAAATAGAGTACAGCACAACAACAGTAGCAGAGTTAATCATTCAATAATAGCATTAACAGTAGCAGAATTCTAAACCTTCATTCTCACTTCTGAACAGAGCATAAAAAAAGAACAAGCACTAGCAGTGAGCACCGACCTTCGATCTGAGCAGTTGAGCGTGACGGCGAGCAGGACGGCGACTAGACGACGACCACTGTTATTCCTTCTTCTCCCTTTCACCACTTCTTCAGAAATTAAAAAGAGCAGCAGCAAAGTAAAAAATCCATTTGTAACAACACAAAATCAACAATTTAATTTCAATCCACATTTAGAAATCAGTAAATCACTAAACAATGCATAAAAGCAAGACCTGAAGAAGTGAAAAACCCTATAAGCCTGTAACCAGTGCCATTAACCTCTGACCGAGAGCAGAGCGACGAACAGACGACGGCGAACGATGAGACGACAGCGAGTGGGGAGACGACGGTGATGAACAGACGGTGAGCAACTCCAACTCTCATTTGACGCATTTATGTGTTGGTTTCTTTTTTTTTAAAGCTCAAAACAATGGCAATTTAAAGAATCGGTCGGTTCTCGATCTGGTCCAATCGGCCAGTTCAGCGATTTTCTAGCAGTTTTACACACTGGATTGGACCGTTTTCTTTGCTGATTTCCAGTTGAACCAGTTTGACCAGCTGGTCTGGTCTGATTTTCAGAACATTGCTTTAAAGTCTTGGAAGGCCTACTCACATTTTGGAGTCCACTCGAAATGCTTCCCCTTTCTGAGAATGGCATATAAGGGTAGTGACTTCAGAGCAGACCCTGCTAGAAACCTGGATAGAGCCGCCAGCTTTCCATTCAATTATTGGACCTCCTTGACACAGGTCGGGCTCTTCATATTGAGTATGGCTTGACATTTATCCGAGTTCGCTTCTATGCCTCTTTGAGTTAGCATGAAGCCCATGAATTTTCCTGCTTCTACCGCGAAGCTACATTTTGAGGGGTTTAGCCTCATCCTGTGCTTCCTTATCGTAGAGAACACCTCAGAGAGATCGGATAGCAGTGTTGAGTGCTTTTTGGTTTTGACGAGCATGTCATCTACATATACTTTCATCAGTTCTCCTAGGTGGGAAGAGAACACCTTATTCATCAGCTGTTAGTATATGGCACCACATTTTTTAACCCGAAAGGCATCACTATATAACAATAGTTAGCTTTTGGAGTTATGAAAGAGGTCTTTTCTTGGTCTGATTTGTACATCAGGATTTGGTTGTATCCCTAGTAAGCGTCCATAAAGGACAAATACCGATAACCTGAGGCTGAGTCGACCAGAGCATCAATTCTAGGAAGAGGGTATGGATCCTTGGGAAAAGCCTTATTGAGGTCGGCATAATCTATACAAGTCCTCCATTTTCCATTTTGTTTTTTCTCCAAAACGACGTTAGGTAGCCACACTGGGTACTTCACCTCCCTTATGAATCCTGCTTCCAACAAAGCTTGTACTTGTTTTTTCATGACTTGTGTCCTTGCTGGTCCCAGCTTCCGACGCCTTTGTTGAATAGGTCGGGAGCCAAGGGATACTGCGAGTTTATGAGACATCAGGTCGGGACCTGTAACACCCTAATATTCAAATTCTTATGCTCGAGTCATAAGTCAATGATATTATGGTGGTACAACTCTCAGGTGGATTATAATACATATATATATATATAATTGAAAGGAGGTATAAATCGAAAAGCGTGAAAAGAGTGAAAATAAAATCGCAAAGTTGTAACACTCACGTATTGACAATTAGAAGACAAAGCGTGAATCGAAAACAATGCGAAGATAAAGCCATAAAGAGGAGTAAGAATAAGACAAAGTATAGATATATAACATAAGTAAATAGCCACTAGTCGCGACCCATGAATTTTAGGCCGGCTAGGGTACAGTATAAAAGTAGTTGACAACAATATCCCCTAATCTCTCCCAAGTAATATATAAAGGCCTCTATAGGCAAGTCCCAAAAGAGATCAATACAAATTATAAGTTTTTCAAAATAAAGGTGGAGAGATCCTAAGCAAAATGTAAAATAGAGAATACAAAGGTCTTCGCCATCTCTCAGATGAATCACAGCTCACTGCTGAGCACCTGGACCTGCAACTGAAAAACAAGAGATATATACGGAATGAGAACCCCCGATCCATGGGTTCCTAGTACGGTAAAAGTGCCAAATAAATACAATGCATTAAAATAAGAACTCACTAAGCATCCTAATCTCCCTGTCATCAATTGTCCACCCTAGGTTCTCACTAATCCATAGCTTAAGCAACTGTCTTAGGGGATACTAAGTCTATTTCAATTTATCATTTTTTCCAACTTCCAAACTTTCCAACTTCCAATTCATTGTAGAACCATGACCAAAACCAGCATCAGCTAATTCAACTCAGTGATTATATCAATACTTCACATTGTCACCTAGAGCAAGTGAAATCACTTCATTGCGTCTACCCAAGGAACTCAAATCATCTCTTTCAATATTCATCATTGTTAACCAGTTATCTCATCATTTCATTTCAACATGGACAGCCCTCAGCGTCAACCGAGACCAGCATAAGGGACCTCTTAGTTGTACAAATACGAGTAATATAGACAAGTAATACACAATTAAGGTACAAGTAGAACAAGTAACATATAATAAGGTAACATAGCATATATGATTTAGCAATCCAAAACAATTAGGTAAACCCAAACAAGTCAAACATATACATGTATGCATGTCCTACTGGCCATGAGCTCACGTGTTGGTCACTTGCCAGAACCGAACACATCCGGTAGCTAACCCGGACATTGTCCTTTCTGCTGTTAACTCGCTATATAGCATAGCCTCGCAGGGTGAGTGCCCTGTACACCTCGCAGAGTTAATAATCTGTATATATCTCGCAGGAAGAGTGCCCTGTACACCTCGCAGACAGAGGGAACCTCGCAGAGTTAAGTGCTCTGTACACCTCGCAGAGTTAAGTTCTCTATACACCTCACAGAGTTAAGTGCTCTGTACACCTCGCAGGCATGCAAGCCTGTATCTCTCGCAGGGTTAGTACCCTGTCATATCATCGTTCTACCATTCCCAATTCCATTATCACCTTTCTTATCTCGCAGGCAGCATAGCCTGTATCTCTCGTAGGGTGCATGCCCTGTACACCTCGCAGGCTTTAAACCTGTATCTCTTTATTTATAACCACAATAACTAGGAGAAATCTTCAATACCGACTCATCTATTCATCCCGGGATATAGTGATGCAGAGAAAACTTGTCTCTCAACAAATCTTCCTTCGGCAAGTGTACCGAAGTTGTCGTCAAGTAAAAACTCACAATAGAGTGAGGTCGAATCCCATAGGGATTGATTGATCAAGCAACTTTAATTAGAAGAATGTTCTAGTTGAGCGAATCCAGAAATTAGGTTGAGAGTTGCAGAAAAAAAATGGCGGGAATGTAAATAACAGAAAAGTAAATGCTAGAATTAAAGGACTGGAAGTAAATGACTGAAAATAAATTGCAGAATTATAAATGGGAATGGGGGATTTGCTCATAAAAGTAAATTGCAGAAATTAAAGAGAATGGGTAAGATTAGAGATGGGGAGTTCATTGGGCTTAGGAGATGTTGCAATTCTCCGGATCAAGTTCATTTTCATCTCTTCCTCAATCAATGCACTCATTGATCTCCTTGGCAATCTTAAGTGATTGAATTGCAATTCCTTAACTCCCAATCCTTGCTAAGAGTTCCTCCTTTATGCCACTTGAATTCCATTTGTGTTGCTTTATTTGCTTTGAGTTTTAATTCCCTTGCATGCTTATTTGCTTCCTTGCACTTTAATTTCTTGCTTCTTGCTATCACAAACCCCTTGCTTCCCTCATAGCCAATAATTGGACACTTAATTGCAATTCCTAGGGAGAACGACCTGGGAGTTTAAATACTCTTTGTTATTTGATTTGAATTGTGACTATTCTTTGATTTAAACTTTGATTGTGGAGTTCATTATTGGTTTAGACTATGCTATTATCGAAGTGATTCTTATTTTGATTGATTCTGAACCGGCAATAATTCTCACATCAACCGCCGAAGTTGGTTAAAAATCTGTTTTTACCTAAAAACAGAAATCATCAATTTTTCCAAGGTTCACAAGCCAATTTCATTTTCATCTATCAAATTGACCCTAAACCAACCAAATTCACTAATTTACACTCAACCAAATCCAAACCTAGCTCATCTACACAATTTCCACCCAAAACCATCAAATTCCACACCTCAATTCCTCAATTCTCATTACTCAACAATCATACCAATTATTTACACATTCAATATCTAAAATTCATTCAATCTCATATATCATCACACCATACAAACACTACTTACTTTTCTTACCTCTTTCTGGCCTCTGGCCCAAGGTTCGCAGCCTCCGGCCTAATTCATCAATCTAATATATATATATATATATATATATATATATATATATATATATATATATATATATATATATATATATATATATATTTCAACACATACTATATATAATTCAAGCTCAATGGTATTGACCTTCTTTTCCCTCAAGACTTCCTCATAGATTGAGACTTTCATTGTAACATTTACGTGCTAGCTTCTAATCTCCTTTTATGGTAGCAATTCCTTTTGTAGTAGGGAACTTCATGCATAGGTGGGGAGTAGAAACAGCTGCTTGAAGTCTGTTTAGGATCGTCCGTCCTATCAGGGCATTGTACGACAATGTTACGTCAACCACGATGTAGTCAATGTTTAACGTTTTTGACCTTGTGCCCTTTCCAAAGGTAGTGTAGAGGGAGATGTACCCGAGAGGTCGGATTGGCATGTCCCCCGGTCCAAAGAGGTTATCTGGTTATGCCTTTAGATCCCTTTTCTCCAATCCGAGCTTGTTGAAAGAGAGTTTGAACAGTATATTGGCCGAGCTTGCCTGGTCTATGAGGGTTCTATGGAGGTTGGCGTTAGCGAGAATCATGGTTATTACCACGGGATCATCATGGTCGGGCATTACTCCTTGGCAATCCTCTTTGATAAACGAGACGGTGGGCAAGTCAAAAATTTTGAGATCTTCCCCGACTTGATACACTTCTTTTAAATGCCTTTTTCGTGATGATTTGGATATTCCTCCAACAGAAAATCCCCCCATTGATCATGTGTATGTGTCGCTCAGGAGTTTAAGGTGGCCGTTTTTGTCGTCTCCTTTCTTCGTCTCTCTTTCTTTTCCCCTGTTCGCCTGACCTGTCTGCCAAGTACCTGTCTAGTCGACCTTCTCTTACCAACTTTTTTATGACATTCTTTATGTCGTAACAATCATTGGTAGAATGTCCATAGAGTTTGTGGTACCTGCAATATTCTATCTGACTTCCCCCCTTTTTGTGTTTTATTGGTCGGGGACATGGAAGTTTTTCAGTATGACATATTTCTCTGTAGACATCTACCAATGAGACCCGGAGGGGAGTGTAGCTATGATATCTCTGAGATTTTTTCGGGTTATATTCTTTCATTTTAGCTTCTTTTCTTTTTTCCAAGGTAGATAGGGCAGGCTAGGCCGTAGAAGTTGTTCTCGTAACCGAGAGTTTTTCTCCATGTTGATGTACTTCTCTGCCCGCTCTTGCACTTCATACAAGGAAGCTGGGTGCCGCTTAGATATGAACTGAGAAAATGGTCCTTCTCTAAGGCCATTAACCAACCCAATCATTACTGCCTCAGTAGGTAAGTTTTGGATCTCCAAGCACGCCTTGTTGAATCTTTCCATGTAGTCTCGGAGTGTTTCTCCAACCTCTTACTTGACTCCCAACAAGCTCGGGGTATGCTTTATCTTATCTTTCTGAATAGAAAATCTGGTAAGAAACTTCCTTGCCAGGTCGTCGAAACAGGTTACCGACCTAGGGGGTAAGTTGTCGAACTATTTCATTGCTGCTTTGGTCAAAGTGGTCGGAAATACTTTACAACAGGTGGAGTCAGAGGCATCAACTAAATACATTTGACTTTTAAAGTTGCTAACGTGGTGGCTCGGGTCGGAGGTTCTGTCATAGAGGTCCATGTCGGGAGTTTTGAAATTCCTAGGAACTTTAGCACGCATGATTTATTCTATGAATGGGTCTTCTCCCCTAAGGGGGCTTTCTTCCCGGTTTGTTCTGGTATTTCATCTTTGGAGATCGGTCTCTAGTCGTAAGAGCTTTTCTTCTAGTTCCCTTCTCCGTGGCACCTCTCGTCGCAGTTCCCATTCTGCTACCCGTTGACGCTCGGCTTCATGTTCAAGTTGTTCTAATCGTTCTCGTGGACCGTGAACCAATCCTAACAGCTCCGTTGTTTGCAGAGGATCTTCTTCTGCTGGTGGATGGACATCTGATTGGATCTGCCTGGGCTGGGGATTTCTCGATGTCCCTTCTCCGTGAGGATTATGCGTTTGTGGTGGTGGAGGAAGTATAATGGCATGGTCCTTTGGTTGGGGCTCAGGTTCAGATTCGGATGCTGTATGTACGTCTTCATACTGGTGGTCCGCCATTATTAGGGGTTGAATCCCAAGTCCCCGGCAACAGCGCCAATGTTCCGAGAGTTACCTGAAACGTTGATTTGGGTCTGAACGTGAGGTCCAGGTCCCTTTGTATGGCAGCGTCCGACTTGTTGATACCGCCTATCCGAGTTCCTCGTGAGGAGGTGGGGGTACCTGCAAGAGACTTCAATGCTTAAGTTAGCAAGGTTTTAGGCAAGCTTTTAGTAGATCAGAACGTAAATTATACCTGAGAAGTGTCAGTGTATTTATAGTAGAATATTAACCACCTTTATTGAGTAGTTCCATCTCTATGGGTGGATGATTGTTCCTTTTATCTTGGAGTTGTGAGACTTATCTTTTAGAAAAGGTAGAGATGGTGAAAAGATTCGCAGAAGCAGTTACTTACCTAGGCCAGCAGAACTGGGCTCCTTTCACGGGATCCGACTTTTTTAAAGGGGTTGGGTATAGTATGAAGACCCCTTTTTATAAATTAGATCTTTCAACTTTATTGAGTTTTGCTTTAATTGTTGGATCAGAATGTAAACAAATTTAATTAAATTTTATTTAATATTTTTTAATTAATAATTTTACGTGAAAATAATTGCATATAATTTTTTTTCTTGAATACATAGTCTTCCAATGTCAATTTTTTCCCTTATTTAAATCATCTTTAAACATTTAAATTTTGAAACTAAGTAATGATGCATGCACAAGTGTGGTCCAAAGTATTACAGGATCATCTCCAATGTTAGGAATTTCAAATGGCAAGTTACTAGCTCACTACATCGAAGTGTCTTTGTCCAAGTACAGCGATCTCGGGTGCCTGAGAGAAAATCTATGGACTGAAGGAGAAGGGAAAAGACGCTTCATGTGTCCAATGTCAGTGTGTCAGTTTATGCAGTACAAATGCTACTACTCCATAGACCATAGCCATAAGCCCATAACATATTCTGTCATTTCATTTTTTATATTTGAAAACTTCCCATCAAACTTCCTTGCAGGGGATTAAATATGGAAAAATAAATAAATAACTGCATTAACCTTTTAAAAATTTTAGTTTGTCAAAATAATCCATGAATTGAAGAAACAAATTCATAGTTTTCGAAACATAAAAAATTGTTTCATTAAATGCACTTATCGAGATATACCGTCATTTCAAAATTATTGTCAATGGTGTCGATCTCAACATATTATTTAGCATGGATTTTTGGATTACACTTTATAAATAAGAGTTTATATAAAATTAATTTTATAAATTTAATTTTAATAAAAAATAAATTTATATTAATATGATTTATGTTTGTTAATTTTTATATTAAAATAAATTATAATAATAAATATTATTTAAATTACACTATTTAAAAATATTTTTACATAAAAAAATTATTAAAAAATATCAATTTAAATAATTTTTATATTATTTTATTATTTTAATGTAAATATTTAAATAAATCTTATTAATTAATTTTATAATAAAATTAATATTTATTTATTAATTTAAAGTAACATATAAAAATTAATAAATATATTTTATATTAAAATAAAAAAATATATGAATAAAAAATAAAAAAATACCATACAAAACAAAAATAGAATAAAATAAAGAATAAAAAAAAACTCAAAAAATAAAAAACATAAAAATTTCATAAAATCAACGACATATATTATATAAAAAATATAATAAAAAATAAATAAAATTTATATAAATAAAATTAAATAAAAAATTTATACAAAATATAAATAAGTGCAATAAAAAATTAAAAAAATAATTTATATGAATAAAAAATAATAAAAATATCATAAAAAATTAATAAATATCTTAACAAAATAAATAAAATCATCAACATCTGTTATATGAATAAAAAAATACAATAAAAATAAATAAAAAATTATATGAACAAAATTAAATAAAAATAAAAAAGATTTTATAAAAAATATAAATATAAAAAATAGTATAATAAATGATAAAAAAAACTCATGAACTATAAGAAGTAATAAGAATTCTAAAAATATAACATGCATAAAAAATTAGAACACTAAAAGAATAATATAAAAAATATTTATCATATAAATAAAAAATACAGTAAAAAATATAAAAATTAAAATACCAAAGAGAATATTAAAAATAAAAAAATAAAATATTTATTTTGGTAATAATTAAAACAAATCTATAAATTTTTAATGAAAAAAAAATAAAATCACAAAAAACTGTTGTGAAGGTAGATTATTACTTGTATCTCTTTTATAAAAAAAAATAAAGGGTAAAGTTAATAGAAAAGAAATAAATTTTTCACCTAATTTCTCAACCGTAACAAACCATTGTGATGTATTTGGAGGTGAAATTATTCTCGCATTAAAAGGATAGAAGAATTGTCAAACATAAAAATGAAGCGTTCGAACGCACTTCTCCCCAACGCAAAAACAAACCCACCTTTCACTGTTTATTTGATATTATCCCATATTTTTATGAAACTTAACAATCTGAAATTTATATTAATTCTTGAATTTATAAAACCCTAAACCATAATCTAAATTTATAAATTATCTAAAAATTTCTTTTGAACAAAAATTTTAAAAATAAATTGTTTAATTATTATTTTTAATAAATTATTTTTAATAAAAAACTAATAAATCAGTCCTGATCTTTTAATATTGAATATATTAGTTTTTAATAAAAAAATATTATTTATCCTTCATTTTTTAAGTTCTTAAATAATCTAGTCTATCTACTGAATAGTTTTTTTTTTTTAAAAGGAAACTTTTTTATTTTACAAAAACTATTAGAATGAAAATTTTCCTTTTATTCTATATTCAAGACTAATACATTTGACCCATTTTAAAAGCTTACAGACTACTTTATTAATATTATTTCATTCTATTTAAAGCTTTACATAAGAAATTTTAGGTAATTAATAATTTTTTTTCTTAAATTTGCTTTGTATTTAAACCAACACAAACCAACAACTTCCTATTTAATATTCTCCAAAAAGTAACATGTCTAATACAAAATTAAATCAAATATCCATTTTTCTGTTTAGTCCTTATATTTTTTATTTTGATCCAATAAAATTTAAAATATTTTTATTTTAGTTCGTATCGTTAATTTGTTCTATCAAATGCTGACATAGCAAGTAAAAAATATTAATATCTTGTTATGTAAACATTTAACTTATCACATCAACACTTAATGTTAAGGATTGAAATAGAAAAATGTTTATATTTTACTAAACAAAAACTAAATCGAAGATACTTTAAAGAGACAAAAATTTATTTGAGTTCAAAACTAATTAAACAACCCCCTCCCCTTCTGAGGAATCTACTTTTTTTTTTTTTAAGTCAAGTACTAACTTAATTTATAAAAAGAAAAGGAATATATTATATTATATTAAATTATATCATATCATGCAGATTAATAGTCAAATTAATTTTTGAAACCTAATATATTCTTTAAATTTATATTTAAAATATTTTTTTAATTAAATTAGTCTATCAAAAATTAAAAATCAGTCATATTTATTCTTTAATTACTCTATTAATAATTTTCGTCAACAAATAATGTTGAGAAATATTAATTGACAATATACATAATACCTGACATATCTAATTAAATATTGACCAAATATGTTTATAAAAATTTTTTAATTTAATTCTTTTTCCAATTACATAAATCATATTTCCAATATGATACAGCGACTGAATTGATAGACTTACAAAACATTTTTAGTTAGCATCTAAATTGGATATGTTAAATGTCATGTATATTATCAATTAATATTTTACATCATTACTCGTTGACCTAAATTATTAATTGAGTAAATAAAAGACAAATATAATTAATTCTTAATTTTTGAAGGATAGCCAATTTAATTGATAAAATTTGAGAGACAAATTTAAAAAACATCTCATTTTTCGAGGATTAATTTGAGTATTAATCCCATATTATACAAATACGAAAAATCAACTATCAATCATGTATATGGAACTACTATTTGCTATTCATAACAAAAATTAATTATTCTATTATGATAAATTTATTTATTCTTCTATATCAAATTTTATTATTCTAGTGATTGATTACTTTATTAAAAAAATATATGAATCAATATATATAAATATATAAATATAAATTTTTCTTCTGATAAATTTAGGAGTGGTAATATGAGGAATGTTAGGGGCCAGCAACTTTTGTGTTTTGTAGCCATTAAATAGCCATCAATGATGGTTTTAATGGTGTGAGATTGATGTGAGATTTCATCCAATAGTTCACTTTTTTTTGCTGGTTATATACTGACTAGAAGTTAACAAAGTTGCTAGTCCCTAGACTTTTCCGATATATAAATGATATTATATAATCTCCCCACCAAATCTTCAAAAAGATAGGAAGGGTATGTTTTCCAAAGAAAAAATAAAAAAGGGAGGGGCAGGGAGTTAATTAAGTTTTACCATGGTAACTTCAAAATCATATAAAAGAAACAAATTACAGTTAATAAACAATGTGACAATACATAGCTACGCAAATCTAAAAACAAAAGAAATAAAAAATATTTCAAGTAAGAATATATACATTGGCCAACTTGGCTTCAATCAAACCATGGATACCGTAAAAAGGACAGCAATTTTCCACTATTTCACTATTGCGTCTTTCCTTTCACATGAAACACTGGACACACTTAAAACTTATCTGACCCACAATCTTTCATGGACCTATTATACTTGTTTCAAGTATAATAACTAACTGGTGCAAATTTTAACTCAAGAGAACTCTACTTTCTCATTTCCAAATTTATACTCATAATTTTAGAACTACTTTTTTTTTCTTGGGCAAATGCATTTAGTGTCATAACTCCCAAAGATACTAATTCAAATCTTTCCTAACACTGATAATTAATTTCCTTTGATAAAAGCTGAAACCAAACCACCAAAACTTTTATGTAATAACCTACAAAAATTAATTACTAGCAAGAATAACAGCAGCAGGGATTCCAACATGACTTTGTATTTGTACAACAACAACTCTGTGGAACCTTTGGGCAGGTAGGGCAAGTGCAAGAGCAAGAACACTTGCAACTGCAGCAAGAAAGGCAAGGACATGAATTGCAACTTGGTGGAATGCAGCAATTCTGGCACCCACAGCTACCTTTGCAGCAGCGAGATTTCGAACCGCGGCAACAATTGGTGGTTGGTGAGAGACATTTGCAGCTGCATTGCCTCAAATATTGGCAACAGCTACAGCTTGGTAAACTCAGATGCTTAGAGCACCCGTCGCAACACCGGGGTTCGCAGCAGCAACAGCAGCAGAGGCAGGAGCACAAGGTAGAGCAGGGCTTGCAACTGCATAACAAAAGTTATTCATGTTGACATAAATGAGCTATTATTGTGTTTGGTTTCATAAACAAGACATCATGTAAGTACAAAGAAATAGAAAATTTGGGCCGTTTTATTTGAGTTTTCGCTTTTTCTTTTTTTATTTCTCATGATATTCTCTAATCTAGCACGCCAAAAACTAATCTACCGTGAATTTAATTTGTTTTTAGTATTTCACTATGGAATTCACAACTATATCAATTTACGGAGATGATAATCCCTTATTTATAGTACCAAATCCTAACGAATTTCTAATGGTCTTGGACCTAGGAGTCTACAGCTTACCATGGACATATAATCTGAAATGTTAGACGTACAATTTTACTACTCATATGAGTTCATAATGATTCCTAAATGTACAACCTATATATCAATTACATTTTTTATAACGACTATAAATTTATAATAATTTTAAATTAAACATATTACATCTACATTAAAAATCAGTTACTTGTATAAAAATAAATATTGAAATATAGAATGACGCCATATTTACATTTAACTGTCAAACTTTATAAATCATATAATCAGACTTAACAAATAATATATAATATAGTTAAAATAGATTGACATTTATTATCAAAATAAAAATAAAAATAAAAGTGTAAAATATACAATGATAATTTTTTACATTAATACAAAAGTTTGATGATTTTAATAGTTGCTCATTTAATAGAAAAATATGTAAAACAATGTATATATATGATATATACACATATATACTAGTAGTTAATTTGGTGATCAATAATTTTGTTCGTATTCATAGAACAAATTTTATTTTGATTTATATTATGCAAATTTGCTTATATTATCATTATTCGAATTTACATAGGAAAAAGAAGTTACAATATTTTTAACTAACCTTAGTTAACCTAGCAGCTATTTAATGAAAGAGTAATACTACATATTCAAGTCTTTTTATGAATCAAGTCTAACTAAATTAAATAATAAGGTAACTACTCAAATGAAGATACCAAAAATATCTTTTTATAGAGATGTTTTGTTTAAAAGTGTGACTTATTTATTTAGTCACATTTTAAATAAAGGCAACACTTTTATAAATATCAAAATCTAACTATACAATTTATCATCCAAAATTCAAAAAAAATATTTTCACATGAAGATAATTATAAAGTCTTTATTATAAGATCTACCAAATAATAAAACTTAGAATAATGTTAGACTAATTTAGTTAGATTTTCAAAATTCAAGTGACCACCGCTAGTGATTTGTGTTATTGTATTTTATTGTATAAAAATTCTTATAATCTTATAGGGATTTCCTGTACACTCATTGGAACTTCCGCAGTTAAACCCCAAAGACACTTCCGAAACACCTTCGAAGCAATACTCAGCAAAATATCGCTGCCACATATACTTCAAGTAACAAGATTCAATCAAAACTTTGGCTTTCAAGAAAACAAAGCAACGTTCAAACAGGTAATAAAAAAGTAAAATAAAAAAATCATACCACAACCACTTCCAGAAGCGACGTGACCGGCTTTTTTCCTTCTTCCTGCTTGATTGATGAAAAGAATAAAAAATAAAATTAGATTTTTCTTCCACATCTTTGAACTGAAAAAATTATTTTTCTTAAATTTATATAAATTTTAATAAAATAATAGAATCGAGTTATTATAAAATAAGAAAGTAACACTGACAAGTGAGAATAAAATAAGGATTCTTACGTGGGCAAGAGGGGATCTGCTTTTGCCATGACAAAATCATCAATCCTGTAAAATTTTTAAAAATAATTTCATTATTTAAATTCAATTAAACGTGGATCTAGCAAACAAAACAATATTTAAAAAAAAAATTAAAATATTCTACGTAGCTTCACGTGTTATGTTAAAAATTCTTCAAATAGACATACTCTTTGCAACATCTTGAAGCCGGTTGAAAGCCTTCAGAAGATTTCAATTCTTCCTGCAAAAATTATCATCAACAAATTTGCTTTAACCGTTTAACCCCAAAAGAGGCCAAACAAAAAGCAATGCAATTTATTTAATTATTAAATATTTATATTATATAAATGTTCAACAACCGTGTCAGTATCACCATGCACTCTCCGAGATATTCTTAATTTCCTTTATTTATAAAAAATATATATAAAACAAATTTAAACAATAAAAATCAGAGAGATCCAGCTATGTGGCATAGTGGCTGGAGTGTTAAGACTCTGCTTATTATCTGCTATAGTAGTTGGTATTGTATCAGTTTAGAAAGAGGACAGTGAGTGCCTCAATCAGCATTCACAGAGAACAGTTCCAAGATTCCACTATAGAGGAAATAAAACGTTTGTACTATTTATTATTATTTAATAAAATACTAATAACTATTTATAAATGCTAGTGGTTGGCCACTTTCCTCACATCGACAACTGCAATTTTTTGTAAAATTATTATAAATTTATGAAAACTGCTACACTTCACGGTTCACAGAGAACACTTTCAGATTCGTTCATGCTTCATGCAATTACAAAATTCAATTTCCCAAGTATACCGCTAACCAATTTTCTTTGTTGATTTTTTGTTTTTTTTAACTCCAATGAAAATTGTACTCATTAGTGGTTCAATTTACACACTGAACTGACTCCAGAACTAATTTCCTTTTCCTTCCCAATTTCTCTTCCCAAATTATTAGAGAAACAAAAGAATAAAAATTAAAGAAATACAGTGAACAGCGTCATTGGAATCTAATACCTCACAAATTGGGAATTTTTGTTGTGGAGGTTAAAATTGGAGGAGAAACAAATATTTTTACTAAATTTATAAAGAAAATGCATGTGATAACCTATTTTTATGATATTTTTTATTAAAAGAACTAAGGAAGCAATGTTACAGATTATGCAGTAGCAGGATGGAATGAAAGAAGAAAACAAAATTGTAGAGTGTAGAGTATGTAGAATGAGAAAAAGGCACCTCAAGAAAACTTATCTCTCTTTCAAGCATATGAAGTCTGCTGATCTCGCGACGCTTCCCGTACAAATCCGGGTAGCCAGGCGGCGCTTTCGGGGACGGCAACGGCAGCGTTGGAGCCTTCGGGGATCCCTTTGCACTCGAAATCGCCATTTACTCCAAATCAAAACACTATTTGCAAAATGGCCCCTCAAAAACCAAGAGAGAGCAAGAACTACTAACTGAGCTTGTATCAAGTAATGCTGGAAAAGGGAAGTGAAGTGACAAAAAAGGAGGGCAGGCAAATCAGGTTAGGTGTGTGAATGCCTGTCCACATGAAAAGACTGTTCCTCACTCCACTTAATTCTTCTCTCTCTCTCTCACACAAGGGATGGTGGTTAAGAAACGCCCAGAAAATAAAAAGAAAACAAACACACGGCAGGGAGAAGAGAAATCCGAAATAAAAATGAGAAGTGAAGAGAAATGAGGAGGAAAATGTTGTGTGCGTGTTTCCGAAGGAGAGATGGAGTAACAACAAGAACAACAACCCCAACGTCCCAGTGCGCCTTTGGTGTTCTTTTTTAATGGAGGTGGTGTAATAAAAAGGGTGTTCAACTTCAAAGGGAAGGAAGAGTAAAGGCTCATAATGAGGCCAGAAAGAGTGTCATTATTGCAAAGGAACGGAAGGGAGAGAGTCAGAATGTGATTAAAATTGTCTAATTCAAATTGTGTGCTTCAACCCTGGCCCCATCAACTACTATTACATTTGGAATATAATAATATAATATAAAAGTTATATGCGAAAAAAATATATACTAATTTACTTATCAATAATTAGACATTAATCGTTTTATATTTTTGTGATTAAAATATTTTGGTAGCAATTATATATATATATATTTTAGATATGTTTAATTATATTATGTAATTTAATATATATTTTATATAAATATAATTACTGGTGTTCCTGTTTGATGTGTATGTATTCTCTAGCATATTTAATATAATAAGACATAACGCTATTAAGAATTAAGTTGAATAATTAAAACTATAAAAGAAGTTATCTTAGTCAAAAATGATTTATGTTAATGTTGGTATCATTTAATATTGAAATTAAATTTTATGCACTTGAGAATATTATACAAAAATAATTCATAAATAGAAAAGAACCGACCACTATATATATCTTTCTAATAAAAGTTAATTATTAAAATAATTAAACATTTCATAGTTGAATAATTAAATATATTATGAAGGAATAAATTAATTTTTTAGCAGTATAATCAAAACATTTTAGAAATACTAAATCTGTATTTTCATACAATAATTAATTAATTGCTAATTTTATTTATTTATGTAACATAATTGTATTTATATATGGACTAATAAAATTCCTTTAAAAATTTTAAATTATTTTAATTGACAAACTAGTATCAACTATGTCCAAGCCAGAAAACCACTAAAAAGTGAATTAGTGGCGAGAATTTAAATAATAATAAACTAATATTTAACTGTTAGTTAAAAAATTATATTTTTAATAATATTGATTTGAATAATACTATTATATGTATAAGGTCTTAAATTTAAATTTATTGTTTTCAATATTGTAAAAAGAAAGTAAATTTGTCTAGAATAAAATAAAAAAATATTTTATTTCTATAGAAAAATAAAGCTCATTTACTTTTTGGGATTCAATTTTTTTTTGGTTCTATTTGGAGCAAGTTCATCGATCATTCTTTTCGACCAACCTCATCATTTTCACAAAGCATATAAAAAGTATGAAACTTAGGACGTCATTTCTTGATTAAAGCAGAGAATAGTGTTAAATTATAGTTTCACTCTAACATATATGCCACAGACTCAAATCCAGCACGTCTGAGATGTGTCCTGATCTTCTCGGATGAACGCAGTAGTAAATTCTTTCTCCTACACAAGATATGAAGATCCTAACAATAAACTCAATGAGTCATATAAAATTGAGGTCACAACTAATAAGACAAATTTTAAACATATAAAGATATAAATTATAAGGTATACCACTCAACCAAATATGTCACTAAATATGATCAATCCAATCTCATCTATTGAGAATATTCTCGTAGTCTAATAAGTATTTTGTCATTAAATTACATTATAATAAAATAAATTAAAATAAAATAATTTAAATTAACTAATTCTTTATCAAACATATTAGAATAAATCTAAATACCTATCATATCATAATTTAACTCTAAACCATAATTAATTCAAATAAAATATTAATTTAACTAAAATTTTGTATAAACTAACATCGATTAATTTCCTACCATAACTACATAATCATTTAATATTATCTAATACAACATGACTTAAGTTAAATATAACACTATTTATTTTAACTAACAATATAATACTCTCTAAACTAACTATATAATCATGATCTAATTATCTATCTAAATAATTATTTCTATAACAACTACTTTTACATGGAAATTCATTCTAACTAAATAAATATGTTAAAATTATAAAATAATATAAGAACAAATTAACTTTAAAAGGAATAGAAAAACAAAATAATTTGGAGTTGACGAATTATAAAAATAAAAAAAAGTCGAATAAAGTAAAAATGAGAGAATGAAAATGAAAAGCAAAAAGTCAGAAGAGAGACGACGAATTTATATATTTGAGCGAACCTCCTCAAAATTTGTCAAGGGGGCGACGAACTTTCTGAAAATGATGAGATTCGCCGAAGAAAAAACGAACTTGGCTCAAGTGCAAAAAAAAAAAAGGATCGTGAAAAATGAAGTGAGATTTATTTTTCTGTGAAAAAAATACTTTTTTATTTATTCCAAAATAAAAAAATCCTAAAACAAAATTACAATTATCCACGATAATTTTTCAAATATTTTAGGTAGGATTATTCATGAGTACGGAGAATCTATCTAATTATTTGTTTAAAATTGATCAAACCCGATTATATTGATTGTAGACTCGATGGATACTCAGATATAATTGGGTCAGATCCAATTAAACTTGACTTTAATTGGTACTAGGATTGCGAAACTAAAACCAATCAAGTTATTTTATTAGTTTAATATTAATTTAAAACAATAAATCTAATAATATATATACATTTTTATCTTTCTTACTTAAAAGTCTTCTAAATTACTATAGTTATTGGAGTTTGAATTGATGATGTAGTGATTTCTTTTTATTAATATTATCATTATATATTTATAGTATTTAGAAATTTTTTTTTAATTTTTTCAATTTTTTATGAATTTTATTTTTAATCAGGTTTAAACCAATTCAATACGGATTTAATCGGTTCAAAATGGTTCGGATCTATTCACAAAAAATTTTAAATTCAAACCGATTTGAACCAATTAAAATTTAATTAGTTCGCTTCTCATTTTCTTTTAAATGAACCAATTCAATCTGTAAAATGGTCCAAAAATTGTTGGGCCAACCGTGGAGAGTTCTCGACCACCGGGGAGAAGATCACATCCAACTTAAAGGTCTCTCATTTTAAAAACTCCTCACTCTGTAGTAAGTTAATGGGTCTCAAATACCGCGCGACACAGACCACTTGTTGGGCCAACCGTGGAGAGCTATCGACCACCGGAGAGATTTCGGAGAGAAATCAAGTGATATAGCATAAGATAAGAAGACACCACATCCAACTCAAAACCTTAAGATAGTAAGTTAATCTATCTCTCATCTTATAAACTCCTTACTCTTTTTTACTTTTTTTTTATGTAGAACTAATTTCATATATTTCTCATACTTACAACATTAACAAAAATTTAGTTATTTTGTACTTTAAAGATATATTTTAAGAGAATAATAATAAAATATTTTTAAAATATATTCTTAAAACACATATTAACAAAATTTATGGTCCAGATTATTTTGAGGTTAGGTGAAGGAAGGCAAATCTTTGCTTCCAGAGTAATAACTAATAAATAACGAAAATTTTATTGTATCACAATGTTTTTATACATTTTATATTTTTTGGTTAATAAATACATTTTATAATAAAAAATATATTCATGAGCGAAATAGATATAAAATATAGAAAAAATGACAAATTAATCTTTAATTTTTTAATTCGTGAATATTTTAAGTTTTTTAGAATTTAAAAATATATTTAATTTTTTAACTTTTTTAAAATTTGGACACATCAATTTTTGAGTCTACTTTATTTCATTTTAAAAACTCTCATGTATATGTCTGTATTAATCATGTCAGTACAATATGAGTTATGTTTAATTTTTTTGTTAAGTCTAACATATGAAGAATCGATATATTCAAATTTAAAAAAAATTCAAAAATTTAAATATATTAAATTATCAAAAATTTAAATATTTATAGATAAAAAAAATTAAAGATTTGTTTGTTTTTTTCTCTAAAATATATATACAAAAAAGTGTATATAACAACTTAACAAGACGATCAATAATTAATAAGTATTTTAATTAAAATGGTAAAGACGGCTGAGAGAAAGGCTGCAAGGGCGTACGAACGTATTTAGCAAAGTTGAGGGATTTGGTGTTGATGGGAAAACTCTTGATTGAGATTGTTTGTTTATGGATTTTTTTTTCCCCCATTTTTTATGAAATGTTTATAGAGTAGTAAACTATTAATGACTAAAGTCGCCAAAAAACTATTAATGACTAAGGGAAAACAAAAAGTCAAAAACTCAGTCACGCTCTGTCTCTTATAAAGTTTTTTTTTCTTTTGTCTTTTTTTTTAAATTTAAGTAAAAACATTTAAAAATTATTGACTAAGAGAATAAAAATACAAAATTTATTTTTCTAATAAGTAAATAACAATAGTAATCTTAAAGAATATTGTTAAATTTTAGAAAATTCAGCATCTGTTTTTTTCTCACCCTCAGAACGACAACTTCGATACTTCTCTCAATCTCTTTTTCAAAATTTTTATTTTGAAATATGATTATTTTTTAAAAATTAAATTGGGTGCCATCGTTCCACGACGAATTTGCCCTGATTTTGAGACAATTACCAAGTGCCACCGTTCAATTCATTTTTTTAAAATTATTTTATCACAATTTACACAAATTTAATTTTGAAATGGACAAGACCATGGTATAATTCCAGTTTGTGGGAATATATATATATATATATATATATATATATATATATATATATATATATATATATATAAAGAGTAATGTTAGAGAGTAATTAGAATTTATTAGTTTTGGTCATCACTCAGTTATTAATTTATTTTTAGTCTAATAATCTAACAACATACTTTTAAATATTAATAGTTATCTGACAACCAAAAATAATAATTAAATTTTTATAATTAAATACAGAACAAAATAAAATATTAAAAATATGACACAAGAATATATTTTAATGTTATTTAGCACAAATTGGTCATACATTTTTTTTATGGAAATAATTTAACCAATTGAAAGATTTGATTGTTCATTTTAACTCTTTTCATCAAGTATACTAATTGTTATTTTTACATAAATGCAAAAGAAAGGAAAATATTACAATGCATTTGATAGAATTTAAAAAAGAGTAAATAGTCATTTTTGATCATGAAAGATTTGAACGCTAAACTAATTATAAAAAAATTAAATAAACTTTGTATTCATTAAAGATAAATTATGTTTGACAAAAATATCCAATCACTAAAATTTTGTTAACTCCATTTAAAAAACATGTTAAATTTTAAAATTAGCCTTATTATCAATCATCTTCAACCTTCGTCCCCTGTTATACCTCCTTTATTTCTTCTTATTTCTCCTCTTCCATTACAGAAAAATAAAGAACCCTAAACCCAAATCTGTCTCCTTTTCAAATTCGTCCACCTCCCTCCCTTTTATTCTTTTATTTTTTAGAATCATTCATAGTAATTACAACTTAATTGGTTATAAGAAGCATAATTTAAAATCAAGAGAAGGAAGCAGAGAAGCTTTAGCATTAGCAATGGCCCCCAAAGTTTTGAAAATCGGATCGATCATCAAATCACTTTAGTTACTAATTCATTAATTTACTAGTCTAATCGATTCAACCGTAGTTCAATTGGAATGGCCATTTTATAATAAAATAATAAACAAAATATAAATAAACATACTAAAACAAAATTATAATTTAATATAAATATTAAAATATCATCCAACTTTTAAAAAAATATATGAAAGATTAATAATTTACAAACACAACACAATCAAACCGAAACAAAATTTAATAAGGATAAACTAAAGCACAAACACAATACAATTCCAGTAGCACAACATTACGCAAAAAAAAAAAAAGAGCACAAAACACAGTACAATTAAGCACAAACACAACACAAATCCTAAATCCTATAAATTTGTTACGAGGACAAATACAACAAAATATATGAAAGATAAATAATCTATAAATGGATAAAGTATATTTTTTTTTGAAGTTTGACAAAAATTTTAAAAATATTCCTAAATTTTATTTTGTTTCAATTTTATCTTAAAAGTTTTCAATTTGCATCAAATATATTCCCGATAGTTAAATTTTCAAAAAATTTAAGATCAATTCAACAACAATGCATAACAATTATATTTGATTTGCTTGTGTTGAAGGTTGTTCTTATGAAATTGTAGTTGAATTAGTCCTAAATTTTTTAAAAAATTAGCCGTTAGGGATATATTTGATGCCAATAGAAAACTTGTGGGACAAAATTAAAATAAAATAAAATTTATAAATATTTTTAAAATTTTTTGCCAAACTTCAAGAACAAAAAGTATGCTTTACCCTTTATAAATTTGTAGGATGAAATGATGAACAAAAGCACAATGACAGCACAAACAAAGATTAATGAGAATGAACTAAAGTACAAACACAGCACAATTAAGCCCAATAAAAACACAAGTCAGCACAATTCCAGCAGCACAGTACCAGCAAAAAAATCACAAAACATAAAACATAAAACAACAACATAGTAGAGCAGCCAGAGCTAATCAATAATCCATTAATGATTCAATAAAAGTACAAAATATTCAATAGTTATTCAATAATTAATATGATTTCTGAATAGAGCATAAAAAACAAAGAACAAGTAGTAAGCAGTGATCACAGAACTTTGTTCTGAGCAGTCTGGAGAGAGTATGACGGAGAGAGGTTGAGCGCGATGGACGACGATGACAAATGATGGCGAGCACGATGGTGACTAGACGACGACGAGCAGACGACGACCACACCATTGGTAGATGAGGAAACAGGTTGGAGACTTGGAGCAACATAACTAGACGAGGACCGAACCTCCTGAGCGCAATGGACGGCGGCGAAAGGGTGGCTGAGTAGACAAAGATATCGGTGACATCGAACAAGGGTTGGAGACTTGGAGCACGAGGGAAAAACTATTAGACAACTAAGCTGTGGAGTCATATGTTCAACCCCATAACTTCTGGCTGCTTAAGGCTATTGTAGTTTCTAACAAGTCCACATTCATGAGAAATAAGTACTTGTCCTTATTGAAAAATTTTTAAAATTAGTTTTTATAGTTGGGGATCAACATGTTTGGCTTGTGTTGCAATGGTTTTGTGCTAGATTCATGTTATGATACTAACGAAGTAGATGACATACTAATATTGTTGTACATCTAGCCATGGAAAAAATGCCATGGTTAACTCCCATCCTCATACACGTTGCTCCTAACACTATTTATTTTACTAACTCGAAAGTAGAACCACAATTTCTTATATAAATGTTTTCATTATCCAATAAATTAAATATGCATCTAATTAGAAAGCTTAAAAATTTCAAGTTAAGTCATTAGAAAATTATAGACAAATTACAATAGCGCACGTTAGGAGTATGTTAGATGACATACACAATTGAAGGTTTTATAGGCCTTGAGAGGAGGTTTTTGAATCAAAGCACTCTTTTCAAATTTATTCGCGTTACTGATTAAGTAGGAGATTTTTTCGATTTAGTCTCTTGCAATTACAGAAGATAAAAGAGGAAATAGTAAAGAGAACGACACCGACCAATATCCTGGTTCAACCTCAAAGTGTAGCGAAATCTACATCCAGTCTCTACCATAATGATAGTAGAATTTCACTATATCCAATTCAAGATTACAATCACCAATGCCAAGACAAAGACTAAGACAAAAACAAAGACGAACAAACCAAACTGGTTCAACGCCAAGACAAACAAAGCACTACACCATGCTTCACAAACTAACTCATAGACCAAACAAACTCTCCAAAATAGAACAAACCAATACTGGAACAAACTGAAATTGTGTTGTTTTTCTTCCTAATTTATGACTTGTCACTCATAGGATTTTTTAAAATGTTCTTTCAAAAGATCATATGCATTTTCTTAGTACTAGGAATACTCAAAAATTGAATATCAAATACAAACAAAAGTGAAGAAGAAAGACACTCAATTGTGCAGTGTTTGATTTCTGAATCGTTCTCCTTGTTCTTCTTCTTATATCGAAAAATAGTCTTTAGCTAGCCGTTGTAGCTGATTGGGTCATTATTAATGACATGATTTATTTTCTTCTATCGCTAGCAGCTACCTTTCCAAGTGCTCTTCAAATCTTGCTCATAATGTTTGATTATTTTCAAATATGTCTCAATTGAAGCAATGTGCTCAACTATCTATTGCTTGCTGTCCATAATCATCACTATTATTATATGTTTCCTTTTCCATTTTTGGCAACATCAATCTCTTCCAATTTGACACCAAATAAGCATTTATATCAATTTCAAAGCTGAAATTTTATAACATATTAAGTCAAGTCATTAATCAATTAATTGATATAATTAATTAAATATTTATCACCACAAATAATTGTAAGATTGTTTTTAGACTCAATAATCTTTCCTTAGATGACAGATATTTTAAAATAGAGAGCATTTAAAGAGAATTAACAAGAATAGGATTAACTTCTCTTTTATGCACAAAAAAGGTCTTCCCCTGAATCCAAAAATTAAAGCTCCCCCTGAATTATGCTATGGGTCTTTAAGCTGAAATATTAGAGTGCAGCAGAGAACAAGTAAGCAACTAACAATGATAGTTATATGATATAGTGAAAAAGATATTGTAGTCAATAAACCAAGTCTTAAACCACAAGACAACAACATAAACTTTAATAAACCAAGTCTTAGAACATAGACCACAAGTTTAGTAAACATAACCAAAAAATAAACTATAAATCATAGTTTCTCTCTATTCCTATTACTCCCCCTTTTGTCATCAAGGGAGCAAATGAATCACCTGCAATAATAGGTTAGAAATCACAAGATAAAATAGAAGCAAATAAGTATTTAAAGTCTACAGTCATCCAAAATGTCTTAAGAAATAGAAGAAAATAGCAAATTAGTGACTAGTATCACTAAGCATTAGAACTGGCAAAATATTCTTCTCCCTCAGCATCCTCATCATCAGAAAAATAGTGCTTAGAGGCAAGATCATCGATGTACTGCTTCAGAATATCAATCCAACCGTTAGTTATCATTAGGTTAAACTCAACAATGTGGTTTAAATGTAGAGGTAGTGGAAAGGAGGACATTTACTTATCAAAAAGAAAAGAAAAGATATGACCTGAAAGAAGGAAAAGGATATAATATGAAATAAAGAAATGATATGATTTGCAAGAGATAACATGATTTTAAAGAGATATGATGATGTGAACAGAATAGGAAAGTTTTTAAGAGGAAAAAATTAAATAAAAAAGTATTCAGAACAAAATTAAACCCCAAAACGAATTTCACAAATACAATTATTAACAAGTTACAGTACATATGATCTAGACCATAAGCCAATCTTTCTTTAGTGGATGATAAGCCAGTATCATTTGTAAAAAATCCCCTATCTATCTGTAACACAAAACTAAAAACACAATGATAGATTAGAAAACAAACTTAAATTAGAAAAATAAATGATTCCTAGAGCAGTTTTAAGTTTAAAAAACCTCTCATCAACTAATCATTTGGTAAAAATATCAGCTAGCTGATCCTCAAACTTAACAAATTGAATATCAATATTTCTATTGTGGACATGTTCTCAAATAGAGTGATATTAACTTCAATGTGTTTTGTTCTAGAGTACAAATCTAAATTTTTTGAAATGTTAATGGTACTCATGTTGTCACACATCAAAGGAATATTAGATACATTCAATTTGTAGTCAGCTAATTGAGTTTTTAACCAAAGAAGTTGACAATAACATAGAGAGGCAGCGATATACTCAGATTTAGTAGTGGACAGCACTATTATCCTTTGTTTCTTGCTGGTCCATACATTCAAAGCATTTCTAATGGTGCAACAAAGACCACTGGTGCTTCTCCTATCTACTCAGTCACATGCAAAATCAGTATCTGAATATCCAATCAAATTCAAAAATTCATATTTGAAATACCATAACCCATAATTGGTAGTGCCTAGGATGTAGCGAATGATTCTCTTCACTGCATTCATGTGAGAATCTTTGGGTTGGGATTAAAATATTAAACAAAATCCCACGCTAAATATTATATTAGGTCTTGAGGCTGTTAGGTACATAAGTGAGCTTATCATTCCTCGATATCTTGTATCATCAACATCCTTTCTATTCTCATCTTTATCTACCTAGAGGGATGCATGATGGTGCTCATCGGCTTAGTAAGTTCTATTCCAAACTTATTTACTAACTCTTTAGCATATATTTTTTTATGAACAAAGATTCCATCCTTCATTTGTTTGGTTTACAGTCCAAGAAAGAAGGTTAGTTCGCCTATGAGGCTCATATCAAATTCACTTATCATTAAGCTTGCAAATTTTGCACAAAAAAAATTCAACATATACTTGGACTAAAATGAAATTATCATTTGAATTCTTTATAAATAGAATAGTGTCCGTTGTACTCCTTTGAAAATCATTTTTAAGTAAAAAGGAACTAAGTCTCTCATACCAAGTTCTAAGAGCCTGTCTCAATTCATAAAGAGCCTTAACTAGTTTGAAAACATGATTAAGAAATATTTTATTTTCAAAATCAGGGGGTTGTTCAACATAGACCTATCTATCTATAATTCTATTTAAAAAGTACATTTTTCGTTCATTTGAAACAATTTGAATCCGCGATATGTGACATAGGCAGGTAGCAATCTAATAGCCTCCATTTTGGTTACCGGAGCAAATAATTCATCAAAATCGATTCTTTCTTCTTGATCAAATCCCTGAAATTCCAAGCCGAGCTTTGTTTCTAGCTATTGTTCCATTTTCTCCCAACTTGTTTATGAAAATTCATCTAGTTTTAGTCACTTTCTTTTCAGTTGGTGTAGGCACCAGCGTCCATACTTAGTTTTTTTGAAATTGTTATAGTTCTTCTTCCATTGTTTTTGCCTAAAATGGATCATCAGGAACTTTTTCAATGTTGTTAGGTTCAATAGTTGAGGTTAAGGCCATATTGCTTGAATTTAGATTTTTTAGTTTTTCCATTGATGAATCTCCAATAATAAATTCATGAGGATAATTTAGGTGTGATCTCCATTCTCTAGGTTTACTTTGTGTGCTGGTTGTTCCAGAGTCAGAAGCATCATTATTTCCTTTTGTTCCAGTGGTATCAATAGGAATAACAGGAGATGAAATAGAATTATCTCCTACAGAATATTCTTGAAAAGTTTCTGGAGCAAGAATAGTAAAAATATCAGTAGAAATAGCAGGAGAGAAAATAAAATTGTCTCTTGCAGAACGTTTTTGGGCAGTTTTTGGAGCAAAAACTTGTTCTGAATTTGTGATGACTTGAGTAGTTTTAATACTTGGAATATCTGCATAATCATCTTTAAGAACACTAGATGAAGCATTAGTATCAACAAAGGCAACATGCATAGTCTCCTCAATAGTTTTAGTAGTTTTAATATAAATCCTATAGGCCTTGCTAGAAGTAGAGTAACTAATAAAAGTTCTTTCCTATGATTTTGAATCAAATTTTTCTAGATTTTCTTTGATATCTAAAACAAAATATTTTGTTCCAAAAATATGAAAATAGTACAAAGTAGGGGGAGTTCTTTTCCATAGTTAATAAGGTGTCTTTTTCAAGAATTTTTTAATCATGATTCGGTTCAAAATGTAGCAAGCTATGTTAACAGCTTTAGTCTATAAAAATTTGCGACGTTTATTCTCACATGGTATGACTCTAGCCATCTCTTGGAGACTCCTATTTCTCCTTTTCACAATTTCATTTTGTTGAGCAGTTCTTGAAAAAGAGAAATAATGTGAAATTCCATTTTGATCATAAAAAGTTTCAAAAATATAGTTTTCAAATTATTTTTCATGGTCACTTTTAATAGAAATAATTTTACAATTTTTTTCATTTTAAACTTTTTTACTGAATTTTTTAAAAACATGGAAAGCATCATTCTTATGAGTAAGAAAGAAAATCCAACCATACATTGTGTAGTCATCCACAATAACTAAGCCATAGAATTTTTCACCCAAACTTTGAGTTCTAGTAAGACTAAAAAGATCAATATGCAAAAGTTTCAAAACTCTTTTAGTTGAGACATCTTCCTTAGTTTTAAAAAAGAATTTTGTTTCTTTACCCATTTGACAAGTATCACAAATAATACCTTTGTCAAATTTGATATTAGGAATGCCTTTAACTAAATTTCTTTTGATTAATTTTAAAATTTAAAATATGTTAGTATGTCCCAATTTTTTATGCCAAATTTATTTTTCAAAATCAAAATAAGAGAATATTTTATATTTTCATTTTTCAAATTATTTAGGGTGAGACCATACACATTATCATATTTTTTTGCTATAAATAAGATAGATTTAGTTTTTCATTAAAAATTTTACATTCAAAACAGTTGAAAAAGATTAATATCCAAGATCACATAGTTGACTAATACTAATTAAATTATATTTTAAACCATCAACTAAAAGAATATTGTCTATAAAAGTTGAGAAATTTTTACTGACTTTTTCGATGGCAATTATCTTACCCTTGCCATCATCATCGAAAGTGACGAATCTACCATCATATTCATTAAGCTTGATGAAGACAGTAGAGTTCTCTATCATGTGTCATGAGCATCCACTGTCCATGTACCACATAGCTTTCTTTCTTTTGGATGTTAGGCAAATCTACATAAGCTTTAAGAAGACTTAGGTATTCAAGTTAATTTGGATCCTTTGATATGAATTTTCCTTGATTGTCTAAGGTCATTGTAATCCATCACAATAGTGTAAAATTTATCTCCATACTTCTTTAAAGAAATGGAGCATTGCTTATGAGTATGTCCATGTCTATTACATCTATAACAAACATTTTTCTTTGCTAAATTTGGAGAGTAGTGTGAATTTTTTTTGTGAAATGTGTCTTTAAACGGATAAAATTTTATCCAAGTTATTGGATCCTTAAACAAATTTTAATAAATCATAATTCAAAAACTTTATGGTTTCATTCAGTTTCTTATTTTCAGCAATAGCCTTAGCAAGATTAGATGCAAATTTTTTTGTAAACTCAGAATTTCAGTTTTCAAATCATCAATTTCTTTTTTCAATACATCATTCTCATTTTTCAAATTCACAACAGATATATTGTCATAAGAATCTAATTTTGTTTTCAAAAAAGACATCTGATATCTCAAAGCTTCGGCTTCTTTCTTATATTTAGAATATTTGGATAAAAGTTTACTAGATTATGAGTTAAATTATCAATAATATCATACAATTCTTAAGTAGTATAATCATAAAGATTCACCTCATTATTGGATTCCTTGTCCTTAGCCATAAAATAGATGTGTGTTCTTTGTTCATCTTCATTAGATGTATTATTTTTTAAATCTTCCCAAAATATCATCAAAATTTTTTTCTTTCTCCTCTTGCTTTTTTCTTTTCGTTCAACATTGGACATTCAGATTTGAAGTATCCTGGTTCTTTGCAGTAGAGGCAGTTCCCTTTGTTATTTTTCTTCTTGTCTTCCTTAAACGAAGAGCCTATTTTTCTACCTTTATATCTCATCATTTTTCTCAACCTTATTGCAAAGAAAACTATTTCATCATCGCTGAAAAATTTCTCATCTGATTCGGTTTCAATCTTCAACTTCAAAGCCACATTTTTCTTCTTGTTTTCTATCTTCAAATGAGTGGTTTCATATGCTAGTAATTTTTTTCTTAACTCATCATAAATAATTTTGTTAAGATAATTTTTTTCTTGTATTGTAGTAGCTTTTGTCTCTCACTATTTTGTGAGACTTCTCAAAATTTTCCTAACCAACTCTTTTTTAGTGAATTGTTTCTCCAGTGCATTGAGTCAATTGATTATAATTGAAAATTTTTCAAATATTTCATCTATAGACTCTTTTTCTTTCATGAAAAATAGCTCATAGTCTTTCGTTAGCATATCGATTTTGGTTTCTCTCATTTGATTTGTTCTTTCATGAGTGACTTCAAGTTTCTGTCATATTTCCTTAGCAGTTTTGCATCTGGAGACTTTTTTGTACTCTTCAAAGCTTATTGCAACAATGCATCGTATTCACTGCTTTGACATTTGACTCCACCGTTTTCTTTTCTTCTTCTGTCCATTCTCCATCTTTTTTTGGAACGACTTGTCCTTTAGGTGTTAGCTTAGTTGGAATCTTAGGTCCATTCATAATCTGTAACTTGAATGAAGATCCTCATTCTCTCCTTCCAGTATGAGTAATTAGTTCCATTAAAATAGGGAGGGCGATAATAGGATTGACATTCGATTAGACTGAAAGAGACTTGATTGGTTGCCATGGATCTTTTCTCCAAGTTGTTAAGCTTGACTCCTAAAGCCTAAACTCTAATACCAATTAAAGATTTTATAGGTCTTGAGAAAGGGGGCTTTGAATCAAGACACTCTTTTGAAATTTATTCGCGTTATTGATTAAGCAGGAGATTTTTTCGGTTTAACCTTTTGCAACTGCAGAAGATAAAAGAGGAAAGAGTGAAGACAATGACACCAGCAAGCAGTATCTTAGTTCAACCTTGAGGTATAGTGAGGTTTACGTCCAGTCTCCACCATAATGATAGTGAAATTTCACTATATCTAATTCAAGATTACAATCACCAATGCCAAGAGCAAGACCAAGAAAAAATAAAGGCGAACAAACGAAACTGGTTTAACACCAAGACAAGAAAAGCACTACACCGTACTTCACAAACTGATTTCTAGACCAAACAAACTCTTCAAAACAGAATAAATCAAGACTGGAACAAATTAAAACGATGTTGTGTTTTCTTCCTAATTTATGACTTATCACTCATAGGCTTTTTGAAAATGTTCTCTCAAAAGATCGCATGCATTATTCTCAATACTAGGAAGACTAAAAAACTGAATATCAAATACAAACAAAAGTGAAGAAGAAAGATACTTAATTATGCAGTGTTTGATTTTTGAATCATTCTCCTTGAGTTGCTTAAAACCTTGTTCTTCTTCTTATATTGAAAACTAACCTTTAGCTAGCCGTTGCAGCTGATTGGGTCATTATTAATGACGTGATTTATTTTCTTCTATAACAACCAGCTACATTTCCAAGTTCTCTTCAAAACTTGCTTATAATGTTTGTTTATTTTCAAATGTGTTCCAATTGAAGCAATGTGCTCAACTATCCATAGCTTGCTGTCCATAATCATCATTATTGTTATATGTTTTTTTTTTTCATTTTTGGCAACAGTAATTGATGAACGGATTTTTGCTAGTAAAGAATTCACAATAAATTCTTGTTGCAAGTATAGTTTCTAAACCAAAAAGAATTATTTCATACAAAAAAAATTGTTTGTCACTAAAGTAAACCCAATAAAAATAATAAACCGAAATATTTAAATCTCGGATCGTCTCTCAAGGAATTGCAGGGAGGTGTAGTTATTATTGGTTATGGAAAAGTATCTTTTTGGGTTTTCGAAATAAGGAGTAATGAAATAAAATGGCAAGGAAGTAAATTAATATTTAAGAAAACTCTTGGCAAGGTATGAGAACTAGAAGTCCTATCCTAGTTATCCTTATCAATCGAGAATTGTTCATTGCTCCCACTTAGTTAATCCTCTAACTATGAAGGAAGGTCAAGTGGATAAATCAATTTGATTCCTCAAGTCCTAGTCAACTCCCAAGGACAGACTAGAGTTAGTAGAATTAAAGTCAATTATCAACTTTCAATTATCAATCAACAAAGGAGTTTGATAACTCAAGCGTCTCCAATTACTCAACCAAAGCTAAGAATGTAAAAGCTAATTAAAATCATAAATATGAAATACCTCAAATTACATTAAATAAAGAAATCAAATCTAACATGGAGTTCATAAACCAAATTGGGAAAATAAACAAATCAACAAGAGAAATAAGTAAACTAAAGTGCTAGACTAAATAAGAGTAGAAGAGAAACTAAATTAAAGGAACATTGAACCTGGAATTGAGAAGAAATAAACCTAAAACTAAGAGAAATCCTAAAACCTAGAGAGAGGAGAGAACCTCTCTCTCTAGAAAACTACATCTAAACCTAAAATTGTGAATAATGAGAAGTTGTGTGTTGAGTCTCTGCTTGTCCCCTGGCTTTAGTCTACGTTTCTGGGCCAAAAACTGGGTCCAAACTCAGCCCAAAATCGCTCCCAGCGTTTTCTGCGATTTTTGCAGGTAGCGCATGTCACGCATACGCGTGATGCGTATGCGTCGATTGACAAAAATCCTGGTCATACGTACGCGTCGCTTGTTGACGAACGGATTTTTGCTAGTAAAGAATTTCACAAAAGTAATCACATTGCAAGTATAGTTTCTAAACCAACAAAGAATCCTTTCATACAAAAATTTGTTTGTCACTAAAGCAAACCCAATAAAAATAAACCGAAGTATTTAAACCTCGGGTCGTCTCTCAAGGAATTGCAGGGAGGTGTATTTATTATTGGTTATGGAAGATTATCTTTTTGGGTTTTTTGAATTAAGGAACATGGAAATAAAATAACAAGAAAGTAAATTAATATTTAAGAAAACTCTTGGCAAGGTATGAGAACTAGACGTCCTATCCTAGTTATCCTTATCAATTGTGATGAGAATTGTTCATTGCTCCCACTTGGTTAACCTCTACTATGAAGACAAGTCAAATGGATAAATCAATATGAATCCTCAAGTCCTAGTCAACTCCCAAGGAAAAGACTAGAGTTAGTAGAGGATTCATAGTAGTAAGAGAAATAAAAACTAATAGAAATTAATGAAAATAAACTCCTAAAACTAAAAATACTAACAGAGAAACGAAAAGCAAAATTATTTACAATAACCGATAATAAGGCACACATTTGCAATTCCCCGGCAACAGCGCCATTTTGATGAACGGATAAAGAATTCACAATAAATTTCCATTGCAAGTATAGTTTCTAAACTAACAAGAATCCTTTCATACAAAAAATTGTTTGTCACTAAAGCAAACCCAATAAAAATAATAAACCGAAGTATTTAAACCTCAGGTCGTCTCTCAAGGAATTGCAGGGAGGTGTAGTTATTATTGGTTATGAAAAAGTATCTTTTTGGGTTTTTGAAATAAGGAGTAATGAAATAAAATGGCAAGGAAGTAAATTAATATTTAAGAAAACTCTTGGCAAGGTATGAGAACTAGAAGTCCTATCCTAGTTATCCTTATCAATTGTGATGAGAATTGTTCATTGTTCCCACTTAGTTAATCCTCTAACTATGAAGGAAGGTCAAGTGGATAAATCAATTTGATTCCTCAAGTCCTAGTCAACTCCCAAGGAAAGACTAGAGTTAGTGGAATTCAAGTCAATTAGCAACTTTCAATTATCAATCAACAAAGGAGTTTGATAACTCAAGAGTTTCTAATTACTCAACCAAAGCTAAGAATGTAAAAAGCTAAATTAAAATCATAAATCTGAAATACCTCAAATTGCATTAAATAATGAAATTAAATCTAACATGGAGTTCATAGACCAAATTGGGAAAATAAATAAATCAACAAGAGAAATAAGTAAACTAAAGTGCTAGACTAAATAAGAGTAGAAGAGAAACTAAATTAAAGGAACATTGAACGTGGATTTGAAAAGAAATAAACCTAAAACTAAGAGAAATCCTAAAACCTAGAGAGAGGAGAGAGCCTCTCTCTCTAGAAAACTATATCTAAAACCTAAAATTGTAAATTATTGTTGTGTATCAATGTGTGTTGAGTCTCTGCTTGTCCCCTGACTTTAGTTTGCATTTCTGGGCCAAAAACTGGGTCCAAACACAGCCTAAAATTGCCCCCAACGTTTTCTGCGATTCCTGCAGGTAGCGCATGTCACGCATACGCGTCAGTCACGCGTACACGTCGATTGACAAAAATCCTGGTCACGCGTACGCGTCGCTTGTCTTCTACGCTAGTCAGGCGTACGCGTCAGGTACGCGCACGCGTCGATCCTCACTTGTGGTCTCCTTTATTTCTTGTGTTCCTTCCATTTTGCAAGCTTCCTTTCTATCCTCTAAGCCATTCCTGCTCCATAAAGCCTGCAAACACTTAACACACAGATCACGGCATCGAATGGTAATGAGAGAGGATTAATAATTAACAATTTTTAGGCCAAAGAAGCATGTTTTCAATCATAGCACAAAATTAGGAAGGAATTGTAAAACCATGCAAATTATATGAATAAGTGAGTAAAGAATTGATAAAAACCACTCAAATTAGCACAAGATAAACCATAAAATAGTGGTTTATCAATCTCCCCACACTTAAACATTAGTATGTTCTCATGCTAAGCTCAAGGAGATAGAAAGAATGAATGGGGGAAAGTAAGACTCACGAGATACAACCTATGAATGCAACTATATGCTGAGATGTTTCTGTCTACTTGGTTAAAAGCAAATAAGTTCTTCAAGACAAACATAAATCAGATTCCACTAATTTAAATCATACAGTAAAAGACAAGTAAACTTGTAGGAAGACAGCTTATGAAAGTAGGAAACATAGAATCAGGCATTGAACCCTTACTGGTAGTGTATATCACTCCAATCTCTAGTGTCTAGGGTTAATCACTCTACTCTTCTCTAGTCATGCTTTCTAGACTTTGTTCTTCATCTAACCAATCAACAAAAATTTAGTATACCAATGCAAACATCATGAGGTCTTTTCAAGGTTGTAATGGGGCTAAGGTAGGGGTGAGGATATATGTATGGTCAAGTGAGCTATAATATAAATCTTTGACCAACCTAAGCTCTCACCAAACATACACACACTCTATGTAATTCTAAATTCATGCCTAGCTACCCATAATTCCCACTTTTGTATCACATATTCATGTACCACATTTTTCTTAATTTTATCACATATGCATTGATCTTTTATTTAACTTAACATTGAGATAATTTTGTCCCCTTATTTAATTACTTATTTATTTATTTGATTTTTTTTAAAGTAAACATAACATATCAATGCACATGAATTTTTAATTTTTTTCTGGCCTCACATGAGTAGGTACCCAAATTCCCAATATTTTGTCAATAAAACACAACACACTTTCATCAACCCAAGTTCCCACAGTTCCCCACACTTATTTAATACATAATCTCTATCTTAATCTAACCAAAGATTCAATTGGGGGTAATTAATTTATTTTTCCGCTTAAGGCTAGTGATGTGGTAAAATATAGAACAAATGAGAATTAAAAGGCTCAAGGTGGCTAACAAAGGTGATTGAAAGGGTAGGCTATTTGGGATAAGTAAGCTAATAACAAATGATGGCCTCAATCATATGCAAGCATGTAAATATACTAAACAATAGACATATAGAATGGAACAAAATATAGATTACAATCATAAAGAAGGAAACACACAACAATAAAATATTATGGTTAAATAGTGTAACCATGTAATCAAGCTCAAATCTCACAGGTTGTGTGTTCTTAGCTATAATTCATGTTCCAATTTACAATCTTCAAACAAGTTTAACAAAAAAGTTTTAATTTAAATTAGTGAAATGCTATAAAAAAGGGACTTGAAAGAGAAATTTATTACTTTAACCAAGTAGTAGTGAAATGTGCACAAAATCAAACAAACATGCAATCAAACATGCAAATGCAACAACTAACTTAACAAAGAAAATTAAACATTGGTGTTGAGAAGGAATTAACTAACCCACGGAAGTCGGTATCGACCTCCCCACACTTAAAGATTGCACCGTCCTCGGTGCATGCTAAGATGTGCAAGTGGACGGGTTGCTCTAACTGATGCTTTTCTCTAAAGATTGTGCAGATGGACTTGTCTGTCGTCCCATGTAAAAGTTTTTCGTTTCCCTTCTTGGTGGCCATCCTGAAAGAAAAAGGGAAGAAAAGTAGCCCAAAAACAAAGATAGAAAACAAAGAAAATATGGGTGGGTTAATGCCAAACAACGAGAGTCTCAAGTACATGGTAGCTACAACATGCAAGTGAGAAAATAGTAGAAGCACATGGCATATCATTAGTGCAAAAATTGTAACAAAGGGAAAGAGTGTTGGTAATGAAAGATAGTATAAGTTCATGTCAATGCAAAAAAAAACACAGGTATCATAAAAGATTGGCACTGACAGCTGAATAATATCACCTAACAGTGTAAACAAGTCACTAAGCACCAGAATAATACCAGAAAAGGTACAAAAGTTGAATAAGAACAGTTAACACCAATGGTAAGATAATAACTTAGAGAAGAAAATAAAAATATGCACAAAATTAAAATACAATGAATGAAAGTATGCAAATAAATTAAGTAAAATAGAATGAAAGTTAAGAAGGATAAGAAGTTAAAGAGATGAAGAAGAAGAAAGTAAGAAACGAGGGAGAAAGAAGGAGAAAAGAGAGAAGAAAGGAGAAAGGAATGAAAAACGGGACGCGACGCGATGCGCACAGGGTACGCGTGCGCGTGAAAACTGTACTAGCCATGCGACGCGTACGCGTCTGGCACGCGCACGCGTGGGTGGTCTGAAAGTGAAAGGACGCGCACGCGTCAGAGACGCATACGTGTGAGAACCCATGCGGTTCCAGCACCATGGCATCATAACTCTCTATTCAAGCACATGTTTACGCCGATTTGCAATCCCACGCGTACGCGTCAGGGACGCTTACGCGTGGATTGACAAAAACGCAGGGGACGCGTACGCGTACAGCACGCGTACGCATGGGTTGGCTTGTGCGCCAGGCATGCCTCCCACGTCGTTCCAGCAGAACTCTCTGCCTATTTGTGCATACACATACGACGCGTGCGCGTCGATCCCTTATTTGTTTTTTTTATGCAGAATGCAGGTGATGATGCAGAAATTATGAATGAACACTGATAAAAATAAAATAAAATAAAACTAATAATAAAAATGAAAGATCATACCATGGTGGGTTGTCTCCCACCTAGCACTTTTAGTTAAAGTCCTTAAGTTGGACATCTGGTGAGCTCCTTGTCATGGTGGCTTGTGCTTGAACTCGTCTTGAAACTTCCACTAGTGCTTGGACTTCCAGTGAGTTTTAACATCTCCAGATAAATTCACCAAGCCTTGATGAAGTTCTCTACAAGCTTTGAACTCCCAAAGTAGATCCTCTTGTATGCCGGGATCCCAAATCTTGTTTCCACACCCGTCTTCAAGTTGATTATCATGATTCCATCTGGGTGGTTCAGCCTTGGAATTCTCATTTAAGCGTCCAAACATCCTCCTAGACCCATTCACTTGAGAATTATACCAACCCTTGCAAGTAGGCCTTGAGCTTCCAACCATAACGAACCTAGGATGGTGTTGCCAACCGCTAACCATCTTCCTTTTACTCTTAAAACCACAAATAGCTCTAAGTTGTCCATCCGTTTCCAGCAGACCATATTCAAGTGGAAAGGTACAGTTGAAGGATAAGAATTTTATCCACTTGAATGTTGTGTTGGATGGTAATGGCTTGGGGAAAGGTATCTCCAATGGTAGCCTTGCCAATGTATGCTTCACTTTCTTGGGCTCCTCTTTGATGGTCTCCACCTCTTGACAAGCTTCTGTAATATTAACCTCTTCCTCTAGTTTAATGGGAGAGGGTTCAATTATAGGTAGAAACTCATTAATTATTGAACATGTCTCATGATCAACTGCTTCCAAGTCTTCAACCATGATATGCCTTGGAGGTTGTACACCCTCCTCAACATCAAATTCAAACGTCTTGGAAGGAGGCTCCATGACTTGAGGTTCCCATGGAGGTTCCGCATCTCCTAAATCTTCAACCACTTCCTCTTTTTCAGTAATTTTGGCTTTCTCCACTTGCACTAGTACAAAATCTGGCTCCTCCTTGATTACTTCCACCTCTTGACAACTTTCTTCAAGGTTCTCTCCTATCTCCACCTTTTGGGCCTTCTCTTGCTTCTCTTGAAGTATGTGTGCATGAACCCGATTCATTACGTCCCTAAGATGATCCCTTCTCTCTTGTTCCATGTTAATAGCGTAATTGGGATCATGTTGCTCTTGGATTGATAGACATGGGTGAAAAGTAAGTGCACTAGAGCTTGAGGGTTAAGTATTGGGGGTAAAGGATGGATCCACACGAGATATAAAAGCTTGGAGGGTAGAGGTTAGACCAGTGAAAGCAGAGGTGAGTGTGGTTTGAAGCTCTATTTGCCCTTGGCGAATAACATTAGGGTGTTGTCATCCAGTGGAGGTTGGGGTGGATAGGAGGGTTTATTTGTTGGGAGAAAAGGCTCATAATACGGAGATGGTTCTTCTTGATAAAGGTTTGGAGATGGTGTATATTAGGGTGGTGGTTCTGAGTATGGTTCATATGGTGGTTGGTTAGGTGGATACGGATTGGGGTCATATGGTGGTGTTTGGTAGTAGGGGGATTGTGAGTATGGTGGTTCAAAGCTATGTTGAGGAGGGGGTTCATAGGTATATTGTGGTAGGTGTTGATTGTCACAAAGAGGTCCACCACAACCATTGTCTTGGTAAGCATCATAGAATGGTTGTCGATAGTGCCTTGCAGGTGGTTGTTGCCAAGAGGGTTGATCAAATCCTCGTGGCTCCTCCCATCTTTGATTGTCCCATCCTTGATCCAAGCTTTCATTGTAATCTCATCTTCCTATAACATGATTGTAACCAAACTCATAGCCAAACAGGTGAGAATTCATAGTAGTAAGAGAAATAAAAACTAATAAAAATTAATGAAAATAAACTACTAAAACTAGAAACACTAACAAAGAAACGAAGAAGCAAAATTATTCACAATATTCACAATAACCAATAATAAGGCACATGTTTGCAATTTCCCGACAACGGCGCCATTTTGACGAACGAATTTTTGCTAGTAAAGAATTTCACAAAAGTAATCACGTTGCAAGTATAGTTTCTAAACCAACAAAGAATCTTTTCGTATAAAAACTTGTTTGTCACTAAAGCAAACCAAATAAAAATAAACCAAAGTATTTAAACCTCAGGTCGTCTCTCAAGGAATTGCAGGGAGGTGTAGTTATTATTGGCTCAAGCCAACTAGCAAATTTCAATTATCAATAAACAAAGGAGTTTGATAACTCAAGAGTTTCTAATTACTCAACCAAAGCTAAGAATGTAAAAAGCTAAATTAAAATCATAAATATGAAATACCTCAAATTGCATTAAATAAAGAAATCAAATCTAACATGGAGTTCATAAACCAAATTGGAAAAATAAACAAATCAACAAGAGAAATAAGTAAACTAAAGTGCTAGACTAAATAAGAGTAGAAGAGAAACTAAATTAAAGGAACATGGAACCTGGAATTGAAAAGAAATAAACCTAAAACTAAGAGAAATCCTAAAACCTAGAGAGAGGAGAGAGCCTCTCTCTCTAGAAAACTACATCTAAAACCTAAAATTGTGAATTATTGTTGTGTATCAATGTATGTTGAGTCTCTGTTTGTGCCCTGACTTTAGTCTGCGTTTCTGGGCCGAAAACTGGGTCCAAACTCAGCCCAAAATCTCCCCCAGCATTTTCTGCCATTCCTGCAGGTAGCGCATGTCACGCGTACGCGTCAGGTATGCGCACGCGTCGTCGTGCAAACTCCAATTCATGCGTACGTGTCAGGTACGTGCACGCATCGATCCTCGCTGGTTGTCTCTTTTATTTCTTGTGTTCCTTCCATTTTTGCAAGCTTCTTTTCTATCCTCTAAGCCATTCCTGCCCCATAAAGCCTACAAACACTTAACACACAGATCACGATATCGAATGATAATGAGAGAGAATTAATAATCAACAATTTTAAGGCCAAAGAAGCATGTTTTCAATCATAGCACAAAATCAGGAAGGACTTGTAAAACCATGCAAATTATATGAATAAGTGAGTAAAGAATTGATAAAAATCACTCAAATTAGCACAAGATACACCATAAAATTGTGGTTTATCACTTGTCTTCTGCGCTAGTCACGCGTACGCATCAGGTATGCGCACGTGTCGTCGTGCAAACTCCAATTCACGCGTACGCGTCAGGTACACGCACGCGTCAGGTACGCGCACGCGTCGATCCTCGCTGGTTGTCAACTTTGTTTCTTGTGTTCCTTCCATTTTTACAGGCTTCCTTTCTATCCTCTAAGCCATTCTTGCCCCATAAAGCCTGAAAACACTTAACGCACAGATCACGGCATTGAATGGTAATGAAAGAGGATTAATAATTAACAATTTTAAGGTCAAAGAAGCATGTTTTCAATCATAGCACAAAATTAGGAAGGAAAATGTAAAACATGCGAATTATATGAATAAGTGTGAGTTTAGTGGATAAAATACACTCAATTAAGTACAAAATGTACCATGAAATAGTGGTGCATCAAATCTCCCCACACTTAAACATTAGCATGTCCTCATGCTAAGCTCAAGGAGATATAAAGAATGAATGTGGGAAAGTAAGACTCATGAGATGCAACCTATGAATGCAACTATATGCTAAGATGATTCTGTCTACTTGGTCAAAAGTAAATAAGCTCTTCAAGAGAAAAATAAACCATATTCCACTAATTCAAATCATACAATAAAAGACAAGTAAAATTGTAAGAAGATAGCTCATGAAAGCAAGGAACATAGAATCAAGCATTGAACCCTCACTGGTAGTGTATATGCACTCTAATCTCTCAAGTGTCTAGGGTTAATTCACTCTACTATTCTCTAATCATGCTTTCTAAAAATTTGTTCTTCATCTAACCAATCAACAGATATTTAGTATACAAATGCAAACATCATGAGGTCTTTTCAAGGTTGTAATGGGGTTAAGGTAAGGGTAAGGATATATGTATGGCCAAGTGAGCTATAATATGAATCTTTGACTAACTTAAGTTCTCACCTAAGCACACACACACTCTATGTAACTCTAAATTCATGTCTAGCTACCCATAATTTCCACTTTTATATTACATACTCATGTACCAAATATTTCTTTAGTTTGATCACATATGCATTGATCTTTTATTAAACGTAACATTGGGGTAATTTTGTCCCCTTATTTATTTATTTACTTATTTATTTGAATATTTTTTTTGAACATGAAAGCAAACATAACATTTCAATGCATATGGTTTTTCTTATCTCACATGAGTAGGCACCCAAATTCCCAATATTTAAATAAAGTAGAAACATAACACATTCCCTATTAACCCAGGTTTTCCACAATTCCCTACACTTAGTTGACACACTATCTTAAGCTAACCAAAGATTCAAATCAGGTAATTAATTGTTTTTCTGCTTAAGGTTAGTGATGTGGTAATATAGAGAACAAATGGGGATAAAAGGCTCAAAGTGGCAAACAAAGGTAATTGAAATGGTAGGCTATTTGGGATAAGTGAGCTAATAACAATTAATGGCCTCAATCATATGTATGCATGTAAATATACTAAACAATGGACATATAGAATGGAACAAAATATAGATTGCAATCATAGAGAAGAAAACACACAAGAATGGAATGTTATGGTTAAATAGTATAACCATGTAATTAAGCTCAAATCTCACAGGTTTGTGTGTTCTTAGCTATAATTCATGTTCCAATTTACAGTCTTCAAACAAGTTTAACACAAATTATCAATTTAAATTAGTGAAATGATATAAAAAGGGTCTTGAAAAAGAAAGTATTACTTCAACCAAATAGTAGCCAAATGCACAAAATCAAACAAACATGCAATCAAAGATGCAAATGCAACAACTAATTTAACAAAGAAAATTAAACATTGGTGTTGAGAAAGAAAATAGCTAACCCACGGAAGTCGGTATTGATCTCTCCACACTTAAAGATTGCACTGTCCTTGGTGCATGCTAAGATGTGCAAGTGGATGGGCTGCTACAACTGATGCTTTTCTCCAAATATTGTGCGTAGGAACTTATTTGTTGCCCCATGTAAAAGTTTTCCATTTTTCTTCCTCGGTGGCCATCCTGAAAGAAGAGAAAAAAGAAGAAAAGTAACCCAGAAATAAAGATAAGAAAACAAATAAAGTATGGGTGGGTTAATTCCAAATAATGAGGGTCTCAACTACATGGTAGCTACAACATGCAAGTGAAAAAACAGTAGAGGCACATGGCATATCAATAGTGCAAAAATTGCAACAAAGGGGAAGAGACAGTAGATAATGAAAGACAATATAAATTCATGTCAATGCAAAAGGAATACAGGTATCATAAAAGATTGGATTGACAGATAATTAATATCACCCATCAATATAAAACAAGGCACGAAGCAATCAGGATGTAAAAGAGATGCAATCAGTTGAATAAGAACCGTTTAACACCAATGGTAAAATAATAACTTAGAGAAGAAAATAAAAATATGCACAAAATTAAAATGCAATGAATGAAAGTATGCAAATGAATTAAGTAAAATAGAATGAAAGTGAATAAGGATGAGAAGTTAAAGAGATGAAGAAGAAGAAAGTAAGAAAAGAGGAGGAAAGAAGGAGAAATGAGAGAAGAAAGAACCAAGAATTCAAAAACGGGGCGCCACGTGCACGCGTGACATCTGAGTTGGCCATTTGACGCGTAAGCGTCGGCCACGCGTACACGGGGCTGGTTTGAAAGCGATATGATGCGCACGCGTCCCTGACGCGTACGCGTGGTTAAATTTGTGCCTCTAGCACAGTTCCAGCACGAGGGCAGCACAACTCTCGGGTCAATCACCCATTTATGCCGATTGCCATATCCACGCGTGCGCGTGCTTGACGCGTACGCGTGGATTTCCCAATTTGCAAGTGACACGCACGTGTGATGCACGCGTACGTGTGGGTCGAATTGTGCGCAGAGCACATCAGCCGCACGATTCCATCACAACTTTCTATTCGTTGGATGGGATAGCAAAACTTGGAATCGACGCCCACGCGTGGCCTACGCGCACGTGTGGGTTGCTCCTTTTTTTTTATGCAGAATGCAAAATGCAGCATGCAGATGAATATGCAGAAATTATGAATCAACACTAATAAAAATAAAATAGAATAAAACTAAGAATGAAAATGAAAGATCATACCATGGTGGGTTGTCTCCCACCTAGCACTTTTAGTTAAAATCCTTAAGTTGGACATTCGATGAGCTCCTTGTCATGGTGGCTTGTGCTTGTACTGATCTTTAAATCGCCACCAATGTTTGTAATTCCAATAGCCTCTGGGATCCCAAACTAGGAGCATAAAGCATTCAAGCAAGTTAAAGCAAGTGACAAGGCCCCAAGAGTGTTGATTGCTAGAAGGAATTCCGGGGTCCCAAACCTTGCTTTTGCACCCGTCTTCTTGTTGATCATTATTGTTCCAACCGGGTGGCAAGCAATCTGAATTCTCTCTAAAGCCTCCAAACAACTTCCTAGACCCGTTCAATCGAGCTCTACACCAATCCTTGCATTTCAACTTGGAGCATGCAACCATATTGAACCTTGCATGACAACTCCTACCACTAACCATCTCCCTCTTACTCTTAAAGCTACAAAGAGCTCTAAGCTGACCATCTGTCTCAAGTAAACCATATTCAAGTGGAATGAGAAAGCTAAGGGATATGAATTTTACCCACTTGAATTTTGTGAAGGATGATGGTGACTTAAGTGGAGAGGTCTCCAGCAACTTTGGCAAAGTGATATCAAGCTCCACTCCCTTGTGTTCTTTCTTGACAACTCCCAACTCTTTGCAAGCTTCTTCAATATCAACATCTTCCTCTTGGTAGCTTTCTTCCAATTCAATCTTTTCTTCATTGCTCACCAAGGGCATGGGAGGTTATGCTTCTTCTTCTTTAATCTCCATGTCAAGTCCAATGGGAGAGGATTCAATTGTAGATAAGGATTTATCAATGATTGAATTCATCTCTTGATCAACCTCTTCAAAGTCTTCAACCATGGTATGCCTTGGAGGTTGTACACCCTCCTCAATATCAAATTCAAATGTCTTGGACGGAGGCTCTATGACTTGAGTTTCCTATGGAGGTTCCGCATCTCCCAAGTCTTTAACAACTTCCTCTTCTTCTATAATTTCGGCTTCCTCCACTTGTTCCAGTACAAAGTCATGCTCCTCACTGTCCACCGGAGTTTCTAGTGTCTCCTTCATGCTACGTTCTTCATTAGATTCTTCACATGAAGCCATGGGAGTTCTTTGAGTGTCCAAACGTTGGGAAGCGAATCGATTTATCACTCACTCCAATTGATGAAGGGTTGCATGAAATTGGTTCACTGTTTTCTTGAGACGATCCCTTGACTCCTGTTCCTCTTGGACAACACGATTAGGATCATAAGGCTCTTGGATTAATGGATATGGACATGGTGGGTATGGAGGTGGTGGTTCTTGAGAGTAATTGGGTTAGAAGTGGGGTGACTCTATGTATGGCTCATATATATGGTTCATAGGGTGGTTGGTATGGTGGATAAGGGTTAGGGTCATATGGAGGTGAATGGTGGAAAGGGACTTGTGAGTATGGTGGTTTAAAACTATGTTGAGGAGGGGGTTCATAGGCATATGGTGGGGCTTGTTGGTAACTACAAGGGGGTCCATCATATCCATCATCTCGGTAAACACCCTGGAATGGCTCTTGACCATAGTAATTTGGTGGAGGTTGGTTGTCACAAAAGGGTCCACCATAACTATTGTCTTGGAATGCATCGTAGAATGGTCGTTGCCCATGGCACCTTGGAGGAGGTTGTTGCCGAAAGGGTTGATCAAATCCTTGTGGCTCCTCCCATCTTTGATTATTCCGACCTTGATGTATGTTCTCATTATAGCGTCCATTCCTTGCAACATAATTGGAACCAAACTCATAGCGAAAGGGGTGAGAATTCATAGTAGTAAGAGAAATAAAAACTAATAGAAATTAATGAAAATAAACTCCTAAAACTAAAAATACTAACAGAGAAACGAAAAGCAAAATTATTTACAATAACCGATAATAAGGCACACATTTGCAATTCCCCGGCAACGGCGCCATTTTGATGAACGGATAAAGAATTCACAATAAATTTCCGTTGCAAGTATAGTTTCTAAACTAACAAGAATCCTTTCATACAAAAAAATTGTTTGTCACTAAAGCAAACCCAATAAAAATAATAAACCGAAGTATTTAAACCTCAGGTCGTCTCTCAAGGAATTGCAGGGAGGTGTAGTTATTATTGGTTATGAAAAAGTATCTTTTTGGGTTTTTGAAATAAGGAGTAATGAAATAAAATGGCAAGGAAGTAAATTAATATTTAAGAAAACTCTTGGCAAGGTATGAGAACTAGAAGTCCTATCCTAGTTATCCTTATCAATTGTGATGAGAATTGTTCATTGTTCCCACTTAGTTAATCCTCTAACTATGAAGGAAGGTCAAGTGGATAAATCAATTTGATTCCTCAAGTCCTAGTCAACTCCCAAGGAAAGACTAGAGTTAGTGGAATTCAAGTCAATTAGCAACTTTCAATTATCAATCAACAAAGGAGTTTGATAACTCAAGTGTATCCAATTACTCAACCAAAGCTAAGAATGTAAAAAGCTAAATTAAAATCATAAATATGAAATACCTCAAATTGTATTAAATAAAGAAATCAAATCTAACATGGAGTTCATAAACCAAATTGGGAAAATAAACAAATCAACAGTAGAAATAAGTAAACTAAAGTGCTAGACTAAATAAGAGTAGAAGAGAAACTAAAATAAAGGAATATTGAACCTAGAATTGAGAAGAAATAAACCTAAAATTAAGAGAAATCCTAAAACCTAGAGAGAGGAGAGAACCGCTCTCTCTAGAAAACTACATCTAAACCTAAAATTTTGAATAATGAGAAGTTATGTGTTGAGTCTCTGCTTGTCCCCTGGCTTTAGTCTGCGTTTCTGGGCAAAAAAATGGGTCCAAACTCAGCCCAAAATCGCCCCCAGCATTTTCTGCAATTTCTGCAGGTAGTGCATGTCACGCGTACGCGTCAGTCACGTGTACGCATCGCTTCTCTTCTGCGCTAGTCTCGCGTATGCGTCAGGTACGTGCACGCGTCGTCGTGCAAACTCCAATTCACGCGTACGCGTCAGGTACGCGCATGCGTCGATCCTCGCTGGTTGTCTCCTTTATTTCTTGTGTTCCTTCCTTTTTTGCAGGCTTCTTTTCTATCCTCTAAGCCATTCCTGCCCCATAAAGCCTGAAAACACTTAACGCACAGATCACAGCATCGAATGATAATGAGAGAGGATTAATAATTAACAATTTTAAGGCCAAAGAAGTATGTTTTCAATCATAGCACAGAATTAGGAAGAAAAATGTAAAACATGCGAATTATATGAATAAGTGTGAGTTTAGTGGATAAAATCCACTCAATTAAGTACAAAATGTACCACGAAATAGTGGTGCATCAGTAATCTCTTCCAATTTGATACTAAATAAGCATTTATATCAATTTCAAAGCTAAAACTTTATAACATATTAAGTCAAGCCATTAATCAATCAATCAATATACCTAATTAAATGTTTGTCATCTCAAATAATTGTAAGATTATTTTCAGACTCAATAATAATAATAATAATAATAATAATAATAATAATAATAATAATAATAATAATAATATGTTTCATTGAAAGATTATCTCAACTCATCAGCAATCTAGTGAATGAGAAAAAATGGGATCCTATTAGGCTTTCTAGAAATGGTCCTAATTTGTCTCATTTGTGTTTTGTAGATGACTTGATCCTTTTTGCCAAAGCGGACAATAGCCAGATTAGTGTTATCAAGGAGGCTCTGGAGATTTTTTACAACAGTTCAGGCCAAAACATCAACTATGAAAAATCTTGCGTTTTCTTCTCTAACAACATTCATCACTCTGTGAAAGCTGATTTGAGTAACAACCTAGGTATCTCCCTAACATCCAATTTAGGTAAATACCTAGGTGTCCCTCTCATTCATAAGCGCTGCAGTCAGCACCATTTCCAATTCATTTTGGACAAAATGCAAAAAAGATTAAATAGCTGGAATAGCAAGTCTCTATCTCTAGCAGGCAGGTGCACTTTGGCACACTCTGCTCTTGCATCCATCCCTAGCTATGCGATGCAAACCATGAAGATCCTAGTGGCTGTTTGCGAAAAAGTTGATAAAATGTGTTGCAATTTTATTTGGTGGTCGGATGTCAATAGGAGAAAGGTTCATCCCATCAGCTGGGACAATATTTGCAAACCTAAGAGTGAAGGGGGGCTGGGTTTTAGGACGGCAAAAGAGAACAACAAGCTTTTCCTTATGAAGCTAGCGTGGATGCTTATCAACAACAAAGAATCTCTTTGGGTGAAAGTTCTTCGTAGTAAGTATGGATGTGGGGAAGCACTGTTGCCTAAAGTAAAGCTGAAGAATAGTAGCTTTAATACGTGGCAAGGTATCGTTAAAATATGGAATGACTTCACACCTCACCTAATCTGGAGGATAGGTGACGGTAAAGAAGTGGCTTTCTGGACAGATCAATGGATAGCTGGGATTCCTAAACTCAGTGATCTGGCACTAGAAGATATCCACCCCGTCATTAAAGATAAAATGGCTGACTATGCAAACTCAGACGGTACCTGGAAGCTTAGCTTTCTGAACCAAATTCTACCTAGTGAAGCTTTTGATATGATAAGATCAATTAAAGCACCCCAATGGGATTTAGGAGAGGATATGATTTACTGGCTGCCCTCTCCTACAAGAATTTTTTCTATTAAATCCACATATCTAGCAATACACCAATCCAACCCTAGTAGTGAGTTTCTTTTTGATAAGATATGGAAACTCCATTTCTCCCAACGTCTGAGAGCCTTTGCTTGGCTTCTATCTCAAAATGCCCTCCTAACTAATGAAAATAGAGCTAGAAGAAGACTTACTGAAGTAGCGGATTGCCCAAGATGTCCAAATAACTCTGAGACCTTGCTCCATGTGATGCGGGATTGCCCTTTCATCAGCAGAACTTGGAAGAGCTTGGTAAACAGGAATTCATAGCGAAGTTTCTTTCAGACAGATACCCAAGCCTAGTTGAAAAAGAATCTGTGGAGTCCTTATATTCGAAATGGAATCAACTGGCCCATTATTTTCATCACCACCTGCAACCTAGCATGGAAAAGCAAAAACGAACTCATATTTCAAAACTCCCCCTTCAATCCAGATACTTTACTTAATCAAGCTATTTACCTGGCCAAGAACTACGAGGATTGTCTCGCCATTTCTGAAGCAGGGGTTTCAATGCTGAGTACCAATAGAGAAGATATGATTGGGTGCGAACCCCCAACTGAGGGCTGGTTTAAGTTGAATGTTGATGGTTCAGTTATCACCCCTGCAAGCATGGTGAGTTGTGGTGGTCTGATTAGAGACAGTCAGGGCAGAACGATTGCAGGGTTCATGATGAATTTGGAGAATTGCTTGATCACCTTGGCTGAAATTTGGGGCTTGTACGCAGGGATCAAGCTGACTCATGACCTAGGCATTGAGAAGCTCCTGGTTGAGACGGACTTCCTCTGTGCTTCCAATTTTATCCAGAACATGGCTTCCTCTAGAACTGCAGGAACCCCCTACTGCGTCCCATCAAGCTGCTTCTTGCTCATCCATGGGATGTTCGTGTCTCCCATGTCTACAGAAAAAGAAATTTCTGTGCGGATCTATTGGCTAAGAAGGTCCATCTCTGTCAAATTGGACTCACTTGTTTCTCTTCTCCTCCGGCGTTCCTCTTTGTAGTGCTTATAGCGGATGCATCTGGGGTTAAATTTTCTAGAATGATTCCTATGTAGTTTCTCTGTTTTTTGAGCTTTATGCCCCTTTACTCATAAAAAAATTATTATTGATATGATCGTTACAAATCCTATGTCATAACTCGGCATTACACGCCATAACTCAGCAGTTACATTATAACTCGGCGTTATACGTTATAATCAGACTCAACGGATTACATCTTGTAATAAAACTGTCTGACCAGGTATTTATTACTTATTAAACCTAATAACTGCTCATCAATTCAGATAATCAACAAGAACGTAACTGACCTATCTTACACCACCTATAAAAGTATGATGTTTAATCCTCAACAAGGATACACTGAATTCACAGTACTAACTTAAGCATCAAAGTGCCTTTTGTAGGTACACTCCCCCTTTGTTCATACTCTCCGTGACGTGATATCTCTCTGGATGAAGAGCTCGGATCTTTCTAACTTATAGCTCAGTGTTGAAGGCAACAGCTCGGCGTCGACTTCCAAAAACCGAGTTACGTCCAGGTACTCACACAAGAACAACTGGCGCCCACCGTAGGGCCTCGAAATAAACACCCTTCTTTCTATAGGCTCCATTCCCTTCCAGTGGCTTCAAACATATCTGCACCTTTGTAAACAAAGGTCATATAATAAATTATTAAGGTCCAAAAAAGGCCGATCTATATCTGTTATCTCTATTTTCCAATCTATATCTGTTATATCTATTTTCCGATCTATATCTATCATCTCTATTTGCCGATTTATATCTGTTATATCTATTGGCTAATTTATATCTGTCATCTCTATTTGCCGATCTATATCTATTATCTCTATTTGCCAATTTATATCTGTTATATCTATTTGCCGATCGTTATCTGTTTTTCTGATCTATATCTGTCATCTCTATTTGCCGATCTATATCTGTTATCTCTATTTGCCAGTTTATATCTGTTATCTCTATTTGCCAATTTGTATCTGTTATATCTATTGCCGATCTATATCAGTCATCTCTATTTTCTGATTTATATCAGTTATCTCTACTTTCCAATCTATATCTTTTACATATATTTTTTAATTTATATCTGTTATCTCTATTCTCTGATCTATATCTGATATCTCTATTTGCAGATCTATATCAGTCATCTCTATTTTTTGATTTATATCTCTTATCTCTATTTGCCAATATATCTGTTATATCTATTTTATGATCCATATCTATCATCTCTATTTGTCGATCTATATCAGTCATCTCTATTTTCCGATTTATATCATTCATCTATTTGCTGATCTATATCTGTCATCTCTATTTGCTGATCTATATCTGTCATCTCTATTTGCTAATTTATATCAGTCATCTCTATTTGCCGATCTATATCTATCATCTCTATTTGCCGATCTATATCTGTTATCTCTATTTGTCGATCTATATGTTATCTCTATTTTTCCGATATATATCTGTCATCTCTATTTTTCAATTCATCTCTGGTATATCTATTTGCCGATCTATATCTGTTTTTCTGATCTATATCTGTCATCTCTATTTTTCAACTTATATCTGTTATCTCTATTTTTTCGATCTATATTTGTCATCTCTATTTTTCAATTCATATCTGGTATATCTATTTGCTGATTTATATCTATTTTTCTGATCTATATCTGTCATCTCTATTTTTCAACTTACATCTGTTATCTTTATTTTTCTGATCTATATCTGTCATCTTTATTTTTCAATTCATATCTGGTATATCTATTTGCTGATCTATGTCTGTTTTTCTGATCTATATCTGTCATCTCTATTTTTCAATTTATATGTTATCTCTATTTTCCGATCTATATATGTTATATCTATTTGCTGACCAATATCTAGTATATCTATTTGCCGATCTATATCTGTTTTTCTGACCTATATCTGTCATCTCTATTTTTCAATTTATATGTTATCTCTATTTGCCGATCTATATTTGTTATATCTATTTGCCGACCTATATCTATTATATCTATTTGCCGATCTATATCTATTTTTCCGATCTATATCTGTCATCTTTATTTTTCAATTTATATCTGATATCTCTACTTGCCGATCTATATCTGTTATCTCTATTTTTCCGATCTAGATCTGTCATCTCTATTTTTCAATTCATATCTGGTATATCTATTTGCCAATCTATATATGATTTTCTAATTTATATCTGTCATCTCACTATTTTCCAATCCATATGTATCATCTCTATTAGCCGATCTATATCTGTCATCTCTATTTTCTGAGTTATATATGTTGTCTCTTTTTGGCAATTTATCTGTTATATCTATTGGCAGATCTATATCTGTCATCTCTATTTTTCTATTTAAATCAATAATCTCTATTTGCTTATCTGTATCTGTCATCTCTATTTGCTAATTTATATCAATCATCTCTATTTGCTGATCTATATCAGTCATCTCTATTTGCCGATCTATATCTATCATCTCTATTTGCCGATCTATATCTGTTATCTCTATTTGCCAGTTTATACCAGTTATCTCTATTTGCCGATCTATATCTGTTATATCTATTTTTCGATCCATATCTATCATCTCTATTTGCCGATCTATATCAGTCATCTCTATTTTTTTATTTATATCAATCATCTCTATTTGCTGATCTTTATCTGTCATCTCTATTTGCTAATTTATATCTATCATCTCTATTTGCTGACCTATATCTGTCATCTCTATTCGCTAATTTATATCAGTCATCTCTATTTGCCTATCTATATCTATCATCTCTATTTGTCGATCTATATCTGTTATCTCTATTTGCCAGTTTATATCCATTATCTCTATTTGCCGATCTATATCTGTTATATCTATTTTCCGATCCATATCTATCATCTCTATTTGCCGATCTATATCAGTCATCTCTATTTTTCGATTTATATCTGTTATCTCTATTTGCCAGTTTATATCTGTTATCTCTATTTGCCAATTTATATCTGTTGTGTTTATTTGCCGATCTATGTCTGTTATCTCTATTCGCCGATCTATATCTGATATCCCTATTTTCTGATCTATATCTGTCATCTCTATTTTTCGATTTATATCTGTTATATCTATTTGCTGATCTATATCTATCATCTCTATTTGTCGATCTATATCTGTTATCTCTATTTGCCAGTTCATATCTGTTACCTCTATTTGCCGATCTATATTTGTTATATCTATTTTGTGATCCATATCTATCATCTCTATTTGCCATTCTATATCAGTCATCTCTATTTTCTGATTTATATCTGTTATGTCTATTTGCCACTTTATATCTATTATCTCTATTTGCCAATTTGTATATGTTATCTCTATTTACCGATCTATATCTAATATCTCTATTTTCTGATCTATATCTGTCATCTCTATTTTTTGATATATATATATATATATATATATATATATATATATATATATATCTATTATATATATTTGTCTATCTATATCTATTGTTCTTGTGTGACTAACCTGGACGTAACTCGGTGTCTGAGAGTCAATGCCGAGTTGTTTCCTTCAACGCCGAGCTATAGACTTGAAAGATCCGAGCTCCTTGTCCAGAGAGATATCACGTCACGAAGAGTATGAACAAAGGGAGAGCGTACCTGCAAAAGGCACTCCAATGCTTAAGTTAGTGCTGAGAATTCAGCCTCCCCTTTGAAGATAAAATATCATACCTTTATAGGCGAGATAAAATAGGTCGGTTACGTTTCTATTGATCATCTGAATTGAAGAGCAGTTAATAGGTTTTAATAAGTGATAATGTCTGGTCGGACGTTTGTATTCCAGGATGTAGTCCGTTGAGTCTGATTGTAACGTATAACGCTGAGTTATAACGTAAAGTGCCAAGTTATTGTATATAATGCCAAGTTATGACATCGGATTTGTAACGGCCGTATCATCTATCATCTCAATTTGCCGATCTATATATGTTATCTCTATTTGCTGATCTATATCTGTTATCTCTATTTTCCAATCTATATCTGTAATATCTATTCTCCGATCCATATCTATCATCTCTATTTGCCGATTTATATCTGTTATATCTATTGGCCGATCTATATCTGTCATCTCTATTTACCGATCTATATCTGTTATCTCTATTTGCCAATTTATATCTGTTATCTCTATTTACCAACTTATATCTGTTACATCTATTGGCCGATCTATATCTGTCATCTCTATTTTCCGATTTATATCTGTTATCTCTATTTGCCGATCTATATCTGTTATCACTATTTTGCAATTTATATCTGTTATCTCTATTTGCCAATTTATATCTGTTATATCTATTGGCCGATCTATATCTACCATCTATATTTTTTGATTTATATATGTTATCCTTATTTACCAGTCTCCAATCTATATCTGTTATATCTATTTTTCGATCCATATCTATCATCTCTATTTGCCGATCTATATCTGTTATCTCTATTTGTCGATCTACATCTGTTATCTTTATTTGCCGATATATATCTAACATCTCTATTTACTGATTTATATCTGTTATCTCTATTTTTTTATCTATATCTGTTATCTCTATTTGTCGACCTATATATATTTTTCTATTTTCAAATCTATATCTATTATCTCTGTTTTCAGATTTATATCAATCATTATTCGAGCTATATCAATCATTATCAGTCATTGTCAAATCTATATCAACTATCATCAGATCTATATCAACTATCTTCCGAACTATGACTATAAAAAATCTTCAATCAATTATCTATCCGCGATAATTCTTCAATTCAAAGTTGCATTATTTACACATGCGCAATCAAACACAATCTTCAATCAATTATCCATTCGCGATAATTCCTCAATTTAAAGTCGCATCGTGTACACATGCGCAATCAAACTCAATCTTTAATCAAATCACCAAACAAAGGTGAACTAACGCAATATTCTCAACCAACCAATTCATTTTTATCGCCATTCACAATAATTCTTCAATTCAAAGTCGTATCGTTTACGCATGCGCAATCAAACTAAATCTTCAATCAAATCACTCAACAAAGGTGAACTAACGTAATATTCTCTCCCAACCAATTCATTTTTATCAAAATCGTCTCAGCAACTATTCAAATTAACTATTCAGTTCCATGAAAAACCCTAACCGTTGCATCTATTAAATCAACGGTAAAAAAATACATTGAAAAAAACCAAAGGCACAATCAATGACAAATACTACTACACTTTCCAATACATGTTACCTTCAAATAACGTCTGAAATTCAAAAGATTTTATTTCTTCTTTTAATAAAACATCTTAAATTGGGGGTTCCAAGGCTAAGCCAGTGGCCGAGTTATGAACTCACTCAAGCAGCCGACTTATAATTCATTAAAAGCTAAACCTGCTTCACTAAAATGCATTCCCAGGCTAAGCTTGGGGGCTATTATACGGTCGTTACAAATCCTATGTCATAACTCGACATTACACACCATAACTCGACAGTTACGTTATAACTCGGCATTATACATTACAATCAGACTCAACGGACTACATCCTGGAATAAAACAATCTGACTAGGTATTTATTACTTATTAAACCTAATAACTGCTCATTGTTCATACATCGGTTCGAGCTATAAAGGACCGGGTTGGCCGACCTCTTAGAGGGTTGGCCGATCTCTTAGAAGGTTGGCCCATGACCGACCTCTTCACAAAGAGTTCGGCCAAATCGTTAGAAGAGCCCAAAGCAGGCCCAAACGAAGGAACACAGCCCAATCTAAAGGCAGCCAAAGCCTAGAAAGCTAAAGGCGGTTCCCCTTAAAGATAAGATGACTTCACTCAAAGATAAGATAAGATAAGATAACTATCTTATCTCCAGAAAGGTCACTCCACACTACTATAAATACACTGGAGCACCCAGGTATAACTCACACTCTGATTCTACAAAAAACCTCCTTAAAGCCCATGCTAACTTAAGCACCAGAGTTTTTTGCAGGTACCACCACCCTTCGATTACGAAGGATCAGCAGCATCTCCAACTCCGCCAATTCCACTAGATCCAAGAAGTCGGACATGACAGCTACGACCACCAGATCCAACAAGTCAGACACGACAGCTCCGGCCACCACAGTAGATCTCATCCGAGATCGACCTTCAGTTTTAGGTTACCCTCAGAACATTGGTGCCGTTGTCGGGGAACCTGGAAGTCATCCCATCACCATGGCGGACGACCATGACAACGACCACAACTCTGGTTTGGTAGACAGAATGCCAAACAAAAACATGGACGCCACCTCCAAAGACACACCTCAAAACGGGGGAGATAAGCAACCCCCAAATACAGAAATTTTGGAAGCTATCCGTGAGCAATAGAATCGCCTTATACAGCTGGAACAAGAAACTGAACATCAACAGAAAGCCAAAAGATACCTTCGGAGAGAAACAAGACGACATCGAAAGCTAGGGGACAAGCTCTTAAAGCTCGAAGTTGATCTCAAAACCAAGACCGTTAGGTCTAGTCATCAAGATAGCCCCCACAAAGATCAAGACCCATTCACCAAAGAGATCATGAAAGCTAAAGTCCCAAAGGACTTCAAAGCTCCCGACATGACCCCATACGATGGCACATCGAATCCAAGCCATCATCTTAGAAATTTCAGAAGTAGAATGTATCTCACTGACGCCTCGGACGCTATTCGATGCAAAGCCTTCCCGACTACCCTAACAAAAACAGCAATAAAGTGGTTCGACAGTTTGCCTCCTAGATCCATCACAAGTTGTGACGACTTAGCCAAAAAAATTCCTCGCCAGATTCTCCATCCAGAAGGACAAAACCAAACACTCCCGAGCTTACTAGGGATTAGGCAAGGAGATTGGAAAAGTCTTCACAACTACATGGAAAGATTCAACAAAGCATGTCTGGACATACAAAGTCTTCCAACAGAAACGACCATCATGGGACTCATCAGTGGCCTAAGAGAAGGACTTTTTAGCCAATCAATATCCAAGAAGTACCCAACATCTCTAAACAAGGTTCAAGAAAGGGCGGAAAAATATATTAATATGGAGGAGAACTCCCGATGGGGAGACAGCTCAAAAATCGGATGCTCCTAACCCATCTCGGGACAAGGATAAAGAAAAAAGAAGATCAACCCAGAGAGATGCCTAGAAAATACCACAATTACACCCCTCTTCGGGTGTCTCTTGTGGATGTTTACCGAGAAATATGTCACACTGAGAATATCCCACCACCTTGCCTAATCAAAAGCAAAAAAGGAGGAGGAAATCAGACAAAACACTGTGAGTACCACCGAATCTACGGACATCCTACCAATGAGTGCTTCGACCTAAAGAATGTCATAGAGAAATTGGCAAGAGAAGGGCGGTTAGATCGGTACTTAGCTAATAAAGCAGATGAACCAAGAAAAAGAAGAAGGGATGAAGAGGTCGGGCGAGTTGAACGTCCACCTCACACCGAAGAGGTCGGACGAGTTGAAACATCCACCTCACACTGAAGAGGTCGGGCGAGTTGAACGTCCACCTCACACCGAAGAGGTCGGACGAGTTGAACATCCACCTCACACCGAAGAGGTCGGGCTAGTTGAACGTCCACCTCACACCGAAGAGGTCAGACGAGTTGAACGTCCACCTCACACCGAAGAGGTCGGACGAGTTGAACGTCCACCTCACACCCCTGAGAGACATGCTCATATGATAAATGGAGGATTCGCAGGAGGAGGGATCTCTAAATCATCTCCCAAAAGACACCTCAAAGAGGTATATTAAGGAAGGGAGAGAGGTTTGAAAAGGACAACGGAGTGCGAACAAGCCTTTAGAAATTTCATAAATTCTGGGGGCAACCACCCATTCTTACCAGACTACGGGAAAGTGAAGAACTCATATTATACCTCGCAGTGGAAGTCGGACAATAGCCTCAGCACTAGTCAGAGAAGACGAAACTAGGCAACAACTTGTCTACTTCATCAGTAAAGCTCTACAAGGGGCCGAACTAAACTATCAAAAGATAGAAAAAGTTTGCCTACGCCTTCATACTAACCTCTCGACGACTCCACCCATACTTTTAAGCTCACACTATCAGAGTTCGGACCAACCAGCCCATAAAAGGCATCCTACAAAAAACAGACATAGCTGGAAGAATCCTACAGTAGGCAGTCGAGTTATCCAAATTCGATCTTCGATATGAAGCTCGGACAGCCATCAAATCACAGTATCTGGCCGACTTCATTACAGAGTATACTGACACCCCGGGAACTCCCACAAAATGGAATCTCTACGTGGACGACACTTAAAACAAAACTGGGAGTGGTGCAGGTGTAATTATAGAAAACGATCAGGGAACCCAAATTGAGCTAAATAACCAAGCTGAATACGAGGCACTACTGGCTGGTTTAAGGCTGGCCAAGGAGGTAGGAGTTCAAAAGCTTACAGTGTTCACTAATTCACAAGTAGTCACCCCACAAATAGAAGGGAGCTACCAAGCTAAGGATCCCACCATGAAAAAATACCTGGACAAAACCAGAGAACAGGTCGGATAATTCAGGGGACCCTGGACAAAACCAAAGAACAGCTCAGACAATTCGGGGGATATGAGGTCCGACATATACCTCGGAAACAAAATGCCCGAGATGATACACCACCAAGTCTAACAGCTTGGACAATTCGGGGGATATGAGGTCCGACATATACTTCGGGAACAAAATACCCGAGCTGATGCACTTTTAAAACTAGCCAGCACCAAACCAGGGGCAATAATAGAAGCCTCATCCAAGAAACACTGCAAAATCCATCAATCTCGGAGGAAGAAAAGGTCCTAACCATATCAGGTCAGGGTCGTTCCCCCGGAGTCAAGGAAGGAAAACAAACCCTCTCCTCAGGGTCCGGCGACACCAAATCATGATTCTTCTCCTCATCCTCATCCCTATCCCTACAAATTCTATGGAACCTCCTAAGTCGCACACAGCACTCAGGAACACACATTAAAACTATGGAATCCAGCCAGTCAGACATGCCGTCCGGGATCTTAATAGACATCTCGGCAATATTTTTGTGGGAAGACATAGGTCAAATATTCCTACAGTAAGAAAAAGAAAAATGGGGTTACTACCAAACAACTCGGGCAAATAAGGAAAGGACAATAACAGTAAAACATCAAGTGTCAGATACAGCAGTAAAAAGAAAACCCCAGGACTCACATGAAAGTCCAGGGGCACCCTTTGGAGGCAACAACAGGGCAAGAACACAGAGAAGAGAAGTCGACAATCTATACCGAAATAGTCCGAACACCTTTCAAACAAAAGGTCAAAATAAAAGCTAGAACTTTTGTACAAAAGGAGTCAGGCAACGATGAAAAGAAACAGGAAACAGCAACAAAACCCTAAGCACACATTCTTCTCAAAGGCAAACGATAAAGGAAAAGTCACAACAAACGATCAAAGACGCAAACTTTTTGCAGAAAAAACCAAAGTTCTTCAAAGCAAAAACCGAAATACAAAGTGTTCCGGGGGTTACCTGAAACTGTAGGTCTATCTTGGACGAGATCTTCTGTACTGATCGGTGATGACGTGTCCGGCTGTGGGTGGTGGCCGGAGCAGTCGCGTCCGACTTGTTGGACTGGTAATGCTGCTGATCCTTTGTCACCAGAGGGTGGTGGTACCTGCATGGGACTCCGATGCTTAAGTTAGCAAGGGTATTATGCAGGTTTTTAGTAGAATCAGAGTATGAGTTATACCTGGGTGCTCCAGTGTATTTATAATGGTGCGAAGTGACCTTCTTAGATAAGATAAGTTAGTTATCTTTATCTTATCTTTTGGTGAGGTCAGCTTATCTTTAAGGGAACCGCCCTTATCTCTATAGGCTTGGGCTGCCTTTGGATTTGGGTCGTATTCCTCGAGTTGGGCCCTTTTTTGGGCTTTCCTATCGATTTGGCCGAGCGCTTTGAGAAGAGGTAGGATTGTCCTGACCTGTAGAGGTCGGTCGTCTTGTTGGTAGAACATCTCGGGTCGGACAGTTCGACCTAGGGTATGAACAGTGCCCCTGCTCGAGCTCGGTCTTTCTTTTGAGGTCGAGTCTTAGTTTTAGGACTTCAATCCTTCTCTGGTGAAGCCGAACTCGAGCACTTTTGTCGATTTTATCTTTGTAGAGTTCTTTTTCGAATTCGGAACGTTTCTTCTTTCGTTTCCTCTAAAACCGCGCGCTTTTGTATTAGCGTCCTAGCCTTGGGAATGTGAGGTGGTTTAATACCCTCATTAATTGGTTTTAATGCTCCATTTCTCTTGGCTTTTTTGAATTTTGTTCTCACAAAACGGTTTCCTCTTTTCTTTGTTCTTTTGTTTCGCTTGGAGCTTGCCTTTTCATTTTTCTCTGCAACGCTGTGTCTTGTGCTTTGATTAAGGGAAAATTTTTTTACTCCGGTTTCCTCCTTTCTTCAGAGCTCTTTCTCCTTTCTCCAGGTTGGTTTTACCTTCTCTTTCGTCATTTTACCTTCAGTTTTTTATAAAGTTTTGATTTTTCTCTTAAAGTGCATGCTGGAAAATTTGAATCTTTTCGTATCACTGTGCGCCTGCTTGTTTACTGTTGTGGGGGGTTTTTTCTGGCTTTTGGAGTGGTTCTTCTGTACTCTAGGGTTCATATTGCTTGTTTTTCCTCTTCTGCGAACTACTTGAACCTGCTTGCTTTCTCAAAAGATTGCTCTTTTGATGTTTTTCACCTTGCTGATAGCTTTCTTCGCTGATGAATTTTGTAAAAGATAATGACTCTTTTTTTTATTTCTCTGAAAAAGATTGTGTCTTTGATGGCTTCTTCTTGATATGTTTTGCTATTTGTTTGCTGATAAGCTGAGACTGTGAAATTTGGAAGGTAGCTATTTTGATTCTGTTTGATTTGTAGCTTTCTGGGGATGTTGCGTCTTTGAAAAAGGTTTTTTCTCTGTCTTTGCTACGAGTTTTGTTGGGACGTTAATCTTGTAAGTTTTTCTGAATCCTTGTTCCCTGCCTGCCTCCAAAGGATGCCCCTGGATCTTTTTGGTGTAGGTCCTGCGGTTTCCTTTTATTGCTTGTGTTGTGCTAGATTAGGTTGGCCGAGTTGTTTTAGCTTTGTCCGAGATATTTTTAGTAATCCAATCTTCCTTTCTTGTTTGTAGGACTAGTTGGCCATGTCTTCTCGCAAAAATATTGTCGAGGCGTCTTCTAAGGTTCCTGAGGGGATGTCTGATTGGTTGGACTCCCTAGTGTTGCTGTGTGTTTCTTTAGCCAATTCTGAATTTTGTGTAGAGATTAGAAAACATCACCGTCTATGCAAGAGTAGAGATCAAGAGAGGAATTATGAATTGGTGGCACCTGACTCCGAGGAGAGGGTTTGCTTCCCTGTCCCGACCCAAGGGGTGCGCCCTTTCTTTTATGCTTACGACTATTTTTTCAACCAGTTGGACATCACTTTTTCCTTTACTTCCTTTGAGACCGATTTGCTATGGTCGTGTAATGTAGCTTTGTTCCAGCTTCATCCGAACTCCTGGGGTTTTATTAAGATTTTTCAGCTTCTTTGCCAAGAATTGGATGTTACCCCTTCTCAAACTCTTTTCCTTTATTTGTTTGTTTTAACTAAGTCTGGGATTTCTTCGAAAAAGAAAGCCTCGTGGGTTTCTTTTAGATCTGCACAAGGACATAAGGTTTTTACCATGTATGACGAGTCTTTTAGGGACTTCAAGAATTATTTCTTCAAGATTCGAGCTGTTGAAGGAGCTCGCCCCTTTTTTCTGGAAGCGAATGATGAGCCATCCTTCCCTCTGTGTTGGCAGCAGAATGTAGTAGTATCCCGATATACATGGGAAATGCTTGACGAGATTGAACAGGCTTTTGTAACTATTTTGGAGGACCTTTGGGAAGAACCTCCTCATCTAGATACTAAAAAATCCTTGGGGGACCCCTCCTTTGTTCGAATTGCATTGGGTATTACTTGATATATATTGCTTCTTGTTTTTACTTTGCTTTCCTCTTTTTTCCTGGTCTGTAAAACTACTGGTTTCTATTTTACAGAGATGGCCAAGAATAATGACTCGATGAAAGCTTTTAAGAAGGCGAGAAAGGCTACTGCCGCTCAGAACATCTCGGCCAAAACGGATGGGGAAGGATCTTCTCAGGTGACGTCGAAACCGTCCGTGCCGAGCTCTCCCGACCCGAGGAGAATGATCCCTACTCCTCGAGTCCGTGTAGTGGATTCTCCGCAGTCTTCTGCTGCTGCTGCATCTTCTCCTCCGGTCATTCCCCCTTCCAAAAGACCTCGAACTGTTGAACCCTTCAATCTGGATGCCCCTGACTTCGATGCTGTTGGGTTTGTCGACCAGCAGATCGGTCCTTATGGTGTCCTCCCTATGGATGATGTATCACTCCTTCACAATTTAGAGTTTATAACTCGGAGTAGTGTCAAGATGGCACATATGGGGGCGGCCTTATATCGGACTGCCCAAGATTTTCCTCTTCATGCTACGAAGACCTTTATGGAGGAGGCAAAATTGGAGTTCGATCAGATGAAGGGTTTGAAGGAGAAGCTCGAGGTGAAGGTGACCAAGCTGGAGAAAGAGTTGGAGGGTGAAAAGGCTAGTTCTATTGCCTTGGTGACTTATGTAAAGTTGGCTGAAGACACGGCTTTGAGGCACAAGGATAGCAATGTTACGGCCTACAGGGAGGTGATGCGTCTCAGGGAGGAGTTGGAGTCTACCCGGGTTGATTATGCCGAGCTCCAGGGTCATCTTGTAGGCAGCGTAAATGCTGCTTATGAGAACCTAAAGGAGCAGGTTCAAGTTCTTGCACCTGAGGCCAACCTTACTCGCTTCAGTCTGGATAATGTTGTAAAGGATGACAAGATTGTCCCTGACGATCCTGATGACGATGATGTCGAACCCCTCTGTGCCTACCGCTAAGACTTCAGCTGGGCCGATTTCTTTAGCTCATTCGTTCGAGACTGGTCATCCTGAATTTGAACCGGATTGTCAGATCTTGAACAGAGATGACAGGACAGTGGACGCAGTGCCTCTTCAGACTCGCCCTCCTTCTCCTCGTGCTGCTGAGAAGAATTTGGATCCTTAATGAGTTTTGTAGATGTTTGTGTGTATAGCCCAGTTTGTGGGCCTTTTGAACTCTTTATATTTTGTAGATGATAGTTCTGACCTTTGCTACAATCCTGGTTGCTTGTTTAGCAGCTTTCTTTTGAAAAACAAAGTGATTTCCAAGCTCTTGGGGCTAGTTTTGGTAGCCTCTTGAGCTTGTTATTATTATAACTTGTATTTTTCGTAACATGTTTGTCTTGCACTCGTCTCGGTACCTTTCTAGGTGTTTGGAATTTTTGTAGTCTGACTTCTTTGGCTTGATTTCTTGGCCTGAAGTTATTTCTAGTAATTCGCTTTGTTTGGACCTTACTCATGTCTTCGTTAGGAATTACATTGTATATCACCAAGGTTTTCGGGAGGCCGATTTCATCATGTTGGTTTTATCCAAGTTGTTGTTAGTAATCCTCTTTGTTGGACCTTGTTCATGTCTTCATTAGGAATTACTTTGTATATCACCAAGGTTTTTGGGAGGCCGATTTCATCATGTCGGGTCCATCTAAGTTATTTTTGTAATCCTCTTTCTTGGACCTTGTTTAGGTCTCTTTCAGGGATTACTCTTATAACTTTTATGTTTTGGGCCGACTTCGTCATGTCGGACCCTTCTAAGTTATTTTTGTAATCCTCTTTCTTGGACCTTGTTCAGGTCTCTTTCAGGGATTACTTTTATAACTTTTATGTTTTGGGCCGACTTCGTCATGTCGGGTCCTTCTAAGTTATTTTCGTAATCCTCTTTCTTGGACCTTGTTCAGGTTTCTTTCAGGGATTACTTTTATAACTTTTATGTTTTGGGCCGACTTCGTCATGTCGGGCCCTTCTAAGTTATTTTTGTAATCCTCTTTCTTGGACCTTGTTCAGGTCTCTTTCAGGGATTACTTTTATAACTTTTATGTTTTGGGCCGACTTCGTCATTTCGGGCCATTTTAAGTTATAATAATCCTCTTTTATAAGGCTGGCCATACCTCTTTCCAGGTATTTACTTATAACTTTGGTTATTGCGACTGGTCCGACTTCTTGACGTCGGCCAATCTTTAAGTTATTATTTAGCAATCCATTTTATTAAGACCTCGTCAGGTCCTTTCTCTGGATCACTTTCGATAACTTCTTGCATTATTCTGTTTTCATCTTTGCCGATTTGTAGAAATTGGGTTCAATCCTCGCTTGATTGACCTTTTGATGAATTTGGTTTTCATCTCTGTTGGTCTTTATCATGATCGTGCAGTGAATTTGATTTTCACTTTCTGCCGATCTGTTGCTTTATAATCGGATGATGAATATTTCAGATTAATGCGGGTTGAGAATTTGTAGAATATCTAAACATATTTTATTCAAAAGACCTCGAACTGCTGACCTGTTATGGCTAGGATTTTTTCTTCTTCCGAGATTGACGGAGAATGCAGCATTTCTTGGATGAGGCTTCTATTGTTGCCCCCTGGTTTGGTGCTGGCTAGTTTTGAGAGTGCATCAGCTCGGGCATTCTATTCTCGGGGTATGTGACGGACTTCATATTCTCCTAGCTGTCCGAGCTGTTTCCTGGTTTTGTCCAAATGTTTTTTCATGGTGGGATCTCTGGCTTGGTAGCTCCCTGCTATTTGTGAAGTGACTACTTGCAAATCGCTGAAGATGATAAGCTTTTGAGCTCTAACCTTTCTAGCCAGTTTCAAACCAGCTAGTAGTGCCTCATATTCTGCTTGGTTGTTTGAAGCAGGAAACCCGAATTTGAGAGAGAGTTCGATTTTTGGTTCCTTGGTCGCTTTCAATTATCACACCTGCGCCGCTTCCAGTTTTATTTGAGGAACCGTCTACATAGAGACTCCATTCTGTGGGGGGTTCTGGGGTGTCCGTAAATTCTGTGATGAAGTCGACCAGGTATTGTGACTTGATGGCTATCCGAGCTTCGAATTGAAGATCAAATTCGGACAACTCGATTGCCCATTGCAAAATTCTGCCTGCTAGGTCTGTTTTCTGTAAAATCCCTTTTATAGGCTGGTTAGTCCGAACCCTAATGGTGTGGGCTTGGAAGTATTGACGAAGTCGTCGAGATGTTAGTATGAGGGCGTATGCAAACTTTTCTATTTTTTGGTAGTTCAGCTCGGACCCTTGTAATGCTTTACTGATGAAGTATATGGGTTGTTGCCCACTGTCGTCTTTCTCGAACTAGTGCTGAAGCTACTGCCCGACTTCCTACTGCGAGGTACAATGTGAGTGGTTCTCCTTCCCGTGGCCGAGTTAGGATAGGTGGTTGTCCCAGAAATCTTTTGAAATCTTGGAAGGCTTGTTCGCACTCTTTTGTCCATTCAAACTTTTTCCCTTCCTTAGAGTAGCGTAGAAGGGGAGAGATCTTATTGCCGATCTGGCTAGAAATCTGGACAAGACTGCCAAGCTCCCGTTGAGTTGTGGTACCTCTTTGATAGAAGTCGGGCTCTTCATGTCGAGTATGGCCCGACATTATCTCGTAAGAACTGTACGATTGATTCTTTTATGTCTCCCTTTAGGTTCGTACCAATATTGGTTCTTTTGTCCGGGATATCTCCGATCTGGACTTTTTCTATTTCACCTTCGGGTTGTGGGCGGAGTTCTTCCCGCCTCTGAACTCCACCGAGTTCGATTGTGTGGAATTCTTCTCCTCTACCTCTGAGGTTTAGACTTTCGTTGTAACAGCGGCGCGCCATCTTCTGGTCTGCTTTTATTGTAGCTATCCCGTCTGCAGTTGGGAATTTCATGCACAGATGTGGAGTCGAGACTATTGCGCCGAGCTGATTCAATGTTGTCCGACCTATTAGGGTGTTGTAGGCTGAGCTCACGTCGACCACGATGTAGTCTATCTTGAGTGTTTTTGATTGGTTCCCTTTCCCGAAGGTTGTGTGTAGTGACATGTATCCAAGTGGTTGAACTGGGGTGTGTCCCAGTCCGAACAGACTGTTCGGATATGCTCTGAGTTCTTTTTCTTCCAGGCTGAGTTTGTCGAAGGCAGTTTTGAACAAGATGTCGGCGGAGCTCCCTTGGTCTATCAGGGTGCGATGGAGATTTGTGTTTGCTAGTATAATTGTGATGACCATGGGATCGTCGTGTCCTAAGATGATACCAGACGTGTCTTCTTTGGTGAAAGTAATTACAGGGATGTCGGGTGTTTCCTCTTTCCCCTCAACATGATACACATCTTTAAAGTATCTTTTGGGAGATGATTTGGAGATTCCTCCTCCCGCAAATCCACCGTGTATCATATGGACGTGTCTTTCTGGTGTATGAGGTGATCGCTCTGTTCATCCGACATCTTCGTCCCTTCTTCTTTTTCTTTGCTCATCGTCCCGGGTGGCCAGATACCGATCTAGTTTTCCCTCTCTTACTAGTTTTTCTATGACATTTTTTTAATTCAAAACATTCGTTGGTGGAATGCCTACGGATTCGATGGTACTCACAATATTCGGTCCGGTTTCCTCCTCCTTTCTTACCTTTGTGTGGTCGAGCTGGGGGTATTTTTTCAGTGTGGCAGACTTTTCTGTAGACGTCCACAAGGGACACCCGAAGAGGGGTGTAATTGTGGTATTTTTTATTTTTTCCCCATGTCGATCTTCCTTCTTTTTAGACTCTTTATCCTTGTCCCGGGAGGGATAGGTGAATCTAGATTTTGAGGTCTCTCCTAGTCGAGAATTTTCCTCCATGTTGATGTATTTCTCCACTCGTTCTTGCACTTCATTCAGAGATGTGTGGTATTTTTTTATATAGATTGGCTAAAAGTTCCCTCTCGCAGGCCATTGATGAGGCCCATGATGGCGGCCTCTGTTGTTAGGCTTTGTATGTCTAGGCATGTTTTGTTGAATCTTTCCATGTAGTTACGAAGACTTTTTCGATCTCCTTGCTTGATTCCTAGTAGACTTGGGGCGTGTTTAGCCTTATCTTTTTGGATGGAGAATCTGGCCAGAAACTTCTTGGCTAAGTCGTCGAAGCTTGAGATGGACCTAGGAGGTAGATTGTCGAACCATCTAATTGCTGTCTTTGTTAGAGTAGTTCGAAAGGCTTTGCAATGAACTGCATCTGAGGTGTCGGTGAGGTACATTCTACTTCTGAAATTGCTAAGATGATGGCCGGGGTCTGTAGTGCCATCGTACAAAGTCATATCCGGGAGCTTAAAGTCTTTCGGGATTTTGGTCTTCATGATCTCCTTGGTAAATGGATCTTGATCCTTGCGGGAGCTATCCTCATGAGAGGATCGATTAGCTTTGGCCTTGAGATCGGCTTCGATTTTTAGGAGTTTGTCCTCCAATTCCCGGCGTCGTCTTATTTCCCTTTGTAGGTTTTTCTTAGCTTCTCGTTGATGCTCTGCCCCTTTTTTGAGTTGCTTCAAGCAATCTTGAAGTGCCTCCATGGCTTCCATAGTCGGTGAATCGGTGTTTTTGTTAGGTTGAGGAGTTTCTTTTGATATAGTATCCGCGTTCTTGTGCGGTGTTCTATCTTCCAGATCTGAATCGTGATGGTCATCCGCCATGGTGATGGGATGACTTCCGGGTCCCCGGCAACGGCGCCAATGTTCCCGGGATTACCTGAAACTGTAGGTCGATCTCGGACGAGATCTTCTGTACTGATCGGCGATGACGTGTCCGGCTGTGGGTGGTGGCCAGAGCAGTCGCGTCCGACTTGTTGGACTGGTAATGCTGCTTATCCTTTGTCACCGGAGGGTGGTGGTACCTGCAAAGGACTCCGATGCTTAAGTTAGCAAGGGTATTAAGCAGGTTTTTAGTAGAATCAGAGTATGAGTTATACCTGGGTGCTCCAGTGTATTTATAATGGTGCAAAGTGACCTTAGATAAGATAGTTTTCTTTATCTTATCTTTTGGTGAGGTCAGCTTATCTTTAAGGGAACCGCCCTTATCTCTATAGGCTTGGGCCGCCTTTGGATTTGGGTCGTATTCCTCGAGTTGGGCCCTTTTTTGGGCTTTCCTGTCGATTTGGCCGAGCTCTTTGAGAAGAGGTCGGATTGTCCTGACCTGTAGAAGTCGGTCGTCTTGTTGGTAGAACATCCCGGGTCGGACAGTTCGACCCAGGGTATGAACACAAAGTCAAAGCTTTACATCAAAAGCATGCACAATTGTCGAAAGTAAAAAAAAAAGAGACAGAGAAAAGAACGACTAACCTGCAGAAAAGAAGATGAGAAACGCCTCAAATCAAGAACAACAAAACTCCCAAAACTCAAAAGGAAGAGCTCGACCTACTTTCAGAAGTCCGAGAAAGATCTCGGATTAGAGAGGAAGCACTAAAGCGTCGAATGGACCTAAGGTCAGTCAGGAGAAGGGAAGCTAGCAGCCAACTAGAAAGGACCATACCAAGTTGTTCAGAAGAACTGGGGAAAGGTTGCTACAAAGTGTCCGACCTCGAGGGGCGAGAGCTACCAAGGTCATGGCATGCCTGCAATCTAAAAAGGGCGCCAGGCCGAGATCTAAAAGATTGCCCGACCTAGAAAGGTAAGCACTAACATGTACACACTCTTATTCATATCTTTATTTTATTGTTTAAAAGTTTGCAGATTCTCTACAAAACCTCTCTACAGGTCGGCAAGATGAAAAACAAATTCACCGCCCGACCAAGGTGAAAACCAAATTCACTGCTCGATCAAGACAAAGCTATAGGTCGGCAAGGTGATGATCAAACTCACCGTCCGATCACGATAAAATCGACAAAGTTATAAAAAGTAATCCATAAGCTGAGGCCTGGCCAGCCCTGACTAAAAAATGGATTACTAGAAATAACATAAGAACGGACCGACATGAAGAAGTCAGACCAATCGACCAAAGCAACAAAAAGTTATAAAAAGTAATCCATAGAAAGAGGCCTGACGAGGTCTGAGAAAAAATGGATTGCTATAACTTGGGATGGACCGACGTGAAGAAGTCAGACTAGACTGATCAAAGCGACAAAAGTTATAAAAAGCAATCCATGGCAAGAGGCCTAGCCAGCCCTGCCAAAAAATGGATTACTAGAAATAACTTAGAAGGGACCGACGTAAAGAAGTCGGCCCAAGCCGATTAAAGCTACAGAGTTATAAAAAGTAAATCCATAAAAAAGAGATCCAGCGAAGCCTGATTAAAAATGGATTACTAAAAATAACACAGAAAGAATCGACAAGCGAAGTTGACCAACGAAAGCTACAGATTGGACCGACAAGAGAAGTTGGACCAACGAAAGCTACAGCTTGGATCGACACGAGAAGTCGGACCAATGAAAAGCGTGCACTAAAAGGGACATAGCTCCGCCCAAAAAGCCACGGCTCCACGACAAGGCTATCAAAATTGTTCAGACTAACTAAAAAGGTTCTACCAAGAACACTAAAAAGTTATCGGACAAGTTAGCCCCAAAGGTCATCCCGCCTAAACAGAAGACAGACAAAAAAAGATCTAATAAAAAAGAGGTCGGACAACAAAGTACCAACACTCTAATAACATCTCACAAAAGCCAAGGAAAGGTCAAAAGACCAAAGCTAGAAGTGCTTCGCTGAAAAGTACAAAGTCTTGAAAAAAGACACTACTTAAAAAGCGAAAAGCACGGCCTCAAAGACGGAGCTAATAAGTCGTCCAAACAAAAAGGTTCCCCATCGGAACACTACCTAAAAAGTTGTTGGATTATGACTAAAAAGCCCGAGCAGTGAAGACAAACAAGTCGGAAGAAGGCTGAAAAGACCTCTCAACAAACTAAAAAGGGCAATACCAGACTCGCAAAAAGGAGAAACTACTCAAGATCGACCAAAGTCAGGATGCTTGAGCACGACTTCCTCAAAGAGATCGAAGCTCTGAAAGCACGATCTCACGGAAAGGTCCGAACTCAAGCAGGGGCACTGTTCATACATCGGTTCGAGCTATAAAGGACCGAGTTGGCCGACCTCTTAGAGGGTTGGCCGATCTCTTAGAAGGTTGGCTCATGACCGACCTCTTAGCAGGTTGGCCCATGACCAACCTCTTGGAAAGTTGGCCCATTACTGACCTCTTAACAAAGAGTTCGGCCAAATCGTCAAAAGAGCCCAAAGCAGGCCCAAACGAAGGAACACAACCTAATCTAAAGGCAGCCAAAGCCTAGAAAGCTAAAGGCGGTTCCCCTTAAAGATAAGATGACTTCACTCAAAGATAAGATAAGATAAGATAACTATCTTATCTCTAGAAAGGTCACTCCACACTACTATAAATACACTGGAGCACCCAGGTATAACTCACACTCTGATTCTACTAAAAACCTACTTAAAGCCCATGCTAACTTCTGCAGCATCTCCAGCTCTGCCAGTTCCACCAGGTTGGACACAACAGCTCCGGCCACCAGATCCAAGAAATCGGACATGACAGCTCCGGCCACCAGATCCAACAAGTCGGACACGACAGCTCCGGCCACCACAGCAGATCTCATCCGAGATCGACCTTTAGTTTCAGGTAACCCTCGGAACACTCATCAATTCAGATAATCAACAAGAACGTAACTGACTTATCTTACTTCACCTATAAAGGTATGATGTTTTATCCTCAACAGGAATACACTGAATTCACAGTACTAACTTAAGTATTGGAGTGCCTTTTGCAGGTACACTCCCCCTTTGTTCATACTCTCCGTGACGTGATATCTCTCTGAACGAAGAGCTCGAATCTTCCTAGCTTATAGCTCAGCGTTGAAGGCAACAGCTCGGCGTCGACTTCCAAAAACCGAGTTACGTCTTGGTACTCACACAAGAACAATTATTATTATTATTATTATTATTATTATTATTATTATTATTATTATTATTATTTTGATCGGTTCAACAAAAACCGTAATATACTTTTCATGGCGATCATATGAACAAGATCAAACATTATGCTGGTTAATGAAGTTGAACCAACCAGTCCAATCCATTCCTAAGAGTCAATTGATTATTTCTATTGGGATATAAGACCGTATAACATATCAATTATTGCAAAGTCAAGTCACGGAAGAGTCCAAGAAAATGAACAAGGGGACAACAAGGAAAATCCATTGAAATGAGATGAAGGTTGAGATTTCATTTCTCAAGAAAAAGAACCACAAAAAAAGGTTGTGTAATTTAGCTTTTTGTTTTGTGAACAGAATATTAGACCAACTCATTTTTATCCACAAATGAATACTAATAAAAGTCACTTTAGCTATATATTGAACACTAACATAAAACTTTTACGGAATCAATAAAATTATGATTTTTCAAAACCACAGTAATTCTAATTGCTTGCTCTTCAATGTGTAATTTGGAAGGGAAAATTTAAAATGCATAAAATTCTAGTAATGCCTCTCATATTTTAATGTGCAAAGAGCATTACAAAAGATATTATCATATTAGTATTCATTTTTGTCAAGGAAACATATTATTAATAAAAAGTGATAAGAAAAAGACAAATACAGGATTGAGTAACAAAAACTATTCATAAAATTGGATAAATTGTTTAAAAAGAAAATTATGGAAAGTAAATATTGTTAAAAATAAATAAATTTAGGGTAAACTTAATAGTCAGTATAATGCAATTTGGGGTGGGGGTGTGGAGTTTGTTTGAGGAGAGGGGGGCGTTGATACTGATGAGCGTAATGTTTATAAACAAAGGGTTCGAATTTGCCACCAAAAATATCAAAGGCCCAGTATGTAAAGGCCAAAAAAGTTCTGTAATGGTTAAAGTTGGGCTGCTATAAAGAGCCCAAAGTAAACAAATTGATGGGTAACTAATTTGGGTTGGTTGAGTGGTCAGCTCACTTGTCCGCTTAAGTAAGTGTTGGGAGTTCGAATCCCACCTTGTGCATACAGCGATGGATTAGCCTTTGCACTGTTGGACTGAAAGATACCATGGACAACAAAAAATAAACAAGTTGATGGGTCAAAATTGCTCAAAATTAAAAAAGAAACCACTCTACCAATTCAAAAATAATAATAATAATAAAATAAAAATAAAAAAAATAATATGGCATGATAACTAGTTTTTTTTATCATTGAAGAGTAAAAATGCAACCCAATCTTTGTTCGTTTTCTTAAAAGATAAGAGGATTTTTGTAAAAAAAAAAAAAAAAAGAAGAAAAGGTATATCGCCCCCTAACAATATTATTTTGGAATAATACTAATTTTTTATTAAAAAATTCGTTAAATAGAAATGAAAAATAATCTTTTGGGATTTTACAACTTGTGGGATTTTAAATCCTTCAGAAAATATTAATAAGTTAATTTTTGAAAATTCTTTCATTAATGGTGGTAGTAGAGAAGGACAATTGCCAGAAATAATGTCATAAAAAGAAAAACTAATTGCAATACAAAAGAACTTTTGAAAAGAAAAAATAGTATCACATAAAAAATGAAAAAAGTGAATAATGATATTGATGGCGTTGGTGTTGTAGTTGATAAGGATAGAGAAAATAATGATGATGAGAAGGTATAAAATAATAGAAATATAAATTATATCAATGATAATGATAAGAAAGGTAGTTGTAGTTGATCCTATTGTTAAAATTTTTTTTATAGAGTATATAACCTTACAAATTACAAATAAAATTCTTATATAACTAACTTCAGTTATTATTTTATAAATTTTAACAAAAAAATTGTATTGTTCCAAAATAATATTCTTACAGGCTAAAGAATCTCTTTCTTAGACAAAAATTATTTTATCATTTAAAAAAATAAACAGAAACTAGATTGAGTCTTTATTCGTCACTTAACTAAAAATTGAGAATCTAAATATCACTTTGTGCATAAAAAAGATCTCATGATCAAACATTGGCGTCTATCTTGTCCTTAAATAGACAAAGTGCACATAGAAATTAGTTGTTAAATTCAACGATAAATACCACTGACAAATAAAGAAAAAATACATACATTTCTAAAAAAGAAATCATTTGAAAAATAAGAAAGAAATGCAAAAGATACACTATTTGGTGTGCTTTTTATTTCAATTTTATAAAATAAAATTGTAAGTAAAAATACCTTTTGGAATGTTGTGAATTTTTTTTAAGTAACTTTAACGAGTTTGTTAAAGGTAAATATTAATAATGCACTTTCGATATCTATAAAATAGATTTTGTCAACTTTTTCATTTTACTGAAAAAAGAAACAATTGAGACCTTTTTTGATAGGTATTGTTAAAAATAGGTTAGTTTAGAATAGAGTACTAAAATTAACTCTAAAAGATTATGATGCTGATAAAATTAAAAAAAAAATTATTATAAATTTAAAAAGATTTAATTATTAAAAAGAATCTTTAATATTAAAATTATTTAGAAAGATTAATTTTATAATATTTAAAGAGAAGGACTAAATCTTTTTTGTGAAGAAACAAATATATCCTTAGGTTATTTTTTTATTTATTTTTTTTATAAACATATTTTTTTAATTGTCTATCATACTCAAATCCTTATTCTTTATCTATAACTAATAGAGATATTTGTTGCTGCCAATCACAAAACTAAGACTTGGGAATACCTGGGAGTATACTAATGTCTTACTATTATCATATATAAAGTAGTCAACAATGAGCATAAAACAAATCATTCAGAATTTGTAGAATTTGTCTCGAGAGATCTCTTTCTTCAATTATTCAATGCTGAGCCCTTGAATCAAATGCAATAATCGGTGCTGATTAGGGGTGTTCAAATCCAAATCGATCCAAATTAAACTGCTCATCCAATCCAATTCAAATCGAAAACTGATTAAAACCGTACTAATTCGGATTTGATTGGATTCTATTTTTTGTAAACCGCTGTATTGGATCGGATTTTGGATCTACTTTTTAAAACCGATCCAATCCAATCCAAACCGCACAATGTGCTATAATATTATTATTTTATTATTATATTTACAATTATATTTATAACATGTTCAATTTGTTATACATTTTTCTATTATTCATGTATTATTATTATTTAATAAATATTTTATGTTTAAAATATTATTTATTTATTTATTTTAACTAACCTATAATTTTATTTCTATTGTTATGTTATCATTGGCTTTTTAAGATATGTTAAGACTTGTTATGTCATTGTTGATTATTTAAAATTTGATGTTGAAATTTGTTATATGTATTTAATTATTTTTATTTAAAAAACCGTAATCCAAACCGATCCAAACCGCTTGTAATCGGATCGGATCAGATTGGATTTTCAAAAAAAGTTCATCCAATCCAAACCGCACCGCACATAAATTAAGCGTTCGGATCGGATGACTTTTTCCTTTAAAACCGAACCAAACCGCACCGCGAACACTCCTAGTGCTGATCTAAGTAGTCTCTGTCGTGTAATATTTGTATACCTTTGTAATAGACACCCGGCTTCTGGCAGGTAAGTTGATTTTTCAATGCTGCATTTGGTATACCCTTGCAGAGTATTTGAAGCTGAAACATTACTATTGAGTAATACGTTTCGTTCAAACTCGTTTTTAGATTTTAATGTCTCTGCCCTCTGTAACACCCTACCACACAGAGCTTTACGCTTAAGCCGTAAAACAGAGGTGTTGTGGTATTACAACCTCTAAAATAAAATATATACATAAAAATATTAAAAAGGATATCGTATACGAGGTGCCTTGAAAAACGAGTAAAGAAAAAATGCGAAATAAAAAATGCAACGCTCCGGAAACAAGATTACTTGCGTGCGAAGAAAATTAAAGTTCATAAGTATAACTAAACAGAAGGTAGGAATAGAGGGTCAAGAGATACGAAATAACAAGCTCCTAACTTAACCTGCGAAGCTAAAGCTGGCCGGAGAATATTTACATACAAAATATACAATCTCATAACCCAAAATACATGTTTAAAATCCTAATTCTCCATAAACCTCTAAGAGGCACAAAAGTAAAGTATACATATACACATGAGCAGAGTCTATTGATGAGCGGATATTTTATATGCTTTTTTTTTCATTTTCATATAGTAAAGTATGTTTTGTTTAAGTTTTCATAGTTTTTAGTGTAAAATTCACATTTTTGGATTCTACTTTGAGTTTATGTGTTTTTATTCAATTTTAGGTATTTTCTGGCTGAAATTGAGGAGCTGGAGCAAAAGTCTGATTTAGAGACAGAGAAAGCACTATAGATGCTGTCCGAATCTGACCTCCTTGCACTCGAAAGAGCTTTTTTGGAGCTACAGAAGTCCAAATGGAGCATTCTCAACGGCTATGGAAAGCTAACATCCAAAGCTTTCCAGCAATGTATAATACTTGAAACTTTACTTCGGAATTGAAGGCCCAAAACTGGAGTTCAACGCCAGCCTCCTGCCTATTCTGGCGTCCAGCACCCAAAGGAGAAGAGACCAGCGTCCAACGCCCATAAAGGACCCCTAGCCAGCGTTCAACACCCTAGAGGCCTTGTAGCACGTGGATCTCAATAAATATCAGCCCAAACACTCACCAAGTGGGCTCTAGAAGTGGATTTTAGCACTAAAAGATTGTTTCACTCTTCCTATGTAATCCTTAGTCATTAGCTTAGTATTTATTTGAGAACTTTTACAGACTCTAGCAGAGGACTTGTCATATTTTCGTTTACCATTGTATTTTCTATCAGTATGAGTCTCTAAACCTCCTTGGTTGAGGGGAGGAGCTCTTCTAAGTTTTATGGATTAATAAAGTACTACTGTTCTATCTCAAAACGTGTTTGATTCTCTATTCTAAGATGTATATCTGTTCTTCATCATTATGAATGCGTTGAACCGGCACAAGGTTATCTCATTCTACATGGGTTCAGAGTGAGTCTTTCATCGGACAATGATATACCACTAGCTAGATCATACATCTCTTAGACGGCTAATTCACGACTTCGTTGGGGACTTCTCGAGACACCAGTTCAGCCGAGGTACAGGGAGATTAGAGTCTTTGTGGTAGAGGCTAGAACCAAAGGCGCAACATTCTCTAATCCGGAAGATTCGACCTTGTTTGTGGCGTTTTGAGTAGGATCACTAAGGAGAATGAACTGCAGGAGCTTCACCCTCAATCAGACTGGATCCGCACTAACCCTGGGGTTCAGATTTAGAGGAGTATTGGCGATCCCTTAAAAAAGGCGTTGATCACATACAACCTGCCATAGAAGAAATCATTCACAGTTGAAGAAGATAGTAAGACCAGATTGATCCAGAAGAACAAAGCATCTCCAAGCCTTAACCATCTTCGTATCATTGCATTCACGATCAAATGAGTAACATTTTATTTATTTTCTTTTCATGCAAATTAAACAAACAAACAACTCTTCTATCTGCCTGACTAAGATCTACAAGATAACCATAGCTTGCTTCAAATCATAATCCTCGTGGGATCGACCCTGACTCACTCAGGTATTACTTGGACGACCCAGTGCACTTGTTGATTCAGTAGTGCGAAGTGTAATTCCGCGCTACCATATATATATATATCAAGAGTAGGGCCCCAAAAATATCCACTTCGCCGCAGAACTCCAGACGCCTACCGAGGTGCCTCTCGACCTGCATCTGAAAAATCACAATATAGTATGGGATGAGAATCAGGGGTTCTCAGCATGGTAAAGGTGCCATGCACATAAGATATAAGGTCTTGGAAATGCCAGAGGCAATCCTAGAACGTCAACACTCAGATTATAAAGCTTAAAGTACTAAAATAGAAACCATAACGAGTGGTCTTCTAAGAATATCTAAGCCTAGCTTAAACCTAATCTTAACACTAAGTGTTTCCATCTTTCATCTGTTCCTTTATCTTCGGTGATTTTGCATAGACAGATAAGCAGACAAAGACAAACACAGGTAGAGTACAAATAATACAGATAGCAAGTATAATAGTTTACATATTATAATCAATTAGGCATTCTCAATTAATGCACAACCAGCAAAGCAAACAATATAAACATGATGTATGTATGTTCTATTACTGATGAGGCTCATTTGTCAGTTATCAAGCCAACTCGACAAGTCCGGCTGCTAAACCCTAACTGTCTCCCGTCGTGCATCTCCATGAGTCTATGCATAGCTTTTTCTCATTTCATTCATAATTTATACATATATAAAATTTTACTCAATGGGGGTCAACCTTTCCGAGAATTTATAAGTGTTCGGTCAGATCTTACGATGTAGGGCCAACAGAGCATCGAGTCTCAACCTGGAACACGTGGTGGCAAGCGACGGTACTTTATCTAGGGAAACCCGTGTCTTAGATAATAGAGTGTATAAGCCAATAACATTCATAATCATTTATAATTATTGCATAATTATATCATTTAAGCCATGGTACAATATACACTCCAAGAATACACATTTCCATATACAATTCATCACTTTTCCAACTTTGCTCCACCCCCAAGTTACCTCTATTTCCTAGCTTCATGTTATTACTAGACTTACTACTACGGTTTAGGGCTAAAAGAATGAAAATAGAGGTCTAGAAGTTTGAAACTAGGCTTAAAACACAAAAATCCAGGTTTGCTAAAACAGGAGCCACGCATATGCATAGGCATACGAAAATCCATGCTCGCGTACGCGAGAATCCCAATCCAAAAGAGTTGGTCGCGTCGCATGCAGGTGGTCGCATACGCAACCCCTTAAAAGTCAATGTTCTCGTACGCAAACACACTGCTTGCATATGCAAGATGCCAAACCCGAAGAGTTTGGTCGCATCGCGTGTAGTGGTCGCATACGCAAGTTGTGCAGATCAGCAAAAAATGTTGAATGCTGTAGAATTTTTAGTTTTGCCCTCTGAACTTCGAACGCGCATAATGTTTTTATTTTAAAATATTTTTCATCCGTTCTTCAAACGGCGTAAACTTCATTGACCCAATTTTCATTTAAAACTAGTTTGAAACAATTGGGGGTTCGGAAGCCAAGTTATGGCTCGCCAAAATTCGGCCAAGAACCAGTTTTACACAAAAACCTTCAAACCTCAATTTTCATAAAAACCAAACTCAAATCCAAACTTTTATACCTATATTCAACACAATAACATATCATAGCACACCAACACAGCCCTATATCCTTCACATCACACCACCTTCAATCATACTTCATTATTACACAATCTCAAACCTAAATTCCTTATTTTACATCAACAATGTTATCTTCTACTTACTCAATATATATAATCATTTCATCACATCCTTTATCACCAATATATCATCATATCTTTCATCACCAACTCATCACTTAACATACTATTATCAACATAACCACAATCACCCAACACATAATCAATTCACATCATAATCATCATCAAGGGTGCTAAGCATTGTACATTTTCATGCATACCAACCTATTCTATGGTTATCTAGCCTAAGTTTTTACAGAATATTATATATTAAATACATGAAACCTAAACTATACCTTGGCCGATTTTCACGTATTAGCCAAGGCAACCCACAAGGCAAGCTCACAAGCTTTCCTCACCACAATTTAGCTTCCCAAGCTTCCAATCAAGCCTCTAATGTTTTCAATTTTGCTTCATATCACATATATATACACCTAACACAATTATCACATATACATACCCAAATTTAATCCCCAACACACAAAATCAAAGAATTGACTAGGGTTAATGATCCTTACTGTACCCACAGACCAAACGAACTAAGCCCAATAAGTCCTGCAAGCTAAATCAAATTTAGAGTATCAAAGCCAACAAATTCTCAACATGTATGCTCAAAGTTTTCGAAAATCAAAGGTGTAGAGCAAATGAAGTAAGAATGAGAATTGCCTATGAAATTGTTCTGATAGATTCGTAGAGCTCGACGCGGTGGTCGTATGGCCGCAAACGGTGCGACAATCGGAGCTCGGAGCGGAAAGTTATGGTGGCTTGATCACAACGTTAAGGTTTGTGTTTCTTCCCCCTTGTCTTAAGCATTGCTTCAACATTTTTGTGCTGAATGAGGGAAGAAGAATAAGTTTTCTTGAGTTATATGGGCTGATGGGTTGGGCTTGGGCCCATCTTGGGCCCGGTTCGGCCCATTTGGCCCAATCTTGTGCCAAATTCTTTAAAATTAGTGTAAAAATTTCTTATTTTAATTAGATCTATCCTATTTTACTATAAAATTTATATTTCTAATTTATTTTATTAAAATTTAATTTATTGGTTAATTATTTACTAATTTAACAGGGTTTATACCCTCTATCACCCCTCAAGACTTGCTTGCTTTAGAGGAATCTATAATGTCTTAGTATTTTTTTATAGAGTAGTCAACAATTAGCAGTAATTAGTCAATATTAGTGTTTCTTTTTTTTTTTTGTAATCCATGTTCTCATTATTGGTTATTTATTGTTTTATATTTTTGCATAGAGTGAAATCTACTATTCATCTACGACAATTGTTTTTGTTATTTTTCCATTGGAGGTAATATTGAAGTTGTACCAAACCAGAAAATTATTTATCATGGAGGAAAAACTGTAGGAGAGCTAATTGAAGAAGGATGTATGCATTCAAATTTAATGCATAAGATATGGCTTCGAACCCAGGAAAATATACAGAATAAACGCGTTACCTACATAGTGAAGTTTAACCAATCTCAACTCATAGATCTCATTGATACTGATAGTGTTAACCAAGTGATCGCATTCAATGATGATACAGCTCATGTATACATCATGGAGGTAGAAAAGACTAACCATGATAGTACACCTCATAAGGACAATGACGACAACGTTCATGATAAGTATTTATTCCAACTGTTTTATCTTTTTATAAATTTTTCTTATATTAGTGATTAGTGAATTGTTATAAAAGTAATTTAATATTTTTTATGATTAGTATACTATCAAGTAATTCAACTCAAAGAGTCGACCTCGTCTCTAATATTGATGGTCAAAATCCATTGACGCCAATTCTATGTACAACCCAACTTGTCCATACACCCCAGATTATCAATGGCTCTGCTAAGTGAAATGATCTTATAAAGGAAGAAGGGCAGATTTTTCAAAATGCAAGTAAGTTGAAAGAATTGTTTGAATATGGTATAGCTCATAAGTTTACATACAAGTTCTTAAAGAACAGTCCGGGTAAAATAATTTGTGTCTGCAAGGTTAAAGATTGTCCATGGAAAATGTCAGCTTATGCTATGGAAAAAATTCTTCGTTCCTCGTAGTGAGACATTTTATCAAGAATCATAAGCACTAAGCTCAAGATGTATTAGAGAGTACTCACTCTTTCACGTATAATTTGGTGTCTTCAATTATTGTTGACAAGTTGATATTAACTCCTGACAAGTTGCCTAATGACATACGAAGTGACATTTTCAAGGAATACGGATTTTCACTAACATATCACCAAGCTTGGGCTGCATAGGAGAAAGAATTAGTTGAAATTAATGGCGTACCTAAAGATTCATATATGCTAATTCCTTGGATATGTAATCGTTTAGTAGAAACTGCTCCACAAACAGTTGCAAAATGGACATGTCCTCCTGGTTATCAATTTGAAAAGCTTTTTATTGCATATGGATATTGTGTGACAGGTTTTCTTCGTGGAGCAAGGCCTATATTATTTATTGATGGTTGCCACTTAATTGGTCCATACAGGAAAACTTTTCTAGCTGCCTCTACATGCAATGCAAATAATGACTTATTTCTGATTGCGTATGCAATTGTTAATGTTGAAAATAATGAGAATTGGCTTTGGTTCCTATCTAATTTGAAAGAACTAACTGGGTCAATTCCAGTTACGTTAATATCTGATAAGCATCCATCAATTATTGCAGTTGTGGAGCAAGTATATGATAGGGATAGACATGCATATTGTTATCGACATGTTAAAGAAAATTTTTGTGTAGAAACTAAAAAGTTACAGAAGAGAATGAGTGGTGAAGTAAAAGAAGATGCAAAAAAGTTACTAGATGCACTTTGTTATACCCGTTTTGGCACAGAGTTTACAGAAGCTGTGGAACAAGTTCGTGCATTTTCACCAGAACTTGCAAATTGGTTAGAGACTAAAGGAGTTATTAACAATTGGGCAAAGTCTCAATTCCCTCATCGATAATGGGACCTCATAACTACCAATGTAGGTGAATCATTTAATTCATGGATAAGAAAAGAGAGGACTCATAGTATTTGTGCTTTAATAACTGAGCATAGAGACAAACTTGCAAATCTATTATATACTGTAAAGTTAGAGATGACTAAATAGACGAATGAAGTTGGGTCAACGATCGATAAAATATTGATGGGGCATGTAGCTAGAAGTGAGTTTCTTAAAGCAGTGAGATATGGAGATCATAATGTTATGGTTAGAGGGTCAAATGTTGATGTATGTGTGAATCTACTATGCAAAGAATGTACATGTCTTGAATGAAAAATGATTGGAATTCCATGTCCACATGCTTGTGCTCCAATCAAATTATTACATGGCAACAACTACACCTATGTGGAAGAGTGCTATCTGAAAAGTTCACAAGAAAAGATTTATGTGAGTAGTATGATCCCAATTGAAACTCATGACATGCCTGATGTCAACAACCTGATCCTAACAGATTGGGCGAATAATATTTTTCTTATGCCACCTACAACAACTCGTCCTTCAAGAAGACCATGCAAGAAGCGCCGAGGGTCACAATTTCAAGATGTGCGTATTTACAAATGTAGCCGATATGATCAAAGTGGTCATAATCGTTCTAAATTTAGAAATCCTAATCCAGAAAGAATATGAGTATTTTTTGAATAGTTCTAGCTTTATAGATTGTCACACTTAGAATTGCAATGTTGGTTTTTCTTAAGTTATGCATATGAAGTGATTCTACTTTGATTTTAATTGTATTTGTGAAAGTCTGCACTTAAATTTTATAATTTTACTTTGATTTTTAATTAAATTTGTGTAATTTTACACTTGAATTTTGTAGTTTTACGTTGATTTTAATAGCATTTGTACAAATATGCACTTGAGTTACGCAACAAGTTTGGCTTTAGTTCTATTGTGCAATTCTACAATCAAATGACAAAATTCTATAATACTGCATTAAAGTTGCTGCACTTAGTAAATAAAAATCTGCAATTCTGCAGTTGATTCTATGATTTTGCATGCAATTTTGCACTAAAATTATGTAACTCTGCTCATAGTTAAATAAATGAATCTTAGAAAAAGAAACACTTTTTATAAAATTTTCAATTGATATTTTCATTACAAGTCAAAGATCCAATGAATAATTGTGCTTCTATACGAGTCTTCCAATAAAATTAGACCACTCTAATATTTTCATACCACTATTCCTTATACTTCATTGTATAAGTATACTGTAAACAACAACAATCCTTAAATACAAATACATTGCAAAAAGTGTAACTGAAGGATTGATCAAAGCTAGAACAATCTTCTACTATAACACTCCATCATGATCTAACAATGCATTCTTATTCTTAGTCTAACTGAAGTCCCAAACACTTTATTGCTCCAACAGTTATCATCTTGCATGTATTCTTAAAGACTGGGGTCAAGCTATTGCCACTACAACACACACTGAATATGATGCACAGAGGAACCAATAGTTGGTTAAAACTTTGCTCTAGTAATAGAATTTCATCTTTGAAATCCTGCATATTTTGTGTAAATATAATTAAGAGTCATGACATATAATCAAGTTCTTCTAATTAAACAAATGGAAAGAAATGCTACAATCACAAGCAACGTTAAAGCATTGCGTTTAAAGTCCATAAAAAAATTTTCAGCACAAGTTTAGAGACAAAAATTGATCCATCTTCATTTTAGCCTCATACCAAACACACCTTATTGAACATAAACCCTTCAAATTCAGATTCATTCATTTATTAATGTATTTTTCAATATAGACAACAAGTGTTATTAGAGTTCTTACTGGGGCCAAAGATAACGCTCTTAACATCAATAATGCACTACTATATTCACTAAAAAAACTATAACTTAGATTTTGTTTAATGCATATGCCCTTATGCCTTGAAAGAAACAAAATTGAAAATCACATAATTAGTAAAACAAAACAGTGACTAATAGCCTCATAAGCTTTGAATTAAGGCATTTTAAGATCACACTAAAATCTTACCCATGAATTGAAAATGTGCAAACTTCATCATGTATGGCAGTTTTCACATTAAAAGCTATATAATTTCTAACTTCAGGGATACTAATATAGCTCAAGAGCTTGAGATAGGAACTTGAACCTGAAAGAAGCGTGTGACTTTGGGGAGCCTCAGGCGGGGCTTGCTGCTGTGAGCGACCGGAGGAGTCAAAGGAGTGATGGCCGATGTGGGAGGAATGAGTTTCACCGTCGGTGGCGAGCTTCAGAAGACAATTCTACCCGAAGATGATGATTTTACCTCTGACAACCTTGTTGGATAGCGACAAAGACGAATCTCCTTTGACGCGATAAAGACGGTGTTGATTCCACCTCTGATACGACGATTCTACTTCTGACGAATCTTCTCAGGTGCACGCCAACGCCATTCATCTCAGGCTGGGTCAGGTGCATAATGACGTCTCTTTCCTCGGCTGGGTATATTCTAGGGTATGGAGGTGGAGTGAGTTTGAGAATCATGATTTCTTTGTGGGTGAAGAAAATGGAAGAAAGAAAACAAGGGAAAGGAGAAGAGAAATCATTAAGATAATATTGTCTTTTTAATTTTAATTTTTTTGTTTTTTTTTTAATAACCTATAAATTAATCCTTTTTAATAATTTTCATATTAACAATCCTACTTATTAATTTAGTTTTATTAATGGTCCTTTATAATAATTTTTTCTAAAATTAATTATATAAAATTTAAAGCTAACTTATAATCACTAATGATACTTTTTGTTTGACTAATCATTAACTGAATAATGATATCATTAGTTAATGATCCTACATATATTGTTAGTTATTATCTGGCAGTGTAAAGTGAAAAATAGATTAAAAATAAAAAAAATAAAAATTGATTAGTTATTGTCTTCTCCCCTAGAACTCAACCTCTTTTTCACAAACCCACCCCTTCAAACACATTAGTATAATAATCCATAGAATTTGCAAATCAAATCTCATTTAATTGAGATCTCTTTCACTTCACATCATTCACTTTTCAATAATTTTATCAACATATCCCTTTTTAACAAATAAAAAAATTGAGGAACCACAAAAGAATGACAAGCCCTAAGAAGGATTGAAAAAGCGTTGTTTCCAACGCTGCCAGAACCTGACTTCCAACCGCGGCACCCGAATCTGGAGTTGCATTCATCACAAAGAAATGGCTATGTGCTTTCAAATCAATTTTCACGATAATCAAATCATTAAATCAGACCATAGTACTAATAACTCCATCAAACAATTGAATCTCTTTCAGAATAATCAAAGAGCTACTAACCCCATCGTCCAAAACAAACTCAACAAGCAACAACCTCTTCCCCAGCTCATCAAGAAGGTGAACTCGCCACTGCCGCCGTTGTGCTTGGGGTGATCTAAGCCATTGGATGAGGCAAAATTGTTGAGATTTGTGGAGAGGGATATGAGGATTCCAAAGTAGGTCCTTACGTAGAAAAATAATGCATGTTGAGGATCAGCGCAACCATAGTGATTGATCAACAAAGTGAGATTTTTTATTTGTGGAAGATGGTGAAGGATCATGATGGATTGAATTTTGTGACAAAGCTAGATCCTATTTTAAAATTTGAAACGTTCTCTCTTGCAACAATTTTTACTTTATTTTTTTCTTTCTATTTTTCACTTCACACTGCCACTTAATGACTAGCAATACACATAAGATAATTAACTAACGGCTATTGTCTAATTAACTATTGGTCATAACGATATCTTAGGTAGTTACAAGTTAATTTTAAATTTTATATGGTCAATTTTGTCAACGCCATATTTTTTATAGTCAATTTTGATACTTTACTCATTAATTTATGATAAAAAAACTGATAGTTTTATCACTTGTTCATATTATAGTTTTATCACAAAACTAAAAAATAATTTTTCATGCCTTTCACTTATTTACTCTTTATAGATGGTTAATAAAATTAAAGAGTATGAATATAAAATAAAAATAAAAATTAAATAAATATAAAAATAATATTTAATTGAATATTTTAAATTATATATATTAATTAAAAAATGTAATATATGGGTATGCAATATATTTAAAAAAATATATAATGTATAATACGAACTAGTCCGGTTTAATGGTAGTCAAGCAAGTCTTCATCCCTCAAATCTTCTATTCGAATTTTATCCCATGTAAAATTTTAAAATAGATAGAAGATCATCCTAATCAATAGCTGGAATCTTATATGTTTCAAAACAGTGATAATTTAATAATTAATTCTAAAAATAATAACGGATAGATAAAAAATCATTAAAAAAAACCATTAAGAATAATAACGGATATATATACATGTGATTTTTTTTTTTGGTGGCTTCCAACTAATTGTTTAATAGAATAAAATTTGATAGTGTTCTGGCCCAACCCAACAAATACCGGAAGTCCACGAAGTGGATCCGTGACCCGGTCGTACGATGAGGCGTCTATCACGTGACATGATCTTCTCGAGAGGGATCTATATAGTTGGCAGAATTCTAAAGAGCTGGGACTAAGCGAGAGGGTTAATGAACGGGACTTCTGTGTGGTCTAGAATTCCACTAATGAATGAATTTTCGTTGTAAAGTATAGTTTCTAAACCAAACAATAGTCCTTTCATACAAAAATTTAGGTTGTCACAAGTAACGAACCCCTAATAAGAAATAATCGAAATATTTGGACTCCGGGTCGTCTCCCTAGAAAACAATGTAGTGCTTAATTATTGGCTATGAAGGGGTAAAGGGGGTTTTGGTTCATAAGAGGGCAAGAGAAATAGATTTAGCAAGCAAGTAAGGAAAGCAAGATAAAGAACTCTTGGCTAAGACTTGGGTAATTGAGATCACCATCTTTGTCAACAAATCGAATATTGATAATCAAGAGAGGCCAACCTATTAAGTCTACTTCCCAAAAGCTTTAAGTACGTAATATTTACTCCTAAGCTTGAAGTACGTCAAATAGATTTGATCACATCAACCCTTAAGTCCTAACCTACCTACTAATTAACTTAGTAGTGGGTTAGCGTCAATGGGTATCAAATTGATCACCATGGGTTCTCAAATCACCAATTCCATCATACTCAATGACTCAAGATTACCCAATTCCCTTGGCTTAGACCAAGAGTTGACAAAATTACTCAAAAACTAAGGAGAACATTTCATCAAACACATAGAGTGCAATAAATGTAAACATCATAAATTGCAAGAATAATAAAATCTAACAACTACTAAGTGCAAGAAAAGCAAGATCAACAACTCAAATCAACAATAAAGAAACATCAAACATTAAATTGTATTAAAAGTAAATCAAATCCAACATGAGTTCATCATCACAAAAGAGAGCATAATGAGAAATTAACATCACAAATAAGAGAATCAAGGTGTAGAAATAGGAGATTATAAAAGAAACAAGATGAAATCAAGTAATTAAACATGAATTTAGAATAATCTAACCTAATCCTAACCTAATTCTAGAGAGAAGAGGGAGCTTCTCTCTCTAGAAAACTAACTAAAGGTTCATGTTGGCTAAATTAATTGCTCCTTCTTTGCTTGGACTTCAATTCTGCATGAAATACACTCAGAAACAAGTTGGATTTGGGCCTGGGCAGCTCAGAAATCACCCCCAGCATTTTGCCTTTAAGTGGGCCATGTAAGAGTACCGGCGCGTGCGCGCCATGTGCGCGTGCGCGTCTATGAGCGAGACCACTTTTGCGCATACGCGCCTTGTGCGCGTCCTTTGATGCATTCTCAATCTTTGTTTCTTCATGCATTCTCCCCTTTGTATGCTTTTCTACTCATTTCTTCCATCCAATACTTGCCTTATAAACCTGAAATCACTTAACACATACATCAAGGCATCGAATGGAATTAAAGTGAATTAAAATCACCAAATTAGGGTCTAAAAAGCATGTTTTTACACTTAAGCAAAATTCAAGGAAGAATTACAAAACCATGCTGTTTCATTGAATAAATGTGGAAAAAGGTGGTAAAACCCCCCAAAATAAGCACAAGATAAATCACGAAATTGGGGTTTATCAAATCTCCCCACACTTAAACTAAGCATGTCCTCATGCTAAAATCAAGAAGAAACAAAGGGTATTATCATTTATTCAATGCAACTAACTAAATGCAATCTATCTACATGATGTAATGGCTTAGTCAAAATAAATCAACCTCCAAGAATACACATGCAAGCACAAGGGCTAAGGTATTAACAATCAAAGCAAACCACAATTAGATTGAATCATTGAAAGAGTTCACAAACTTGCAAGAAAAGATGATCATGGGTGGAATCATGTAATTGAGCGATTGAACCCTCGCCAGATGTGTATCCGCTCTATGCACTCAAGTGTATGGGGTTGATTCACTCAATTCTCAAGGAAAGTAAATCAACAACTCAAATCATCAATAAAAAGAACATCAAACATTAAATTTCATTAAAAGAAATATAAATCCAATATGAGCATCCATGAACATACAAGAAGCATAAAAGTAAAATTAACATCACAAACTAAGAGAGTGAAAGTGTAGAAGCAAGAAATCATAAAGGAAACAAGATGAAAAGATGAGATTGAACCTAGATCTAGGAGAGATTAACCTAACCTAATTCTAAAGAGAAGAGGGAGCTTCTCTCTCTAGAAACTAACCTACATGATGCTAATGCTACAAACAATTGCTCTCCCTCTTGCCCAAGCTTGAATTCTGCATGAAATAGCATTAGAAATAAGTTGGGTTGGGCCCAAAGTGCTTCAGAAATCACCCCCAGCGATTTCATCTTTAGTGGGCCACGAGCAGCATCGGTGCACACGCATACATGGCGCGTGCGCGCCACTAAACTCGAAACAACATATGGCAAATTTTAAATCATTTTGAAGCCCTGGACGTTAGCTTTCCAACGCAACTAGAACCGCCTCATTTGGACCTCTTTAGCTCAAGTTATGGTCGATTGAGTGCGAAGAGGTCAGGCTTGACAGCTTTACGGTTCCTTCATTTCTTCATGAGTTCTCCCACTTTGCATGCTTTTCTCCTCACTTCTTCCATTCAATACTTGTCTTATGGACCTGAAATCACTCAAAAAATATATCAAGGCATCGAATGGAATTAAAGTGAATTAAAATCACCAATTTTAGAGCCTAAAAAGCATGTTTTCACATTTAAGAACAAATCAAGGGAGAATTGCAAAACCATGCTATTTCGCTTCATTGAATAAATGTGAGAAAAGTTGATAAAATCCCCCAAATTAAGCACAAGATAAACCACAAAATCGGAGTTTATCACGTTGTCCTTACTTTGAAAAAGGTTTCTTTAAATCCATGGAAAGAATCCTCATAGAGGATGAAGATCCTCTGGTTTTGCACAGTCCGGAAACAGAGGTACCCTTTTTTATGCTTACCCTCTCAGAAAGGATTTGTGAGAAGAAAGAAGAAGAGGAAGACTTCAACAGTTGTAGGGAGCTTCAGATATTCACAAATCATCTCAAAGCATTGGATGGCAGCCCAACTATTCGGCTGAGGTTGCGAGGGAGCAACATAACACCGATTTAAGAGAGCCAGGATAAGGGAGAAAAGGGAAGCCGAACACCCAGGATGGTAAATATGGGCTTGTATATCCACATCCAGTCGGGGATGTGAGGGGCTTCGAGGTTAAGATGGAAGACTCGTTCCCAGGGGCCTGGGACTAGGATCTCATAATTTGTCTCCTTGGGACCACCTATTAATGCGTCTGCATCTTTAGTAGTATTTATCATGCTTTTCATATATTTTTCTTATATTTTCTTAAGTTTAAATGCATAATCTTCTCTCAAGTCTCATTAATTTCAAATATGCTTTGCTACTAAATATTTTTCAAATTGTTTTTAAGAAAATATAGGGTTTAAAGATGAGAAAATCAAGTGGCAAAGCAAAGAGGATCAAGGAGCAAGACAACAGAGCTTTTCAAAAAGAACAGAAGGTGGTGCGTACACATGACATATGCGTACGCACGAGTCCTAAAAAGTGCCTGGTTGTGCGTACGCATTGTGCATACGCACAAGTCCCCCAAAGCAGAATGGGTATGCCACGCTGAGCATATGAGTGCCACGCCCTAAACAAATTTCATTGGCGTGCCACGCTCTAGGGAAAAATGTAAGGGTGTTCCACGCCCTATCCATGACAAACAGGGTGTGCCACATATTGAAGGAAGGCGTCCCATGTTGGAGTAGTGTGTGCCACACCCAAGAAAAGAAACTCACGTTGTGCGCACGCCTTGTGTGTATGCACGAATCCAATCTTTTCCAGGGAGCATGCCTCGCCGAGAGCAAGCATGCCACGCCTTACAAAAGAACTCTAGCAAGGGCATGCCACATTAATGACAAGCGTGCCAGGCTTAGGAGATAAAGTGTTCATTGGGACCAAGCCCAAGCATGGCATGCCTGATGCGGTTTTTGTAAAATCACAAATTATCGGCAAGTGCATCGAATCATATCAAGTAATATTACAGTGAGTGAGTTATCGTTCTCACAAGGATTAACAGACTAAGCAACAGTGATCAAATAATTATTCTGGTTTGACAATCAAAATTTTTTTTTGAGATAACTTAAACACTAAGCAGCAAAACAATTAAAAGCAACAATGATTAAATATAGAAAGTAATGTGAAGTAAAACATTAAGACTTCAGAGATATTGAAACTTTCAGGAATAATGCTTTTCACTTTCTACCTTGATCACGCAAGAATGTTTCTTATGGTGAATGATAAACCACTATTTTATGGTTTATCTTGTGCTCAATTGAGTGGATTTTATCAATCTTTCATACACTTATTCATACAATTCGCATGGTTTTACATTTTCCTCTCTCTTAGGATTTAGAATTTAGGATTTTTATTATGTTTAGGCTACTTCTCTTCATCACAGGTTCAATGTTCCTTTAATTTATTTTCTACTTTTATTTATCCTATTACTTTAATTGTTATTTATCTTTTCAATTTGGCTTATGAACTTTTCCATGTTAGATTTGAATATTCTATTTAATATAATTTGAGGTATTTTAGAATTAAGATTTCTTTCTTTTATTTATGTTATTGTTACTTCCCATCTGAAGGCATTTTTATTCGAATAGACTTTCTTTCCTTTTGGTTAAGTAATTGGTGACACTTGAGTTATCAAACTCAGCGGTTGATTGGAAATTAGGATTGCTGATTGATTTGCATCCCTCTAAAGCTAGTCTTTCCATAGGAGTTGACTAGGACTTGAGGATCAAATTGATTGGTCCACTTGACTTTTCTTTATTTAGTAAGGGTTAACTAAGTGGGAGCAAAATCCAATTCTCATCACACCTGATAAGGATAACTAGGATAGGATTTTCAGTTCTCATATCTTGCCAAGAGATTTTCTAATTATTAATTTATTTTTCTTGTCATTTAAATTACTTGTTCCTTATTTTAAAAACCCAAAACAAATTATACTTTTTCCATAACCAATAATAAATCATACTTCCCTGCAATTCCTTGAGAGAGGACCTGAGGTTTAAATACTTCGGTTATAAATTTTATTGGGTTTGCTTTAGTGACAAACAATTTTTTTTGTACGAAAAGATTCTCTGTTGGTTTAGAAACTATACTGACAACGCGATTATTCTTATAAATTTCTTTACTAACAGAAATCTAATCGTCAAAATGGCGCCGTTGCCGGGGAATTGCAAACGTGTGCCTTATTATTGGTTATTGTAAATATTTACTTTTAAATTGATTTTTTCGAAAAAAAATTTCAGATTTTTATTTTAAAATTTTTTATCTTATCTTATCCTAGTTTTAAATTTCAAAATTCAAATCTTTTTCAAAAATCATATCTTTTTCAAAATCTTATCTTATCTTATTTCAAAATCAAATTTCAAATTTCAATATTTAAATTCCAAAACTCAAAATTCAAATTTCAAAATTTAAATTTAAAATTTTAAAAATCAAACCTTTTCAAAATTTAAATCTTTTTCAAATCTTTATCTTATATTGTTGACTTTTTCAAAATTCAAATTTCAATTTTCAAATTAAAAAATTTAAATTTCAAAACCTTTTAATTTAAAAACTTATCTTCTCTTACCTAACTTGTCTTATCTTTTCTAATCTTAAAAATCAAATCTTTTTCAAACTTTTTCTCTTATTTTATTTTATTTTATTTTATTTTCCTTTGCTTGTTTATTTATTTTTATTTTTAATTTTTATTAGTTACTATGAGTTCTCACCCCCGTCGCTTTGAGTTTGGTTCTAATGCTATTAAAAGGAATAGAAGCTATAATAAGAACATGCATCAAGGTCAAAATAATCAAAGATGGAAGGAGTCACGAGGATCTGATCAACACTTTAGGCAACAACACCCTCCAAGATACCATGGACCACGACCATTCCACAATGCATACCAAGACAATAGTTATGGTGGACCTTCTCGTGACAACCAACCTCCACCAGTTTACTATGGTCAAGAGCCATTCCGAGGTGCGTACCAAGATGATAGATATGGTGGACCCCCTTGTAGTTACCAACAAGCTCCATCATATGCCAATGAACCACCTCCTCAACATAGCTTTGAACCACTACACTCACAAGCCAACTAAGTGGGAGCAAAATCAAATTCATTGGTCCACTTGACTTTCTTTTATTTAGTAAGGGTTAACTAAGTGAGAGCAAAATCCAATTCTCATCACACCTAATAAGGATAACTAGGATAGGATTTTCAGTTCTCATACATTGCCAAGAGATTTTCTAATTATTAATTTATTTTTCTTGTCATTTAAATTACTTGTTCCTCATTTTAAAACCCAAAACAAAATATACTTTTTCCATAACCAATAATAAATCATACTTCTCTGCAATTTCTTGAGAGACGACCCAAAGTTTAAATACTTCGGTTATAAATTTTATTGGATTTGCTTTAGTGACAAACAATTTTTTTTGTACGAAAGGATTCTCTGTTGGTTTAGAAACTATACTTACAACGCAATTATTCTTATAAAATTTCTTTACTGACAGAAATCTAATCATCAATGAATCATAATTAATCAAACATTTAATTCCTTGGTAATTCAATTTCTCTTTAACCTAATTAATCCCTAATTCCTTAGTCAATTATTTAAGACAAGAGATTAAGTACATGCACAGATTCAAAACCACACAATTCACAAGCTCTAACCCTAGATGATTTACTTTTGCTTATCAAACTAGTTTCAAAACTTAGAGAATCATGAGAATAACTATTAAGCTTAATTCTAACACACAACCTTACCAGGGTGATTTTAGAATTCAATTTAGAGTCAAACTATTTTTCCAATATATTCAAATCTTTATGATGAAGAACAAAATTTAATTCTTAGGAAACATCAATGCATAAATCAAGAATAGAAAAGAAATACATTAATCAATAAAGGTCAACAGAGCTCATAACCTTAACAGGGGAGATTAGTTGCTCATGATGAGAAAAACCAAATAAAGGTTTCAAAAGTGTACGGGGGTAACTTTATGTCTCTTTTCAGGGTTTTTTTAAAAAAATCCTTAAATACCTCTAAAACTAATAAAATCAAAACCTAATAGTTAAACTTAAATAAAACAAAATTAACTAATATCTTTTCCTTAATTAACTTCCATAAAGCAGAGATCATTCCTTCCAATTGAGGCCCACTATTAGCAATCTTCATTTATTCATGATTTTGCACTCTCAGGAGACTTGGAGGAACCCACGTGCCACATAGAATAGTCCACGTGCAATGTGCTTGAAGAGGAGGCTTGGAGTTGGGGAGGCTTGGCTTCACGTACAACGTGGTAGAGGAGAAGGGAGGCCCAACGTGTAACGTGGACCTCCCATGTTGCACATGTGCGAACTCATATGGAGGGAGATGTGCTGGCCATAGGCCCAACTTGTAACAAGATGGCCTTCCCACATTACACGTGTGCAATCCAAGGAGAAGGGAGTCACTGGCCTTTGGCCCATGATTTAACGTGGCTCCCCCACGTTTAACTTCTTCGTGCTTCCTTCAACGTTGTGCCTTCACATATAACGTGCTACAAGAGAGGTAGGGCTTCACGTTTAACGTGGACTTCCAAGTGTTACATGTGCGTGCTTCAAGGGAGGGACGTGCAACGTGAATGCTGAACGTTGCACATCTGTGAAGTGAGAGGAAGGGGGAGGTGACGATCGGATTTCTGCCGGTAAAAAAATTCACAAAAGTAATTGCGTTGTAAGTATAGTTTTCAAACCAACAGAGAATCCTTTCGTACAAAAGTTTTGGTTGTCACAAGTAACAAAACCCAATAAAATTTATAACCAAAGTATTTAAACCTCGGGTCGTCTTCTCAAGGAATTGCAGGGAGGTATGATTTATTATTGGTTATGAAAAAGGGTATATTTTTTGGTTTTTGAAATAGAGAACAGGAAAATAAATTGGCAGGAAATTAAATCTTAATTATCATAAAAACCATTGCAAGGTATGAGAATTGGAAATCCCATCCTAGTTATCCTTATCAGGTGTGATGAGAATTGTTTATTGCTCCCACTTAGTTAACCCTTACTAAATAAAGGAAAGTCAAGTGGACTAATCAATTTGATCCTCAAGTCCTAGTCAACTCCTGTGGAAAGACTAGCTTTAGAGCGATCCAAATCAATCAGCAATTCTCAAATCTCAATCAACTGCTGAGTTTGACAACTCAAGTGTTACCAATCACTTAACCAAAGCAAAGGGGGATAAATCTAAATTAAATTAAAAGCATTAATAACATAAATTTGACAAAAGCAATCATAAATCTGAAATACCTCAATATGTATTAATTAAGAAAATCAATCCTAACATGAAGTTCATAAACCAAATTAAAAAGATAAATAACAATTAAAGTAATAGAATAAATAAGAGTAGAAAATAAATTAAAGGAACATTGAACCTGTGATTGTAGAAGCAATCCTAAAATAAGAGAAATCCTAATCCTAAATTCTAAGAGAGAGGAGAGAACCTCTCTCTCTAAAAACTACATCTAAAACCTAAAATTGTTGAATTATGAATGTTGTATGAAGTGTTCTCTATATATCTCTTTTGATTCCCCCATTCTCTGGCTTATATTCTGTGTTTCTGGCTTGAATTTGGGCCGAAAAAGGATCCATAAATCGCTGAGGGCATTTTCTGCAGATTCCTGCACATGGTGTCCGTCACGCGTACGCGTGGGTCACGCGTTCGCGTGGTTTGGAGTTTTTCCTTGTCACGTGTACGCATCGGTCACGCGTACGCGTCATTTGCGTTCTGCTCAAGGCATGCGTCTGCGTCATCCATGCGTTCGTGTCGCTGCCATCTTGCGCTAGGCACGCATCCGCGTCGTCCACGCGTACGCATCGCTGTCTTTTCCTCAAAACTCCATTTTTGTGCTTTCCTTCCATTTTTATATGTTTCTTTTCTGTCTTCTAAGCCATTCCTGCCCTATGTAGCCTGAAAATACTTAACACACAGATCACGACATCAAATGGTAATAAAAGGGTAATTAATTTTAATATTTTTAAAGCATAGGAAACATGTTTTCACATATATTATAAAATAAAGAAGGGAAAGTAAAACCATGAAATTCATATGAATAAGTGGGTGAAGAATTGATAAAAACACTCAATTTGAGCATAAGATGAATCATAAAATAGGGGTTTATAAACCTCCCCACACTTAAACAATAGCATGTCCTGATGCTAAATCCAAGAGAAAAAGTGAAGGTAGAATGGTGGAATCTTATGCAATGCAATCTATTCTAAATGCAAGCTACCTACATGAAACATGTAATTCTAACTATCATCCACCTATATATATAGAGCTTACATGTGGTTAAATTACTTCATATTTTCAAGGAATCATATATGCATAGCCAAACCTAAATCATGTTAAAGCACTTTCACAATTGAGTTGAGTTAAAAGAATTCACAAACTTGCAAGACAATTAAATAATTAAGTCTGGATATATGGAGATGAGCTATTGAACCCTCACTGGATTTTGTGTTTACTCTCTAATCACTCAGTGTTTGGGGTTAATCACTCTATTCTTTTCTATTCATGCTTTCTAAAACTTTGTTCTTCATCTAACCAATCAACAAATATCTAATGCGTACATACAAACATCATAAGGTCTTTTCAAGGTTGTAATGGGGCCAAGGTAAAGGTGAGGATATATATAAGGCTAAGTGAGCTATAAGTTGAATTCCTAATTAGTCTAAGATCTCACCTAACATATACATTCTCTATAAAAATTTAAAGTTATCATGGTCTTCCCAATTTTTCCACTTTTGTATTACATACTCATGTACCAATTTTTAGTTTTACTTCCATGTGCATTGATTTTACTAAACTCATCATTGGGGTAATTTTGTCCCCTTATTTATTTAACTAAAAAGAATTAATTTTTTTTTTGAAACATAAACACAATAATTTCAGTGCACATTGTATTTTAATTATTTTGGTTTCACATGAGCATGCTCCCAAATTCCTGATTATTTTATTAACTTAATATTTTCCTATCAACCCATGTTTCCACGTTTTCCCACACTTAGTGAATACACAATCTCTATCCTAAGCTAACCAAGGATTCAACTTGGGAATTTTTTAATTTGTTTTTCTGCTTAAGGCTAGTGATGTGGTTATAGAACAAAAGGGGTTTAAAAGGCTCAAGGGGGGCTAACAAGGGTGATGTAGGAAGTGGGCTTATTTAGGATAAGTGAGGAAAAATGCAATTGATGGCCTCAATCATATGTGGGTATGTATCTACATTCTATATTAGACCTATAGATTAAAACAAAGTAAAGATTACAAGCATAGAAAATAAGTGTGAAACACACAGGAATAAAATTTATGGTTGAATGTAACCATACAGTTAAGCTCAAAAACTCACGGGTTGTGTGTTCTTTGACTCAAAAACCATATATCAGTTATGTATGTCATGCAAATGGAAACCAAGAAGTTCCATTCAACTTAATGTGAATCTTAGAATGGCTTTTATAAAATTTAGTATTTTCCTTGAAAAATATTGTCAATTTACCAACATTTATTGCTATATATATATATATATATATATATATATATATATATATATATATATATATATATATATATATATATATATATATATATATAAGGTGTGTGGATTGTTGTGATTCTGTTAAACTAAAGTTTCTAGTTTACTCTTTTTCTTTTCAATTAAACCAAGTTATCGTATGCTAAAAGGGTAAACTAAGCTAACTAATCTATATTTTCTATATCACAACTTAATAAGCTAAAAGTGCAACTAAACTAAATATCTAAAATATATATATATGTAAGCCAAAGTGCAAAATGCAGAAATACAGTAAAAGAAAAATGTACAAGTACTGAAAGATAAATAAGATAAGATAAAATAAAAATAAAAATACAGAAAATAAACAAAATAGGATAAAAGAGAGTCTGAAAAGTGGTTCACCAAAATAAAGTTCGCCAGAGATGGCGACCTCCCCACACTTAAATAATAGTATCGTCCTCGATGCTCACTCAAGCTGGGTGTGAAGAAGTGGCATCTCCGGAAGGATGTGCAGTAGGTGTCTCTGTGGTGATCTGAGGCTCTGCAGTCTGGATGAGTGTCGGAGGGTCTGCCTGCTGAAGTGGAAGCTCTGTCCGTAGAGGAATCTCTGGATCAGCTGGCTGTATTTGATGGGGCTCCTCATGGTGTGGCGCAGCCGGCTCAGATCCTGCCTGCTTGGCCTCTGCATGTGCCTCCTCTCATGATCGTCCGCCTCCTCCTCATATGGCTCATAAGGGGTGTCAGGCTCGGAGGGGATGTCGTGGTGGCCAGATCGAATCATCAACTTTAAGTGCTCATAGTGTCGCTTGCTGCGACGCTCAAATCTCTCATATCGCCGCTGGTTGCAGTGCTCCATCTGGTCCAACCGGTCAAATAGGTGATGCACGAGGTGGTAGATGGGCTCTGAAGCAGGTGAGGGTGCAGTAGTGGTGGCTGGTGCAGCAGGGGCGGAAGGAGCAGTAGAAGATGTGGCTGCCTCAGCAGAGTCAGTGAGAAAAGGAGGTCGGTAGCCCAAAGCCTGAAACTTCCTTCTGTGAGGGATAATCTTCCTGCAGTATGCGGCGGTTGGCTTTTCATTGGCAATCTCCCAGGGAACCTTGATAAACCCCGATTTCGTGATTTATCTTGTGCTTATTTTGGGGGATTTTGTCACATTTTCTCACATTTATTCAATGAAATAGCATGGTTTTGTAATTCTCCCTTGATTTTTGCTTAAGTGTAAAAACATGCTTTTTAGGCTATAAATTGGTGATTTTAATTCACTTTAATTCCATTCGATGCCTTGATGTGTTCGATGAGTGATTTCAGGTTCATAAGGTAAGTATTGGATGGAAGAAATGAGGAGAAAAGCATACAAAAAGGGAGAATGCATGAAGAAACAAAGATTGGGAATGCACCAAAGGACGCGCACGCGCACCAGGCACGCACGCGCAAAAGTGGCTTCACCTATAGACGCGCACGTGTACATGCCGCGTCCGCGCGGGTTGGGAATTTGCCAGTCGACGCGCACGCGCACATGACGCGCACGCGTTGATACTTTCACGTGGCCCACTTGAAGGCAAAATGCTGGGGGCAATTTCTGAGCTGCCCAGGCCCAAATCCAACTTGTTTCTGAGTGTATTTCATGCAGAATTGAAGTCCAAGCAAAGGGAGAGCAATTAGGGAATCCAACATGAACCTTTAGTTCGTTTTCTAGAGAGAGAAGCTCTCTCTTCTATCTAGAATTAGGGTAGGATTAGGTTAGATTATCTTAATTTCATGTTTAATTACTTGATCTCATCTTGTTTCTTTTATAATTTCTCCTTTCTACATCTTGATTCTCTTATCTTTTTATGTTAATTTCCCATTTTGCTATCTTTTGTGATGATAACTCATGTTGGATTTGCTTACAATTAATGCAATTTTGATGTTGATGTTTCCTTAATTGATGAATTGAGTTGTGATCTCACTTTTCTTGCAATTGATAGTGGTAGATTTTAGTATTCTTACAATTTATGATGTTGACTTTTATTGAATTCTAAGTGTTTGATGAAATGCTCTCCTTAGTTTTGGAGTAGTTTTGTCAACTCTTGGCCTAAGCCAAGGGACTTGAGTGATCTTGAGTTTTTGGACATAATGGATTTGGTGATTTGAGAACCCGTGGTGATCAATTTGAAGCCCATTGACGCTAACCCACTACTAAGTCGATTAGTAGGTAGGTTAGGACTTAAGGGTGGATGTGATCAAGCCTATTTGACATACTTCAAGTCTAGGAGTAAATGTTACGTACTTAAGACTTCGAGAAGTAGACTTAATGGGTTGGCCTCTCATAATTGTCAATAATTGGTTTGTTGACTAGGATGGTGATCTCAAGTACCCAAGTCTTAGCCAAGAGTTCTTTATTTTGCTTTCTTTACTTACTCACTCAGTTTACTTTCTTGCCATCTCATAAACCAAACCCCCCTTTTACCCCATCATACCCAATATGAATGCACTTCATTGTTTCCTAGGGAGATGACCCGGAGTCTAAATACTTCGGTTAATTTTTATTGTGGTTCGTTATTTGTGACACAAAACCCATATCTTAATTTGATGCTAGAATTGTTTGTTGGTTTGGGGCTATACTTGCAACGTAAATATTTTGTGAAATTCCTTACCGACAGCGATCTCGCGCCTATCAAATTAATGGCGTCGTTGCCGGGGATCACAATGGTGCTATGTTATTGGCTATTGTATATATTGTGAATAGCTTGAACTTTGGTTTGCTTGCTAGTTTTTACTAGTTAGGATTTTATCTTCTTTATTTCTTATTGCTCTTTGTTTTTATTTTCTCTTTCATTATGAATTCTCATCCTTTTGGCTATGAGTGCAGTTCAAACTATGTTATAGGAAATGGAAGCTCCAATGAGGGTATGCATCAAGGATTTGGGAATCAAGGATGGGAGGAACCTCAAGCTTATGAATAACCTTCATGGCGACAACCTCCTACGAACTCCTATGGGTATAATCCTGATCCTAATGTATATCAATACAATGTGTGTGATGATCCTTATTATGGTTGTCAACCACAATCATCATATGCATGTGACCCCATTTTTCAATATAGCCACACACCATACTCACAAGCCTCACATCACCATTCAATTCTACATGACCATAACTCATACACACAATATCAACCACCATTTGAATCACATATAGAACAACTACCATCCCAATACCAATATTCCCAAGGACCACAAATTCCACATACACCACCTCAAGAACCCCATCAATATGAACCACCTTCCGATTACAACAATCTTTAGACGAAGCCTTCATAGTAGAACTAAGAGACCTTGAATCTTGCATCTTAAGGTGGCAAGAGGAGGATGAAACTAAGTTTCAGGAGCTAAGAGCAAAGATAGCTAGCATGGTAGAAGCCGTGAATCACCTAACATTCCACCTAAGTTCATGCACCATAAGTACCCCCATTGTTGAATGTGGAGGAACGATTGGTGCACGAATTATGAATCACGCTTTTCACAACTCGTACCACTAACCAGCAAGTGCACTGGGTCATCCAAGTAATCTATGGTTATCTTGTAAATCTTAGTCAGGAAGTCAATTATGTTTATCATTTGATTTGCAAATAAACAAGAGAGCTTAAATTAAAGGTTACTTGTTATGTAGTAATGGAGAATATGTTTGAGTTTTGGAGATGCTTTGTCTTCTGAATCTCTGCTTTCCTCTGTCTTCTGATTCACGCACGCACGTCCTCCTATGGCAAGCTGTGTGTTGGTGGATCACCGTTGTCAATGGCTACCTTCCATCCTTCCAGTGAAAACTACGCTCACGCGCTCTGTCACAACACGGCTAATCACCGGTTGGTTCTCGATCCGGTTGGAATAGGATTCACTATCCTTTTGCGTCTGTCACTAACGCCCAGCCTTCAGGAGTTTGAAGCTCGTCACAGTCATTCAATCCTTGAATCCTACTTGGAATACCACAGACAAGGTTTAGACTTTCCAGATTCTCATGAATGCCGCCATCAGTTCTAGCTTATACCACAGAGATTCTGATTAAGGAATCTAAGAGATACTCATTCAATCGTATATAGAACGGAGGTGGTTGTCAGGCACACGTTCATGAATTGAGGAAGGTGATGAATGTCACGGATCATCACCTTCATCACAGTTAAGCGCGAATGAACATCTTAGATAGGAACAAGCGTGTTTGAATGGAAAACAGAAATACTTGCATTAATTCATCGAGACACAGCAGAGCTCCTCACCCCCAACAATAGGGTTTAGAGACTCATGCCGTCAGAGAATACAAAGTTTAGATCTAAAATGTCATGAGATACCAAATAAGTCTCTAAAAGTTGTTTAAATACTAAACTAGTAGCCTAGGTTTACAAAAAATGAGTAGACTATGATGGATGATGCAGAGATCCACTTATGGGGCCCACTTGGTGTGTGCTGGGGCTGGGATTTAAGTGAGTCACGTGCAGGGGCCATTTGTGGAGTTGAACGCCAGTTTTTGTGCCAGTTTGGGCGTTCAACTCCAGCTTTTGATCCTTTTCTGGCGCTGGACGCCAGAATTGGGCAGAAAACTGGCGTTGAACGCCAGTTTACGTTGTCTATCCTTGTGCAAAGTATGGACTATTATATATTGCTGGAAAGCCCTGGATGTCTACTTTTCAACGCAATTGGAAGCATGCCATTTCGAGTTCTGTAGCTCCAGAAAATCCACTTTGAGTGCAGGGAGGTCAGAATCCAACAGCATCAGCAGTCCTTTTTCAGCCTGAATCAGATTTTTGCTCAGCTCCCTCAATTTCAGCCAGAAAAATATCTAAAATTATAGAAAAACACACAACTCATAGTAAAGTCCAGAAATATGAATTTTTCCTAAAAACTAATGAAAATAGACTAAAAACTCACTAAAACATACTCAAAACTATATGAAATTAACCCCAAAAAGCGTATAAAATATCCACTCATCAACGATCAAAGAGCTTAGTGAGGATATGAACTTGAAGCTCCATGGTGATGAAGGAGAATTGAAGCAAGAAGGATAACAAGAGGAGAAGATATAGATTAGCGAACAAAAGGAAGTAGTGGATGGATGTTTAGGATACGTTGAGCACATAAGGGAATCGCAAATTGAAGAACCCTTTTCCAAGAAGTTTGGAGGGGATATTGAAGAGAAGAGTAATGTTGCGGAAGTAAACAGAGAGTTGAAGGAAATTGATCAAGAAATAGATTCCATCACTAGTGATTTTTTGCCCATGTTGATCAATCCCCTTGATGATCTTGTTGAACCTTCTCCCAGTGGATTAGAAAGCAAGGTTGAGGAAGACGTGAAACCTCTAAGACCTACTGAGGGTGAAGAACTGGGAGAAGTATTCCAAGCAACAAGCGCTCCTATCTATGATGATTTCGAATCAACATTTGATCCTTTTGAGTTTGAAGAGTCCTTCCCTAAAATGCCTAGACTTGATGATGAGGTAGATTTCACTATACCTCCTATCTATGATAAGACTGATGGGGAAGAAATAGAAGAAATTAGTGAAGAAGAACGTGAACTTGAGGAAGCTTGCCATGAGGAGGAACTTGAAGAACCTTGCCAAGTGGTGAAAACCTCTAGAAGAGGATGGACGGGAGTAGAGCATGCCTTATCAAGACCTTTGGGAACTCCTCCACCTAATTTGTCATCCAATCCTTCGCTTGAGTGGGTAAAACTTCTAACTCTTAGCTTTATTATCCCACTTGAGTATGGTTTGCTTGAGACGGATGGCCAACTTAGGGCGCTTTGTGTAATTAAGCGAAAGAGGAGGATGTTTAATGGTTGGCGTTATAAATCTAGGCTCATTATGGTGGGAAGCTCGAAATTGAAGAGCATGGATTGGTGTAATGCTCAATTAAATGGGTCTAGGAGAGTAGTTTGGTGCTTCCATGAGAATTCTGCTTTCTCGTCGCCCGGATAAAGTCAAGGCAATCAACTAGAAGATGGGTGCGAGGACAAGATATGGAATCATGGATTATCCTATGATAGTCAATTTCGGGAGCTCATGTCTTGGAGAGGACCTCACCTAAGCTTAATGAACATGGTTGGAATCTCTGACAACCGATTGAAGGACAAGCACTCTTGGAGGTTCAAGGATGGATACAAGCATAAGCCACCTTGACAAGAAGCCTCCCAATGTCCAACTTAAGGACTTAAACTAAAAGTGCTTGGTGGGAGACACCCCACCATGGTAAACTCTTTCAATTCTCTTGTGGATATAATGAATAAGTGAATTGAGTTCCATTGTATAGAGTTTCTTTACTTCGTAGTGTATTTGCTTTGATTGCTAAGGTGTCTATACGTTCTATGCTTTAATTAGGGATAACTCTCTGAATTTGAGTTTTTGCTTGAATTGCAAGTTTTCTCAAGTTGTTTGAGAAAAATCCCCTATGTTTCAAAATGTGCTTAATCTTGCATCTTAGCTAGTTCTAGAGTTTTAGAGAAGGATGGAAAGTTATGAGGTCTTTTGATGCTCTTTGAAAAAAAAAAAGAAGAGACAAGAGAAACCGAGCCACGCACAAGCGCAAAGCGCGCGCGCGCGTAGGCTGCTCATTTTAACTATCTGGGCCAAGGACCAGAGAGTTTTGCCACTTTTGGGCCAACTCTGTGTCTCAACCCACGCTGTACGCATTCGCGTCACTCCCTGGTTCTTCGCTTACACGTTGGCATACTCTGCGCCTCCGCGCCCATTTCATAAGCTCGTACCATCCACTTTTGGGCCAACTCTGTGTCTCAACCCACGCGGACGCACGTTGTATGCGTTCGCGCCACTCCCTGGTTCTTCGCTTACGCGTTGGCGTACTCCGCGCCTCCGCGCCCATTCCATAAGCTCGTACCATCCACGCGAACGCGCACAGTGCGCCCGTGTCGATGCATTTTAGCATCACCCAGGCCAAAGGACCCAAGAGTTGTGCCAACTCTGGGCCTCTTTTGTGCCTCTGGCCTAGCACATCCGCGCGGACGCGCGCCATACGCGTCCGCGCCGATCCCTAACTCTTCCATTTACACGTAGGCGCGTGTGGCGCCTCCGCGCCACTTCCCTATTTCTATCACCCGCGCGGATGCGCACGGTGCGCGCTCGCGTGGATTTAAAAATCCCATTTAACCAGGGACGCGAAGCCCTAGGGCATTCGCGCAACCCCCATTCATCCCCTCCTCTCCAACGTTCCATTTCTTCTCTCCTTCAATCTTCAACCTCTCACCTTTGAACAACCAACCACCGACTGCCCTCCAGCGAGCGGCCCGCGACCATCGCCACCGCCATCGCCACCCAACCCCCCTTTCTTCACTCCCTCTCTTTCACTCAATCCTCTCTGTCTCTGCTCTCTCTCACAGCCAGCCTCAGCGCCGCCCCAAGCACCGTCACGACCCCCATTGTTGCCGGCGCGAGCTCCATGGTGACGTCAAACTATCACTCCATTTCACCTTCCTTTCATTTTCCCCGTTCCGTTTCTGCGTCCTCAGGTTTCTGCCTCCCCAGTTCTACCCCCGTTTTATTGCTTATTGTTAATTACATTAGTTTAGTTAGATTAGCTTAGTTAGTTAATTTAGTTTGATTTAGGTGGTTAGCGAATCTGGGCTGAGTAGTGGATTTAGGCTTGTTTAAATTTCTGCTGCTATGTGAAATTGCTCTGTTTTGTTGCATTACTCTGTGTTCATTTAATCTGTTGATGCTGCTTACTTGTGATGGATTGGCGAAGGGAATGCTGATTGAAGCAACTGCTCCTGTTCTCTGTGCTATTTGATTTGCTTTGTTGCTGAACTATTGGCTGTTTGTTACATCCATATGAACTCATATATGTGATTTTGTGTTTCTAATTGTTGATGAACTCATATGGAATCTAATTTGATTGTTTGAATTTGGAAAATAGCTAATTTGCTGCTGAAATGCTGCCGGATTTTCCTTAACCATAGTACTTGAATTGACATTGTTTGATGGGTGTAGCAACTTCTAGTTGATGATTTCTGTTCAATTAGAACTTTGTTACCTAAATGGTTTTGGAAAATCCTTAGGGACAAGTTTTGGTCTTGCTCATACTCTTTGCTTATTATGCATGATGATTTGCGTATAGGCATTGAATGGTTTGAATGAATTTTCTAATTGACCATCACTTATGATTTCCTTAAAATGTCAGGCCTCTTCGGCATAAACATACAAGTTGAAAGTTTTTAATCTGTGAGGCTAATTTGATTCACATGTTCATGCATGATTGACATTAAGCCACACAGACCGTAAGGTTTTTCACTTTTTTCTCAACTTGTAACTTTTATGCATTATTGAATTTAATGTTGGATACTTCTTGATTGATTCTTTCTTTAATGATTTGACTTCACCAACACAAATTCATTTGACTCTAGTGATCATTGCATTGATTGATGGTTTGTTCCATATTAGTTGTTTTCTAGCTATACCATATTTCATCATCAATGACTTGATGCATTTCATGATTGTGAACGTGCTTATATTCTTATTTTGTGCATTCTCTTTTGAATTGAACTAGTAACCACCATATCACTGGTTTTAAACTGATTTCTAACTTTAATTGTTTAACCAACTAACTTCTTTTGTTTTCAACCTAACTCTTTTTATCATTATTTTGGATGTGGTGTTTCCTAAGCTTTATGAACAAGTAATGTGCAAAATATGGTTTGAATTCTTGGTTTGAAGTTTGGTTTGAATTCCGAATTATGTTTACTTGCATTCCAATAAATCTCCTTTCTTTATTCACTTCATGAGTATGCTTTGCTTTGAGTGCTTTATATCTATTTGGCTATCTGCTTATATTGTATCATCTCTGTTTTTCAGGATGTCAGATAGAGGAAAAGCTATAGCCACTATTTCCAACAAGAGGAAGCGCTCTAAGACCTCTACCCCCTCACCATATGCTAACTATGCCAAGAATCCGCTAAATAAAGAAGACAAAGAAAATCAGCTACTCCCATCCACTGATTCAACCAAATTCCCCAACCTCTACTGCGAGCTACGCTTTTACAGTTATAAGAAGAAAAATATGAATATTGAGAAGAAGTTGAATCTTCCCAATGAAGTGAGGCGTGCCATAAACACCCGCATCTCGGAGTTGGGATTGGATTTCGTTGATAGGGACTTAGGAAGGATTAACATCTCATGGGTTAAGGAGTTTTACTGTAACTTCTTCCGAGCGAACTTGGATTCAGTGCACTTAAGGGGTAGAGAGATTATGATAACTGAGGATGCTATAGGAGATGCACTGCTTTGCAGAGTTGGTACTCCTGACACTTGTGCTTACCAGCAGGCAGATGTAGCTCTCCTCTCCATGACCTTTGACTCTGAGGTGCTTAAGCGCGTGATTGCTACACCAGACATTCCCTGGGTGATGGATTTGAACAACAAGAAGCCCAAGGGGATGCTATCCACATATCTGTCTAAGGAGGCTAGGACCTGGCAGCAGATATTTGCCCACTATGTCCTGCCTACCACTCACTTCTCAGAGATTCCGATGGATATGATAGTTCTGATCGAGTGTGTCATGGAAGGAAAAGAGGTGTATTTCCCCCGGCTAATCAGGCATAGCATGTGGAGAGCTCATATTCGCAGCTTGCTACCATTTCCTACACTGGTTACTAGTTTAGCTGAGCTAGCTGATGTCCCGTGGGAGGACGATGACGTGACACCACCACCCCTAGATGACGACGACAAATAAGTTACTATTCCATGGGGTGGATGGGTGCACGAGAAGCCCGCGACCAGACGTCGTTCTCGGGCTAGAGTGGTAGTTAAGGCAGCCAGACCCTCACCCTCCACAGCAGTAGCAGAGCCTTCTTCCTCCACAGCAGTCGCAGCATCCTTACCACCACCAGCACCTGAGCCGACTTATTTGTTAGTGCAGCACCTTCTTCGCTTCATGGTGCGCTTCGAGCGTCGTGTCATGCGCCGTCTCGACCGCATAGACTAGGTGTTCGAATCACAGGGCGTTGAGCTCCCTCCATTTCCAGACTCTCCCGCCTCTGATGAGCAGGACCAGGAGGAGGAGCATAGTGAGGAGCCGACACAGCAGGAGGCACCACCAGAGACGCAGGCCACCACTGTGGTCCAGCATGACATTCCATAGCCACAGCCAATACCTGAGCCATAGCCAGTACCACCTCCAGTCCTACAGCCTGAGCATGAGCCACAACCTGGTGCGATTGTTGACCCCCATCCCAAGCTTCAGTAGTATCATCGAGGACGATGCTTGATTCTAAAGTGTGGGGAGGTCACTGTTCGTGACTGGTGTTTACATTTATGTGGTGAACCTTTAGACTTCTATTTCTATTCGCTACTACTTTATTTTGTTTTATTCCGCACTTTATGTTTTAGATCATTTTGGGATTACTGTACATATTTGCTATTGTAGATACTCTTATTTTGGTTGTTGCACACTCTTAATATATATATATATATATATATATATATATATATATATGCTTTGCATCTTAGCTGTTGATTGTGATTAGAAAATTTCTGGATTGCTAAAAATCTAGTCAACCCTTTTTATATAAGAGATGTGTTTTGATTGAAAAAGGGGTAAACTAGGAGAATTTTTAAAAATTTTCTAAATCACAACATTGCATTAGAATAAGCTTAGTCAATATGACGAAAATTTCCAAGAAACTCATTTTTAGGGCACCACCCAATTGGTTGAAATTTTTTTTTAGAACTTGCTTGAACTATATACTTGTGGATCATGTTTTGAGCAAAGAACACAAGCATGTGAGATTTGAGCCTAATTGTGTGGTTACATCATACATAACCACTTACTTCCATTCTTGTGTGCATTATTCTCTTCCTATGATTGTAATCCTTGATTTGTTTGATTCTTTATGTCCATTATTTTGTGTATACATGCATTTATATGATTGAGGCCATTGTTCAAATAGCTCACTTACACAAATAAGCTTACCTTTTATCATCCATTGTTAACCAATTTTGAGCTTATGCTTAACCCACTTATTCTTAATTGTAGCACATTACAAACCTAAGTGAAAAACTATAAATTTCCCTTATTTGGATCTTTGATTAGCTTAAGCTAGTGAGAGTGTTCATTATTTGATTTTGGGAAAGTTGGGAACATTGGGTAGAGATAAAAGTGTGCTTGTGTTTTTGTTGAAAAGAATCTTGGAAATTGGGTACATGCTCATGTATTAATCATGCGTAAACCGTATGCATTGATATTCTCGTATATATTTTGCTTTAAAAAAAGAGAGAGAGAGAAAGAAAGAAAAATAATTGCAATAAAAAGGGGACAAAATGCCCCAAAGTGAAGTTCAATAAGAGTCAATGCATATGTGTGGTGATAAAAAAGAGAATACATAAGTGTGTAAGAAAAGTGAAGAATGGGTAGTTAGGTTTGTTTAGAATTGTATAGGTTGTCATAGGTTAGGTGGGAAGTTTAAGTTAATCAAAGATTCGAATTTCTAGCTCACTTGACCATATGTATCCTACCTCGACCCTAGCCCCATTACAACCTATGGGAAGTCCTCTTGATATTTGTATGCATGCATAAAGTAATTGTTGATTGTTAGATGAAAAAAAAATCTTGGAAAGCATGATTAGGGGAAAATCGAGTGAATCAACCCCATACACTTGAGTGCCTAGAGCGGATACACATCCGTGAGGGTTCGGTCGCTCAATTACATGTTTCCACCCATGATCATCTTTTCTTGCAAGTTTGTGAACTCTTTCAATGATTCAATCCAATTGTGGTTTGCTTGATTGCTAATACCTTGGCCCTCGTGCTTGTATGCGTATTCTTGGAGATTGATTTATTTTGACTAAGTCATTGCATCCGTGTAAATAGATTGCATATAGATGGATTGCATTTAGTAGTTGCATTGAATAAATGTTAATACCCTTTGCTTCTTCTTGATTTTAGCATGAGGACATGCTTAGTTTAATTGTGGGGAGATTTGATAAACCCCGATTTTGTGATTTATCTTGTGCTTATTTTGGGGGATTTTGTCACCTTTTCTCACATTTATTCAATGAAATAGCATGGTTTTGTAATTCTCCCTTGAATTTTGCTTAAGTATAAAAACATGCTTTTTAGGCTATAAATTGGTGATTTTAATTCACTTTAATTCCATTCGATGCCTTGATGTGTTCGATGAGTGATTTCAGGTTCATAAGGCAAGTATTGGATGGAAGAAATAAGGAGAAAAGCATACAAAAAGGGAGAATGCATGAAGAAACAAAGATTGGGAATGCACCAAAGGACGCACACGCGCACCAGGCGCGCACGCGCAAAAGTGGCTTCACCTATAGACGCGCACGCGTACATGCCGCGTCCGCACGGGTTGAGAATTTGCAAGTCGACGCGCCCGCGCACATGACGTGCACGCGCCGATACTCTCACGGTTCAAGCATTCATTCAGAAGACAGAAAGCATTGCCACCACATTTAACTAATTAGAATTTCTCTTATTAAAACTCAAAATTTTATTGCCTCTTATTCAAAAGATCTACTACTTTATTCATGTTTGCTGATGATGAGAAAAATAAACTATAGCTTAATTGGAGATAAAATCAAAATAGATACTAATTACTACTATATGACTCCTAAGGTAAACTTCTATAAGGACACTGTCACAGAGTTAAGGCAGAGATTGGAATTTAACAACCTTTATTCTGGGGGAACGGGGGTTCCTCTGATCCTTGGGGTGCTTGGTCCTACAAGAGAAGACTTTTGGCGCTTCAATTCTCTTAAGTCACGCCCTTGCTCCTCTTGTTCTTTAAACATATAGGTCAGCATTTGACTGTGTTCCTTCTGTTCTTTTATTATTTGCTCCATAGCTTCCCGTATCTTGGTAACGGACGTCTCAAGATACTCCCAGTATTCAGCTTGAGGGATCTCTGGGAGGAATTCCTGTGCTCTCTTCTTGATGGGATCCTCCTGTGCTCGTTGTTTTTCCATTGATGCTTTGGTGATTGGCTTTTCAATTAGGATATACTCAGTTATTCCCATCCTTACTCCAGCGTCCTTGCAGAGCAGAGAGATCACGTTTGGATAAGCCAACCTGGCCTCTTTTGAATTTTTGTTAGCAATCTTGTAGAGTTCAGTTGAAATCAGCTGATGAACCTCCACTTCCTTTCCCATCATGATGCAATGGATCATCACTGCTCTTTTAACTGTGACTTCAGAACGGTTGCTAGTAGGCAACAGAGAACGCCCAATGAAGTCCAGCCATCCTCTGGCGACTGGTTTGAGATCCTCTCTCTTGAGTTGATTTGGGACACCCTTTGTGTTGGTGGTCCACCTGGCTCCAGGGATACATATGTCCTCTAGAATCTTATCCAGGTCAATGTCTGCTCTCATCATCCTCCTGTTGAAGGAGTCTGGATCATCCTTTAGCTGAGGTAGCTTTAAGATCTCTCTGATCTTGTCAGGGGTGGTATGAACAATCTTCCCTCTGACCATGGTCCGAAATTCATAGAAGGCAGTTCCAGATAGTTTTTGCTTGTCAGTCTGCCACATATTAGCATAGAACTCCTGGACCATGTTCCTTCCCACTTTCGTTTCAGGATTAGCTAGGACTTCCCAGTTCCTGATTTGAATTTGCTCTTGGATCTCCGGATATTCATCTTCTTTCAGATCAAATCTAACTTCCGGGATCACTGATCTCAGACCCATTACTTTAAGATAATGGTCTGAATGTTGTTTAGATAAGAACTTCCCTTGATTCCAAAGTGGTTTTGGAACGCTCTCTTTCTTGCCTCTTGGAGTGGGTTGTTTTCCTTTAGGAGCCATGATCTTAGTGATCTCGGGTAAACACACCAAACTTAGAGGTTTGCTTGTCCTCAAGCAAAAGAAAAGAAAGGAGAGGGATAGAAGGAGAGCTAGGTGCAGTTGTTGATGGAGGAGGAGGGAGGCCGAACCCAAATTTAAAGGGATGGGGGGATGGGTTTTCGAAAAATTGGAAAAGATAAGATAAAAAGATTGAGTTGAAAAAGATAAGATAGAAGATATAGTTTAATTTTGAAAAGATATGATAGATTTTTGAAAAAGATAAATCTGAATTTTTGAAAAAGATAATATGGAGATTTGAAAAAGATATGGATTATTTGAAAAGATTTTAGAGTGAAAAAGATAGATTTGTTTTCAGAAAAGATTTGAAAAGAGTTGGATTGAATTTGGAAAGATGGATTTTTAGATTTTAAGGATTTTAGAAATCAGGGTTCTTAACATGTTTATGTAAAAATCATGCATTGAAACATAAAATTTGAAATTAGAATGGAAATACGTGTAGAAAAATGGATTTGGCTCCTCCTTGCTCTCCTGGCGTTTGAACGCCCAAACACTGCCTGTTTTGGGCGTTCTGCGCCCAAATGCTGCTCTCCTGGGTGTTCAACGCCCAGCTGCTGCCATTACTGGCGTTCAACGCCCAGTGGGTGCCCCTTTCTGGCGTTGAACGCCCAGATTGCTACCATTACTGGCGTTCAACGCCCAGTGGATGCCCATTTTGGGCGTTGAACGCCCAAAATATACTTTTACTGGCGTTTTCTTGCCAGTGAGCTCTTTTTCTCTGTTTTGTGTGCCGAGGTTTTCTGTAAATGATTATTTACCTTGTTGTCAATGAACTCCATATAAACAAATAAAAATAAAAATAGAAATAGGGCAAAATGCTTAGAGGATTGTTGCCCCATGGCTGGGTTGCCTCCCAGCAAGCGCTTCTTTATTGTCTTTAGCTGGACCTTGCTGAGCTTTTAATCTAGCTTCAGCCTTGAGCATTCTTGCTCAATGTTGCCTTCAAGATAATGCTTGATTCTCTGTCCATTGACAACGAACTTCTTATCAGAATCAATATCTTGAAGCTCCACATAACCATATGGTGATACACTTGTAATCACGTATGGTCCCCTCCACCGGAATTTCAGTTTCCCGGGGAATAGCCTGAGTCTAGAGTTAAACAACAGGACCTTCTGTCCTGGTTCAAAGATTCTAGATGACAGCTTTCTGTCATGCCATTTTTTTTATTTTTCTTTATAAAGCTTGGCATTTTCGAAAGCTGTGAATCTGAATTCCTCTAGCTCATTTAGCTAGAGCAATCATTTTTCTCCTGCTAATTTGGCATCAAAGTTTAGGAATCTGGTTGCCCAGTAGGCCTTATGTTCCAGTTCCACGGGCAGGTGACATGCCTTACCATACACGAGTTGGTATGGAGATGTCCCTATGGGGGGTCTTGAATGCTGTCCTGTAAGCCCACAGAGCATCATCCAAGCTCCGTGCCCAATCCTTTCTACGGGTATTTACTGTCCGTTCCAGGATTCTCTTTAATTCTCTGTTAGAGACTTTAGCTTGCCCATTGGTTTGTGGATGATATGGAGTGGCCACCTTGTGGCGAATTCCATACCGAACCATGGCAGAGTAAAGCTGTTTGTTGCAGAAGTGAGTGCCCCCATCACTGATTAGTACTCTAGGGACACCAAATCTGCTAAAAATATGTTTCTGGAGGAACTTCAGCACTGTTTTAGTATCATTGGTGGGTGTGGCAATAGCCTCAACCCATTTTGATACATAGTCAACTGCCACCAGAATATAAGTGTTTGAGTATGATGGTGAGAAAGGTCCCATGAAGTCAATTCCCCATACGTCAAACAACTCAATTTCCAAGATTCCTTATTGAGGCATGGCGTAACCATGAGGCAGATTACCAGCTCTTTGGCAACTGTCACAATTACGTACAAACTCTCGGGAATCTTTATAGAGTGTGGGCCAATAGAAGCCACATTGGAGGACCTTGGTGGCTGTTCGCTCACCTCCAAAATGGCCTCCATATTGAGATCCGTGGCAATGCCACAGGATCCTCTGTGCTTCTTCTCTAGGAACACACCTACGGATAATTCCTTCTGCACATCTCTTAAAGAGATAAGGTTCATCCCACAAGTAGTACTTTGCATCAGTAATTAATTTCTTCTTTTGTATCCTGTTGTACTCCTTGGGTATGAACCTTGCAGCTTTATAGTTTGCAATATCGGCAAACCATGGTGCTTCCTGAATGGCGAATAAATGCTCATCAGGAAACGTCTCAGAGATCTCAAGAGAAGGGAGGGACGTCCCTTCCACTGGCTCTATCCAGGACAGGTGATCAGCCACTTGGTTCTCTGTCCCTTTTTTGTCTCTTATTTCTATATCAAACTCTTGCAGAAGCAATACCCATCTGATGAGCCTGGGTTTTGAATCCTGCTTTGTGAGTAGATATTTAAGAGCAGCATGGTCAGTATACACAATCACTTTTGATCCTACTAAGTATGATTTGAACTTGTCAATGGCGTAAACCACTGCAAGTAGTTCTTTTTCTGTGGTTGTGAAATTTTTCTGGGCATCATTTAGAACGCGACTGGCATAATAAATGACATGCAGAAGCTTGTCATGCCTCTGTCCCAATACTGCACCAATGGCATGATCACTGGCATCACACATTAGCTCAAATGGTAATGTCCAGTCTGGTGCAGAAATGACTGGTGCTGTGACCAGCTTAGCTTTCAGCGTTTCAAACGCCTGCAGGCACTCTGTGTCAAACACAAATGGCGTGTCAGCAGCTAGCAGATTGCTTAGAGGTTTTGCGATTTTTGAAAAATCCTTTATAAACCTCTTATAGAATCCTGCATGCCCCAGAAAGCTTCTGATTGCCTTAACATTGGCAGGTGGTGGTAATTTTTCAATTACCTTTATTTTTGCTTGATCCACTTCTATTCCCTTGTTTGAGATTTTATGCCCGAGAACAATTCCTTCAGTCACCATGAAGTGACACTTTTCCCAATTTAAAACTAGGTTGGTCTCTTGGCATCTTTTCAGAACAAGTTTCAGGTGATCAAGACAAGAGCTGAATGAGTCTCCATATACTGAGAAGTCATCCATGAAGACTTCCAGAAATTTTTCCACCATGTCAGAGAAAATAGAGAGCATGCATCTCTGGAAGGTTGCAGGCGCATTACATAGCCCAAATGACATCCTTCTATAATCAAACACTCCAGATGGACATGTGAATGCTGTTTTCTCTTGATCCTGGGGATCTACTGCAATCTGGTTGTAGCCTGAGTAGCCATCCAGAAAGTAGTAATAATCATGACCTGCTAGTCTTTCTAGCATCTGGTCTATGAATGGTAAAGGAAAATGATCCTTTCTGGTGGCTGTATTGAGCCTTCTGTAGTCAATACACATGCGCCACCCTGTAACTGTTCTTGTAGGAACCAGTTCATTTTTTTCATTATGAATCACTGTCATGCCTCCCTTTTTTGGGACGACTTGAACAGGGCTCACCCAGGGGCTATCAGAAATAGGATAAATAATCCCAGCCTCTAGTAACTTGGTGACCTCTTTCTGCACCACTTCCTTCATGGTTGGATTTAGCCGCCTCTGTGGTTGAACCACTGGTTTGGCATTATCCTCCAATAGAATTTTGTGCATGTATCTAGCTGGGCTTATGCCCTTAAGGTCACCTATGGACCACCCAAGAGCTGTCTTGTGTGTCCTTAGCACTTGAATAAGTGCTTCCTCTTCCTGTGAATTTAAAGCAGAGCTTATGATCACTGGAAAAGTGTCACCTTCTCCCAGAAATGCATATATCAAGGATGGTGGTAGTGGCTTGAGCTCGGGTTTAGGAGGTTTTTCCTCTTTCAGAAGAAAGTTCAGAGGCTCTTTCATGTCCCTTGAATCTTCCAAGTCAGGCTGAACATCTTTAAAGATGTCTTCCAACTCTGATTCGAGACTCTCAGCCATGTTGATCTCTTCTACCAATGAGTCAATAAGATCAACTTTCATGCAGTCTGTCGATGTGTCTGGATGCTGCATGGCTTTGATAGCGTTCAACTTGAACTCATCATCGTTGACTCTCAGGGTTATTTCCCCCTGTTGGACGTCAATGAGGGATCGTCCAGTTGCTAGGAAAGGTCTTCCTAGAATGAGAGTAGCACTCTTGTGCTCCTCCATTTCCAGCACAACAAAGTCAGTGGGAAAGGCGAATGGCCCAACTCTGACAATCATGTCCTCAATCACGCCTGATGGGTATTTAGTGGAACCATCAGCAAGTTGGAGACATATCCGGGTTGGTTTAACTTCTTCAGTTAAGCCAAGCTTCCTGATAGTGGATGCAGGTATTAGGTTGATGCTTGCCCCAAGATCGCATAAAGCTGTCTTGGTGTAATTACCTTCTAGTATGCATGGTATCAGAAAACTCCCCGGGTCTTTAAGCTTTTCAGGAAAGCTTTTCAGAATGACTGCACTGCATTCTTCAGTGAGGAGAACTCTTTCTGTTTCTCTCCAATCCTTCTTATGACTCAAGATCTCTTTCATGAACTTGGCATAAGAAGGTATTTGCTCAAGTGCTTCCGCAAATAGAATCTTTATTTCAAGAGTCCTGAGATAATCTGCAAAGCGAGCAAATTGCTTATCCTGCTCCTCTTTCCGGAGTTTTTGAGGATAAGGTATCTTGGCTTTATATTCTTCAACCTTAGTTGCTGCAGGTTTATTGCCTACAGAAGTGGTTGAAGAAGCCTTTTTAGAGGGATTGTTATCAGCATTTGTGTGTGTCTGATCCCTCACTGGCACTTGAGTGCCAGAGTTAGAAGCTGGAGTGAAACTGGACGCCAGCTCCTTGTCTGCTCCTGGCGTCTGAACGCCAGAACTGTGCTCTTTCTGGGCGTTCAGCGCCAGATCCTGCCCATTTTGGGCGTTCAACGCCAGATCCTTGCCCATTTTTGGCGTTGAACGCCAGTCCTGCTGTATTTCTGGCGTTGAACGCCAGTTTTGGCCATGGTCTGGGCGTTCAGCGCCAACCTTCCACCAATTTTCTGGCGTTTTAGCGCCAGAATTATTTTTCCCTGGGCTCTTACTGTCCTCAGGTGAATTTTGGGTGGTTTGCTCATTTCTTAGCTTTTTGCTGCCTTGAGGTGGGGTATTTAATGTTTTTCCACTTCTTAGTTGAACTGCTTGGCATTCCTCTGCTATTTGCTTTGACAGCTACTGCTTTGTTTGCTTGAACTGTTCGTCCATATGTATATTAGCCATCCTTGTCTCTTGTAACCTGTCTTTAAATTCGGCTAGCTGCTTTGTTAGAAAATCTAATTGCTGATTAAATTCAGCAGCTTGTTTTACAGGACTGAGTTCAGCAGTTACTGTTTTAACCTCTTCATTCATGGAAGGGTTGCTGCTTAGGTACAGATGCTGATTCCTGGCAACTGTATCAATGAGCTCTTGAGCCTCTTCAATTGTCTTTCTCATGTGGATAGATCCACCAGCCGAGTAATCAAGAGACATCTGAGCTCCTTCTGCAAGCCCATAATAGAAGATGTCTAACTGAACCCACTCTGAAAACATTTCAGAGGGGCATTTTCGTAGCATCTCTCTGTATCTCTCCCAGGCATCATAAAGAGATTCATTATCTCCTTGTTTAAAGCCTTGGATGTCCAGCCTTAGCTGTGTCATCCGTTTTGGGGGAAAGTACTGATTCAGGAATTTTTCTGTCAGCTATTTCCATGTCTTTATGCTGGCCTTAGGTTGGTTATTCAACCACCTCTTAGCTTGATCTTTTACAGCAAATGGAAATAGTAATAGTCTGTAGACATCCTGATCTATTTCTTTATCATGTACTGTGTTAGCAATCTGTAGAAACTGTGCCAAAAACTCTGTAGGTTCTTCCTGTGGAAGACCAGAATACTGGCAACTTTGCTGCACCATGATAATGAGCTGAGGATTCAACTCAAAGCTACTGACTCCAATGGAGGGTATGCAGATACTACTCCCATATGAAGCAGTAGAGGGGTTAGAATATGACCCCAGAGTCCTCCTGGATTGTTCATTTCCACTTAGGTCCATAATGGAGAAAGGGAGATGATGTAAAATAGAAAAAATATTTTTATTTATTTATTTATATATTTATTTCGAAAATGAAATAAATTAAAATAAAATAAATAAAAATAGGTGAAGATTTTCGAAAAAATGAGGAGAGAGAAAGTGGTTAGGAAGTTTTGAAAAGGATATGATGATTTTTGAAAAAGGTTTTAAAATTTAAAAAAAAATCTGAATTTTAAAGGAAATTTTCGAAAAATTGCTTAAAAATGGAGAGAAAAAATATTTTTGAATTTAAAGAGGAGAGAGAAAAACAATAAGATAGCACAAGATTTAAAATTTTTAGATCTGATGCTCCTTGTTTTCGAAATTTTTTAAGGGAAAAACACTAAGGAACACCAAACTTAAAATTTTTTTAGAAAACCAAAATAAATTTTCGAAATTTTTTTTTTTTTGAAAAATCAACAAGAAAACACCAAACTTAAAGTTTGGCACAAAATTTAATAGAGAAAATATTATTTATGAAAAAGATTTTAAAAAGAGTGTACTAAACTGCCACGGGCTTAGACTAACGCTCTAGCCAATTGGGCAGTAAATGTAACACTTGTTTTAAAGAAGGATATTTTTAACCAAGAACAATAATAAGAGACTCTAAACCAAAAAGAAAAATTTTCCTAATCTAAGCAACAAAATAATCCGTCAGTTGTTCAAACACGAACAATCCCCGGCAACGGCGCCAAAAACTTGGTGCACGAATTATGAATCACGCTTTTCACAACTCGTACCACTAACCAGCAAGTGCACTGGGTCGTCCAAGTAATACCTTACGTGAGTAAGGGTCGAATCCCACGGAGATTGTTGGTTTGAAGCAATCTATGGTTATCTTGTAAATCTTAGTCAGGAAGTCAATTATGTTTATTAGTTGATTTGCAAATAAACAAGAGAGCTTAAATTAAAGGTTACTTGTTATGTAGTAATGGAGAATATGTTGGAGTTTTGGAGATGCTTTGTCTTCTGAATCTCTGCTTTCCTCTGTCTTCTGATTCACGCACGCACGTCCTCCTATGGCAAGCTGTGTGTTGGTGGATCACCGTTGTCAATGGCTACCTTCCATCCTTCCAGTGAAAACTACGCTCACGCGCTCTGTCACAGCACGGCTAATCACCGGTTGGTTCTCGATCCGGTTGGAATAGGATTCACTATCCTTTTGCGTCTGTCACTAACGCCTAGCCTTCAGGAGTTTGAAGCTCGTCACAGTCATTCAATCCTTGAATCCTACTCGGAATACCACAGACAAGGTTTAGACTTTCCAGATTCTCATGAATGCCGCCATCAGTTCTAGCTTATACCACGGAGATTCTGATTAAGGAATCTAAGAGATACTCATTCAATCGTATATAGAACGGAGGTGGTTGTCAGGCACACGTTCATGAATTGAGGAAGGTGATGAATGTCACGGATCATCACCTTCATCACAGTTAAGCGCGAATGAACATCTTAGATAGGAACAAGCGTGTTTGAATGGAAAACAGAAATACTTGCATTAATTCATCGAGACACAGCAGAGCTCTTCACCCCTAACAATGGGGTTTAGAGACTCATGCCATCAGAGAATACAAAGTTTAGATCTAAAATGTCATGAGATACCAAATAAGTCTCTAAAAGTTGTTTAAATACTAAACTAGTAGCCTAGGTTTACAAAAAATGAGTAGACTATGATGGATGATGCAGAGATCCACTTCTGGGGCCCACTTGGTGTGTACTGGGGCTGGGATTTAAGTGAGTCACGTGCAGGGGCCATTTGTGGAGTTGAACGCCAGTTTTTGTGCCAGTTTGGGCGTTCAACTCCAGCTTTTGATCCTTTTCTGGCGCTGGACGCCAGAATTGGGCAGAGAACTGGCGTTGAACGCCAGTTTACGTCGTCTATCCTTATGCAAAGTATGGACTATTATATATTTCTGGAAAGCCCTGGATGTCTACTTTCCAACGCAATTGGAAGCATGCCATTTCGAGTTCTGTAGCTCCAGAAAATCCACTTTGAATGCAGGGAGGTCAGAATCCAACAGCATCAGCAGTCCTTTTTCAGCCCGAATCAGATTTTTGCTCAGCTCCCTCAATTTCAGCCAGAAAAATACCTGAAATTACAGAAAAACACACAACTCATAGTAAAGTCCAGAAATATGAATTTTTCCTAAAAACTAATGAAAATAGACTAAAAACTCACTAAAATATACTCAAAACTATATGAAATTAACCCCAAAAAGCGTATAAAATATCCGCTCATCAACGATCAAAGAGCTTAGTGAGGATATGAACTTGAAGCTCCATGGTGATGAAAGAGAATTAAAGCAAGAAGGATAACAAGAGGAGAAGATAGAGATTAGCGAACAAAAGGAAGTAATGGATGGATGTTTAGGATACGTTGAGCACATAAGGGAATCGCAAATTGAAGAACCCTTTTCCAAGAAGTTTGGAGGGGATATTGAAGAGAAGAGTAATGTTGCGGAAGTAAACAGAGAGTTGAAGGAAATTGATCAAGAAATAGATTCCATCACTAGTGATTTTTTGCCCATGTTGATCAATCCCCTTGATGATCTTGTTGAACCTTCTCCCAGTGGATTAGAAAGCAAGGTTGAGGAAGACGTGAAACCTCTAAGACCTACTGAGGGTGAAGAACTGGGAGAAGTATTCCAAGCAACAAGCGCTCCTATCTATGATGATTTCGAATCAACATATGATCCTTTCGAGTTTGAAGAGTCCTTCCCTAAAATGCCTAGACTTGATGATGAGGTAGATTTCACTATACCTCCTATCTATGATAAGAGTGATGAGGAAGAAATAGAAGAAATTAGTGAAGAAGAACGTGAACTTGAGGAAGCTTGCCATGAGGAGGAACTTGAAGAACCTTGCCAAGTGGTGAAAACCTCTAGAAGAGGATGGACGGGAGTAGAGCATGCCTTATCAAGACCTTTGGGAACTCCTCCACCTAATTTGTCATCCAATCCTTCACTTGAGTGGGTAAAACTTCTAACTCTTAGCTTTATTATCCCACTTGAGTATGGTTTGCTTGAGACGGATGGCCAACTTAGGGCGCTTTGCGGAATTAAGCGAAAGAGGAGGATGTTTAGTGGTTGGCGTTATAAATCTAGGCTCATTATGGTGGGAAGCTCGAAATTGAAGAGCATGGATTGGTGTAATGCTCAATTAAATGGGTCTAGGAGAGTAGTTTGGTGCTTCCATGAGAATTCTGCTTTCTCGTCGCCCGGATAAAGTCAAGGCAATCAACTAGAAGATGGGTGCGAGGACAAGATATGGAATCATGGATTATCCTATGATAGTCAATTTCGGGAGCTCATGTCTTGGAGAGGACCTCACCTAAGCTTAATGAACATGGTTGGAATCTCTGATAACCGATTGAAGGACAAGCACTCTTGGAGGTTCAAGGATGGATACAAGCATAAGCCACCTTGACAAGAAGCCTCCCAATGTCCAACTTAAGGACTTAAACTAAAAGTTCTTGGTGGGAGACACCCCACCATGGTAAACTCTTTCAATTCTCTTGTGGATATAATGAATAAGTGAATTGAGTTCCATTGTATAGAGTTTCTTTACTTCGTAGTGTATTTGCTTTGATTGCTAAGGTGTCTATACGTTCTATGCTTTAATTCGGGATAACTCTCTGAATTTGAGTTTTTGCTTGAATTGCAAGTTTTCTCAAGTTGTTTGAGAAAAATCCCCTATGTTTCAAAATGTGCTTAATCTTGCATCTTAGCTAGTTCTAGAGTTTTAGAGAAGGATGGAAAGTTATGAGGTCTTTTGATGCTCTTTGAAAAAAAAAAGAAGAGACAAGAGAAACCGAGCCACGCACAAGCGCAAAGCGCGCGCGCGTGTAGGCTGCTCATTTTAACTATCTGGGCCAAGGACCAGAGAGTTTTGCCACCTTTGGGCCAACTCTGTGTCTCAACCCACGCTGTACGCATTCGCGTCACTCCCTGGTTCTTCGCTTACACGTTGGCGTACTCTGCGCCTCCGCGCCCATTCCATAAGCTCGTACCATCCACTTTTGGGCCAACTCTGTGTCTCAACCCACGCGGACGCACGCTGTACGCGTTCGCGCCACTCCCTGGTTCTTCGCTTACGCGTTGGCGTACTCCGCGCCTCCGCGCCCATTCCATAAGCTCGTACCATCCACGCGAACGCGCACAGTGCGCCCGTGTCGATGCATTTTAGCATCACCCAGGCCAAAGGACCCAAGAGTTGTGCCAACTCTGGGCCTCTTTTGTGCCTCTGGCCCAGCACATCCGCGCGGACGTGCGCCATACGCGTCCGCGCCGATCCCTAACTCTTCCATTTACACGTAGGCGCGTGTGGCGCCTCCGCGCCACTTCCCTATTTCTATCACCCGCGCGGATGCGCACGGTGCGCGCTCGCGTGGATTTAAAAATCCTATTTAACCAGGGACGCGAAGCACTAGGGCATTCGCACAACCCCCCATTCATCCCCTCCTCTCTAACGTTCCATTTCTTCTCTCCCTCAATCTTCAACCTCTCACCTTTGAACAACCAGCCACCGACTGCCCTCCAGCGAGCGGCCCGCGACCATCGCCACCGCCATCGCCACCCAACCCCCCTTTCTTCACTCCCTCTCTTTCACTCAATCCTCTCTGTCTCTGCTCTCTCTCACAGCCAGCCTCAGCGCCGCCCCAAGCACCGTCGCGACCCCCATTGTTGCCGGCGCGAGCTCCATGGTGACGTCGAACTATCACTCCATTTCACCTTCCTTTCATTTGCCCCGTTCCGTTTCTGCGTCCTCAGGTTTCTGCCTCCCCAGTTCTACCCCCGTTTTACTGCTTATTGTTAATTACATTAGTTTAGTTAGATTAGCTTAGTTAGTTAATTTAGTTTGATTTAGGTGGTTAGCGAATCTGGGCTGAGTAGTGGATTTAGGCTTGTTTGAATTTCTGCTGCTATGTGAAATTGCTCTATTTTGTTGCATTACTCTGTGTTCATTTAATCTGTTGATGCTGCTTACTTGTGATGGATTGGCGAAGGGAATGTTGATTGAAGCAACTGCTCCTGTTCTCTGTGCTATTTGATTTGCTTTGTTGCTGAACTATTGGCTGTCTGTTACATCCATATGAACTCATATATGTGATTTTGTGTTTCTAATTGTTGATGAACTCATATGGAATCTAATTTGATTGTTTGAATTTGGAAAATAGCTAATTTGCTGCTGAAATGCTGCCGGATTTTCCTTAACCATAGTACTTGAATTGACATTGTTTGATGGGTGTAGCAACTTCTAGTTGATGATTTCTGTTCAATTAGAACTTTGTTACCTAAATGGTTTTGGAAAATCCTTAGGGACAAGTTTTGGTCTTGCTCATACTCTTTGCTTATTATGCATGATGATTTGCGTATAGGCATTGAATGGTTTGAATGAATTTTCTAATTGACCATCACTTATGATTTCCTTAAAATGTCAGGCCTCTTCGGCATAAACATACAAGTTGAAATTTTTTAATCTGTGAGGCTAATTTGATTCACATGTTCATGCATGATTGACATTAAGCCACACAGACCGTAAGGTTTTTCACTTTTTTCTCAACTTGTAACTTTTATGCATTATTGAATTTAATTTTGGATACTTCTTGATTGATTCTTTCTTTAATGATTTGACTTCACCAACACAAATTCATTTGACTCTAGTGATCATTGCATTGATTGATGGTTTGTTCCATATTAGTTGTTTTCTAGCTATACCATATTTCATCATCAATGACTTGATGCATTTCATGATTGTGAACGTGCTTATATTCTTATTTTGTGCATTCTCTTTTGAATTGAACTAGTAACCACCATATCACTGGTTTTAAACTGATTTCTAACTTTAATTATTTAACCAACTAACTTCTTTTATTTTCAACCTAACTCTTTTTATCATTATTTTGGATGTGGTGTTTCCTAAGCTTTATGAACAAGTAATGTGCAAAATATGGTTTGAATTCTTGGTTTGAAGTTTGGTTTGAATTCCGAATTATGTTTACTTGCATTCCAAGAAATCTCCTTTCTTTATTCACTTCATGAGTATGCTTTGCTTTGAGTGCTTTATATCTATTTGGCTATCTGCTTATATTGTATCATCTCTGTTTTTCAGGATGTCAGATAGAGGAAAAGCTATAGCTACTATTTCCAACAAGAGGAAGCGCTCTAAGACCTCTACCCCCTCACCATATGCTAACTATGCCAAGAATCCGCTAAATAAAGAAGACAAAGAAAATCAGCTACTCCCATCCACTGATTCAACCAAATTCCCCAACCTCTACTGCGAGCTACGCTTTTACAGTTATAAGAAGAAAAATATGAATATTGAGAAGAAGTTGAATCTTCCCAATGAAGTGAGGCGTGCCATAAACACCCGCATCTCGGATTTGGGATTGGATTTCGTTGATAGGGACTTAGGAAGGATTAACATCTCATGGGTTAAGGAGTTTTACTGTAACTTCTTCCGAGCGAACTTGGATTCAGTGCACTTAAGGGGTAGAGAGATTATGATCACTGAGGATGCTATAGGGGATGCACTGCTTTGCAGAGTTGGTACTCCTGACACTTGTGCTTACCAGCAGGCAGATGTAGCTCTCCTCTCCATGACCTTTGACTATGAGGTGCTTAAGCGCGTGATTGCTACACCAGACACTCCCTGGGTGATGGATTCGAACAACAAGAAGCCCAAGGGGATGCTATCCACATATCTGTCTAAGGAGGCTAGGACCTGGCAGCAGATATTTGCTCACTATGTCCTGCCTACCACTCACTTCTCAGAGATTCCGATGGATATGATAGTTCTGATCGAGTGTGTCATGGAAGGAAAAGAGGTGTATTTCCCCCGGATGATCAGGCATAGCATGTGGAGAGCTCATATTCGCAGCTTGCTACCATTTCCTACACTGGTTACTAGTTTAGCTGAGCTAGCTGATGTCCCGTGGGAGGACGATGACGTGACACCACCACCCTAGATGACGACGACAAATAAGTTACTATTTCATGGGGTGGATGGGTGTACGAGAAGCCCGCGACCAGACGTTATTCTCGGGCTAGAGTGGTAGTTGAGGCAGCCAGACCCTCACCCTCCACAGCAGTAGCAGAGCCTTCTTCCTCCACAGCAGTAGCAGCATCCTTACCACCACCAGCACCTGAGCCGACTTATTTGTTAGTGCAGCACCTTCTTCGCTTCATGGTGCGCTTCGAGCGTCGTGTCATGCGCCGTCTCGACCGCAGAGACCAGGTGTTCAAATCACAGGGCGTTGAGCTCCCTCCACTTCCAGACTCTCCCGCCTCTGATGAGCAGGACCAGGAGGAGGAGCATAGTGAGGAGCCGACACAGCAGGAGGCACCACCAGAGACGCAGGCCACCACTGAGGTCCAGCATGACATTCCATAGCCACAGCCAATACCTGAGCCATAGCCAGTACCACCTCCAGTCCTACAGCCTGAGCATGAGCCACAGCCTGGTGCGATTGTTGACCCCCATCCCAAGCTTCAGTAGTATCATCGAGGACGATGCTTGATTCTAAAGTGTGGGGAGGTCACTGTTCGTGACTGGTGTTTACATTTATGTGGTGAACCTTTAGACTTCTATTTCTATTCGCTACTACTTTATTTTGTTTTATTCCGCACTTTATGTTTTAGATCATTTTGGGATTACTGTACATATTTGCTATTGTAGATACTCTTGTTTTGGTTGTTGCACACTCTTAATAATATATATATATATGCTTTGCATCTTAGCTGTTGATTGTGATTAGAAAATTTCTGGATTGCTAAAAATCTAGTCAACCCTTTTTATATAAGAGATGTGTTTTGATTGAAAAAGGGGTAAACTAGGAGAATTTTTAAAAATTTTCTAAATCACAACATTGCATTAGAATAAGCTTAGTCAATATGACGAAAATTTCCAAGAAACTCATTTTTAGGGCACCACCCAATTGGTTGAAATTTTTTTTTTAGAACTTGCTTGAACTATATACTTGTGGATCATGTTTTGAGCAAAGAACACAAGCATGTGAGATTTGAGCCTAATTGTGTGGTTACATCATACATAACCACTTACTTCCATTCTTGTGTGCATTATTCTCTTCCTATGATTGTAATCCTTGATTTGTTTGATTCTTTATGTCCATTATTTTGTGTATACATGCATTTATATGATTGAGGCCATTGTTCAAATAGCTCACTTACACAAATAAGCTTACCTTTTATCATCCATTGTTAACCAATTTTGAGCTTATGCTTAACCCACTTATTCTTAATTGTAGCACATTACAAACCTAAGTGAAAAATAATAAATTTCCCTTATTTGGATCTTTGATTAGCTTAGGCTAGTGAGAGTGTTCATTATTTGATTTTGGGAAAGTTGGGAACATTGGGTAGAGATAAAAGTGTGCTTGTGTTTTTGTTGAAAAGAATCTTGGAAATTGGGTACATGCTCATGTATTAATCATGCGTAAACCGTATGCATTGATATTCTCGTATATATTTTGCTTTAAAAAAAGAGAGAGAGAGAAAGAAAGAAAAATAATTGCAATAAAAAGGGGACAAAATGCCCCAAAGTGAAGTTCAATAAGAGTCAATGCATATGTGTGGTGATAAAAAAGAGAATACATAAGTGTGTAAGAAAAGTGAAGAATGGGTAGTTAGGTTTGTTTAGAATTGTATAGGTTGTCATAGGTTAGGTGGGAAGTTTAAGTTAATCAAAGATTCGAATTTCTAGCTCACTTGACCATATGTATCCTACCTCGACCCTAGCCCCATTACAACCTATGGGAAGTTCTCTTGATATTTGTATGCATGCATAAAGTAATTGTTGATTGTTAGATGAAAAAAAAATCTTGGAAAGCATGATTAGGGGAAAATCGAGTGAATCAACCCCATACACTTAAGTGCCTAGAGCGGATACACATCCGGTGAGGGTTCGGTCGCTCAATTACATGTTTCCACCCATGATCATCTTTTCTTGCAAGTTTGTGAACTCTTTCAATGATTCAATCCAATTGTGGTTTGCTTGATTGCTAATACCTTGGCCCTCGTGCTTGTATGCGTATTCTTGGAGATTGATTTATTTTGACTAAGTCATTGCATCCGTGTAAATAGATTGCATATAGATGGATTGCATTTAGTAGTTGCATTGAATAAATGTTAATACCCTTTGCTTCTTCTTGATTTTAGCATGAGGACATGCTTAGTTTAAGTGTGGGGAGATTTGATAAACCCCGATTTTGTGATTTATCTTGTGCTTATTTTGGGGGATTTTGTCACCTTTTCTCACATTTATTCAATGAAATAGCATGGTTTTGTAATTCTCCCTTGAATTTTGCTTAAGTATAAAAACATGCTTTTTAGGCTATAAATTGATGATTTTAATTCACTTTAATTCCATTCGATGCCTTGATGTGTTCGATGAGTGATTTCAGGTTCATAAGGCAAGTATTGGATGGAAGAAATAAGGAGAAAAGCATACAAAAAGGGAGAATGCATGAAGAAACAAAGATTGGGAATGCACCAAAGGACGCACACGCGCACCAGGCGCGCACGCGCAAAAGTGGCTTCACCTATAGACGCGCACGCGTACATGCCGCGTCCGCACGGGTTGAGAATTTGCAAGTCGACGCGCACGCGCACATGACGTGCACGCGCCGATACTCTCACGTGGCCCACTTGAAGGCAAAATGGTGGGGGGCGATTTCTGAGTTGCCTAGGCCCAAATCCAACTTGTTTCTGAGTGTATTTCATGCAGAATTGAAGTCCAAGCAAAGGGAGAGCAATTAGGGAATCCAACATGAATCTTTAGTTAGTTTTCTAGAGAGAGAAGCTCTCTCTTCTCTCTAGAATTAGGGTAGGATTAGGTTAGATTATCTTAATTTCATGTTTAATTACATGATCTCATCTTGTTTCTTTTATAATTTCTCCTTTCTACATCTTGATTCTCTTATCTTTTTATGTTAATTTCCCATTTTGCTATCTTTTGTGATGATGACTCATGTTGGATTTGTTTACAATTAATGCAATTTTGATGTTGATGTTTCCTTAATTGATGAATTGAGTTGTGATCTCACTTTTCTTGCAATTAATAGTGGTAGATTTTAGTATTCTTGCAATTTATGATGTTGACTTTTATTGCATTCTAAGTGTTTGATGAAATGCTCTCCTTAGTTTTGGAGTAGTTTTGTCAACTCTTGGCCTAAGCCAAGGGACTTGAGTGATCTTGAGTTTTTGGACATAATAGATTTGGTGATTTGAGAACCCGTGGTGATCAATTTGAAGCCCATTGATGCTAACCCACTACTAAGTCGATTAGTAGGTAGGTTAGGACTTAAGGGTGGATGTGATCAAGCCTATTTGACATACTTCAAGTCTAGGAGTAAATGTTACGTACTTAAGACTTCGAGAAGTAGACTTAATGGGTTGGCCTCTCATAATTATCAATAATTGGTTTGTTGACTAGGATGGTTATCTCAAGTACCCAAGTCTTAGCCAAGAGTTCTTTATTTTGCTTTCTTTACTTACTCACTCAGTTTACTTTCTTGCCATCTTATAAACCAACCCCCCCTTTTACCCTATCATAGCCAATATGCATGCACTTCATTGTTTCCTAGGGAGACGACCCGGAGTCTAAATACTTCGGTTAATTTTCATTGGGGTTCGTTATTTGTGACACAAAACCCATATCTTAATTTGATGCTAGAATTGTTTGTTGGTTTGGGGCTATACTTGCAACGTAAATATTTTGTGAAATTCCTTACCGACAGGGATCTCACGCTTATCACATCTCAGCTCGGCGGGCTAGCTGAGTAATCAAGTAGGGAAAGGGAAGAGTACCTCTAACATGGACCCTGGCCATGTAATACCGGATAAAGCGAGGAAGATATAAGTCCTTCCCTCTATCACACACCAGATGAGGGTAATCATAGCAGCTGGTACGTCTGTCTTATGAGTGCTCGGCATCACGTAGTTACTCAGAATCTGCTGCCATAGCCGAGCCTCATCGTTCAGGTAGATAATCTTAATTCCTTTTGGGGCCACTGTGGACTTTTCCATGACCCATGGGACAGTAGGATCAAGAGCTATAGTCCTATTGAATGCGTCCCAGTCAAATCTCATGAATCTCATATCCTCCTCAGCCTTTTGGTAACCATCTGGCTGATCTGACTTAGGCTGAAGTTGAAGGATTTCTTCAATGGCTTCCTCAGTAATCAGAATTTGTCTCTCTCTGAGTTGGACTGCATCCAGGGTCGTTTTGAAGTAGTTGCAATAGAATTCTCTGACCCAGGATGAGTTGACTTCAGTCAAGTTCCTTTCCAAGAAAAACCAGCCTCTCTGTTTAATTTGTTCTGAAGTGTATTGTTTGAGTTCTTCTGGAATTTTGAGGGTCCTTTCCAGGTATAGGTTCCTGGAAGTGGCAAAAACTGGATACTTTAGCTCACAATATCTGTTGGCAAACTTGACAGGGTCTGTGGCAGTCACCAACTGATCGGCCTTTTCCTGGGAGGTAAAATTCTTTTCCCGCCAGGAATCGTCGTGGAGGATATCCAAAATAGAGGTAGAGGATTCTCCTATTTTCCTTTTGCTTGTGGTTGCCTTGCCTTTTCCTTTGCTTTTAGGGTCAGACATCCTGAAAACAGAAGTTCCAGGAAATAGTTTAAGAATTAAAGCAGGAAAATAGGTAAGCAAATAAAATTTTATCAAGATAAGCATAGAGTTACAAAAGATTCATAAAGTAGCAATAGAAACATGAATTGAGTTAAAAAGATGTAAAATTTTGAATTGTATTCAAGTGAAAAGTTTGAGAATGAAAATCACAATCCAAAATCTATTATATGTGAAATTCTTGTTAACAGGAAAAAATAGTAATCATGCCTTGAAGTGGTTTGAAAGTGGTTAATTGAAAGCTAATAGAAAACTTAGAAAGTTAAAGTAGTTAAGAGTTAAAAATGAAGTTAAAGTAAGTGGCATGGTGTTTTGGTTCCCAATTAACCAAAATTGCACAAATTTGAAAACAAGTAACTCAAATTCAAGTAAATATTGCAGATTATTGATGATTTAATTATAGAAAAGAAATGAAAAATTAAAGTGAAATCATCAATAATATTGTTTAATGAATAAGGGAATCAGTAAAATAAGAAAGCTAGCCTGTGCATTCATGAATTGTTTGGGTTGAAACCATTTGGTGCAAAATTTGAAATTTCCAAAACTAATTCATGAATGGTAGTTGAGTGAAACAATTTGCTTAAAAAAAATTGGGCAGCATTTCGTCTAAAAATTGGACATTCCCGGGTAATAAACAACAGCAAAAACAGTTCATATGATAATAAAATAGTGCAGAAAAGAGTAACAAATAGTAATTCACATGAATTCAAAATAAACAAAACTCAATCTGCATCAAAGAAAGGTAAAGAACAACATATGAACAGTATGATCATCACAGTAAATTGTGAAACAGGTAAAACAGGTAACAAGAATGGCGCAATTATCTGGCCTAAATCCACTAACCACATCCTAGCTACCTAACCACCTAAAATCCACTACGATCATGCATCTCTAACTATCCTAATTTGAACATAATTCGAAAAAACTAACTAACTAATCAACTGAAAAAAATTCAGTGTTTGGCGGAACCTGGTGGGCAGAGGGACAAAAATTTGGGCTCAGGGAGATGGTGCTGGTGTGGTAGTAGCGGCGGGGACGCGGCGGCGCTGGGAGGAAAAATGGCGGCAGTCTGAGGTGGAGGCAGGGCGACGGTTCTAAGTGGTTGGGGAGAAAGGGGGATATGGGGGGGAAAGAAGGGGGCAAGGAGGGTGAGGGTTATAGGGGGTGGTGGTCGGCCGGTGGGAGGTCCTGGGTGGTGGCGGCGGTACTGGGGCAGCTCGGGTATGGGGCTGGGGTCGTGGAGGGAGGAGGGGAGAGGGGAGGGAAGAGGGAAGAAGGAGGGGAGGGAGGAGGGGTGCTGTGAGGGCGGCGCGGTGGTAGGGGCACGGCGCGGCGGGGCTGGGTGGTGGTGGCTGGTCGGTGGTGGCAGAAGGGAAGAGGGAGAGTGCAGAGGAGTAGGGGTGGGTTTTGGGACGCGAAACGGGTAGGGTTTCGCGTGGGTTGGTGGTTAGTGTATTTGAATCCACGCGAACACGTGGGTTACGCGATCGCGTGGTTGAGATAGAAAGGCCATCACGCGAACGCATGGGGCACGCGTACGCGTCGCTCAGAATTGTGCTAAACACACAATTCCAGCGTCGTTTTGGCGCAACTCTCTGTTTCCAATCAGGGGGCAATGATTTCCACGTGTACGTCGCTCACGCCTTCGCGTGGTGTGTGTGAAGTGAAAGTGACGCGTTCACGTCACCGACGCGATCGCGTGGGAGAGGTATAATGAAAGTGACGCAATCGCGTCACCTATGCGATCGCGTGGCCCAAATTGTGCCTAACGCATACCAGCCGCATGATTTTAGCCCAACTTTCTGGACATTGGATTGTTACGTCGATTTGCAATCAACGCCCACGCGTGGCCTATGCGCACGCGTGGGGTGCTTTTTTTTTATGCAGAATGCAAAATGCAATGCTTATATGGATGTTATGAATAATTCCAGGTTCAATAAAATAGAATAAGATAAAACTTAAAAATAAACGAAACGAAATAAAATAAAAGATGAAAAAGGAATGATCATACCATGGTGGGTTGTCTCCCACCTAGCACTTTTAGTTAAAGTCCTTAAGTTGGACATTTGCTGAGCTCCCTGTTATGGTGGCTTGTGCTTGAATTCATTCAAAAATCTCTATCACTATTTGGAATACCAACAGCCTCCGGGGTCCCAAACTAGGCATATAAAGCCTTTGACTAAATTCAAACAGGTGTTCAGGTTCCCGGGGTGTTGAATGTCAGAATAGATTCCAGGGTTCCAAACCTTACTTTTGTATCCGCCTTTGTCTTGATCTACATTTTTCCAGCCGGGCGGTTTGGAAGTTGTATTCTCACCAAGATGACCAAACGTCTTCCGAGACCCATTCAATTGAACTCAAAACCAATCCTTACACTTCAAAGTGAAGCGTGGAACCTCATTGAATCTTGCATACTAGCTCTGAGTGCGAACCATTTCTCTTTTACTCTTAAAGCCGCAAAGAGCTCTAAGCTGGCCATCTGTTTCAAGCAAACCATATTCAAGTAGAAAAGTAAAGATAAAGGCTAAGGATTTCACCCACTTGAAGTTTGTATTGGATGGTAATGGCCTTGGAAAAGGTGTTTCCAGGGGTTTCGCAAGCTCTGCTCCCTTGTATTCTTCAGTGAATTCCTCCACTTCTCTGCAAACTTCTTTGACTGCAACCACGTCTTGATCAAAGTCTTCGATATCCTCCTCATCACTCAAGTCATAATTTGGAAGTTGAGAGAAGACTACCTCTGCATCATCTTCGTATTCACTTGGGGAAGATTCTTCAGTCTCAAAGAATTCACTTGCGGATGTAAGTTCATTACTAGGAGAACTTGACTCGTGATTATCATTATCAAGGAAACTCGCTTCTTGAGTTGTTTCGTCCAGTTCTTCATAAGATACCTGCTTTGGGGGCTGTGAACTATCCTCCTTAGCATCAATTTCAAATTCCTTGACAGAATTCTCCACAATTCTGGATTCCCATGGAGGTTCAGCATCTCTTAAGTCTTCAACCAATTCTTCTTCTTCGATAATTTCAGCTTCTTCCACTTGTTCCAGTACAAAATCATGCTCCTTACTGTCTATTGGAGTTTCCAGTATCTTCTTCAAGCTACGTTCTTCATTAGATTGTCCACATGAAGCCATGGGGGTTCCTTGAGTGTCCGAACGTCGGGAAGGTAATCGATTGATTGCTTGCTCCAGTTGGTGAAGGGTTGCATGAAATTTTTTTACTATTTTCTTGAGTTGTTCCTTTGATTCTTGGGTCAATGGATATGGACATGGTGCATAGGAAAGTGGCGGTTCTTGGGAGTAATTGGATTGGAATTGGGATGAATATGGGTTGGGGTCATACGGGGGTAAGTGTTGGTAGGTGGCTTGTGAGTGTGGTGGTTCATAGCTATGTTGAAGAGGTGGTTTATAGGCGTATGGTGGGGATTGTTGGTAATCACAAGGGGGTCCACCATATATATCATCATGATACGCACCTCGGAATGGCTCTTGACTGTAGTATACTGGTGAGGGTTGGTTGTCACGAGAAGGGCCACCGTAACTATTTTCTGCGTGTGCATCGTAGAATGGTCATCGTCCATGGTACTTTCGAAGGTGTTGTTGCCTAAAGGGTTGATGATGAGCAGATAATTTATACGCTTTTTGGCATTGTTTTCACATAGTTTTCAGTATAATTTAGTTAGTCTTTAGTATATTTTTATTAGTTTTTAATTAAAAATCACATTTCTGGACTTTACTATGAGTTTGTGTGTTTTTCTGTGATTTCAGGTAATTTCTGGCTGAAATTGAGGGACTTGAGCAAAAATCTGATTCAGGCTGAAAAGGACTGCTGATGTTGTTAGATTCTGACCTCTCTGCACTCAAAGTGAATTTTCTGGAGCTACAGAACTCCAAATGATGCGCTCTCAATTGCGTTGGAAAGTAGACATCCAGGGCTTTCCAGCAATATATAATAGTCCATACTTTTCCTGAGTTTAGATGATGCAAACTGGAATTCAACGCCAGTTTCATGCTGCATTCTGGAGTTAAACGCCAGAAACAGGTTGCAAAGTGGAGTTCAACGCCAGAAATAGGCTACAAACTGGTGTTCAATTCCAAGAGAAGCCTCTACACGTGTAAAGCTTAATGCTCAACCCAAGCACACACCAAGTGGGCCCCGGAAGTGGATTTCTGCATCATTTACTTATCTCTGTAAACCCTAGTAACTAGTTTAGTATAAATAGGACTTTTTACTATTGTATTTACATCTTTAGTTTCATCTTTAGATCACGTTTGGGGGCTGGCCTCTCGGCCATGCCTGGACCTTCATCACTTGTGTATTTTCAACCGTAGAGTTTCTACACACCATAGATTAAGGTGTGGAGCTCTGCTGTTCCTCAAAGATTAATGCAAAGTACTACTGTTTTTCTATTCAATTCAAGCTTATTCCTTCTCTAAGATATCCATTCGCACCCAAGAACATGATGAATGTGATGATTATGTGACGCTTATCATCATTCTCACTTATGAACGCGTGCCTGACAAACACTTCCATTCTATATGCAAACAAGCTAGAATGAATATCTCTTAGATATCTAATACAGGGGACCGAGTCTGAGATATTAGAATCTTCGTGGTATAAGTTAGAACCCATGGATGGCCATTCTTGAGATCCGGAAAGTCTAAACCTTGTCTGTGGTATTCCGAGTAGGATCTGGGAAGGGATGGTTGTGACGAGCTTCAAACTCGCGAGTGCTGGACGTAGTGATAGACGCAAAAGGATAGTTAATCCTATTCCAGTATGATCGAGAACCGACAGATGATTAGCCATGCAGTGACAGCGCATTGGACCATTTTCACAGAGAGGATGGGATGTAGCCATTGACAACGGTGATGCCCTACATAAAGCTTGCCATGGAAAGGAGTAGGAATGATTGGATGAAGACAGCAGGAAAGCAGAGGTTCAGAGGGACAAAAGCATCTCTGCACACTTATCTGAAATTCTTACCAATGAATTACATAAGTATCTCTATCCTAGTTTATGTTTTATTTATCTTTTAATTATTAAAACTCTATATCCATTTGAATCTGCCTGACTGAGATTTACAAGGTGACCATAGCTTGCTTCAAGCCGACAATCTCCGTGGGATCGACCCTTACTCACGTAAGGTTTATTACTTGGACGACCCATTGCATTTGCTGGTTAGTTGTACGAAGTTGTGAAACAGAATTAAGAACATGAACGTGCGTATTGAGTTTTTAGCGCCGTTACCAAGGAAGGAATGATCACGATTTCGCACACCAAGTTTTTGGCGCCGTTGCCGAGGATTGTTCGAGTTTGGACAACTGACGGCTCATCTTGTTGCTCAAATTAGGTAATTTTATTTTATTTTTAAGATTTTTATTTCTTATTTTCGAAAAAAAAATAATACAAAAAATTTTCTTCTTTTTCGTTTTTCCCAAAATAATTTTCGAAAAAACAAAAAAAAAATTAACAAAATCATAAAACCAAAAATATTTTGTGTTTCTTTTTTGAGTCTAGAGTCAAGTTTTAAGTTTGGTGTCAATTGCATCTTTTTAATTTTCTAAAAATTATTTTCGAAAATTTCATGCATTGCATTCTTCATGATCTTCAAGTTGTTCTTGGCCAGTCTTCTTGTTTGATCTTCATATTTTCTTGTTTTGTGTCTTTTCTTGTTTTTCATATGCATTTTTAATTTGTTAATATCTAAAGAATAAAAATTTTTAAGTTTGGTGTCTTGCATGTTTTCTTTTCTTGAAAATTTTTCAAAAATAAGTTCTTGATGTTCATCTTGATCTTCAAAGTGTTCTTGGTGTTCATCTTGACATTCATAGTGTTCTTGCATGCATCAATTGTTTTGATCCAAAATTTTCATGCATTGAGTCTTTTCTATGTTTTTCTCTTCCATCATTAAAATTCAAAATCAAAAAAATATCTTTCCCTTATTTCACTCATAAATTTTCGAAAAATTGAGTTGACTTTTTCAAAAATTTTTAAAATCTAGTTGTTTCTTATAAGTCAAATCAAATTTTCAATTTAAAAATTCTATCTTTTTCAAATCTTTTTCAAAAATCAAATCTTTTTCAAAATTTCTTTCTAATATTTTCGAAAATTTTTCAAATTGATTTTCAAAAATCTTTTTCTTATCTTATTTCATAATTTTCAAAATCTTTTTCTTATGTTTATGTCATATTTTTGAAAATATTACTAACAGTTAATGTGATTAATTCAAGAATATTAAGTTGTTACTTGCCTATTAAGAAAGGCTCAATCTTTAAATTTTAAAATCATATCTTTTTGTTTCTTGTTAGTCAAGTAATCAACTTTAGTTTTCAAAATTAAATCTTTTCAATTCCTTATCATATCTTTTTCAATTTCAATCATATCTTTTTCAAAATCAATTTCAAAATTCTTTCTAACTTCTCCCTTAACCTCTTATCTTTTTAAAATTGATTTTCAAATCTTTTTCAATCAATCTTATCTTTTTGTTTCAATCATATCTTTTTCAATTTCAATCATATCTTTTTCAAAAACACATTTCAAATCTCTTTTAATCAATCATATCTTTTTAATTCAATCATATCTTTTTCAAAACTACCTAACTAACTCTCTATCTCTAATTTTCAAAAATCCCTTCCCTTTTTTTCAAAATTTTGTTTTAATTAACTAATTATTTTAATTTTAATTTAATTTAATTTCAATTTTGATTTTCGAATTTTAGATTTAAATTTAAAGTATTTTTATTTTTAAATTTTCGAATTCTTCTCTCATCTCTAATCTCCTTCTATTTATTTATTCATCCATTAACACTTTTATCCTCACCCCTGTGTTTGGATTCTCATCTTTTCCTTCTTCTATTCTTACTTTCTTCTACTCACATAAAGGAATCTCTATACTATGACATAGAGGATTCCATATTTTCTTTTCTGTTTTCTTCTTTTTCATATGAGCAGGAACAAGGATAAGAACATTCTTGTTGAAGCTGATCCTGAACCTGAAGGGACTCTGAAGAGGAAGCTAAGGGAAGCTAAAGCACAACTCTCTGGAGAAAATCTGACAGAAATTTTCGAAAAAAAAAGGAGACATGGCCGAAAATAATAACAATACAAGGAAGATGCTTGGTGACTTTACTGCACCTAATTCCAATTTACATGGAAGAAGCATCTCAATCCCTGCCATTGGAGCAAACAATTTTGAGTTGAAACCTCAATTAGTTTCTCTGATGCAACAGAACTGCAAGTTTCATGACTTCCATCTGAAGATCCTTTTCAGTTCTTAATTGAGCTCTTGCAGATCTGTGATACTGTTAAGACCAATGGGGTTGATCCCGAGGTCTACAGGCTTATGCTTTTCCCGTTTGCTGTAAGAGACAAAGCTAGAGTATGGTTGGACTCTCAACCTAAAGATAGCCTGAACTCTTGGGATAAGCTAGTCACGACTTTCTTAGCCAAGTTCTTTCCTCTTCAAAAGCTTAGTAAGCTTAGAGTGGATGTTCAAACCTTCAGACAAAAAGAAGGTGAATCCCTCTATGAAGCTTGGGAGAGATATAAGCAACTGACCAAAAAGTGTCCATCTGACATGCTTTCAGAATGGACCATCTTGGATATATTCTATGATGGTCTGTCTGAATTATCAAAGATGTCATTGGACCATTCTGCAGATGGATCCATTCACCTAAAGAAAACGCCTGCAGAAGCTCAAGAACTCATTGACATGGTTGTTAATAACCAGTTCATGTACACTTCTGAGAGGAATCCTGTAAGTAATGGGACGCCTCAGAGGAAGGGAGTTCTTGAAATTGATACTCTGAATGCCATATTGGCTCAGAATAAAATATTGACTCAGCAAGTCAATATGATCTCTCAGAATCTGAATGGATTGAAGGAATCATCCAACAGTACTAAAGAGGCATCTTCTGAAAAAGAAGCTTATGATCCTGAGAACCCTGCAATAGCAGAGGTGAATTACATGGGTGAACCCTATGGAAACACCTATAATCCCTCATGGAGAAATCATTTAAATTTCTCATGGAAGGATCAACAAAAGCCTCAACAAGGCTTTAACAATGGTGGAAGAAACAGGTTTAGCAATAGCAAGCCTTTTCCATCATCCACTCAGCAAAAGACAGAGAGTTCTGAGCAAACCCCATCTAGCTTGGTAAACATAGTCTCTGATCTATCTAAGGCCACTCTAAGTTTCATGAATGAAACAAGGTCCTCCATTAAAAATTTGGAAGCACAAGTGGGCCAGCTGAGTAAAAGGATCACTGAAATCCCTCCTAGTACTCTCCCAAGCAATACAGAAGAAAACCCAAAAGGAGAGTGCAAGGCCATTGAATTGACCATCATGGCCGAACCTACAAGGGAGGGAGAGGATGTGAACCCCAGTGAGGAAGACCTCCTGAGACGTCCAGTGATCAACAAGGAGTTTCTCTCTGAGGAACCAAAGGAATCTGAGACTCATCTAGAGACCATAGAGATTCCATTAAACCTCCTTATGCCATTCATGAGCTCTGATGAATATTCTTCTTCTGAAGAGAATAAAGATGTTACTGAAGAGCAAGTTGCCAAGTACCTTGGTGCAATCATGAAGCTAAATGCCAAATTATTTGGTAATGAGACTTGGGAAGATGAACCTCCCTTGCTCATCCATGAACTGAGTGATCTAGATCAACTGACATTGCCTCAGAAGAAACAGGATCCTGGAAAGTTCTTAATACCTTGTACCATAGGCACCATGACCTTTGAGAAGGCTCTATGTGACCTTGGGTCAGGGATAAACCTCATGCCACTCTCTGTAATGGAGAAACTGGGAATCTTTGAGGTACAGGCTGCCAAATTCTCATTAGAGATGGCAGACAAATCCATGAAACAGGCTTATGGACTAGTAGAGGACGTGCTAGTAAAAGTTGAAGGCTTTTACATCCCTACTGATTTCATAATCCTAGACACTGGGAAGGATGAGGATGAATCTATCATCCTTGGAAGACCCTTCCTAGCCACAGCAAGAGCTGTGATTGATGTGGACAGAGGAGAGTTGGTCCTTCAACTGAATGAGGACAACCTTATGTTTAAAATTCAAGGATCTCATTCTGTAACCATGGAGAGGAAGCATGAAAAGCTTCTCTCACTGCAGAGTCAATCAAAGCCCCCACAGTCAAACTCTAAGTTTGGTGTTGGGAGGTTCCAACCTTGCTCTGATTACCTGTGAGGCTCCATGAGAGCTCACTGTCAAGCTATTGACATTAAAGAAGCGCTTGTTGGGAGGCAACCCAATGTTATCTAATTATATTTATTTATTTTCTATTGTTATTTTATGTTTTATTAGGTTGATGATCATGTGGAGTCACAAAAACTACTGAAAAATCGAAAACAGAATGAAAAATAGCATTGAAAACAGCACACCCTGGAGGAAGGGCTTACTGGCGTTTAAACACCAGTAAGGAGCATCTGGCTGGTGTTTAACGCCAGAACAGAGCATGAAACTGGCGTTAAATGCCAGAAACAAGCAGCAGTCTGGCATTTAAACGCCAGGATTGCACCCAGAGGAAAGCTGGCGTTAAACGCCAGAAACAAGCATCAGGCTGGCGTTTAACGCCAGAAACATGCACCATACTGGCGTTCAACGCCAGAAACATGCTATAGACTGGCGTTGAACGCCTAAAACAAGCAAGGAAGTGGCGTTTAATGCCAGAAACATGCTGCAGTCTGGCGTTAAATGCCAGGATTGCATATATAGGGCGTTTTACACGTCTAAAAGGTGCAGGGATGAGAAATCCTCAAACACCTCAGGATCTGTGGACCCCACAGGATCTCCACCTACTTCTTCTCTCCTCTTCACCAATCACATCCATCCTCTCTTCCCCAAAAACCTCACCTACCTTTAAATTCAAAATAATTTCCCTCCCAAACCCAACCTTAAATGGCCGAACCCTAAACCCCTCCCCACTCCTATATAAACCCCTTATTCCCTCTTCATTTTCACACAACAAAACCCTTTCTTCTTCCCCTTGGCCGAAACCATCTCTCTCTCCCTCTCCTTCATTTCTCTTCTTCTTCTACTTCTTTCTTTCTTTTTTTGCTCGGGGACGAGTAAACATTTTAAGTTTGGTGTGGTAAAAGCATTGCTTTTTATTTTTTCATAACCATTTATGGCACCTAAGGCCAGAGAAACCTCTAGAAAGAGGAAAGGGAGGCAATTGCTTCCACCTCTGAGTCATGGGAGATGGAGAGATTCATCTCAAAGGTCCATCAAGACCACTTCTATGAAGTTGTGGCAAAGAAGAAAGTGATCCCTGAGGTTCCTTTCAAGCTCAAGAAGAATGAATATCCAGAGATCCGACTTGAAATCCAAAGAAGAGGTTGGGAAGTTCTCACTAACCCCATTCAACAAGTCGGGATCCTAATGGTTCAAGAGTTCTATGCAAACACATGGATCACAAGGAACCATGATCAAAGTGTGAACCCAAATCCAAAGCATTGGCTTACTATGGTTCGGGGGAAATACTTAGATTTTAGTCTGGAAAATGTAAGGCTGGCATTCAACTTGCCAATGATGGAAGAGAACGCACGCCCCTACACAAGAAGGGTCAACTTTGATCAAAGGTTGGACCAAGTCCTCATAGACACATGTGAGGAAGGAGCTCAATGGAAAATTGACTCAAAAGGCAAGCCGGTTCAACTAAGAAGGCATGGCCTCAAACCAGTGGCTAGGGGATGGCTAGAGTTCATTCAACGCTCAATCATTCCTACTAGTAACCGGTCTGAAGTTACTATAGACCGGGCCATCATGATCCATAGTATCATGATTGGAGAGGAGGTGGAAGTTCATGAGATTATACCTCAAGAACTTTACAAGGTGGCTGACAAGTCCTCCACTTGGGCAAGGTTAGCCTTTTCTCACCTCATATGCCACCTCTGCAATTCGGCTGGAATTGACATAGAGGGAGACATCCTCATTGAAGAGGACAAGCCCATCATTAAGAAAAGGATGAAGCAAATAAGAGATCATGGACCTCAACATGAGCATGAGGAGATTCCTCACCATGAAATCCCTGAGATGCCTCAGGGGATGCACTTTCCTCCACAAAACTACTGGGAACAAATCAACACTTCCCTAGGTGAATTAAGTTCCAACATGGGACAACTAAGGATGGAGCACCAAGAGCATTCCATCATCCTCCATGAAATTAAGAAGATCAAAGAGCTATGAGGGAGGAACAACAAAGACAAGGAAGAGACATAGAGGAGCTCAAAAGCACCATTGGTTCTTCAAGAAGAGGAAGACGCCACCCTCACTAAGGTGGACTCATTCCTTAATCTCCTTGTTTATTTATTTTCCTGTTTTTCAGTTTTTGAGCCTTATGTTTTATTTATGTTTGTGTCTTTATTACATGATCATTAGTTTCTAAGTGTCTATGCCTTAAAGTTATGAATATGAATCCATCACCTCTCTTGAATGAAAAATGTTTTAATTACAAAAGAACAAGAAGTACATGATTTCGAATTCATCTTTGAAACTAGTTTAATTATTTTGATGTGGTGGCAACACTTTTTGTTTTCTGAATGAATGCTTGAACAGTGCATATGTCTTTTGAAGTTGTTGTTTATGAATGTTAAATATGTTGGCTCTTGAAAGAATGATGAAAAAGAGAAATGTTATCTGATAATCTAAAAAATCATAAAAATGATTCTTGAAGCAAGAAAAAGTAGTGAATACAAAAGCTTGCAGAAAAAAAAAAGAAAAAAATGGCAAAAAAAAATAGAAAGAAAAGCAAGCAGAAAAAGCCAAAATCTCTTTAAACCAAAAGGCAAGAGCAAAAAGCCAATAGCCCTTAAAACCAAAAGGCAAGGGTAATAAAAAGGATCCAAGGCTTTGAGAATCAGTGGATAGGAGGGCCTAAAGGAATAAAATCCTGGCCTAAGCGGCTAAACCAAGTTGTCCCTAACCATGTGCTTGTGGCGTGAAGGTATCAAGTGAAAACTTGAGACTGAGCGGTTAAAGTCAAGGTCCAAAGCAAAAACAGAGTGTGCTTAAGAACCCTAGACACCTCTAATTGGGGACTTTAGCAAAGTTGAGTCACAATCTGAAAAGGTTCACCCAATTATGTGTCTGTGGCATTTATGTATCCGGTGGTAATACTGGAAAACAAAGTGCTTAGGGCCACGGCCAAGACTCATAAAGTAGCTGTGTTCAAGAATCAACATACTGAACTAGGAGAATCAATAACACTATCTGAATTCTAAGTTCCTATAGATGCCAATCATTCTGAACCTCAATGGATAAAGTGAGATGCCAAAACTATTCAAGAGGCAAAAAGCTACAAGTCCCGCTCATCTGATTGGAGCTAAGTTTCATTGATATTTTGGAATTTATAGTATATTCTCTTCTTTTTATCCTATTTAATTTTCAGTTGCTTGGGGACAAGCAACAATTTAAGTTTGGTGTTGTGATGAGCGGATAATTTATACGCTTTTTGGCATTGTTTTCACATAGTTTTCAGTATAATTTAGTTAGTTTTTAGTATATTTTTATTAGTTTTTAATTAAAAATCACATTTCTGGACTTTACTATGAGTTTGTGTATTTTTCTGTGATTTCAGGTAATTTCTGGCTGAAATTGAGGGACTTGAGCAAAAATCTGATTCAGGCTGAAAAAGGACTACTGATGCTATTGGATTCTTACCTCCCTGCACTCAAAGTGGATTTTCTGGAGCTACAGAACTCCAAATTGCGCGCTCTCAATTGCGTTGGAAATTAGACATCCAGGGCTTTCCAGAAATATATAATAGTCCATACTTTTTCCGAGTTTAGATGATGCAAACTGGCGTTCAACGCTAGTTCCATGCTGCATTCTGGAGTTAAACGCCAGAAACAGGCTACAAACTGGCGTTCAACTCCAAGAGAAGCCTCTACAGGTGTAAAGCTCAATGCTCAGCCCAAGCACACACCAAGTGGGCCCCAGAAGTGGATTTCTGCATCATTTACTTATCTCTGTAAACCCTAGTAACTACTTTAGTATAAATAGGACTTTTTACTATTGTATTTACATCTTTAGTTTCATCTTTAGATCACGTTTGGGGGCTGGCCTCTCGGCCATGCCTGGACCTTCATCACTTGTGTATTTTCAACGGTAGAGTTTCTACACACTATAGATTAAGGTGTGGAGCTCTACTGTTCCTCAAAGATTAATGCAAAGTACTACTGTTTTTCTATTCAATTCAAGCTTATTCCTTCTCTAAGATATCCATTCGCACCCAAGAACATGATGAATGTGATGATTATGTGACGCTCATCATCATTCTCACTTATGAACGCGCGCCTGACAAATACTTCCGTTCTACATGCAAACAAGCTAGAATGAATATCTCTTAGATATCTAATACAGGGGACCGAGTCCGAGATATTAGAATCTTCGTGGTATAAGTTAGAACCCATGGATGGCCATTCTTGAGATCCGGAAAGTCTAAACCTTGTCTGTGGTATTCCGAGTAGGATCTGGGAAGGGATGGCTGTGACGAGCTTCAAACTCGCGAGTGCTGGGCGTAGTGACAGACACAAAAGGATAGTAAATCCTATTCCAGTATGATCGAGGACCGACAGATGATTAGCCATGCAGTGACAGCGCATTGGACCATTTTCACAGAGAGGATGGGATGTAGCCATTGACAACGGTGATGCACTACATAAATCTTGCCATGGAAAGGAGTAGGAATGACTGGATGAAGATAGCAGGAAAGCAGAGGTTCAGAGGGACGAAAGCATCTCTGCACACTTATCTGAAATTCTCACCAATGAATTATATAAGTATCTCTATCCTAGTTTATGTTTTATTTATCTTTTAATTATTAAAACTCTATATCCATTTGAATCCGCCTAACTGAGATTTACAAGGTGACCATAGCTTGCTTCAAGCCGACAATCTCCGTGGGATCGACCCTTACTCACGTAAGGTTTATTACTTGGACGACCCAGTGCACTTGCTGGTTAGTTGTACAAAGTTGTGAAACAGAATTAAGAACATGAACGTGCGTATTGAGTTTTTAGCGCCGTTACCAAGGAAGGAATGATCACGATTTCGCACACCAGTTGATCAGATCCTCGTGGCTCCATCCATCTCTGATTGTTTTGACCTTGATTCATGGATATTTTGGACATGGAAAGAGTAGCTAAACGTGTAAGGACGTGTAACGTATTTGTGGTACACTTCTAGGGGTAATTTAGACGTGGATGCATGCAAAACACCAATGTGAGACATGGATATTCAATATGAGAGGTGGAGCTTTCCCGCTGAAATTTTGAGCTCAAAGATGAGGGTCGTTCGTAGCCCAAACTAAATGTTCTATATAGACTATTATATATCGTTGGAAAGATCTGGATGTTAGCTTTCTCATGCCACTAAAGCCGCTTTATTCAGACTTTTGTAGCTTATGTTATGCTTGCTTGAACATGAAGAGGTCAGGGTGACAACATCCACAAATTCACTTTGCACTTGTTTTCAATTTTTGGTTCCCTGGGAGGTTGCTTTCTTTTGCTTGGCACTTTCCTTGGTTCTCCTAGGGGATTCTTTGGTTGTCCTTCTCCTTCTTTATTCTTACCTAACATCTTTCAACAATTTTCCAAACATATCAAAGCACAAAGCAACTCTAAAAAACATTGATTAAAAGCATGAGAATCTTAATAAAAATAAGGAAATCACTAACTTAATTGAAAGAAATACTAAAGAAGATAACTAAAGATACTCATGCATTAGTGCCACGTGATGGGAAGGCATGCCACACCCTGATCATCAATAAGTGTGGCGTGCAACGCTCACTGCCTGGCGTTGCACGCCAAGGCCAAATTACTTAGCAAAATGCCACGCCAGAGAAGTCGTTATACACTAATTGAAGATTAAAGAAGATTTATATTTAATTAGATTTGAATTATGTTTTGAAGTTTGTTTTGATTCTGTTTTGAATTTTAAATTAGGAAACTATGTTAATTACTTCTGATTAAGATAAGATTAGGTTTTAGAATTTGAATTAGAAGCCTAGGTATAAATAAGTGAATTACAATTCACAGGAGGATAGGCTGGGGGGATCTTCGGATCCCTCACTTGTCTCTCTTCTTCTTGCTTTCTTTTGTTTTGTTTTTGAATTATCCATGAGTCACTAAACCTTTGTCAAAGGGTTAAGGGCTCTGTTTCTATTTTCCATGAATTATAATCTAAGTTTCCTTCTGTTTTAAAGCTTGCATTGATTTGTTTATGATTGAGTATTTTGTTCTTCATCCCTAAAGGATTAGTAGTGTCGACAGACGTACTAATCCCGTTTTGAATTCGTTTACTGACTCGACAAAGCTTATATTTAAATTATGCTTGAAAAATCTTTCACATAGCTTTATAAATTGACTAGACATAGCGTTTTTATAGTATGCGGCACAATACATAATTTTTTATTACCCTAGTTTTGAATATGTGACATATAATTCAGAATAGGACAATTCTTAAAAATTGTGTTTTCTCATAAGATTCAATTAGACAGGACTAGCTTGGATATGTGAGATATAATCCGACCTAAGGAGCAGTTTTGAATCTTATGAGAAACTGAATTGGTTTTTGCATTTAACCTTTTTAATTAATTGATTGACCAAGACATTGGTTGTTGGTTAATTGAAGAGAAACCAAGAAGCCAAGACAATGGAAGTCAATTAATTAAGATTCGTCGTGAAATTTAAGTATTTATTTTTGTTTTAAAATTTATAGTTTATATTCAATAACATTTCTTATTTATTAGTATATTATTAGTGTATGAACCCATGTGCAACACGGAAAAATTCATAAAAATAATTTTTTTTATATTTTTGAATATTTTAAGAAAAAATAAAAAATAATTATTATTTCAAAAAATTTATAAATTTATTATTAAAATCAAAGTTTAACTTGAAAATAGTGAGTAATCATTATTTTATATTTTTTTAAAGTGAAATAATTATTCATTGATTTCAATACAAAATTTAAAATAAAATTAAAATATTTACATTAGAATCTTATTTTTTCAAAGACTTTTCTATAAACAACATTGATGGTTGAATTTGTAGACATTCTTACATGATTCATAAGTAAAACTTTTAAACATCTCTTGCTCTTAACTCTTGAAAGTGCCACATATAGTTGGCCATGTGTAAAAACTGGTTTGGACAAGTGGAATCCAACATCAGATAAAGTTTGTCCCTGAGACTTATTAATTGTCATGGCAAAAGATACTATTATGAAGAACTGTCTTAATTGAAATCTAACTGGGAGGTTTCATTTTTTGGTACCATATTCATTCTTGGAATCAGAGCAATATGACCAACGTTGTTACCCGTTAAGACTTCGCATTCTATGACATAATTTCCAAGCTTCCTAACTTGTAGCCTTGTACCATTAAAAAGACCACTGGATTGGTCAATATTTCTCAGTAACATCATCGGAACACTAACCTTGAGTATTAATTTATGTAGAGGCAAATCAGAGCAATTTATGCTATTCAGTAATTTAGGACCATAGAGATCTAGTTGACTCTCTATGTTCCCTTCAACCAAACAAATTGAATCTGAACTAAGATATAATTTTTCTCCTCCAGGGATGATAGCCATTAGATAGTTGTTGACCTCTTCAACGATGTCCAGTGTGGGAGCCAGTATAGTTCTTACTTTGAAAAAATCCTTTGAAGACATGTTTTCCAAAATATTTGGATAAGAAAAATCAATCAACTCATCAAATGCCTAGTCCGAAGAAGGAATAACAATATCTTTGGGAAGACATATCTCAGATTTACCATCTATATTGTCACCTGTTAGACCATTACCAACTTTTAATAACCATTCACCAAATTACTTTGTCTCATCTTGATCTGAAGCAGTTGTCCCTACAGAGAGTCTCATATTTTTTGTTAGTTTGAGCACTTGATAAAAATTTCAAAGGTAAGACAAATTCATGGTTGAATGAACGATATCTTATCTCGATCTTCATGGAATGAAAGAAAGGATTTGTCTAAAGTCTCTACCTAGTACAATCACTTTTCATCCAAAGGGCAAATCTTTGTTATACATTGGAGAAAACCTCATGATATCACCCAAGCATTTATCAAGTGCTTCATAAATCATAGCAGTACCTACTAACCAGTGGAGCCTCATCCCAAATTATAAGTTTCACTTTTAACAGTAGCATTGCCTGAGGTAAACCAGGTTTGATGTTACATACAGAATTCTCAGTTATATTCAGCGGTATTTTGAACCTTGAGTGTGCCGTTTTTCTATTGGGAAGAAGTAAAGATGCAATACCACTTGAAGCAACGTTTAACACAATATCAGCACTTGAGAAAATTTCAGCGGACATAAGGTTCTAGACAAATGTTTTTCCAGTACCCCAATGACCATACACAAAGAAAAAATCCCCTTCATCACAATACACAGCTGTAACAATTTTATCGAATGCATGTTTCTACTCAGGTGTTGCGATGGATAAAATGTATGAGGCATTTTTCTTTAACTCATCCCTGTTAAAGTTTAGTTCTTCCCCGATAACCCTTTCGGTTAACAAAGAACTATCAACTTCAATTGCTAAAGGCATATGAGGATAGTCTTTCAAGATTTTACCATAGGAATGTAAGATATTGTCTATATCCACTAAGCACAACTGCTTAATTTCATCATCTAACATGGTTAACTCTGCATATTATACGATATTGTAAAAATTCAATCAAACTAAAAATGATCAATAATGAAGGGCTTTTATAAATGCAGTTAATAAAAACTCACCCCTCATGTTCATCATGGTTCTTTATCGATATAAAATATCATCTGAGATTTCATGCCAACATCTATCCCAGACATATTCTAGTCTTGAGATATTGTTAGATGTTAATAAAATGACAAACAACCTCCTGATGTATGATCCTGAGGCCCACGTGCTTGCTTCCTAAATTGCATCCATGAATTCTCTGTTATCTTGCAAGAGTCCAAGAGCGAAGCATGCATCTCTATAAGTAGCATGAATTGTTCCTCTTACTATTCTTATATCTCGAAAATTCATACATCATCTTTGAGTATTCAAGAGAAGTCATTGGTAATATTCTTCGGTATTTGCTGCAAAAAAGTTTGTATATGTGTTACCTGCAATATTTGTAACCTTCTTGTGCTTACCTTTATCTGTTTATTTGTCTGTGAAATACTGACGGAGATGGAGGTATGGAGGAATGGCAGTATGGGACTTAGATTTTAAAGTTAAGTTAAGTTAGGCTTAGATACTCTTAGAAAACCACCTTTTATGTCTTCTTTTTAATACTTTAAGCTCTATAATCTGAGTGTTGGCGTTCTAGGATTGCCTCTAGCGTTCCCAGGACCTTATATCTTATGTGTGTGGTACCTTTACCATACTGAAAACCTCTGGTTCTCACCCCCATACTATGTTGTTATTTTTCAGATGCAGGTCGAGAGGCACCTCGTTAGGCGTCTGGACTCCTGAAGCAAAGTGGTTACTGGTTATTTTGTTGTACAGTGATGTATATATATGTACTTAGCTTTCTCTCCACATAACTTGTTCTTTTTTATCCTATTAGAGGTTTATGGAGAGACAAAATTTTGTTTATGTATATTTGGGTTTTGGATATTTATATATATATGTATGAACATTCTCCGGCCAGCCTTGACTTTGCAAGCTGAGTTAGGAGCTTGTTATTTGTATCTTTGGCTCTCTATTCCTACTTTTATTATCTTATGTTTGATAGTTATAGTTTTCTTCACACGCAAGTTATTCCGTTTCCGGAGCGTTGCGCTTTATCATTTCGCGATTTTGTTTTACCCATTTTTCAAGGCTACTAGTTTATTATATTCTTTCTGCTATTATATGTATGTATTTTAATTTTAGAAGTCGTAGCACCTTGCCACCTCTGTTTTACATCCTAGGTGTAAAGCTCTGTGTGGCAGGGTGTTACATAGTGAACTTTTGTTATTCAATATATCATTTAATTTATTAAAAAATAAATTATTATTCCCTAGATTGGTAAAATATTTTTCTCCAATTTCTTACATCATATTATTTGATAATAATTATCTTTTAAAAAAATAAATAACTACATTATCCTATAATATAATATGCAATGTTAAAATTAATTCTGCTTAGTGAGATAAAATTTAAAATAATTCTTTTATTTTTTTTGCACATTTAAATTTAAATTCAAAATTGATTAATAACTCATCTTTTCTCAATTTCAATAACAAAATAAAATAGTTATGTACAAAATATTTGGTATTTAATAATTTCAATAATTTAAATTTCAATTACCCTAAATTAAGTTAGAAATTAATTATAAGATAATAATCGATAATATATATATATATATATATATATATATATTAGTACGTAAATAATAATATCTAATGAATAAATTTTTTTTGACAGGGCTAATGTATAATTTATTGAGGATTGATTGATTATTTAAAATTTTTTATAAATTTTATAGTATGTGAAAATAATAATCTCATTTTTTAATTATTTAAGAAATTATTCATAATAATTTTATTATGTAATTAACTTAATTAATAACTTTTATTATTATTTTTTACCAAAAAGATCAGTTTATACTATTTATATATTTTTCAATACTACTAAATAATTAAGTAGATATTTATACTATTATATTGTCCTAGATGATGGTTTATGTTACTTATTTCGTATGTTAAATAATATAAATTATATTTTGTTATTAAATTTATTAATTTTTCCATATTGAGAGTAGAAAATTATGTAATAAATTATACATCATAAAGATTAGTTAATTTACACATAAATTATCTTTATAAAAAATAAAAAAATTATCTATCATATATAATAATTCTTGATATATATAATGTCATATATATATATATATTTTAATTATGTGAATTATTATTGTTATTCATTTTTTATTGCATTAGTAAATAATATTCAAAACTAAAAGAGAAACAAAAATTAGAAAATTTTCTTAATTTGAATTAAAAAAATATCTTGTAAGTATATCAACTTTTATATATACTAAATGCAATAAAATTTAACAATATATACTATTTATTACACTAATGACTCAAAATATTAATCTAATATATACTTGTGCCCAATAAGACCCTCAAGTGAGTAAGATCAACTTAGGCCTATTTTTAGGGTCCTAATAGGTTCATTACCTTAAGGCCCAATCCAAATAAATTTCACGTGTCCCATATCAAATCGGTCTAGATTAGATATGCGTTGCTAGTTAGAGATAGTAATGAATACACGTAGGGGCGCGGCGAGTCTCCTTTTCCTCCATCACTCTCGTTTTAAAAATATCTCCTGTTCCATCTTCATCTTCATCTTCGTCTTAAGTCTCTATGTAATTATCCTCTCAAGGAATGCATATATCACAAGTATCTATAGATATTCTTTGAAAATTTAAAAAAAATAAAAAAGTTATAATATAATAATCACAAAATAATAAATTCAATATAATTTAACACAATTTATAATATATTCATTATGAAAAATAAAATTTCAAAAGAAAAAAAATAGAAAAACATTTTTCAACATAACAACACAGCATAATTTTTTTGGGTGAGATTCAGCGATGTAATGACAAACTTGAGAGATAAAAAAAGTCAGTTAGAGAGAGAGATACAAAATCAAGGCTGAGGATGGGTTTGAAAGGAAAAAAAGGTTCAAATTGAAGGCAGGAATTAGGGTTACTAACAAATATATATATATATATATATATATATATATATATATATATATATATATATATATATATATTAAATTAATAATTTCATATTCGTGTGGATTTAACAGGTTCCATGCAATATCCTACCACACAGAGCTTTACACCTAGGTCGTAAATTAAAGGTGGTTGATAAACCACTATTTTATGGTTTATCTTGTGTTTAATTGAGTGGTTTTTTATCAAGTCTTCACCCACTTATTCATATGATTTGCATGATTTTACAATCTCTTCCTAGTATTGTTTTATGATTGAAAACTTGCTTCCAGGAGATCTTTAATTAGTATATTTTAATTCTCCTTTATACCATTCGATGCCGTGATCCGTGTGTTAAGTGTTTCAGGCTTTATAGGGCAGGAATGGCTTAGAAATTGGAGAGGAAGCTTGCAAAAATAGAAGGAACACAAGAAACTAAGGAGATGACAGCGAGCACCGACGCGCACGCATGGCTCACGCGAGCGAGCAAAAAGGAGAAATTTGCAGCGACGCGTGCGCGTGCCTGACGCGTATGCGTGGATTGGAGTCTACACAAAAGACGCGCATGCATGACTGACGCGTATGCGTGACCTGCGCGATCTGCAGAATTAACAGAAACGCTGGGGGGAATTTCGGGCCGCGTTTTGACCCAGTTTTCGGCCCAGAAACACAGAATAAAGCCAGAGAACATGTAGAGACTCAACACACCCATACACACTCACATATTCTCATTAGGATAGTTTTAGGTTTTTAGATCTGAATCTAGAGAGAGAACTACTCTTCCTCTAGGTTCTGTTTACATTCATAGTTTATTAGTTTATTGCTTTTGCTTTTGGATATTGAAGAGTCATCACCTCCGTTGAAGATACTATTCTAGTTTGTTTTCTTACTTGCTCTTTTATTTATTCCATATTCTTAATTCTTGTTTAGAGTGGTAATTGGATTATTTTCATTGATTGTTAATGCAAATGATTATTTTTACTTTTAATTAATTTTTAATCTCTATTTTATTTAAATTATTGTGTCTCTTTTTGGTGCACGAATTGTAAATCACACTTTTCACAACTCGTACCACTAACCAGCAAGTGCACTGGGTCGTTCAAGTAATACCTTACGTGAGTAAAGGTCGATCCCACAAAGATTGTTGGCTTGAAGCAAGCTATGGTTATCTTGTAACTCTTAGTCAGGATATCAATTATAATTATCAGTTGACTTGTAAATGAACAAGAGAGCATGGATTAAATAATACTTATTATGCAGTAATGGAGAATATGTTGGAGTTTTGGAGATGCTTTGTCTTCTGAATCTCTGCTTTCTCCCTGTCTTCTTCTTCACGCACGCAAGGTTCCTCCTATGGCAAGCTGTGTGTTGGTGGATCACCGTTGTCAATGGCTTCCATCCGTCCTTTCAGTGAAAATGGTCCAGGTGCACTGTTTTCCATCTTCAGAATGATTGGCATCTATAGGAACTTAGAATTTAGATAGTGTTATTGATTCTCCTAGTTCAGTATGTTGATTCTTGAACACAGCTACTTTATGAGTCTTGGTCGTGGCCCTAAGCACTCTGTTTTCCAATATTACCACCGGATACATACATGCCACAGACACATAACTGGGTGAACCTTTTTAGATTGTGACTCAACTTTGCTAAAGTCCCCAATTAGAGGTGTCCAGGGTTCTTAAGCACGCTCTTTTTTTTTTTTGCTTTAGACCTTGACTTTAACCGCTCAGTCTCAAGTTTTCACTTGACACCTTCACGCCACAAGCACATGGTTAGGGACAACTTGGTTTAGCCGCTTAGGCCAGGATTTTATTCCTTTAGGCCCTCCTATCCATTGATGCTCAAAGCCTTGGATCCTTTTTATTACCCTTGCCTTTTGGTTTTAAGGGCTATTGGCTTTTTGCTCTTGCCTTTTGGTTTAAAGAGCTTTTGGCTTTTTCTGCTTGCTTTTTCTTTTTCTCCCCCTTTTTTTCGCCATTTTTCTTTTCTTTTTTCTTTTTTTTTTCCGCAAGCTTTTGTATTCACTACTTTTTCTTGCTTCAAGAATCAATTTTATGATTTTTCAGATTATCAATAACATTTCTCCTTTTTCATCATTCTTTCAAGAGCCAACATATTTAACATTCATAAACCACAATATCAAAAGACATATGCACTGTTCAAGCATTCATTTAAAAAACAAAAAGTATTGTCACCACATCAAAATAATTAAACTAGTTTCAAGGATGAATTCAAAACCATGTACTTCTTGTTCTTTTGTAATTAAAACAGTTTTCATTTAAGAGAGGTGATGGATTCATAGGATATTTATAGCTTTAAGACATAGACATTTAAACACTAATGATCATATAGTAAAGACACAAACATAAATAAAACATAAGGCTCAAAAACCGAAAAACAGGAAAATAAGAACAAGGAGATTAAGGAACGGGTCCACCTTAGTGAGGGTGGCATCTTCCTCTTCTTGAAGAACCAATGGTACTCTTGAGCTCCTCTATGTCTCTTTCTTGTCTTCGTTGCTCCTCCCTCATAGCTCTTTGATCTTCTCTAATCTCATGGAGGATGATGGAGTGCTCTTGGTGCTCCATCCTTAGTTGTCCCATGTTGGAGCTTAATTCTCCTAGGGAAGTGTCGATTTGCTCCCAATAGTTTTGTGGAGGGAAGTGTATCCCTTAAGGCATCTCAGGGATTTCATGGTGAGGAATTTTCTCCTGCTCTTGTTGAGGTCCATAAGTGGGCTTTCTTGTTTGCTCCATCCTTTTCTTAGTGATGAGCTTTTGAGATGAATCTTTCCATCTCCCATAACTCAGAGGTGGAAGCTTTTGCCTTCTCTTTCCTCTTTCTAGAGGTTTCTCTGGCCTTAGGTGTCATAAATGGTTATAGAAAAACAAAAAGCAACGCTTTTACCACACCAAACTTAGAAGGTTTGTTCGTCCTCGAGCAAAAGAAGAGAAGAGGGAGTAGAAGAAGAAGAAAATAGATGAGATGGAGAGGTGTGAGTGGTTCGGCCAAGGGGGTTTAGGTGGTTATGATGTGTGAAAAGGAAGGAGTGATGGTTTGAATTTGAGTGGGTGGGTGTAGGTGGGTTGTATGATGGTTTTGGAGGAGTAATGGAGGTGATTAGTGGAGGTTATTTTGGGGGAAGAGTGTTATGAAAAGGTGTGAGGAGGAGAGAAAAAAGGGTGGGGTAGGTGGGGATCCTGTGGGGTCCACAGATCCAGTGGGGTCAAGGATTTAGCATCCCTGCTCCAATTAAGCGTGCAAAACGCCCTTAGAGTGCATGTCTGGCGTTAAACGCCAGCCTGCTGCTTGTTTCTGGCGTTTAACGCCACTTTCATGCTCTATTCTGGCGTTAAACGCCAGTCTGGTGCTTGTTTCTGGCGTTTCACGCCAGCTTGATGCTTCTTTCTGGCGTTAAACGCCAGTTTGATGCTTCTTACTGGCGTTTAAATGCCAGTAAGCTCTTCCTCCAGGGTGAGCTATTTTTAATGCTATTTTTGATTTTGCTTTGATTTCTGTGACTCCACATGATCATCATCCTAAAGAAAACATAAATTAAAAAAGGAAAACAGAAAATTAACATAGATAAGTAAAAATTAGGTTACCTCCCAATAAGCGCTTCTTTATTGTCTTTAGATGGACCTTGCTGAGCTTTTAATCTAGTCTCAGCTTTGAGCATTCTTGCTCAAGATTGCCTTCAAGATAATGCTTGACTCTCTGTCCATTAACAATGAACTTCTTATTAGAATCAATGTCTTGAAGCTCCACATAGCCATATGGTGACACACTTGTAATCACATATGGTCCCCTCCACCGGGATTTCAGTTTCCCGGAGAATAATCTGAGCCTAGAGTTAAACAGCAGAACTTTCTGTCCTGGTTCAAAGACTCTAGATGACAGCTTTCTGTCATGCCACCTTTTTTCTTTCTCTTTGTAAAGCTTGGCATTTTCGAAAGCAGTGAGTCTGAATTCCTCTAGCTTATTTAGCTGGAGCAATCTTTTTTCTCCAGCTAATTTGGCATCAAAGTTTAGGAATCTGGTTGTCCAGTAGGCCTTATGCTCCAGTTTCACAGGCAGATGACAGGCCTTACCATACACAAGCTGGTATGGGGAGCTCCCTATAGGAGTCTTGAATGCTGTTCTGTAAGCCCACAGAGCATCATCCAAGCTTCTCGCCCAATCCTATCTACGGGTACTTATTTGAAAACATCTATGATCTCTTCCCAAACCAAACATGAATCTTTCAATTCATTTGGCTCTCCCGAACACAGCTTACAACTTTCATCGTACTGTGCTCTCCAAAGAGCAACTCTTCTCAAAATCTCAAAAGGTGGGCTTGTTTGGAGGGATCGTCATAAATAATTAAAGTGTGGTGTTTGCAGTACATAAAAAATTCAGCCAGAGCTGCTCCCGTATACGGAGCAAGATATTGTAATGTAGCTGGAGAATCCGCAGTTACTATCCGTTCCAGGATTCTTTTTAGTTCTCTATTAGAGACTTTAGCTTGCCCGTTTGCCTGTGGATGATATGGAGTTGCCACCTTGTGACTAATTCCATACCGGACCATAGCAGAGTAAAGCTGTTTGTTGCAGAAGTGAGTGCCCCCATCACTAATTAGTGCTCTAGGGACACCAAACCTTCTGAAGATATGTTTATGGAGGAACTTCAGCATTGTCTTAGTATCATTAGTGGGTGTGGCAATGGCCTCTACCCATTTGGATACATAGTCAACTGCAACCAGAATATAAGTGTTTGAGTATGATGGTGGGAAAGGCCCCATAAAGTCAATACCCCATACATCAAATAACTCAATCTCCAAGATTCCTTGTTGAGGCATGGCGTAACCATGAGGCAGATTACCAGATCTCTGGCAACTGTCACAGTTACGTACAAACTTTCGGGAATCTCTATAGAGGGTAGGCCAGTAGAAGCCACATTGGAGGACCTTGGTGGCTGTTCGCTCACCTCCGAAATAACCTCCATATTGTGACCCATGGAAATGCCATAAGATCTTATGTGCTTCTTCTCTAGGCACACACCTACGGATTATTCCGTCTGCACATCTCTTAAAGAGATAGGGTTCATCCCATAAGTAGTACTTTGCATCAGTAATTAATTTTTTCTTTTGTTGCCTGCTGTACTTCTTGGGTATGAACATTGCAACTTTATAGTTTGCAATGTCTGCAAACCATGGTGTTTCCTGAATGGTGAACAAATGCTCATTCGGAAAGGTTTCAGAGATCTCAATAGAGGGAAAGGACGCCCCTTCTACTGGTTCTATTCGGGACAGATGATTAGCCACTTGGTTTTCTTTCCATTTTCTGTCTCTTATTTCTATATCAAACTCTTACAGAAGCAACACCCATCTTATGAGCCTGGGTTTTGAATCCTGCTTTGTAAGTAGATATTTAAGAGCAGCATGGTCAGTGTACACAATCACTTTTGATCCTACTAAGTATGATCTAAACTTGTCAATGGCATAAACCACTGCAAGAAATTCTTTTTCTATGGTTGTGTAATTTTTCTGGGCATCATTTAAAATACGGCTAGCATAATAAATGACATGCAGAAGTTTGTCATGCCTCTGCCCTAATACTGCACCAATGGCATGGTCACTGGCATCACACATTAGTTCGAATGGTAATGTCCAGTCTGGTGCAGAAATAACTGGTGCTGTGACCAGCTTAGCTTTCAAAGTTTCAAATGCCTGTAGACACTCTGTGTCAAACACAAATGGCGTGTCAGCAGCTAGCAGGTTACTCAGAGGTTTTGCAATTTTTGAAAAATCCTTTATAAACCTCCTATAGAATCCTGCATGCCCCAGAAAGCTTCTGATTGCCTTAACATTGGCAGGTGGTGGTAATTTTTCAATTACCTCGACCTTAGCTTGATCCACCTCTATTCCCTTGTTCGAAATCTTGTGCCCAAGGACAATCCCCTCAGTCACCATAAAGTGACATTTTTCCCAGTTTAAAACCAGGTTAGTCTCTTGGCATCTTTTCAGAACCAGTGTCAGGTGATCAAGACAGGAGCTAAATGAGTCTCCATATACTGAGAAGTCATCCATGAAGACTTCCAGAAATTTTTTCACCATATCAGAAAAAATAGAGAGCATGCATCTCTGAAAGGTTGCAGGTGCATTACACAGCCCAAATGGCATCCTTCTGTAGGCAAATACTCCAGATGGGCATGTGAATGCTATTTTCTCTTAATCCTGGGGATCTACTGCAATTTGATTGTAGCCTGAATAGTCATCCAAAAAGCAGTAATAATCATGACCTGCTAGTCTTTCTAGCATCTGGTCTATGAATGGTAAAGGAAAATGATCCTTTCTGGTGGCTGTATTGAGCCTTCTGTAGTCAATACACATGCGCCACCCTATAACTGTTCTTGTAGGAATCAGTTCATTTTTTTCATTATGAACCACTGTCATGCCTCCCTTTTTGGGGACAACTTGGACAAGGCTCACCCAGGGGCTATCAGAAATAGGATAAATAATCCCAGCCTCCAGTAGCTTAGTGACCTCTTTCTGTACCACTTCCTTCATGGCTGGATTTAGCCGCCTCTGTGGTTGAACCACTGGCTTATCATCATCCTCCAATATGATCTTGTGCATGCATCTAGCTGGGCTTATGCCCTTAAGGTCACTTATGGACCACCCAAGAGCTGTCTTGTGTGTCCTTAGCACTTGAAGTAGTGCTTCCTCTTCCTGTGGATTTAAAGCAGAGCTTATGATCACCGGAAAAGTGTCACCTTCTCCCAAAAATGCATATTTCAGGGACGGTGGTAGTTGTTTGAGCTCAGGTTTAGAAGGTTTTTCCTCTTCCTGAGGAATTTCCAGAGGCTCTTTTATTTCCTCTGAATCCTCCAAATCAGGCTGAGCATCTTTAAAGATGTCTTCTAGCTCTGATTCGAGACTCTCAGCCATGTTGATCTCTTTTACCAAAGAGTCAATAAGATCAACTTTCATGCAGTCTTTTGCTATGTCTGGATGCTGCATGGCTTTGACAGCATTTAACTTGAACTCATCCTCATTGACCCTCAGGGTTACTTCCCTCTTTTGGACGTCAATGAGAGTAGCACTCTTGTGCTCCTCTATTTCCAGCACTACAAAGTCAGTGGGAAAGGCGAATGGCCCAACCCTGACAATCATGTCTTCAATCATGCCTGATGGATATTTAATGGATCCATCAGCAAGTTGGAGACATATCCAGGTTGGTTTGACTTCTTCAGTTAAACCAAGCTTTCTGATAGTGGATTCAGGTATTAGGTTGATGCTTGCCCCAAGATCACATAAAGCTGTCTTGGTGCAATTACCCTCTAATGTGCATGGTATCATAAAGCTCCCAGGATCTTTAAGCTTTTCTGGGAAGCTTTTTAGAATGACTGCACTACATTCTTCAGTGAGGAGAACTCTTTCAGTTTCTCTCCAATCCTTCTTATGAGTCAAGATCTCTTTCATGAACTTGGCATAAGAGGGTATTTGCTCAAGTGCCTCTGCAAATGGAATCTTTATTTCAAGAGTCCTGAGATAGTCTGCAAAGCGGGCAAATTGCTTATCCTGCTCCTCTTTGTGGAGTTTTTGAGGATAAGGCATATTGGCTTTGTATTCCTCAACCTTAGTTGCTGCAGGTTTATTTCCTACAGAGGTGGTTGGAGAAGCCTTTTTAGAGGGGTTGTTATCAGCACTTGTGTGTGTCTGATCCCTCACTGGCATTTGAATGCCAGGGTTAGAAGCTGGATTGGCGTTGGACGCCAACTCCTTACTTGTTTTTGGCATTTGAATGCCAGAACTGAGCTTCCATTGGGCATTTGACGCCAATTCCCTGCCTGTTTCTGGCGTTTAAACGCCAGAACTATGCGTGGGTTGGGCGTTTAACGCCAATTTTGCATCCTTTTCTGGCGTTTGAACGCCAGAGTTGTTCCTCTCTGGGCTCTTACTGTCCTCATAGGGATTTTGGATAATATTTTTCTCATCCTCTGTCAGTTGCTCTTTCCTTGGCTTTCTGCTGCTCTGAAGTGAGGTATTTAATGTTTTCCCACTTCTTAATTGAACTGCCTGGCACTCTTCTGTTATCTGCTTTGATAACTGCTGTTTTGTCTTATTCAATTGTGCTTCCATATTTTTATTAGCATTTTTAGTGTCTTGTAGCATCTCCTTGAATTCTGCTAGCTGTTTTGTCAGAAAACACAATTGTTGATTGAGTTCAGCAACTTATTCTGGAGGACCAGGTTCAGTGGACACTGCTTTGGCTTCTTCTTTTATGGAGGACCCACTATTTATGTACAGATGCTGATTTCTAGCAACTATATCAATAAGCTCTTGAGCCTCTTCAATAGTTTTTCTCATGTGTATAGATCCACCAGCTGAGTGGTCTAGAGATATCTGAGCTCTTTCTGTAAGTCCATAGTAGAAGATGTCTAATTGTACCCACTCTGAAAATATTTCAGAGGGGTATTTCCTTAGCATCCCTCTGTACCTCTCCCAGGCATTATAAAGGGATTCATCATCCTCTTGTTTAAAGCCTTGGATGTCCAGCCTTAGCTGTGTCATCCTTTTTGGAGGGAAATATTGATTCAGGAATTTGTTTGATAACTGTGTCCATGTTCTTATGCTTGCTGTGGGTTGGTTATTTAACCACCGTTTAGCTTGATCTTTTACAGCAAACGGAAACAATAACAACCTGTATACATCCTGATCTACCTCCTTGTCACGTACTGTGTCAGCAATTTGCAAGAATTGTGCCAGAAACTCAGTAGGTTCTTCCTGTGGAAGACCGGAATACTGGCAATTTTGCTGCACCATGACAATGAGTTGAGGATTTAGCTCAAAACTGCTTGCCTTGATAGGAGGTATACAGATACTACTCCCGTATGCAGTAGTAATGGGGTTAGCATATGACCCCAGAGTCCTTCTGGACTGTTCATTTCCACTTTTGTCCATGATGGAGAAAGGGAGATGATGCGGATTGCAAATAATTTTTTTTTTGAAAACCGAAATAAAAATAAAATAAAATAAAATAATTTAAAAATTGACTATAATTTCGAAAATTTGAAGAAAAAGAAATAAAAGAAAATTGAAAACTAAATTAATTAATTAAAAATATTTGAAAAAGATGTAGGTGAGAATTTTCGAAAAAAATGAAGAGAGAGAAATTGGTTAGGAAGTTTTGAAAAAGATATGTCTTAAAATTAAAGATACTTGCAAGAAAATAAAATAAAATAAAATAAATATATGAAAAAGATTTGATTTTAAGATTTGAGATTAGAAAAGATAAGATAAGCTAGGTAAGAGAAGATAAGGAATTTAAATTAAAAAGTTTTGAAAATTAAATTTTAAATTTTGAATTTTGAATTTTGGAAGTTGAAATTTGAAATTTGAAATAAGATAAGATAATTTTTTGAAAAAGATATGATTTTTTTGAAAAAGATTTGAATTTTGAAATTTTAAAACTTAAGATAAGATAAAATAAAAATTTTAAAATAAAATCTGAATTTTTAAAAGGAAAATTTGAAAAATCAATTAAAATAAAGGGAAAAGATATTTTTAAATTCAATGAGGAAAGAGAAAAACAACAAACTGACACCAAACTTAGAATTTTTAGATCAAAATAAAGAAAACGAGTAAGAAAACTTTGAGTGTCAAGATGAACACCAAGAACACTTTGAAGATCAAGATGAACACCAAGAACAATTTTTGAAAATTTTTAAGAAAATAAAAACACAAAGAACACCAAACTTAAAAGTTTGACACAAGATTTAATCAAAGAAAAATTATTTTTGAAAAAGTTTTAAAAGGAAGATACCCAATTACCAAGAACATAAGCACAACGCTCTAGCCAACTGAGCTATAAATTTAAAGTGTTTTAAAAAAAGGTATTTAATGTATATAATTTTTTTTTATGCTGATGATTTGAAAACGCATAAGAAAAATAAGAAAATACACAGAACAGGAAAAACTAAAGATCAAACAAGAAAAATAGCAAGAACAACTTGAAGATTAAGAAAGAACAATGAACACAAATTCAAAAATTTAAAAGAAAATAAAAAAACATGCAATTGACACCAAACTTAAAATATGAAACTAAACTCAAACAGAAAAACTCAATTATTAGTTTATAAAAATTTTCGCAAAATTTAAAAGAGAAAATAAGGATTTAAAAAAAAATTTCAACCAAAAACAATAATAGAAGACACAAAGATAAATTTTTCCTAATCTAAGCAACAAAATAAACCGTCAGTTGTCCAAACTCGAACAATCCCCGGCAACGGCGCCAAAAACTTGGTGCACGAATTGTAAATCACAATTTTCACAACTCGTACCACTAACCAGCAAGTGCACTGGGTCGTCCAAGGAATACCTTACGTGAGTAAGGGTCGATCCCACAGAGATTGTTGGCTTGAAGCAAGCTATGGTTATCTTTTAACTCTTAGTCAGGATATCAATTATAATTATCAGTTGACTTGCAAATGAACAAGAGAGCATGGATTAAATAATACTTATTATCCAGTAATGGAGAATATGTTGGAGTTTTGGAGATGCTTTGTCTTCTGAATCTCTGCTTTCTCCCTGTCTTCTTCTTCACACACGCAAGGTTCCTCCTATGGCAAGCTGTGTGTTGGTGGATCACCGTTGTCAATGGCTACCATCCATCCTTTCAGTGAAAATGGTCCAGGTGCGCTGTCACCGCACGGCTAATCATCTGTCGGTTCTCACTCATGCTGGAATAGGATCCATTGATCCTTTTGCGTCTGTCACTACGCCCAACCCTTGTGAGTTTGAAGCTCGTCACAGTCATTCAATCCCTGAATCCTACTCAGAATACCACAGACAAGGTTTAGACTTTCCGGATTCTCAAGAATGCTGCCAATGGATTCTAGCTTATACCACGAAGATTCTGATTAAGGAATCCAAGAGATACTCATTCAATCGAAGGTAGAACGGAGGTGGTTGTCAGGCATGCGTTCATAGGTTGAGAATGGTGATGAATGTCACGGATCATCACACCCATCATATTGAAGTGCGGATGAACATCTTAGATAGAAACAAGCGTGTTTGAATAGAAAACAGAAATAATTGCATTAATTCATCGAGACACAGCAGAGCTCCTCACCCCCAACAATGAAGTTTAGAGACTCATGCCGTCAAAGGGTACAAAGTTCAGATCTAAAAATGTCATGAGATACAAAATAAATCTCTAAAAGTTGTTTAAATACTAAACTAGTAACCTAGGTTTACAAAAAATGAGTAAACTATGATAGATAGTGCAGAAATCTACTTCCGGGGCCCACTTGGTATGTGCTGGGGCTGAGACTTGAGCTTTACACGTACCTAGGCTGTTTTTGGAGTTAAACGCCAGGTTGCAACCTGTTTTGGGCATTTAACTCCAACTTGTAACCTGTTTCTGGCGTTTAACGCCAGAATAGGGCAGAGAACTGGCGTTGAACTCCAGTTTGCGTCATCTAAACTCGAGCAAAGTATGGACTATTATATATTTTTGGAAAGCCCTGGATGTCAACTTTCTAACGCAATTAAGCGTGCACCATTTGGACTCCTGTAGCTCCAGAAAATCCACTTTGAGTGCAGGGAGGTCAGAATCCAACAACATATGCAGTCCTTTTTTAGCCTCTGAATCAGATTTTTGCTCAGGTCCCTCAATTTTAGCCAGAAAATACCTGAAATCTCATAAAAACACACAAACTCATAGTAAAGTCGAGAAATGTGATTTTTATTTAAAAACTAATAAAAATATACTAAAAACTAATTAAATTATACTAAAAACTATGTAAAAACAATGCCAAAAACCGTATAAATTATCCGCTCATCACTTTTCTATTCCAAACTCCCAATAACAAAGATGGTATCCATGTCAATAGAGTAGTTTCCTACTTGACATGGGGGTTGATTAAGAGGAGACACTTGAGTTGGAATGCTCAATGTAATTAGTTAAATTGGAAGTTGTTGGCTAATTCTGTATTTACTAACGCTAGACCTTCCTAAGGGAGAGGACTAGGATTTGCAAATAAGAGTTAGCTCAATCACTTGACTTTTCTTTATTTAGTAAGGGTTAACTAAGTGAAAATAACAATCTCTTTATACTACACTTGAGAGGATTCCAACAAGGACAGAACTTCCAATTAATCATTCCCCCAGTCAAGGCTTTTTATTCTGAATAATATAAATTCCTTTTTATTTTCATTGCACTAAATCACAATTGTTTATTTTCTGTTAATCAATTCTCAAATCTCTCGGAAACTCCTGATTAATAAATTAGCACCCTTTCTACCAACTCGTTGGGAGACGACCTGGGACTTATACTCCCAGTATTTTAAAACTTTTGTGATAACCTTTCTAAATTGATGCGGTGGATTTTTGCTAGTTAAGAGCTATACTCGCAACGTTTTTCCTATATTACAATCTCTTAATTTGTCTAACTTCTGCCATGCACCAGTTTTTGGCGCCGTTGCCGGGGAGTTACAATTGTGTGCTAAATTATTAATTAGTGTATATATTTTTATTTTATTTGCGTATTTTATTTTACTTTATTACCATGAGCTATATGTTTTTCTCATTGAATGACGCGTTCGTTGCCTGATCCGAGCTTAGCCGCATTTGATCCTGAAATTAAAAGAACTATTTCACGTATTAGGCAAGCTCGACGTCGGTTAGCCTCTGAGGGTGGTGAAGTGATTGTTATCGATTCACCGGTCTCATCTGAGGGCGAATCTGAACCGCCATCTGAGAGCGAAACAAGCTCCTTTACTACTGATTTAGTTGATTCACGTGTAGATAACATGGCAGCACCTAGGAGGATTACTCTCCAGGAAGCTGGAGCTCCAGATTTTACACTGCAGCCATATCAAGTACATCATCCAACTCTGGCTGCAGATTTTGAGCTGAAGACTGCATTAATCAACTTGATGCCCAAGTTTCATGGCTTACCTGCTCAGGAGCCTATCAAGCACCTAAGGGATTTTCAGACTGCCTGTTCTACTGTTAGGCGTCATGGTGCAAATAAAACTTCTATTCTGTTAACTGCCTTCCTGTTTTCTCTTTAGGGAAAGGCAAGGGAGTGGTACTACTCCCAACCTGAAGCAACTGTTACCAACTGGGATACGCTCAGGAGAGAATTTTTAGAACAATACTTTTCGGCTGAAGTCATAGATAAACTGAGGAAAGAGATCTCCTGCATTGTCCAAGGTCAATCAGAGACTCTTTATGAGTACTGGGAGCGCTTTAAAAACCTTCTAGACGCATGCCGCCATCACATGATTGACAGGCTAGTGTTAATCAGCTACTTCACTCAAGGCATGAAGCCTCGGGATAAAACTACACTGGATGGTGCCAATAATGGTTCTCTAAAGAAGTACAAGACCGCAGATGAAGCATGGCAACTGATCAGCGACTTAGCTAAGTCCACCAGGAATCACAGGCACAGGAGCAACCACTCAAAAGCTGTTGTAGAAGTTTCCTCTAGCACTGAGACTTCTGCTCTTACATAGAGTATATGTGAAATGACCAACCTATTGAAGAAAATACAGTTGAACCAACAACAACAAGCTCAGCCTTCCCTACCACAACAAAGCCAACAGTTAGTTCCCCAAAGAGTATGTGGAATCTGTGCTGATTATAGTCATTATACTGATGAATGCCCACAGCTCCAACAAGAAGACAACACTGTGGCAGCTACTCATAATTTCTATGACCGCTCGAATCAAGGATACAATCAACAAGGCGGCAACTACAACCAAGGTGGGAACTATAACCAAGGATGGCAGGACAACTCCAACCAAGGTTGGAGAGATAATTCCAACCATGGCTGGAGGGACAACTACAACAGAGGAGGCAGAGATAACAATGGAAATCAGAGGTGGAATAACAACAACAGATAGCAGAATCAAAACCAGCCCTATAGAGCACCTCACCTGAGACAGTCACAAGGACCCCAGGACAACCAACAACAGGTCCCACAGATCACTTATCCTACTCCCTCATCAAATGACAAGATGCTTCGTTCTCTTGCACAAGGACAACAAGACATGCAGACTACACTGAACTCTACTCTAAATGGTCTGAATGCCACTTTACAAGCTCTCGCCGCCTGGATAGATTCATTACCTACTTCCACCAAAAACCCTTAAGTTCCAGTGGAATTCCTTCTCAACCATTACTAACCCCAAGGGTGGCATCAATGCCATCACTTTAAGGTCCGAAACCACACTGCAAGAGAGGAACCAAGAGGAGCCAAGCCCACAGGTACACGCCCAAGATGAAGACATAGTAGAAGTGGAAGATGTTGAAGAGGAAGAGGAAGTACAAGACAAGGTTGAAGAAGAACTAGCTCAGCAAAGGAATGGAGCACCAAAGGATGCAGAAGCTGCAAGTGGCGCCATTCCTATCCCATTTCCACACCTCGCAAGGAAGTCCAGAAAGCAGACGAAACTTGATCCCAAAATGGTAGAAATTTTCAAAAAGGTTGAGGTAACTGTTCCCCTTTTTGATGTTATTCAGTAGGTACCTAAATATGCAAAGTTTCTAAAAGATTTATGCATACATAAAGATAAAATTAATAAATTAGAAACTATTCCTTTAGGTAGTTCTATATCTGTTTTAATGGGAGGTATACCTGAAAAATGTAGTGATCCAGGTCCATGTATGGTAAACTGTACCATTGGAGGTGTAATATTTTCTGATTGCATGTGCGATTTAGGAGCATGTGTTAGTATAATGCCATTGTCTACATATGATACATTAAGGCTCCCTCCCTTAAAAAGGTCGGCAGCTCGTTTTGTGTTAGCAGATAAAAGCATTATTACAGTAGTTGGAATTGCTGAAGATGTATTGTGACCATTAAGGGGCTCACATTTCCCATTGACTTCTATATCCTGGAAATACCCCCTAATAACTCAGGAAGACCATCATCAATCCTGCTTGGAAGACCATTCCTGAAAACTTCAAAGTTCAAGCTGGATGCATTCTCAGGAACTTACTCCTTTGAGATAGATGGCAGAACAGTGAGTTTCAGTTTAAATGAAGCTATGAAGCACCCTCCGGAAGATCATTCTATCTTCCAGTGTGACATCATTGATGAAACTGTAGCTGAAGTTCACCAAGAAGAAGTAGAAAAGAAGCACATGGAGCAAGGTCCAAGTGTGGGGACACCCTCTAAACACAATGAGGACACTTTGCCATTATCACTAGCCCCGGATGATCCAGAGCCTAGCCATGAGCAGAAATTAGAATTGAAGCCCCTTCCTCCACACCTCAAGTATGCTTACCTTGAGGATAATTAGAAGTTCCCAGTTATCATTGCAAAGGAACTCACTTCTCAACAAGAGGAGCAACTGCTTAGTGTGCTGAGAAAACATAAGAAAGCAATTGGGTGGAGCATGGCAGATATAGTAGGTATCAGCCCTCAAGTTTGTGAGCACAGAAGATACTTAGAAGAGGAATCAAAACCCATCCGTCAACCCCAAAGAAGATTGAATCCCACCATCTTAGAAGTTGTCAAAAAAAAAAGTGACCAGACTACTTGAAGCAGATATCATTTACCCCATCTCAGACAGCGAATGGGTCAGTCCAGTACAAGTGGTTCCCAAGAAGTCTAGAGTTACAACAATCAAGAATGAGCATGGAGAGCTCCTGACAACTAGAGTGCAGAATTCATGGAGGGTTTGCATTGACTATAGGCGTCTCAACTAAGCTACTCGCAAGGATCATTATCCCTTGCCATTTATTGATTTGATGCTTGATCGCCTGTCAGGTAAATCCCATTACTGCTTTTTAGATGGTTATACAGGATATTTTCAAATTCATATAGCTCCTGAAGATTAGGAGAAGACTACTTTTACATGTTCCTTTGGAACGTATGCATATAGAAGGATGCCTTTCGGCTTATGTAATGCACCGGCTACTTTCCAAAGGTGCATGATGAGTATCTTTTCAGATCTTATTGAGAACTGTATGAAAGTATTTATGGATGATTTTAGCGTATATGGTGATTCGTTTAACCTTTGCTTGGATAGTTTAGCTAGAGTATTAAACAGGTGTGTTAGTTCAAACCTTGTATTGAATTTTGAAAAATGTCACTTTATGGTAAAACAAGGGATTGTTCTAGGACATGTTGTTTCTAATACGGGTATTTCCGTAGATCCAGCAAAGGTGGATGTCATTTCTAGTTTACCTTACCCCTCCTCCGTGAGGGAAATTCGTTCGTTCCTTGACCATGCAGGTTTTTACAGGAGATTCATTAAGGACTTCAGTAAGGTAGCATTACCTTTATCCATACTGTTACAGAAAGATATTGAGTTCGAGTTCAGTGAGGATTGCATGCAAGCATTTGATAAGCTAAAGATCGCCCTGACTCAAGCTCTAATTGTGAGAGGACCAGACTAGAGCCAGCCATTTGAGATTATGTGCGATGCCTCCAACCATGCAGTAGGAGCGGCGCTGGCTCAACACGAAGGTAAGGACCCTTTCGTGATTGCTTATGCGTCTAAGACCTTAGACCTTTCTCAGTTTAATTACACTACTACTAAAAAAGAGCTTCTTGCTATTATTTTTGCTCTGGACAAATTCCAAGCCTATTTACTTGGTACTAAGGTAGTAGTGTACTCAGACCATGTAGCTCTAAAATATTTGTTAGCTAAAAAAGAGTCCAAACCAAGGTTGATACATTGGATACTGCTGTTGGAAAAATTTGATTTAGAAATTAAAGATAGGAGTGGTAACCAGAATTTAGTGGCAGACCACTTAAGTTGCCTTGAGCACATTAAGGATGACCCGACTCCTATAAATGATGCTTTTCCATTTGATAGCTTGCAAGCAGTATCCGAAGTAGTTCCTTGGTATGCACCTGTAGCTAATTATCTAGTTAGCCATACTTTCCCTCCCAATTTTACTAAGCATCAAAGGGACAAGCTAAAAAGCGAGTCTAAATACTATATATGGGATGACCCATATTTGTGGAGGTGTGGTGCTGACCAGGTAATTAGAAGATGTGTGCCCCAATCAGAATTCCAGTCCATTTTAGAGGCCTGCCACTCTTCTAAGAGTGGAGGACGTTTTGGCCCTCAAAGAACAGCTAGAAAAATTTTAGACTGTGGATTCTAGTGGCCTACTCTTTTTAAAGATGCTGCTGAATTTTGTAAATCTTGTTTCCCATACCAAAGGTTTGGTAATATATCCAAGAGGAATGAGATGTCTCAACAGATTATACTTTTCTGTGAAATTTTTTATGTTTGGGTCATTGACTGCATGGGTCCATTTCCAAACTCTAATGGTTACCTTTATATACTGTTAGCTGTAGATTATGTTTCTAAATGGGTGGAAGCCATTCCTACCCATACTGATGATGCTAACACTATTGTTTCCTTTGTTAGAAACCATATTATTTGTCGCTTTGGATCACCACGAGCAATCATGAGTGATCAAGGCACTCACTTTTGTAACAGGAGACTAACAGGATTACTGAAGAAGCATGGGATTGTTCATAAGGTAGCAACAGCTTATCATCCCCAGACCAATGGGCAAGCAGAAGTATCTAATAGAGAAATAAAGCGTATTCTAGAGAAGATAATAAAACCTCATAGAAAGGACTGGAGTGCCAGGCTACAAGATGCACTCTAGCATATAGAACAGCATACAAGATACCCATTGGGATGAGCCCCTTCCACTTAGTATACGAAAAGGCTTGCCACCTTCCAGTAGAGGTGGAACACAAGGCTTTCTGAGCTGTAAGGGAGTGCAACATGAACTTTGAGGAAGCTGGTGCTGAAAGGAAGCTGCAACTAGCAGAATTGGAGAACCTTCACCTAGAAGCATATGACAACTCCAGGCAATACAAAGAGAAGATGAAGGCTGTCCATGACAAGCACATAAAAAGGAGAGAGTTCAGACCAGGGGAGTTAGTTCTTCTTTATAACTCCAGACTGAGGCTTATGCCAGGTAAACTGAGATCAAGATGGGAAGGTCCTTACAGAGTAGAGAAGGTAGAGCCATATGGAGTTTTTTACCTGCGTCATCCTTCTAGTTTAAAATTTATCAAGGTCAATGGACATCGCCTAAAGTTTATCATGGTGAGAAGATGAAGGATCACAAAGAACTAGAGGTTTTCCTCTTGGAAGACCCACCAACAGAAGCAGAATAAGCTTGAAGATCGTCCAACTTAAGGACATAAAAGCAAAGTGCTAGGTGGGAGACAACCCACCAAGGTATGATCATTCCATTTCAGTCTTAGTTTTGTTTTATTTTATTCTACTTTATTTTTCTTAGTGACTCTTCTCTTATTCTCTGCATATAGTCTGCATTTGCATTTGCATTCTGCATATAAAAAAAATGCACGTAACGCCCAAGCGTCGCTGACGCGTACGCGTCATATGTGCATTCGAAACAAGAAGAAAAGAAGTAGAGAGTCACGCGGGAGTGTGGCTGGAGGCGTGCCTTAGGCACAAGCATGCCCACGCGAACGCGTCCCTGACGCGTTCGCGTCATTTGAAAAATAGCCTCCCACGCGTGCGCGTCGCCCATGCGCACGCGTGACCCTGCAAAATCGACGTAAAAAGGTATATGGCAGAGAGTTATGATGGAGTGGGGCTGGAATGATGCTGGAAGCACAAGCCCTATCACGCGAACGCGTGCCCCACGCGTCCACGTCATTTTTCAAAAAGAGGCCATTCACGCGTGCGCGTCACCCACGCGCACGTGTCACCCTAAATTTTGGCATTATGCGAACGAAACAGAAAGTTGTGCGTACGCGAGGCTGCTCTCGCGCCAATGGCACAATTCATTTCACGCGAACGCGTGACCAACGCGTACGCGTCACTAAAAAAATTGCGCCACCCAGGCGAACACGTGATCTACGCGCACGCGTCGCCTGTGCTGCACAGCTTATCCAGATCAGTGCCAGATATCTTATCTTTTCTTTCCCAATCCTAATTTTTCCTTCCCCCCTCTTATTTCTTTCTTCTTCCTTCCCTCTTCTTTATTCCTTCTCATTTTTTACTTCCCCCCCCCCCCTTCTTTTTCACATCCATTATTAAGGTTCTTTTCTTTTCTTCTTTCCTTTTTACTTTTCTATTATTATTCGTACTTTTATTTAAATTTTCTTCTTCTTTTTCTTTTTACTTTCATTAGCTATGTTTTACTTTTTCTTTTTCTTTTTACATTCTTTTAATTGGTGTTCGAAACTTAATTGGGTGATTATTTTCTTCTATAATTGCTTGTGGATCATTAAGGAGTTGTTTGACAATTAATATTTCTTCTTAAGGGTTGTTTGCATGTTCAAATTTAATACTTTCAATAACATATTTAACCTGCATGCTAAGTGTTTGTGAAAAAGCCTGTATGGCATTATACATTTTTAAATTATTCTATTTTTCTACTCTAATGCCTGCTTTTCAAAAAACCCCTTTTCATATATTATTCATTAAATATAATTGTCAATACAAATAGGTTGTTAATTTGAAAGACTTGATAATTAAATTGGACAATTAATGCTTGATCTATGCTACTCATGCCTTTGCTAACATGCCAATAAACATCTTGCATCTTATTGCCACAACATGCACTTGCTATATTTCCATTAATGAACTTTTCACATGGATTCACGACCATGTGTTAATGACATCCTTCTTTACCGTGCATTGATTATCACTTGTTCCATCATCTTCCTTGCTCGAACCCTTAGCTTCACATATTACTTTCCTTTTCCTTTTTCAGGATGGCCACCAAGAAGGGTAAAGAGAAAGCTACTCCCAAACCACCAGCAAGGAAAGGAACAAAAAGAGCACTAGCTGCAGAGCCATCTTCAACAACAGTAAAATCCTCAACAAAGCGAATCAAAAGGATCATTAAGGTCGATGAAAAAGAGAAAGTGGTGCACGAAATTGTGATGTCCAGGCTCGAATAATCCCTGGCAACGTGAGCAACTTGGTACGCGTAATCGTGATTACACTTTAATTATGTAAAATTCATGGCTCTTTCTTTCCCTGGCAATGGCGCCAAGAACATGGTGCCAATACCATGGTTCACAACTTCGATACAACTAACCAGCAAGTGCACTGGGTCGTCCAAGTAATACCTTACGTGAGTAAGGGTCGAATCCCACGGAGATTGTTGGTATGAAGCAAGCTATGGTCACCTTGCAAATCTCAGTTAGGCAGATATAAATTGATAATGGTGTTTTCGAATAATAATTAATAGAATAGGGATAGAAATACTTATGTAATTCATTGGTGAGAATTTCAGATAAGGGAATGGAGATGCTTTCGTTCCTCTGAACCTCTGCTTTCCTGCTATCTTCATCCAATCAGTCTTACTCCTTTCCATGGCTGGCTTTATGCAAGGGCATCACCGTTGTCAGTGGCTACATCCCCTCCTCTCAGTGAAAAATATGCTCACATGCTCTGTCACAGCACGGCTAATCATCTGTCGGTTCTCGATCATGCTGGAATAGGATTCACCCTCCTTTTGCGTCTGTCACTAACGCCCAGCACTCGCGAGTTTGAAGCTCGTCACAGTCATTTAATCATTAAATCCTACTCGGAATACCACAGACAAGGTTTAGACTTTCCGGATTCTCTTGAATGCCGCCATCATTCTAGCTTACGCCACGAAGATTCTGATTAAGAGATCTAGGAGATATTCATTCTAGCTTATTTCATGTAGAACGGAAGTGTTTGTCAGGCACGTGTTCATAGGGGAGAATGGTGATGAGCGTCACACATAATCATCACCTTCATCACGTTCTTGGGTGAGAATGGATATCTTAAAAGCGAAATAAGATGAATTGAATAGAAAACAGTAGTACTTTGCATTAATCTTTGAGGAACAACAGAGCTCCACACCTTAATCTATGGAGTGTAGAAACTCTACCGTTAAAAATACATAAGTGAAGGTCCAGGCATGGCCGAGATGGCCAGCCCCCTAAAGCGTGATCAATAGTCTCCTAAGATGAACAATGGATTAAAACTGAGACCAAAGATATAAGATGGTCAAAAAGACGTCTAATACAATAGTAAGAGGTCCTATTTATAATAAACTAGCTACTAGGATTTACAGAAGTAAGTAATTGATGCATAAATCCACTTTCGGGGCCCACTTGGTGTGTGCTTGGGCTGGGCTTTGAGTGTTACACGTGCAGAGGTCCTTCTTGGAGTTGAACGCCAGCTTTTGTGCCAGTTTGGGCGTTCAACTCTGGTTTTGGCTCCTTTTCTGGCGCTGGACGCCAGGTTTGGGTAGAAAGCTGGCGTTGAACGCCAGTTTACGTCATCTATTCTTGGCCAAAGTATAAACTATTATATATTGCTGGAAAGCCCTGGATGTCTACTTTCCAACGCAATTGGAAGCGCGCCATTTCGAGTTCTGTAGCTCCAGAAAATCCACTTTGAGTGCAGGGAGGTCAGAATCCAACAGCATCAGCAGTCCTTCTTCAACCTCTGAATCTGATTTCTGCTCAAATCCCTCAATTTCAGCCAGAAAATACCTGAAATCATAGAAAAACACAAAAACTCATAGTAAAGTCCAGAAATGTGAATTTAACATAAAAACTAATGAAAACATCCCTAAAAGTAACTAGATCCTACTAAAAACATACTAAAAAAAAGCCAAAAAGCGTATAAATTATCCGCTCATCACAACACCAAACTTAAATTGTTGCTTGTCCCCAAGCAACTGAAAATCAAATAGGATAAAAAGAAGAGAATATACTATAAATTCCAAACTATCAATGAAACATAGCTCCAATCAAATGAGCGGGACTTGTAGCTTTTTGCCTCTTGAATAGTTTTGGCATCTCACTTTATCCATTGAGGTTCGGAATGATTGGCATCTATAGGAACTTCAGATTTCGAATAGTGTTATTGATTCTCCTAGTTCAGTATGATGATTCTTAAACACAGCTTCTTTATGAGTCTTGGCCGTGGCCCTAAGCACTTTGTTTTCCAGTATTACTACCGGATACATAAATGCCACAGACACATAATTGGGTGAACCTTTTCAGATTGTGACTCAGCTTTGCTAAAGTCCCCAATTAGAGGTGTCCAGGGTTCTTAAGCACACTCTTTTTTTTTTTTGCTTTGGACCTTGACTTTAACCGCTCAGTCTCAAGTTTTCACTTGACACCTACACGCCACAAGCACATGGTTAGGGACAGCTTGGTTTAGCCGCTTAGACCAGGATTCTATTCCTTTAGACCCTCCTATCCACTGATGCTCAAAGCCTTGGGATCCTTTTTATTTGCCCTTGCCTTTTGGTTTTAAGGGTTATTGGCTTTTTGCTCTTGCCTCTTGGTTTTAAGAGCTTTTGGCTTTTTCTGCTTGCTTTTTCTTTCTATTTTTTTTTCTATTTTTTTCTGCAAGCTTTGTTCTTTGCTGCTTTTTCTTGCTTCAAGAATCATTTTATGATTTTTCAGATTATCAAATAACATGTCTCCTAGTCATCATTCTTTCAAGAGCCAACATATTTAACATTCTTAAACAACAACTTCAAAAGACATATGCACTGTTCAAGCATACATTCAGAAAACAAGAAGCATTGTCACCACATCAATATAATTAAGCTAAGTTCAAGGATAAATTCGAAACTCATGTACTTCTTGTTCTTTTGAATTAAAACATTTTTCATTTAAGAGAGGTGATGGATTCATAGGACATTCATAACTTTAATACATAGTTACTAACTACTAATGATCATGTAATGAAGACACAAACATAGATAAGCACACATCATAGAAAACGAAAAACAGAAGAAATAAGAACAAAGAATGAATCCACCTTAGTGATGGTGGCGTTTCCTTCTAGAGGAACCAATGATGTCCTTGAGCTCTTCTATGTCTCTTCCTTGTCTTTGTTGCTCCTCCCTCATTGCTTTTTGATCTTCTCTTATTTCATGAAGCATGATGGAGTGCTCTTGATGTTCCACCCTTAGTTGTCCCATATTGGAACTCAATTCTCCTAGGGAGGTGTTGATTTGCTCCCAATAATTTTGTGGAGGAAAGTGCATTTGAGGCATCTCCGGAATCTCATGGTAATGAGCTTCTTGCGCCTCTTGAGCTCCATGAATGGGCTCTCTTGCTTGCTCCATCTTTTTTTTAGTGATGGGCTTGTCCTCTTTAATGAGGATATCTCCCTCTATGTCAATTCCAGCCGAATTGCATAGGTGGCAAATGAGGTGAGGAAAGGCTAACCTTGCCATAGTGGAGGACTTGTCAGCCACCTTGTAGAGTTCTTGAGGTATAATCTCATGAACTTCCACCTCTTCTCCAATCATGATGCTATGGATCATGATGGCCCGGTCTATAGTAACTTCAGACCGGTTGCTAGTGGGAATGATTGAGCATTGAATGAACTCTAACCATCCTCTAGCTACAGGCTTGAGGTCCAATCTTCTTAGTTGAACCGGCTTGCCTTTGGAGTCAACCTTCCATTGAGCTCCTTCTACACATATGTCCATGAGGACTTGGTCCAACCTTTGATTAAAGTTGACCCTTCTAGTGTAGGGGCGTTCATCTCCTTGCATCATGGGCAAGTTAAACGCCAACCTCACATTCTCCAGACTAAAATCTAAGTATTTCTCCTGAACCATTGTAACATAGTTCTTTGGATCCGGGTTCTTACTTTGATCATGGTTCTTGGTGATCCATGCATTGGCATAGAACTCTTGAACCATTAGGATGCCGACTTGTTGGATGGGATTTGTTAGAACTTCCCAACCTCTTCTTTCAATTTCATGTCGGATCTCCGGATACTCATTTCTTTTGAGTTTGAAAGGGACCTCAGGGATCACCTTCTTCTTGGCCACAACATCATAGAAGTGGTCTTGATGGGCTTTGGAGATGAACCTTTCCATCTCCCATGACTCGGATGTGGAAGCTCTTGTCTTCCCTTTCCCCTTTCTAGAGGATTCTCTGGTCTTGGGTGCCATCAATGGTAATGTATAAACAAAAAAGCTATGCTTTTACCACACCAAACTTAGAATATTGCTCGCCCTCGAGCAATAAACAAAAGAATAGAAGAAGAAGAAGAAGAAATATGGAAAGGGAGAGGAAGATGTGGTTTCGGCCAAGAAGAGTGTAGAGGGATGTGTTGTGTGAATTTGATGAAGAATGGAGGTCTTTATATAGGGAAGGAATGGGGGAAAGGTTTCGGCCATATGGGTGGGTTTGGGTGGGAAATTGGTTTTGAATTTTGAAGGTAGGTGGAGTTTATGAGGTAGGTTTATGGGGAAGAGTGGATGGATGTGAGTGGTGAAGAGGTGATGGGGAAGACAGATTGAGGTGATTGGTGAAGGGTTTTTGGGGAAGAGTGTTTATGGGGTTGTGTGAAAGAGAGTGGTGAGAAGAAGTGAGTGGAGGTAGGTGGGGATCCTATGGGGTCCACAGATCCTGAGTGGATCCTGTGGGGTCCACAGATCCTGAGGTGTTCAAGGATTTACATCCCTGCACCCATTAGGCATGTAAAAATGCCTTTACACACAACTCTGGGCGTTCAGCGCCAGGTTGGTGGCCATTTTGGGAGTTCAACGCCCATTTGTGTGCCATTTCTGGCGTTGAACGCCAGAACCATGCCTGTTCTGGCGTTCAGCGCCCAGAAGCTGCCCATTTTGGGCGTTCAGCGCCAACACCATGCTCTGTTCTGGCGCTGAACGCCAGACAGATGCTCCTCCAGGGTGTGATTTTTCTTCTGCTGTTTTTGATTCTGTTTTCAATTTTTATATTTATTTTGTGACTCCACATAATCATGAACCTACAAAGACATATAACTAAGAAAAATATAGTTAGATAAATAAAAATTGGGTTGCCTCCCAACAAGCGCTTCTTTAATGTCAATAGCTTGACAGTGGGCTCTCATGGAGCCTCACGGATGTGCAGAGCTTTGTTGAGACTCTCCAACACCAAACTTAGAGTTTGGATATGGGAGTTCAACACCAAACTTAGAGTTTGACTGTGGGGGCTCTGGTTGACTCTGCTTTGAGAGAAGCTTTTCGTGCTTCCTCTCCATGGTTGTAGAGGGAGATCCTTGAGTTTTAAACACAAGGGAGTCCTCATTCCATTGAAGGACTATTTCACCTCTGTCAACATCAATCACAGCTCTTGCTGTGGCCAGGAAAGGTCTTCCTAGGATGATGGATTCATCCTCTTCCTTTCCAGTATCCAGGACTATGAAATCAGCAGGGATGTAAAGGCCTTCAACCTTTACTAACACGTCCTCTACTTGTCCATAAGCCTGTTTTCTTGAACTGTCTGCCATCTCTAATGAGATTTTAGCAGCTTGCACCCCATAGATTCCAAGTTTCTCTATTACAGAGAGGGGCATGAGGTTTATTCCTGAACCAAGGTCACACAAGGCCTTAAAGATCATGGTGCCTATGGTACAGGGTATTATGAACTTTCCAGGATCCTGTCTCTTCTGAGGCAATGTCAGTTGATCCAGATCACTTAGTTCATTGATGAACAAGGGAGGTTCAACTTCCCAAGTATCAATGCCAAATAATTTGGCATTCAGCTTCATGATTGCACCAAGAAACTTGGCAGTTTGCTCTTCAGTAACATCCCCATTCTCTTCAGAAGAGGAATACTCATCAGAGCTCATGAAGGGCATAAAGAGGTTCAATGGAATCTCTATGGTCTCTAGATGAGCCTCAGATTCCTTTGGTTCCTCAGAGGGAAGCTCCTTATTGATCACTGGACGTCCCAGGAGGTCTTCCTCCTTGGGATTCACGTCATCCACTCCCCTTGTAGGTTCGGCCATAGTGCTTATGTCAATGGCCTTGCACTCTCCTTTTGGATTCTCTTCTGTATTGCTTGGGAGAGTACTGGGAGAGATTTCAGTGATCCTTTTACTCAGCTGGCCCACTTGTGCTTCCAAATTCCTAATGGAAGACCTTGTTTCATTCATGAAACTCACAGTGGCCTTAGATAGATCAGAGACTAGATTTGCTAAATTAGAAGCATTTTATTCAGAGTTCTCTGTCTGTTGCTGAGTGGATGATGGAAAAGGTTTATTATTGTTAAACATATTTCTTCCACCATTATTAAAGCCTTGTTGAGGCTTTTGATCCTTCCATGAGAAATTTGGATGATTTCTCCATGATGAGTTATAGGTGTTTCCATAGGGTTCACCTAAGTAATTCACCTCTGCTATTGCAGGGTTCTCAGGATCATAAGCTTCTTCTTCATAAGAAGCCTCTTGAGTACTGTTGGATGCAGCTTGCATTCCATTCAGACTCTGAGAGATCATATTGACTTGCTGAGTTAATATTTTATTCTGAGCCAATATGGCATTCAGAGTATCAACTTCAAGAACTCCCTTCTTCATAGGCGTCCCATTATTCACAGGATTCCTTTCAGAAGTGTACATGAACTGGTTATTAGCAACCATGTCAATGAGTTCTTGAGCTTCTGCAGGCATTTTCTTTAGGTGAATGGATCCACCTGCAGAGGTGTCTAATGACATCTTAGATAACTCAGACAGACCATCATAGAATATATCCAGGATGGTCCATTCTGAAAGCATGTCAGAAGGACACTTTTTGGTCAGTCCTTTGTATCTCTCCCAAGCTTCATAGAGGGATTCACCTTCCTTCTGTCTGAAGGTTTGAACATCCACTCTAAGCTTACTCAGCTTTTGAGGAGGAAAGTACTTGGCTAAGAAAGCCGTGACCAGCTTATCCCAAGAGTTCAGGCTGTCTTTGGGTTGAGAATCCAACCATAATCTAGCTCTGTCTCTTACAGCAAAAGGGAAAAGCATGAGCCTGTAGACTTCAGGATCTACTCAATTAGTCTTAACAGTATCACATATCTGCAAAAATTCAGTTAAGAACTGAAAAAGATCTTCAGATGGAAGTCTATGAAACTTGCAGTTCTGCTGCATCAGAGAAACTAATTGAGGTTTCAGCTCAAAGTTGTTTGCTCCAATGGCAGGAATGGAGATGCTTCTTCCATGTAAATTGGAATTAGGTGCAGTAAAGTCACCAAGCATCTTCTTTACATTATTATTATTTTCGGCTGCCATCTCCTCTTCCTGTTCGAAAATTTCTGAAAGGTTATCTCTGGATTATTGCAATTTAGCTTCTCTTAATTTTCTCTTCAGAGTCCTTTCAGGTTCTGGATCTGCTTCAACAAGAATATTCTTGTCCTTGCTCCTGCTTATATGACAAAGAAGAGGGCACAAAAAAATAATAATAATAATATGGATCCTTTATACCACAGTATAGGGATCCCTGTGTGAGTAGAAGAAGAGGGGGAGACAAAGAATGTAATATAATGGAAGAAACACAACTGTGAGGAGGGTTGAGATGTGAGATGAGATGTTAGTAGATGAATAAATAAATAGAATAAGATGGGAGAGGGAGAATTTTCGAAAATAATTTTTGAAAAAGGGTTAGTGATTTTCGAAAATGGTTTTTGAAAAATGTTAGTATTTTTCGAAAATTTTTAAAATCAAAAATAAAGATAAGAATAATTAGTTAATTAAAAAGAAATTTTTGAAAAAGAGGGAAGATATTTTCGAAAATTAGAGAGAGAGAGTTAGTTAGGTAGTTTTGAAAAAGTTAAGAAACAAACAAAAAGTTAGTTAGTTAGTTGAAACAAATTTTGAAAAGATAAGAAGTTAGGAGGTTAGAAAAGATATTTTGAAACCAACTTTTTGAAAAAGGTAAGATAAGAAGATATTTTAGAAAGTAGTTTTGAAAAAGATTTGATTTTTAAAATCTCAATTAATGACTTGATTCATAAGAAATCACAAGATATGATTCTAGAACTTAAAGTTTGAATCTTTCTTAACAAGCAAGTAACAAACTTCAAATTTTTGAATCAAAACATTAATTGATTATGTTATTTTCGAAAATTTGACATAAAAATAAGAAAAAGATTTTCGAAAAATATTTTTGGAATTTTCGAAAATAACTAAGAATTTTGAAAAAGATTTGATTTTTGAAAAAGATTTTGAAAAAGATAAGATTTTCAAATTGAAAATTTGATTTGACTCATAAGAAACAACTTGATTTTAAAAATTTTTGAAAAAGTCAACTCAAATTTTCGAATTTGATGAGAGAAAAAGGGAAAGATATTTTTTTGTTTTTTGAATTTTTATGATGAGAGAGGAAAACAGGAAAAATGATGCAATGCATGAAAGTTATGGATCAACACAATGAATGCATGCAAGAATGCTATGAATGTCAAGATGAACATCAAGAACACTTTGAATGTCAAGATGAACATCATAGACACAATTTTGAAAAATTTTTAATGCAAAGAAAACATGCAAGACACCAAACTTAGAATTCTTTAATGCTTACGCACTAAGAATTCAAGAATGCATATGAAAAACACCATACAACACAAAACAAAAAATCATCAAGATCAAACAAGAAGACTTACCAAGAACAACTTGAAGATCATGAAGAACACTATGAATGCATGAAATTTTCGAAAAATGCAAGATGCACATGCAAATGACACCAAACTTATGACATGACTCAAGACTCAAACAAGAAACAGAAAAATATTTTTAATTTTTATGATTTTTTAATTTTTTTGGATTTTTTCGAAAATTAATTTGAAAAAGGAAAATAAGGATTCCAAAATTTTTAATATGAATTCCAAGAATCTTGCCATGTTAGTCTAAAGCTTCAGTCCAGGAATTAGACATGGCTCACTAGCCAGCCAAGCTTTCAATGAAAGCTCCAGTCCAAAACACTAGACATGGCCAATGGCCAGCCAAGCTTCAGCAGATATGGATACTTTTCAAGTATAGAGCAACTAAGTGTGTGAGAATCTCTTCTTTTGTGATGGTAAGTTGAAACCCCAGTCCAAAAGATTAGACATGGCTTACAGCCAGCCAAGATTCAACAAATCATCATGAAACACTAGAATAATCCCTGGCAACGTGAGCAACTTGGTACGCGTAATCGTGATTACACTTTAATTATGTAAAATTCATGGCTCTTTCTTTCCCTGGCAATGGCGCCAAGAACATGGTGCCAATACCATGGTTCACAACTTCGATACAACTAACCAGCAAGTGCACTGGGTCGTCCAAGTAATACCTTACGTGAGTAAGGGTCGAATCCCACGGAGATTGTTGGTATGAAGCAAGCTATGGTCACCTTGCAAATCTCAGTTAGGCAGATATAAATTGATAATGGTGTTTTCGAATAATAATTAATAGAATAGGGATAGAAATACTTATGTAATTCATTGGTGAGAATTTCAGATAAGGGAATGGAGATGCTTTCATTCCTCTGAACCTCTGCTTTCCTGCTATCTTCATCCAATCAGTCTTACTCCTTTCTATGGCTGGCTTTATGCAAGGGCATCACCGTTGTCAGTGGCTACATCCCCTCCTCTCAGTGAAAAATATGCTCACATGCTCTGTCACAGCACGGCTAATCATCTGTCGGTTCTCGATCATGCTGGAATAGGATTCACCCTCCTTTTGCGTCTGTCACTAACGCCCAGCACTCGCGAGTTTGAAGCTCGTCACAGTCATTCAATCATTGAATCCAACTCGGAATACCACAGACAAGGTTTAGACTTTCCGGATTCTCTTGAATGCCGCCATCATTCTAGCTTACGCCACGAAGATTCTGATTAAGAGATCTAAGAGATATTCATTCTAGCTTATTTCATGTAGAACGGAAGTGTTTGTCAGGCACGTGTTCATAGGGGAGAATGGTGATGAGCGTCACACATAATCATCACCTTCATCACGTTCTTGGGTGCGAATGGATATCTTATAAGCGAAATAAGATGAATTGAATAGAAAACAGTAGTACTTTGCATTAATCTTTGAGGAACAGCAGAGCTCCACACCTTAATCTATGGAGTGTAGAAACTCGACCGTTAAAAATACATAAGTGAAGGTCCAGGCATGGCCGAGATGGCCAGCCCCCTAAAGCGTGATCAATAGTCTCCTAAGATGAACAATGGATTAAAACTGAGACCAAAGATATAAGATGGTCAAAAAGACGTCTAATACAATAGTAAGAGGTCCTATTTATAATAAACTAGCTACTAGGGTTTACAGAAGTAAGTAATTGATGCATAAATCCACTTCTGGGGCCCACTTGGTGTGTGCTTGGACTGGGCTTTGAGTGTTACACGTGCAGAGGTCCTTCTTGGAGTTGAACGCCAGCTTTTGTGCCAGTTTGGGCGTTCAACTCTGGTTTTGGCTCCTTTTCTGGCGCTGGACGCCAGGTTTGGGTAGAAAGCTGGCGTTGAACGCCAGTTTACGTCATCTATTCTTGGCCAAAGTATAAACTATTATATATTGCTGGAAAGCCCTGGATGTCTACTTTCCAACGCAATTGGAAGCGCACCATTTCGAGTTCTGTAGCTCCAGAAAATCCACTTTGAGTGCAGGGAGGTCAGAATCCAACAGCATCAGCAGTCCTTCTTCAACCTCTGAATCTAATTTCTGCTCAAGTCCCTCAATTTCAGCCAGAAAATACCTGAAATCACAGAAAAACACACAAACTCATAGTAAAGTCCAGAAATGTGAATTTAACATAAAAAATAATGAAAACATCCCTAAAAGTAACTAGATCCTACTAAAAACATACTAAAAACAATGCCAAAAAGCATATAAATTATCCGCTCATCAGAAAGTCTTTCCAGCAAAGGACACTGCACGATTCACTAACCGCTACTGTGAGCAGATGTTCCCTATCCTGGCTGAGAGGAACTATAATAATGAATACCTTCTCATCTTCCTGACCTACATTGTTGAATTTGTTGAGCCTCGCATTAAGCAAAGACAATGGGGATTTCTACGGAGACAGCCACGGCAAGTTAACCTTTCATGGGTTGTTGAATTCTACTCCAATTTTCACATGCCAACCATGCAGTCTGTCTATGTTCGTCAAAAGAAAGTTTCCATAACAGAAGTGGCCATTCAGCAAGCTTTAGATCTTCCCCCTGCTCCAGAAGGATTGGACGCATTCCAAGAAGCCTCATTCAAATGCCAGATATATCAATTTGACTGGGACGCAGTTCTCCGAGTTATAGCACAACCTGACAGCAAATGGATCTATGGATACTATCGATCCCGACCTAAGAGCATATTGGCTTCAGCACTCACCTTGGAGGCTCGAGTATGGGTACAGATCATGTTCTATTACGTCTTTCCGAGCACTCACGAGTCCTCCTTCACTGCAGATTTGGTTGTTTTACTCTGGTGTATCCTTACAGACCAGCCTCTCAATTTTACCAAGACACATCTGGAATGCTATGGGACACGTACAGATTGCGTGTAACCTACCTTTTCCTGCCTTGGTTTCAGATCTAGTCTCAGCAGCCGGAGTCTCCTATAGAGCTGGGGACACCAAGGACATAATTCCACGAGATTATCAGATCGTCCCTAATGGAAAGTATATCAGACCTCCAGCAGCCACAACTAACCGGAGCACTGAACCAGCAGAAGATATCCCTTCTCCTACCACATCACAATCACCTTCAACAAACCAACTGCTCCATCAGATACTTGAGAGATTGGACCGGCTTGACCGGCAAGGAAAGCAAAGAGAGCGCCGTAACAAGCGCAAATTTACATACCTCAAGGAGCTACTTGTTAGCAACCACCCACCTGAGGAAAAACCAGACACCCCGGACTACACTTCATTTACCAGCACAGGAAGTCATGACGGTCCCGATTGTGGAGATGCTGCTACCAGCCCCCCTTTGTTCCTGATTGATGGCACCGAGGACGGTGCCAAGCTTTAAGTGTAGGGAGGTCGGTCAGTACCTGACTTCCGGAGGTAATTTCTCTTTCTCAACACCGATAAATTATTTTTTTTTTCTTTTGTTTAGGATAGAATAGATTGCATAGTAATAGGTATTTGCATGCATGTTCTATTTGGTTGAAAAATAATAAGTTTCTTTTTAAGACCCTATTTTTGAAAATTTCACTAATTTAAATCTAAACTTTTTGTGTTAAACTTGTTTGAAGATTGTAATTTGGAACATAGTTTAAAGCTAAGAACACACAACCTGTGAGATTTGAGTTTAATTACATGGTTACATTATTTAACCATAATATTTTATTCTTGTGTGTTTGCTTCTCTATGATTGTAATCTATATTTTGTTCCATCCTATATGTCCAATATTTAATGTGTTATATGCATGCATATGATTGAGGCCATTGTTTGATTATTAAGCTCACTTATCCCAAATAGCCTACCCTTCCATTTACCTTTGTTAGCCACTTTGTGCCTTTTTATCCCATTTGTTCTAAATTTTACCACATCACTATCCTTAAGCGGAAAAACAAATTAAATACCCCAAATTGAATCTTTGATTAGCTTAAGATAGAGATTGTGTATCAATTAAGTATGGAAAAACTGTGAGAACATGGGTTAACAAGGGAATATGTCATGTTTTTACATCAATGAATTAATTGGGAATTTGGCTACCTACTCATGTGAAACTAGAAAAAAATTATAAATCCATGTGCATTGATAAAAGTTAGGTTTACTTTTACTATTAAAAAAATCCAAAAATATTCAAGTAGTTAAGTAATTAAATAGATAAATAAGGGGACAAAATTACCCCAGTTCTAATGTTAAATCTAATGAAAAATCAATGCATATGTGATACAAGTTAAGAGAAAAGTTGATGCATGAGTATGAAGTGCAAAAAAATGGGAATTTTGGGTAGCTAGGCATGAATTTAAAAAGTATATAGAGTGTGTGTATAGGTAAGAGCTTAGGTTATCAAAGGTTCAATTTATAGCTCACTTAGCCATATATATATATACCCTCACCTTTACCTTGATCCCATTACAACCTTGAAAAGACCTCATGATGTTTGCATTGGTACATTAAATATTTGTTGATTGGTTAGGAGAAGAACAAGGTTTAGAAAGCATGATTAGAGAAGAGTAGAGTGATTACCCTATACACTAGAGTGACTAGAGTGCATATACACCATCAGTAAGAGTTCAATGCTTAATTCTATATTCCCTACTTTCATGAGCTATCTCCTTACAAGTTTACTTGTTTTTACTGTATAGTTTGAATTAGTGGAATTTGAGTTATTTTTGTCTTGAAGAACTTATTTGTTTTTAACCAAGTAGGCAAAACCATCTTAGCATATAGTTGCATCCATATACATAGGTTTCATTGCATTGCATGTGTCTTACTTTTTCCTACTCATTTATTTTATCTCCTTAAGCTAAGCATGAGGACATGCTAATGTTTAAGTGTGGGGAGGTTGATAAACCACTATTTTATGGATTATCTTGTGTTTAATTGAGTGGTTTTTATCAAGTCTTTACCCACTTATTCATATGATTTGCATGATTTTACAATCCCTTCCTAGTATTATTTTATGATTGAAAACTTGCTTCCTATAGATCTTTAATTAGTATATTTTAATTCTCCTTTATACCATTCGATGTCGTGATCCGTGTGTTAAGTGTTTCAGGCTTTATAGGGCAGGAATGGCTTAGAAATTGGAGAGGAAGCTTGCAAAAATGGAAGGAACACAAAAAACTAAGGAGATGACAGCGAGCACCGACGCGCACGCGAGCGCGCGGAATGGAGAAATTTGCAGTGACACGTGCGCGTGCCTAACGCGTACGCGTGGATTGGAGTCTGCACAAAAGACGCACACGCATTGACGACGCGTACGCGTGACCTGCGCAATCTGCAGAATTAACAGAAAATGTTGGGGGTGATTTCGGGCCGCGTTTTGACCCAATTTTTGGCCCAGAAACACAAAATAAAGCTAGGGAACATGCAGAGACTCAACACACACATACACACTCACATATTCTCATTAGGATAGTTTTAGGTTTTTAGATCTGAATCTAGAGAGAGAACTACTCTTCCTCTAGGTTCTGTTTACATTCATAGTTTATTAGTTTATTGCTTTTGCTTTTGGATATTGAAGAGTCATCACCTCCGTTGAAGATACTCTTCTAGTTTGTTTTCTTACTTGCTCTTTTATTTATTCCATATTCTTAATTCTTGTTTAGAGTGGTAATTGGATTATTTTGATGGATTGTTAATGCAAAGGATTATTTTTACTTTTAATTAATTTTTAATCTCTATTTTATTTAAATTATTATGTCTCTTTTCTATATCAAACTCCCAATAACGAAGATGGTATCCATGTCAATAGAGTAGATTCCCTACTTGACATGGGGTTGATTAAGAGGAGACACTTGAGTTGGAATGCTCAAGTAATTAGTTAAATTGGAAATTGTTGGCTAATTCTGTATTTACAAATGCTAGACCTTCCTAAGGGAGAGGACTAGGATTTACGAATAAGAGTTAGCTCAATCACTTGACTTTCCTTTATTTAGTAAGGGTTAACTAAGTGAAAATAACAACCTCTTTATACTACACTTGAGAGAATTCCAACAAGGACAGAACTTCCAATTAATCATTCCCCCAGTCAAGGCTTTTTATTCTGAATAGTATAAATTCCTTTTTATTTTCATTGCACTAAATCACAATTCTTTATTTTCTGTTAATCAATTCTCAAATCTCTCGAAAACTCCTGATTAATAAATTAGCACCCTTTCTAGCAACTCGTTGGGAGACGACCTGGGACTCATACTCCCAGTATTTTTATTTAAAACTTTTGTGACAACCTTTCTTAATTGATGCGGTGGATTTTTGCTGGTTAAGAGCTATACTCGCAACGCTGTTCCTATATTACAATCTCTTAATTAGTCTAACTTCTGCCACGCACCAGTGGTGAGGCGCTACGACCTCTAAAAATAAAATTCATACATATATAATAAGGATAATATAGCTAGGACCCTTGAAAGAAAAAGGGGTATGATCAAAACCAAACCGAAGATGTATCGCTCACAAAAACCGATAACACAGAAGGCTTATACATAAAACCAAAAGACAGGTATATATAAGTAGAGTTCCAAAAGATAGTTACATAATCAAGCTCTAGACTCGACTTGTGAATCAAAGGCTGGCTAGAGTATATATATACAACCCAACAGTGAACCAAAAGACAAATACAAATCCTAGTTCTCCATAGTCAACCTCTAACAGGGACAAAACATGTTTTTATACAAAATCGGAAAAAGTACATATATAATTATGTATATAATGTAAATAAAACCCAAAAGATAAGTCTTCACTTCCAAGAAAGCAAATCCAGCACGCTCAGCAAGACACGTCACGTCCTGTATCTGAAAAATAACAAATATGTATGGAATGAGAACCGGGAGTTCTCAGTATGGTAAAGGTTCTCACATAGATAATATATAAGGTCCCGGAAAAGCCAGAGGTATTCCTAGAATTCTGACACTTAGATTTAAAACTTGGAGGAATAAACTAAACCAGAAATTAGGTAACTGTCTAAGGTTCTCAAGTTCTGAATCTAATCCTATCTCTACAATTCACTTTCTGTCTCATCCAACCCTCCGAAACACCAGTGGAACAACCTCGTCACGCCTCCACCACACGAGGGATCTCTCAGTTACACACACATACAAAACATATAAGGAAAGCACGATAGCAAGTACAACATACAGGACAAATAGCAGTTAATTACAGATAAGCAATTAGGTAAACTAAGACAAATGCATTCGCAAAAAAATCACACAGCATAAGATGTGTAAACCCCGCAAAATTAGCAAATAATTAATCAATAAATTAATGTTTAATAAAAAAATTTAAAATGTTAATTTTATAGTAAAATAAGATAGAGCTAATTAAAATAAGAATTTTGACACTAATTTTAAAGAATTTGGCCCAAGATTGGGCCAAATGGGCCAAACCGATTGAACCGGACCCGTATTGGGCCCAAACCCAACCCAACTTCACTAACTCAAATGAGCTCATCTCATTCTTCCTCATACCATTTTGTTTTGTGCTGAAGCATGCAAGGGGGAGAGAAGAAAGAGAGCTCAAACCCTTGAATCCAACTTAAACTACTATATCTTCTCGCTCCGAGCTCCGATCGCCGCACCGTTTGCAGCCACGCGTCTGCGGCGTTAAGCTCTACAAAGCCCAGTACATTGTAAGGTAAGGAAGTCATGTTTTTTTCCTCGATTTATTCATTTTCAGTTTCGAAAATTCATGAACAAAGATGTTGAAAATTGTTAAATATCGGTGCTTAGGTTCAAATTAGCTTGAGGAAAACGCTTAACCTTGCTTCATTGGAGCTTGAGTAAGGTGAGAATCCTAGAACCCTAGCTAATACCTTGATTTAGTATTTTGGGTATTGAATTTTGGGTATGTATATATAATAATATGTGTTAGGTGTGTATATATGTAAATTGGAGCTTGATTGTGAACATTAGAGTCTTGGTGGCGCTTCAGGTGTCATTGCCTTGGAGATTTTGGACCTTTGGGGCTGTGTTGGTGCCTTGGTAGTGTCTCAGGTTATACGTGGTAATCGGCCAAGGTATGATTTAGGTTTCACATATTTAATATATAATGTTATGTGAAAACTTAGGCTAGATGACCATAGGATAGGTTGGAATGCATGAAAATGTTCAATGCTTAGCACCCTTGATGATGATTATGATGTGAATTGAATATGTGTTGGATGATTGTTGTGTATATTGGCAATAGTATGTTAATTGGTGAGTTGGTGGTGAATGATAGGAAGATATGAAGATATATATTGAGTAACTGGATATATGTTAATGTTGTTGATGTAAAATGATGAAATTAGGTTGAAATTGTGTAATAACAAAGTATGATTGAAGGTGGTGTGATGTGAACAATTTAGTGCAGTATTGGTGTGCTTTGATATATTGCTGAGTTGAACGTTGGTATAGAAGTTTGGTTTTGAGTTTGGTTTTAATGAAAATTGAGGTTTGAAGGTTTTTATGTAAAATTAATTTTTGGCCAAAATTTGACAAGCCATAACTTGGCTTCCGGACCTTCAAATTGTTTCAAACCTATCTTATATGAAAATTGGGTCTGTGACATTTACGCCGTTCAAAAAACAGATGAAAAATATTTTAAAACAAAAAAGTTACGCGTGTCGGAAGTTTGTAGGGCAAAACTAAGAATTCTGCAGCATTCAGCATTTTTGCTGATCTGCACAGCTTGCGTACGTGACCACTACACATGACGCGACTAAACTCTTCGGGTTTGGCAGCTTGTGTACACGAGCAGTGTGTTTGCGTATGCAAACAATGATTTTTAAGGGGTTGCGTACGCGACCACCTGCACACGACACGACCAACTCTTTCGGGTTAGGATTCTCGCATACGCGAGCAGGGTGCTTGCGTACGCGAGCATGGATTTTCGCATGCCCATGCGTACGCGTGGCCCCTGTTTCAGCAAAACTGGATTTTATATTTTTAAGCCTAATTTCAAACTTCTAAACCTCTATTTTCATTCTCTTAACCCTAGATCTTAATAGTAAGCCTAGTAATGAGTTGAAGCTAGGAATAGATGGTAACTTGGAGATGAAGAAAGTTTATATATATATATATATATATATATATATATATATATATATATACACACACACTACTTAAATTATGAATTGGCTAAAGAAAAGAATAAATGTTACATCTGAGTACTCTTTCTTGAAAGTGCGATCCCAGGAGATGGTGGAAGGTGAGGATCCCCTTCCTTGTTCCTCCTGATATTGTAAAATCGCTCCTAGCAAGATGGTGGGAGGTTAGGATCCTCCCCTTTTTTCCTCCTGGGCATATGAGAATGTACCTCCTGGGTAGACGCAAGGGTTATGGTTTCGCCCCACTTACTCCGGGTTATGATGAGTTATGTATAAAAGCGCAATTATATAATGTATAAGTGATGTTATGGCCATTATGAATAATTCTGAAATGTTTATGAATGAATGTGAAATGATTCTCTGAGATACGAGTTTTCCTGGGTAAAGTACCGTAACTTGCCACCACGTGTTCCAGGTTGAGACTCGATACTCTATTGACCCTACGTCGTAAGGGTGACCGGGCACATATAAATTCCCGGGAATGGTACCCCCATTGAGCAATTTGATATATATATGTGAAAAAGCTATGCATAGACTCTTGAGGATGCGCGACGGGAGACAGTCCAGGGTTTAGCAGTCGGACTTGTCGGGTTGGCTTGATAACCAACATATGAGACTCATCAGCCATAGGACAGGCATGCATCATGTGCATAGTATTTGCTTGCTTGTTTGTTCATTAATTGGGAATGCCTAAGTGAACTTACTATGTTAATTGTTATATTTGCTGATTGCAGTACTTGTATACTAGCTGTGTTTGCCCTTGCTTGCTTGTTTGTGTGTGCGGTACCACTGGTGTTGGAGGATCGGAGGAAAGGCGGGAAGTTAGGGAGTTTAGTCAAGTTTTAAGGTTTGGTTTTGTTTGAATCCTTAGAAAACCACCTTACCTTATGGTTTCTGTTAGCTCTTTAAGTTTTATAATCTGAGTGTTGGCATTCTAGGATTACCTCTGGCATTCCCAAGACCTTATATCTTATGTATGTGGCACCTTTACCATGCTGAGAACCCCCGGTTCTCATCCCATACGATGTTTGTGTTTTTCAGATACAGGTCGAGAGGCACCTCGCTAGGCATCTGGAGTTCTTTGCAGCGAAGTGGGTTTTTTTGGGTTTATACTTTTGTTCTGTTTTGTTTTATATATATATATATATATATATATATATATAAATATATATGTATGTATAGATTCTTCCTATGTATATATGTTTTGCTTTTGAACCTCATAGAGGTTTATGGAGAACTAGGGTTGCTTTTATGTATCTTGGGTTATGGATCATATATATATGTATGTAACTATTCTCTGACCAGCCTTAGCTTCACAATCTGAGTTCAGAGCTTGATATTTTGTATTCTTGACCCTCTACTCTTGATTTTATATATATATATATGTTTATGAACCATTAGTTTTCTTCGTACACAAGTAATCTCTTTCATGAGCGTTGCGCTTTTAATTTTGTGATTTTGTTTTACCTATTCATCAAAAGGCTCCTAGTATACTACATTCTTTCTACTATTATACGTATTTATATTTTATTTTAGAGATCGTAGCGCCTCGCCACCTTTGTTTTACATCCTAGGTGTAAATCTCTGTGTGGTAGCATGTTACATGATGCATGCCTGCCCTATGGCTAATAAGTCTCATCTATCAGTTATAAAGCCAGAGCCGACATGTTCGGTAGCTAACCCTGGACAGAACACCAAACACAAAGCAAGTGGGACAATGCCATAACCCCTTGCATCTTACCCACGTACCTAGAGGAAGGGGACAACCTCACCCTTGCCTCTTACCCAGGCGGTGTTACAATTCTCAACTCGGAGCAAGCGGCGATAGAACTCAACCCTTACATCTTATCTGGGGTCTTGAATTCTTATCCGGAGCAAGTGGACAATACCACTGCATCTTACCCAACTTCTCAACTCTTACTCAGAGCAAGTGGATAATACCACTACATCTTACCCGGAGTCTCAATTCATACCCGAAGCAAGTGGATAACACCACTGCATCTTATCCGGAGTCACATTCAGAAATACATTCTCATTATCATTATAATTCATTCTCATTCATTCATTCATTCTCAATTCATACCCAAAGCAAGTGGATAACACCACTGCGTCTTACTCAGTCACATATATCTCAAACATAATCATTCATCATAATCTCAATCAAACTCCTTCATCATCATCTCATAATATCACCACCATTCTCATTATATCTCATTCATCAACATCACATTGTTCTCATAATTGCTTCATTCATCACTCTCATTATCTCATCAAATCAAGTATCCCCTCTTTAAACTCCTCCGATACCAATTTTTATCTTCTCCCACTCATTAACCCTTGCTTCATAACCCAAAACCTAACTAATAAACCTTAAACAGAGTTTTCAGAAGTTTGAAAAATCAGAAGAATGGTCAATAGTTCAAAAGTAGTGAATTTTTATCAAAACAATAGTTTCAGAGGTTTACAAGCTTGCCGAAAAGGTCAAACAGTGAAAAATATAATTTTTGTGTAAAACAGGGTGGTGTACGTACACACGCAACAGCAAGCCTTCCCATGCTTATGTGAACGCACCAAAGTGTGCGTCTGCCCACTTGCAAAATCTCAGGGTGTGCGTGCGCACAACCCCTCGTGTGTTCGCAGGAGCCAAAATGCACTTTCTGTTCTGTGCATATGCACACTAGTGTGCGTACACACACACACACTAGAAATCCTGGTTTTCTGCAACTTAGGAAAAATTCAATTTTCGACACCCAAATTCCAACGTCCATAACTTCCTCTACAAAACTTTGTTTTCCACAAAATTTATACTGTTTTAAAGCTCTTGAAATTATCTTTAATTTGAAACAGATTTTATTCAAATCCAAAAGCCGAGGCTCAAGTTATGGACTGCCAAACTTTGTTAAAAATCTATTTTTACCAAAAGAGTTCAAAACCTCTATTTTCCAAATTCTCAATTCCAAAACCAAAGTTCACACATTAAAACAACTTCAAATACACTCAAACCAAATTCTCTAACTATTTCATTCCTTCTACAACATTCCAGTACTCACTTTTATCTATTTTTCACCCAACTACCAATAGCCATCAACAACACAAGTCATTAATAAATAATAGCATAAATCATAACCATTCATCAATTCTCATCATAGCACGACATCTCAACACTCATTGCTCAAACACATAATTCTCATTATTATACACATTTTGCATCACAACCTCACCAACCATCATCAAGACTCATATCACATCATTACCATCAACAAATTTCAATACAATTCATATATATATGTACACATTAACTCCATCATACATATCATACACCTGCTATATATATACATTTCACCTATGTTACTCATCACACACAAAGGTAAATATAATCCATTAAGTTCAACAATTTAACACATTCAAGCTTATCCTATGGTATCTAGCCTAAGTTTTCACGCAATATTATATATTATCTACGAGAAACCAAAACCATACCTTGACATATTTTTCCCTAATGATGAAGCACCTCAAATTCACTATTTCCTCAAGCTTTCACATCACGAAAATCACACCAAAACTGGTCCCCAACTTCCAAGGTTCCAAATACACAAGTTCAACCACCAATTGGACTCCAAATCAACATAATTCAATCTATTTTCACATTATATTACTATAATCAATATCAAGCTTACTAATTCAAGAATCCACAAAGGTTTTAAGGGTTCTTACCTTCCTCACATACTAATGGAATAAAATCCAATAGTTTTTTCAAGCTAATTCAAACCTAGAATATCAAAATCATATAATCCAATAGAGGTCGATGCGGTGGTCACGTGGCCGTAAACGGTACGACGATCGGAGCTCCGAATTGAAAATTATGGTGAAATAAAATTGAGGCTAGGATTTGTAGCTCTCCCCTCTCCTCCCTTGTGTTTCAACGTGTTTCCCTAACCATTTTGGGAAGATGAGCTGAGACTCATCATTTATGTGGTAAATGAGTTGGGCCTTGGGCCCAAAATCGGCCCGGTTCAATTGGTTTGACCCGTTTGGTCTATTTTTGGGCCAAAATCTTTAAAATTAATGTCAAAATTCGTATTTTAATATTTCTATCTCTCTGGATTAATAAAATTTAATTTCCTAATTTTTTATTAAAATATAATTTATCGACTAATTATGCGGGATTTACATTCCATGGGTAGGGATGACAATGGATCTTCATAGAGCGGGGATTCCTCCCCAACCCCCATCCCTGTTCAGTAAAATACATCCTATCTCTACCCTATTCCTGTCACGGATCTCCGTTTATTTCTCCTCGTGGGAGAGGCAGGCATCCATAGATATTATGAAGTTTTAATTTTTTTAAAAAAGAATTAACACAACCATAACAAAATTCTATACAATTCAACCAAATATATCTAATCAAACACAACTTTAACATAATAATATTCACATTAAACTTTGAAAATATAATTAAAATAAAATGAATTAGGGTTACTTACATAATTTATATATAAGAACATTTAAGTAAATTTTCTTTCGCAGAGATTTTGCGGTCCCCGTGGACGGGTACATCAATTCCTGCCCCCATTCCCATTTATTCGCACGACATGTCCCTGTTCTGTTGAGAATTTGCGGATCCCCGTTAGCCTCCTCGCTGTGGGTAATCCCTGTGAGGATCTGCGGGTGCGGATTTTTTTTGCCATCCCTACCCATGGGGCGGATACCTATGTTCTCGTTTCCATCCATTTCATTTGGACGGGTCTCCACCCGTGGAAATTTTTTGGGTCCCCATATTTAGTCCTAAATCGCGAGTAATTCCTACGAATATCCATTTTGGTTGGTTTTCTCATTATCCTAATTACTAGCATTCGTTGGTTCGTGATGTGGGGCCACTCCAGTCACTCAGTAAATTCTTAGATAACCAAAGTCCACACTATATCATTCTCATAAAGTCACATGTATTCTTGTTATAACAATATTAATCGAAGATAAATGGTAAAATACTATGTGCTTATTTGGGTAAAGAATACATCCATATATATATACACTACAAGAAAAATCACTTTTAGTGGCCATTTATTTTACTTTTAGTAGCAATAAAAATAGCCGCTAATACATTTACCGGCAATTAGACATTAGCCATCTTATGCGTTGTCGCTAAAAGGTTTTAGCGGCAATTATAACATTTACCGGTAAAGACCTTTTTAATGGCCGCAAAAAGTATATAACTATTAGCGGCCATTTTTTTGGCAATTTATATGGCCACCAAAAGTAATTCTAAAATTGCAATGTTATTCATTTTTAACTGCCATTACTATTGCCGCCAAAACCCATTTTACCGGCAATTCATATTTTACCGGCAATTCATATGGCCATTAAAAATAATTCTAAAATTTTAATGTTATTTACTTTTAATTGCCATTACCATTGCCGCTAAAATATTAAGACTTTTTTTAGTTATATTATACTCATTTTCTTAGAAGCACGAACTACCTTTTTTTTTTCAAAAACCTCAATTATTTATTCCAACAATTATTATTATTATTATGCATAATATAAATATATTAAAATTAATTACTACAAAATGAGATATTTCATTAAACTCAAAATATTGATACACAAATTTCTCTTAAAAAGTAATAAAACATGTTACAAATCTAAACAACAAAAAATGCTACAAACCTAAACCTATAACTATGTTACATGAAGTTAGGCTATAAACTAATCCCAGTGAGAGATCCTAAGAAGCATTGCCATGACATGAAGGGTTGTTACAAGCATTTCCAATAAGTAGTATCATTAATCACAGAAAATTAAGAATACATTATTTTAAATACAATTGTTGCACCCAACTTGCGGAACTCTGCCAACAACAGTACAAACACCTTTTGCATGACCTATAATATCAATGCAATAAAAAGACATAAGAATATAGAAAAAAGTAGCAAGAGATTTAAACTTAAATATTCAAGTCACAATGAAAGAACTGACAAAAAGCCAACAAGCATAAAACCAAAATAATGAAAAGCCTATATTATGATTTTAAAGGTGCGAATAAAATGTAGATAATAATTGTCCCCACTTGAATCCATGAATATGGTCTATGTACACCAAATTAGGGAGGGCTCCATCATATTCATCAACTTGAAATTCAAGTGGTCCTGCAATGCATCATAATATAGGCTATATATCTTAAGGACTAAATGAATGATTAAATTTTTATCTGTATTTTCTGGCATTGAGCCATGATGGTAAATTGCAACTATTACCCTATAGCATGAAAGGAAAATCCTTCACATCTTCTCAAATATATTTTATTCTCTATACTAAAGTTTAATTAATGCATGCAAAGTTTAAATATATGATTCAAATCTCAAAAATTAAAAAAACATTAGCCATGCACAAACATAGCACATCATAAGTGTAACTGACCCATCAGTTTCGAGCAAAGAAGGAAATGGTCCCTTGAACCCTGGCAAATGAAATAAGGATCGATCAGTTGAACAAGTTGACTTAAAATTTAAAACTTGCAGATGCTCCCCCGACAATATAGCAGATTTAACAAATTAAAATGAATACTATTGGTTATTATATCATAAATAGCAGTTACTTCATCCTCCTCCCACCTTCCCTCACTCCGCAAAAATTAAAAGAAAAAAATGTAGTAGTATAGTTAACATTCAAAGTCTCATTCTGGAATGAAAAATAGGTGCCTGAGGTACTTGGAAACAAGTTTCTTCTTGAATAGTAATCATAATGATCCCTGAAGAACACAAGGTTAAATCTCGGAAAAAGTGAAAATGAAAAAATATTGAAGCTTTAACAAGTTAAATATCTATGGACCTACCTTATCAAGAAAACAAGTCTCTTCATCAAGTGTAGGGAAGGACATCAAACAATACAATCAAGGATAAACCAGCAAGTCATGAAGTTTCAGTTTGCAGATAACATTCATATACATAAACTTAAAATCGGAACTTGTTCACTATCACACAAAGCTCTTAAGAAGAAGGTATCTACTGTAAATATAAGCCAGTCAAGTTCAAAATTTCTAAGTGGTACCTGCAAAAGAAATTCATGTGCATATAAAAACAAAATGCAATTGTGAAAGTTGCAAAACAGAACTTCTCAATAAATTATTTCCACTTGAAGAACAATTAACCAATCAATAGGTTAACGATGTGCATCAAGTTTTATTGAGTTTTTACTCGTGACTTAATTAACAAATTTAGATTGTCAAGTATTCCTAAACTGACAATGAGCAGTAAAAATGAATCATCTATTTCTTTTGTAGCTTTTCCAAATATGCCAAGGATTTATAGTGCTTACACGGGCATATCTTGAGAGAGTAATTCTCTCATTTAGCCATTGGCCTGATGCAGCACAACGTTGCATTCCAATTTTTCCAGCAACTTGTTGCCATCCAAGAATCTACAAAGAGCCAAAATTAATTAACATGCTGGAAACTAAATTAGAGGTAGCAAGATATTTTCTTATCTTGATTCTCCTAATAGAACTATATGCTCCATGGTACCCATTTTGAATGTGCTTTAGTGAGCATATCCATGACCAAGGAGAAAAGATAGAAATGATCGTTAGTGCAGTCCTAAGTACTCTAAAAACAGAAAGCAGAATAAAAGATTACAGGTATATTATATTTCAAGTACGGTTATAGTCATTTAAATAAATAACCACACAAATCATGAATAAAACATACTTTGTTTTAGAAGTAAAATTTTCTGGAAAAGACCCAGGAAGTGCACACCAGATACCATCAGTATCAAGTTCAAGTGGTTTCCCTATTTTTTCTACCAGCAAGCAGGCATGCATTCTGAATTATTTTTTCTCCTGTATATGTGACTACTCCAGCCATTTCCATGGAGTATCATCTAAAACCCCTATAAAATAAATATAGATACACAAGATGAAATTTAATGTGACAATATTAAATTTATGAACTTATATTAACAAATATGTTTTGCAGATTATACACCATAAGGGCATATTATCTTATCATCAACTAAATACTGCAAAGGTTAGCTTACTACTCAATCAATATACAATTATCTTAACTCACCTGCGAACAATGTCAACATAAAATGGATTTTCACGCATGCAGATTCCTGCTTCATGGAGTTCTGTAACTAGTTTGTTAAGAACACGCTTGTATGCCTGTGATAATAGTCACTGAAAGATTTCAAATAGATATTTCAGTCAATTATGCACAAATAAATCTGCAATATGCTGATGATAGCAAGCATTAACCAAAAAGAGAGGCACACCTTATCTTTGCCATGAATGTTTCTCCATGCCAAACCCACTCAAGTTTGCATAGACATGTCTTTCCAGGACGGTTGAAATCACATGCAGTGCAAACCTCATCTGAAACAATTGATGGTGGCTACAAATAGGAAAGAAACGTCACATAAGGCGCCAGCATGCATCATAACTTCAGATTTCAAAAAGATAAATGCCAGTAACACAGCATAAGGAGCACAAACATTCTTAAATTTTCTTCCAAATTTTTACTTGGAAGTTGTTAGAATCAAGAAGATATCATTTCTAACAGAAGTGATAATCCACATGAATCTGGCCAGAAAAAGCTAAGAAACTATTGTGACATTGTGGTGAGATGCATGGCTACTTTTGCAGGTTCCTCCTACAATTGAATTTTTTAAGAAATGCAGCCAAGTAAAATTAGAGAAAAGGTTGATATTCGAGAGTTACTTGAAACACTTAAACAAAAAATTAGGATCTGAAACACTTAAACACTTTGATTTCAACTTGATCTGCCAGATTCATTAGGATCAAGCAAGCAATCAGAGCAAAAGTAATAACACAGAGAGAGAATCACATGCTTCTGAACATTCAAACCAAAATCGAAAAAATAAACGAAGAAGACCTACCGACGGCGACGATCTTGTGTGTTTACGTGCAAGAATGATGGCGGTGCAAGCGGCGGAGGTGTGGTGTTGTGACAAGAGCAGCAACGGTGGCTGGAATACCCTGGCGACGTAGATCTGAGATGAACAAACGATGATAGAGATGCAGATCTGAGGCGGATCGGATGGAAACGAAGTCCAAGGAGTAGGATGATGGATGGCGGCTATCGTCAATGCTTACGGTGGTGGTGATGGTGATCAGCGATGGCCATGGTTACATGAGTTAACCCAGGCCAGTAGCGAAATCAATCTTTCATTGATGAAGAAAAAGAGAGAGCGAGAAAGTGAAGAGAAACAAGCGATGGAGAGGGTTTGGGGAAGCTCGCAGGTGAAGGAGGAAGGCGGCGCGTGGTGTGAGTGAAATTTTCTTTTCTCTCTCTTTTCCTATTTGCAATTTGATTTACTGATAAGATAAAAAAAAAGTGAAAATATATATGAGTTTAGTGGCAATAATGGCAATGGCCACTATAATAATTTTAAAAATTAAAATTAAAAGTAAAAAAGGATAATAATTTTCTGGCAATAGTAGTAATAGCCACTATAACATATAGTAATAATGGCAAATATATAATTGTCGCAAAAATATAACTTAAATTATAAAACTAGTGGCCATTATGTTATTACCACTAAAAGTTTGTCGGTAAAACATAATTTTTTTGTAGTGATATATAACAATGATTAATTAATATCACATATTATTATAACTTGTGAAACTATATAATAAAATATCAATAAGTTTGGACAAGTTTAGAAAAAAATAAAAAATATTAAAAAATTACACGTTCAATTATAAGATTTTGTTTTATAAATTTGTCCATACACTACAAAAAAAACACCAAGTAACATCGGATTTTTCATCGGAAAAACGAAAAAAAATTATCGTCAGATTTACCGTAAAAAGAAATCAGATGATATAAACCTCGCCGATAAATATTTACCATCAGATTTTTTTTGTCCAACAGTAATTACAGTTGGATTCTACGACGGATGACCTATTTGAAAAACCATTTGATTACCGGCAGATATTTTTTACAGTAATTTTGGCGCCAAAATATGTTGTTTTCCGCATTATTATCATCGGATCATTTCCTCGGTAAATCCGACGGTAATGTCAATTTTAATTTTTATTTAAATTTATTTTCACACAATTAATGGTCAATTCATAAATAATAAAAACCTATTATTTAAAATAAATAATAAAATATTCAAATAAATTATAAATCAAGTACATCAAATAAATAAAATGAAACACTAATAACTAAAAGCTGCGTAAGACCTCCTGCACCTACAGCCTCAAATCCCATATAAAGTGCAACTGCAGAAAGAAACTTTCAAATTAGTTAATCAAAATAGAAGGTAAAACTAACTAAAAAAGTTTGAAACAAAAAAGAATTAATTACCACCCATTTCTGAAACAATCGCTCTCTGGTCTCAATCGGATCTTTTTATAACTGAGCTAGGGATGGTCGTACATCAGCTTGATGACGTTGGTCATCTTCTGAGTACATGAGTTGTTGTTTGGCTCAAACCTATCTATAATCCACAAACAAAATAATATGGCAATTCCATAAACAAGAATCAATAACCAAACACTTTCAGCAATAACATAACCAAGGAATAGGAAACACTTTCAGGCCATCAAACCTAAATTCAATAAACGAGAATCAATAACCAAACACTTTCAGCAATTCCATAATCAGAAAACAGGAAACCCTTCAGGCAATCAAACCTAAATTCACTAAACAAGAATCTATAACCAAACACTTTCAGCAATTCCATAATCAGAAAACAGGAAACACTTTCATACATTCAAACCTAAATCCACTAAACAAGACTCAATAACCAAACACTTTCAGCAATGACAATAATCAGAAAACAGGAAACACTTTTAGGCAATCAAACCTAAATTCACTAAACAATAATCAATAACCAGATACTTTCAGAAATAATAATAATTAGGAAATATATAAGACTCAAAGTGATACTTATCCCGTGCCACCATCAGGCCAAATTGTTAACCATACGATGGGAGGTGGTGGAGGGGCATTAGCTGCCTTACACCTGTGAGAGGACTCTGGGGCTGTGGTTTCCGTTGCTGGAGGCGGCGGCATGCTGAGTAGTTGGAGGTGGCATCATCGCCGTAGACGGAGGGGCATAGTTGGGGTTAGGGAACATGATAAACGGTTGGTCTGTTAAACCCACAACCTGTGACATCACTGGGGTAGTCGGAGTAGAGGGAGATGATCTAAAATTTTTGGGGGTACCGGAAGAAACCCTCCCTCTACCACGACCACGAGCACGTCCACGACCAGTAGCCTGATATGCTAAATGCCCACCTATCGACACGAATGAAATAGCAAACCAATTAATAGAAATTTAGAACACAAAATTAACAATACATTATAATAATGCCAATGTAATTCCTATAACTAATACCGCAACATTAAGTTCAAAATTGGATAATCTAAACAACAAGTGTCTTGGATCACAATCAATTAACCATAATGTGAATTATTGGATCTAAATCAAATACTAAGTGTGGAAAATACTTCAGTTAAGCAAGGCAACAAACCAAAAAAGCAATGTTGTAAAGGTAGCATGCACTAAATTCAGGTTAGTTGTATAATGTTGTGTTGTGATTAAAGTTCTATTTTTTTTTCAAAGAAACTAACTTGGTATTTACACACAATATACATACTCAAAACTCAATTAGCAAATAATTTTCATCACATTACAATCTTTATCACAAAGAGATTTAATTAATTATGCCAAGCAACAATCAAACATCTTAAATCACATGGTAGCTATAACATGCAATTTAAAATGAACAATAGACATAGAGGTATATAAACAGACACTTGGCGTGCACATACGTCAAAGATGCAAAATCAACGCAACTTTGTAACAGTTGACAATTCAAATTGAAGTCAATGCTATTCAACCAAATTTCAGTAATTGTTCAATAAAACAAATAGTCTTTTAACATCAATTCATACAAATTCAGCATCTTTAACACAAAATCAGCAACATTATCCATCAATATAACCTATCTAACACTTTCAGTCAATTTCCATCACTTTCACCATATAATACAAACTAATAATTCTAAAAACTAACTTATCTTAACCACCTAATATCCACTAAAATCAGAAAATTAACTTTAACTAAATTAACTAACTAAAATTAGACTAACAAAACAACCTAACCAAAACAGAATTTGAAGAAGAAATAAAAATAGAGGTTAGAGAAACTTGGAATGTGGAACAAGGAGAGAACAGAGAAGAGGTGAAGATGCAGCGCTCTATGATATTGCCGGAACTAGAGGTGATGGAAGCGTGGTCGTCGTAGGCTAGAGAACTCGACGGAAGACTGAGACAAGGGCTTCCTTATTCTGCTGCGCTAAAGGTTGGACTTGCGGCGAAGCAAGGCAGCGGCGTTGCGATGAAGGTGGGGACGACGATGAGTTGACGGCAACAGAGATAGGGCTGTGATGGTGGTGGTATCGGTGGAGGTGAAGGAGAGAATGGAAAAAGTGAGAGAAAGGGTGAAATTCGAATGAGGGAAAAAAGGTTCACGCTTTTAATTTACGTCCCAGTTACCGTCAGATTTATCATCGAAAAATCTGACGGTAAACCATTGCGGGTCACCAAAACGCATTGTTTCACTAAATTGGCTTACCGTCATATTTTTTTACGGTAAATCCGACCTTAAAAGACGCACCAATATATTTTTGTTTCCCTTCAAATATTACCGGTGACGTTACTGTCGGAAACTTAAATCCGACGGTAATTATATAACCTTACGGATTCGACGCCGTTTTAGATGGTAAATCCGCCGCTAATCTATGCCACTAAATCCGACGTTACTCAGTGTTTTTCTTGTAGTGATAGTTTATGATTAATAACTTTGGAATTATATATATGTTATTTATCTTATATATATTTCATTTTATTTTATAGAAACTTATAGTTTTTTCGTATCGACGATGTTAGTGACAATAGAGAGGCTTTTATGAGTAAACAAAATTATAGAAAAATTAAAAACAAAATTAGATTATATTTTTTGATAATTTTTTTTAGTTTTTAATTTAAATTTAAATTAGATTATATATTCGATTTATTTTTGTTTGTTTATCCTAATAATTATTTGTAATAGATAATATATTTAAGCATGTTTTGAAAGAAATTTTTCAATTTTGTACTATTGAAAGATAACCATGAGATTGAGACTAAGACGAAGTGAAATATAATAAATATAGAGAGAGTAAAATTAAAATAAATAATTAAAAATATGATTAAAAAAAAAAGCAGAAGAAGATAGAAAAGACTATGTGTGTAATCGATAAAAAATACTCTATAAGAAAAATTTAGTATAATCAATGAATATAAAAGATGAAAATAAAAAATTAAGATACGTTCTTATTAAACAATTTCAAAAAAATATTATGAAGAAAAACTTATTAATCAAGTTCTAAAAAAATGATATAAAAAATTTGAAATATTAAAAAATAAAATAGTAATACCTTAAGAACTATTAATCAAAATACATAAAAAAAAATAACATAAAATAAAATTATAGAAAATTTTGGAAAATAAAGATAAATAAAATCAAAAGATAAAGAAATTATAAAAATTATAACTGAAATACAAAAGAGAGAAGAAAGATATAAAGCACATTCTAGTTTCTTATATATAGAAAATAATAAAAAATTAAATTAAATTTATTTATTTATTTTCTTATTTATTATTTATGAAATTAAATAATTAATATAATTAATTATTTATAACTAATGTTGTTCATCCCAGTGGTGTAATTGAAATTAAATATATTGAAATGTCAAGTGTACAATTAAAACTAAGTGTTAAGAATAAAATTGAAAAAAATAACATTTATTATCTTATAATTTTTTTAAAAACAAAAAAAAATATTTATACACCTTTAAAACGTGTTACTTTAAAATATTAATATTTTTTATTAAAAATAAAAATGATGATAAATAACATATATATTTGTTAGCAAATTATATAAAAATATTTTTTGAAGTATATTATTTTTATTATATGAAAATAACTTTAATAACTTTAAATGTGATTATGATCATTAACTAATTATTATATATTCTTCAATAATTTATATTTAATAATTTATCTCTAATAATATATTTAATAAAGTAACCGTTTCCCATATTTAAAAAATTTTTAATTATAGTAAAAATGTAAGTTATAGTGCAAAAAAAAGGACATAAATTTTTTATGAAGAGAAAAAAAATATACCTTTTGTTCATTAGATTATATAATTATTAAAATTTAATCACAAAATTTAAATGTTCTTATCTTTAAGCTGCATAATTTAATAATTTTTTATTTTTTAAAATAATCATGTTAATTCTCCTAATTTTTTTGTCTATGTACCCAACAAACTTTATCACCAATTCAACATTCAAAAGGTTTATATTTGAATAAAAAAAATTTTAGTTGTAGTTTTTTTACTGTTAATTAAATTTATTTAATTTTATCAATTTTTTCTCATATTTTTTATTGGCTTTAACTAACTATATTGTCTATACTAACTAATTTTATTAAGAGATTGACTTTCACTCTTAGATATCTACTTTTTCTGTTAAAAATTTTAGATTATACCACATAAACTTTTTTTTATATCACCAAATCTTTTCTAATTATCTATATAAATAAGGTCAATAACATGAAGAATAAAAAATAAAAATAAATAAATTTTAATCAGAACAGCACTTAAAAAATAAGTTATAAATTTAATTCAGACAAAAAAAAAATAAAAAATTTATATATAGTAGGATAAAAATAAATATTTTATAAATGGTACAAATTAAAGAATATGAAGAATATAAATTAAAATAATGCAAAATATAAAAGAAGAAAAAATATTATTATTATTACCTTTTAATCGAAAAGAACGAAAGATTTACAAAGCCTACAAAATAAAAGTACTAAATATAATTTATATAATGAGTAAAAATTAAAATTAGTCTAAAACATTGAATGAAATACTTTAAATAACTTTATACAGATAGAATTTTTTATTTTATAGGACCTCGATCTTTTTTTTAGGAGTAAAATATCAAAAATTGATTAAAAAATAAGAAAATAAAATCATATAAAATCTTAAAGAATAATGTTAGAATAAAAAAATTATAAAATACAAAAAAATAACTAAATACATAAGTAAAATACAAAATATTATTTGAATATTTAAAAGAATAAAAAAAATAAAAGAATAATCATCTAAAAAGAGAAAGACATGAGAAATGTTAAAGAAGAAAATGATTTTAGCCTCCTAGTCTCGGCTCCTGGCCATCGTGTTTTTTTTTTTTTTTTTTTTCTTTTAATTATCAAGTTATAAAAAAATTAAAGAATAATTCAAGAAAATAAAAGCAACCATGTTAATACTCAAAATATATAAGAAAAAATAAATTAAATTATTATATGATAGAATTAACATGAATATATTTTATTATTAGATAAATAAATTTAAAGTAAAACAAAATTAAACGTAAAGGTAAAAAACAAAGAAAAACGAGTTAAAATAACAAAAACGATAAAAGAATTATTCTTACAATTTTATTCTGTCATTTTTATATATAGAAGATTGAAAAATAATAAACTTTTAACTAAATTAATTTATATTTATTATACTCAATTTAAATAAATAATAAATTATCTTATTTTAATTTAGTCTTTAAATTTATATGATTTTATTTTGACTTATTACATAAATTTTATAATTTTTTAACGTAAATGAAGTGATTTGTATGTGATATAATATCTAATACTACTATAATACAATAACAATATAGTAAAAATAATTAATAATAACAATATTTTATAATTAATATCATTATAAATGGATTGTTTTATACAGAAGATAATTTTTTAATCAAATTAATCTATATTTATTGTATTTAATTAGAATAAGTAACAAATTATTTATTTTATTATACACCTGGTCTTATAAATTAATGAATCAAAATAATTGATATAATGAATTACAATTAATTAATTAATATAAATTATAATAAATTGTGTTATATTTAAATATTTAATCAAATCATTTAATTGATATAATTAATTCAGCGTAATAGATTATATTTAATAAGTTAAAAGAAATAAATAAAAAAATATTCTCAGATATCATACAATAAATTCAGCGATAATAAAAACACATTATTTAGTTAGAAATGACACATAGTTTTTTGATAAATAACATAAGAAATCTTTAAAAAATTACAAATCTAAAACTTAAATTCACTAAACCAACAAAATATATTCAAACGTGTTTTGGAACAAAAAATTTTTAATTTGTTGCAATTTTTTGTACAAATGAATTTAATACTACTCAATTAATTTAATGATCATGATTTAGTTAAAAATGATAAGGTTAAAATTTTTTTATGTCCTTGTTAAAAAATTTGATATCAAAGTTAAGAAATTTTTTGTGTCACATTTAAAAAACTTCGATACTATTTTTCTAACAAATTCTGTACAATTCAAAACTTCTTTTTCTTGTTTCACATTCTTTGATATTTTCATAATTCTTGTTTTACCCTCTTAACAAGAATATGTGTCACGGTTAAGAAATTTTAGTGTCATAATGAAAAAACTTCTTATGTCATTATTAAAAAATTTTGGTGCTATTTTTCTGACAAATTTTGCATAATTCAAAACTCTACTTCTTCTTCTTCTGTTAAAATTTTTTTTGTCCTTGTTAAAAAATTTGATGTCAAAGTTAAGAAATTTTCTGTGTCACATTTAAAATGTTTCGATACTATTTTTCTAATAAATTCTGTACAATTTAAAATTTTTTATTTTTCTTGTTTCACATTCTTTGATAGATATTCTCATCATTCTTGTTTCACCTTCTTAACAAGAACATGTGGTAGGGTTAAGAAATTTTAGTGGCATAATAAAAAAACTTCTTCTGTCATGGTTAAAAAGTTTCGATGCTATTTTTCTGATAAGTTTTGCATAATGCAAAACTTCTTTTTATTTATGTTTCATCCTCTTAATAAGAATTAAAAAAAGAAAATAAATCAAATAAAGAAAAAAAATGTTATAATAACTACTTGAAGGAGGAGAAGGAGAATAAATAAAAAAATGCAACAATGGCAGTAGCAATAAAATAACGACGATAAGAAAGAAGATAAAAAAGAAATGTGCAAAGAAAAAGAAAGAACACGAAAAAAAGAAGTGCATAGTTCACAGGTACGTTGTGGGAGTGATTTTTATTAGATTTTCTTTTTCTTCTCATAATTCTTTATATTTCTTTCTCTCAAATAAGAATTAAAAAAAGAAAACAAATCAAATAAAGAAGAAAAAATATTGTAATAACTACCTGAAAGAGGAAGAGAAGAAAAAATAAAAAAATACAATAATAACAGTAACAATAAAAGAACGACGATAAAAAGAAAATGCGTAAAGAAAAAAAAAATAAATACAAGTGCGTGATTCAGCATATGTTGTGAAAGTAATTTTTGTTAGATTTAAGCCATAGTTGAATTTGGTCCACAAAAATGATTGGATATATGGTAAAATCGATGTATATAATATTGTATTTTCTTTCATCGTCATGCTCAATACGACGTGCCAAACACACCTAAAAGTAACATTTTTTCATTTTACTTTTTCTACTCAACAAAGTTTTGATGCTTCTTTGACTTGGGACCAATAATAATTGTTATGTTGATTAATTATTATAAGTACATTATATAATTAAGTGTACTTGAGTTGAAGTTGATACATCACTTTATACGAGAATCTTTGCTTTAAGTTGTTGACTAATCTATATCGCGTTGTTTTTCCTCACTGATGAAATGATATAATGATTTTGGAGAATAACTTGTATAAATATAGATGCACAACGTGCTAATATATATTTCAATTCAATGATTCTTCTTTGAGGTAGGTTTATTAGCTCTACCAATTTCAAAAGCTAGAACAACACTTTTTTTTTTTTGAAAACCACTTTCTAATTAATATCTACTTTCTTAGCTTTGAATCATTGAAACCACTTCGGATTTCATTTTAATATGTCCTTTGAAAACTATGTGAAACCCCAATCTATATATGGTACGTGGAACAAACATTAACCCAAAAACCAGTTTAACACGCCTAAGCATACTATGAATTGTGGTAATTATGAGAAATATATGCTTCCAAATCACTACCATGCAATTTGGATTATTCTTGAAACATACAAAAACCCAAAATTTCCATCTCTTCCAACAAGCAACCTTATATTCAATGCCTCGTAAGATTCTTCCACCTTGCCAAACCCTACAAGATAATAGCATGCAATGCAAGTCAAGTCACACAAGGTAGAAAAAAACAAAAGAAAGAAAAGGAAAGAAAGAAAATCATATTTTTAAGCATTTAGTTGGTATTTATTTATGGCATAAAAGAGTCTTGTACTATTATCTAATCAAATATTTGTCGCATATATTGATATTAAAATATATTAACTGTACATAAAAAATTAACCACTGTATATTTATATATAAATTTATATATTATTTAATTTATTCTTAATGTATATTTTATTTTTAAATTATACAAATAATTAATATTTTTTTTTTGTATACATAACATAATTTTACTTATATATAAAATTCTTAAAATAATGGAGATGATTGAGTTAGATACTTTTATTGTTAAAGTAATATATAATTGTATTATATAAAGTTTGTTAACACTAAAAATCATAAACAAATTAAAAGCTATTCCTAATTAATTAATATATTATATCTAATTTCATTCAACAATAAGGCCAAAAGCTTTGTGTATAAAAGTGATTGGCGCACACATACATTGGGCGAGAGCTAGCCAAGCATAGTTTGTACGTAGTTCTTAATTAATCACATCACATAGGGATTCATTAATATCAATGAGTGTATGATCACATATACACATGACGAATATCGTACCTATAGTAAGCAAATTGTATTGCTATTCTTCTGAGACAGTGCTTGTGGTTAGGAGGAGGCCAAATGTGGTGAATGGAGGAGGGTTTGTGGTGAGTGAGTGTGGTTCTCAGAGTCACAGGGTTGTCTTCAAGGTTGATGGTTGTGGTGTTCTTGGCACAAAAGGTGAACTCTTTCTAAGAGATGCCAATGGTGATGCTTTGCTTCTCATGCGTAGAAAGGTATGATGACTAATATAACTATGATAGGTATACACTAAATTTAAAATTAATCACTAGTATAAAATATATAATGACTAATTATAGTAGTTAATTTTAGTGTACAGATAATATTTTTGAATAATTAATAACCTTACATCATTGTAATTTGAATTGATCACTTGTATGTTAGAATTCTTAAATTCTTTTATCCTAATATCATTCATGTTAGTCATTAAAAAATATATTTGATGTGAAAACCGTATTTCTGTTCATGAGTATACTTAAAAGTTTATAATTCTTGATCTGGACTTAGTCTTTTATCATCATCTTAATTTATTTTTCTTAATTCTAATATATTTTGATGTTTCTTAGCCAAAATTTGCTGAATTTTTATTTAGGTTGAATAACAACTTTTCTCATTAATATGAGTTGTAAAGTAATTTTGATATGTTAAGAGACAAAATTTTATAGCTCTATTTCTATTTAGTGATTAGTTTTTATTAAATCTTAAAGATCCAAATATAAAAAAAAAAAAAAAAAAAATTGGTTTTATTCTCGTTAAGATTCCGACCCGTAATAGTCTTAACTTACTCCTTTTATTACTTATTATATATATGTATGTATATATAGTCTTTCCTAACATTATATTGCATTGTATAGTCTGAAGCTCAAAGGTAACGTTTATTTGAAATGTGCAGGGAGGGATGGTTGAGGCACTAAGCATTTACAACAAATGGAAAGGATACAGCCTAGAATATGAGGGATTACAGGACCTGGTTTTCAGCTTAAAAGAACCAAATTCTTGTTTGGTTAAGAAGAATGGAATTAAAATCTCCACGGAACCCAGGGTTGATAGCAAAAAAGGCAGAGACTTTGAGATCAGGGGCCATTTCCCTGACAAGAATTGTAGCATTGTTGACACCAGGGGCAACGTAGTTGCACAGGTTAGTAATTAGTAATACAAGTTTTTGCTTGCTTTCTTTTTTATCTGTTAACTTAATGAGATAACATCAATTTAGTTTCAGCATTTTCAACTCCTAATAATCAGATTCATGAGAATAGCATTCCAAGAACCAATTTTCAGGAAAATAAAATTCTTGTGTTTAGTTGATACATGATTCTAGAAAAATCCTAGGATCCAGCATTTTTGTATCGGTAGATGGTTACATTCCATAAAATATTGTGATAATACTCTAAAATATCCGTAATAAAATTTAATCAGTGAAATTATATATAAATAGTAAGTTGTTGAATCTTTTGTGCGCAGGTTGGGGTGAATAAGGAAGTGGAGAAATTGATGGCAAGTAAGGACTTGTATCATGTGGTGGTGCAACCTGGGATTGATCAAGCTTTTGTTTTCGGTGTCATTGCCATCCTTGACTACATTTATGGCGAATCTACTCGCTGTTAGCAATGTATTTGAAAGTTTTTTTTCTTTTTTTTATTTTATCAGTCAATTTAAAAATATGATATATTTTAATATTATTAATTTAATCAAAATATAGTAGATTTTTAAAGTGACAGATAAAAGAAATAGATCCAGATTAGCCTGCGCTAAATGGGCATGAAGAGGTTTGAAGGAAGGAGATTAATAGTAGACTAGTCTAACTAACTTGATTTGTTCTAATAATTAGTTTACTAGTCTGTTTAAATAAATATTGACGGTTAAAATTTTATTTTGTATATGCAGCAATCTATTATCAACGATAAATCTTTAAATAGAATTCAGATTCGCAACAATTTAGTCCTAGACATGTTGGATTAGGAGATATCATAGAAAATAAAAAAGATCGTAGATTAGTCTAGCAAATAACTTTGTAAAAAGGAAATTGGAGCATTACTCTCTTTATTATTTTTAACAATTATGCTGGCAAATAAAAATTATACGGTCAATTTCAGTCAACAAAATATTAGTCACTAAAAATAATGAGGGTCTCTACTAGTCTTTGGGCACGAAAGAAGGAGAAAAAGGTATATATAGAATCGCAAAGAGTCGGGAAAGAATAACGAGAGATTTGGATCAGGTTAAGTGCATAAAGGATAAGGATGGGGAAGTGTTGGCTCAAGAGGAAAAGATTAATGAAAGGTGGAAGAGCTACTTCTACGAGTTATTTAATGAGGGACAGAAGACTCTTCCGAGCCTTGGTTGATTATGCACAAGGGAAGAAGATCAAAACTTTGACTACTATCGAAGGATTCGAGACTTCGAGGTAAAAGAGGCTCTAAAACAGATGAAAAATGGCAAGGCAGTAGGACCTGATAATATCCCGATTGAGATTTGAAAGGATCTTGGAGAAAAAGGTATCAACTGGTTAACCTAACTTTTTAATGAGATTTTAAGGTCAAAGAAGATGCCTGATGAGTGGAGAAAGAGCACATTGGTACCTATCTATAAGAATAAGGGGATATACAAAGTTGCGGAAACTATAGAGGGATCAAGCTTATGAGTCATACTATGAAGTTATGGGAAAGGGCAATAGAACGGAGGTTGAGAAAAGAGACACAAGCAACAGAGAATCAATTTGGATTTATGCCAGGCATATCTACCACTAAAGCGATATACCTATTAAGAAGGATGATGGAGATGTATCGTAGTAATAAAGGGAATCTACATATGGTGTTTATTGATTTGGAAAAAGCGTATGATAGGGTACCAAGGGAGGTCTTATGGAAGATTTTAGAAAAGAGGAGAGTAAGGATCACATATATTCGGGCAATTAAAGACATGTATGATGGGGTCACAACTAGTGTGAAGACTCAAGGTAGTGTGACAGAGGAATTCCCTATTGGTATAGGATTACACCAGGGATCATCCTTAAGTTCATACCTTTTCACATTAGTCTTGGAAGTACTCATAGAGCACATCCAAGAACCTGTGCCATGGTGCATGCTTTTTGCCGATGATATCGTCCTTATGGGAGAGTCAAGGGAAGACCTAAATAAGAAGTTGGAGTTATGGAGAGAAGCTTTAGAAGTGTATGGTCTGCGCATAAGCCGTAGCAAGACGGAATATATGGAATGTAAGTTCAGTCTGAGAAGGGAAAACCCTAATATAGAGGTGAAGATTGGAGAAAACATCCTACGAAAAATTAAAAGTTTTAAGTATCTTGGGTGCATCATACAGGATAATGGAGAGATTGAACAGGATGTAAATCATAGGATCCAAGCAGGTTCGTCAAAATGGCGGAGTGCATCTGGTTTTATATGCGATAAAAAAGTGCCTTTAAAACTTAAAGGTAAATTCTATCGCACCGCTATAAGACCGGCTATGCTTTATGGTACGGAGTGTTGGGCGGCTAAAGGGGAGCACGAACATAAGTTGAGTGTGGCAGAGTGAAGATGTTGAGATGGATGAGTGGTCATACGCGATTGGATAAAATAAGGAATAAAGATATAAGGGAGAGAGTTGGAGTAACACCCATTGTGAAAAAGATGGTTGAATCATGTCTCAGGTGGTTTGGTCATATGAGAAGAAGACCGATAGAACATCCAGTTAGGAGGGTGGATGAGATGGAAGATGGACAAAGGTCGAAAGGCAGAAAAAGACCTAAGAAGACCATCCATGAGGTGGTCAAACGAGATCTACATGTAAACGGTCTCTCTGTAGACATGATACATGACAGAGCACAATATCATCGTTTGATTCATGTAGTCGACCCCACTTAGTGGGACAAAGCTTTGTTGTTGTTGTATGCTGGCAAATAAAAATTATACGGTCAATTTCAGTCAACAAAATATTAGTCATTAAAAATAAAATGCTTAAATAACTTCTGGATGTTCTTTTTAATGTGAATAAGAAAATTCTAAAACTATCTATTTTAAATAATTCTGTGTGATATAAATTAGAACATAAAATTATGTCTCATGTATCCATTTAGCACCATGATTACTCGAAACAATTGAAATTGGAGAAAATAATCAAATAAAAACCTCTAGAATGAGAATCACGAAAGTTCTGTTTTAATTTATTAAAAAATAATTGCATCACTTTCAAATGTTTCTTACTTGCGTTTTGGATGTTTTAATAACAAAAATTTTAAAAATTTTTTTGAGAATATACATTATTAAAGAATAAAGTAAAAAATTTTCTCATAGTCACTTGAGGCGGAGGATTTATTGGCTAAGCAGATATAATATTTAAATTGTAATCTCAAGCATATGCATGTTGGTATCAATTTAAGATGCCATTGAAAATCAAATGCTTATGCATCAAGTATTTCTCAGAATCTAATTAAAAATATGAACTTTGAGAAGAAAATTGGGTTGCTGAGTTTTGCTGTTTTGAGGTTGAGAAAGTGAGATGAAAAATAAAAAATGAGAAGAGGATTGGAATACAAAAGAAAAGAGAAAGAATGAAGGAAAGCAGAAGAAAATTGGGCTACTAGGTGTTGCTAGATATTACTGGGTGTTAGTGGTCGTTGTTGGGTGTTGATGAAACAAAAAAACCACCAATCCCAGCGTATTGAAAGAGAGATAATGAAATGATAAATGTTAGCTACAGAAACTTTTTCTATTTTTAATTGTGTTAAGCTAACACTAATTTAATTTGTTGTATTATTAGATATGTGCACCTTGTTTAATAATAATAATAATAATAATAATAATAATAATAATAATAATAGATGTGAGTGACCATTATTTAATCAATTTTCGTGCTTATATTTATAGTTTATAGATTGATTTCGAATGTTTTATTTTGTGACTTTGAATTAGAGTTTCGAATGATTAAGTGCCACTTTATTGAAGAGTAAAATTCTACTATGGTCTTTAACCATTTATCTGAATATTTAGAATCTAAATAAAGGATTTAGGCCCAGTTTGGGTAAATAACTTAAATAAGTTCTTTTGGAAAAAGAGCTTAAAGCATAATGACTTTTATTAATAGTAGCTTATAAATAAGTTATTTTGTATTTGGATTTTTAGTTATAAAAGTACTTATTTTGAAGTTGTAGTGTTTGGATAAATAACTCAAAAAATAAATTTTTTTTTACAAAAGAAGATGAATATTAAAATAACTATAATAACAAATATTTTTCAATATTGAATGTTGATTTTACCTAATCTAATCACTAATATTGTGTATGATATGGTAGGTGAAAATAAAAAATAACTATAAAATGTGTCAATGTATATTTTGTTGTTGTTTTTTATTTTACTCCTATTAGAACTCCCTTCTCCTTTATTGAGATCAAGAACTTGCTATAATTAACTATGAAAATAATAGCAAGCTATAAAATCACATGTGAAAAAAATAAAATTAAAACTAAAATTTCATACCACAGTTAAATACAAATTTAATAATAAAAAATAGAGTGATAAAATGATAAAAAAATACTTAGAAGGAATATATGCAGTAGGTTGTTCTTCAGATGCAATAGTGTCTGAAAGTGAAAATGGTGGTAGAGGATCAATACTTTCATCAGATGAATCATTACGTGAAAATGATGGTGAGGTTTGGAACATTGCATGAGAATGATGGTGGAATGATGGTGGAAGGCCAATGCTTCTAGCAGAGCTTGAGTGAAAATAGTGGTGAAGAGTCAATAGTTTTCACAGAGTAGATTTTTTTTTGTTTTGAAATTAATTTAAAAAAAAAGTGGTAGAATGACTTATCAAAAAGCCGAGAAGTCATATATTTTTACTTCTTCAAAAAGCTGTAAATTAACTTTTCGGGAAGTTAAAAGCTTTTTTTAAGATGGTGCCAAACACGCAGATTATGACTTTTCATAATCCAAAAGTAAAAAAAAAAGTAGCTTCTGCTACTTCCCAAACGGGCTCTTAGTACCCCGTAACAATAATAAAATTACTCTTCGACCCTTGTCTATCTGTTAAATAATAAAAATTCTGTTAGTATTTTGGTAAATTATTAATAGTATAATTCTATGTGTGCAGTTATCTTTCAACATGTATCTAAACAGCTTAATGGGACAGAGTAGCCCCTTGTACATTCAACAAAAAATATTATTGTTTTGGTGCACAAAGAAATAAATGAGTTAACCTGTAACAGAATATAATGTAGCAGAGCATGAACGAAAATAAAACCTAAATACTACAAGTACATGTTGTTAGCAATTTATTATACACGCCTAATTTGTTATGTCTAGCTGGCCTAACTATTAGTTAATTTGTTATTTATCTAACCATTTAATTGTTCTATATAAATACTGATGTAGGATTTTTTTAAATAAATAAAAATATTTTATTTATTAAAATAAATAATTTTAAAAATAATTACAAAAATACATAGCATGTCTTGTCTTGTTTACACTATAAACAACATAAAACAGAGCGAGCGACACGTGTATATTTTGTTTAAAGTGTAAACGAGACACGTGATAAATTATAACGTTTAGCGTGTAAACGAGATACAACAAGATAATTTTTCACCAGCTATAAAAGAATGTGCAACACTTGATACTCTCTACATACATTTCATATCCTCTTCTCTTCTGTTTTTCTTCTAAAAAATAGGCAAAAATGTCCAGTAGTAACAGATATGTGGTTGTCTGTATGTATCCCAATTGTCGTATAAGAAACTGTGACAATGGGGTGATATTTGAGTGTGATAATCCGTTACTGTTGCGCATTCGGCGAGTAAGTATGTTGTAGGAGTTGAAGAGTCTGATATTGAGTAACCTTGGTGATTTAGGAAGAAAAGAGATCGAAAGGGTGGGGTATAGATTGCTAGCACCGTTGGAAAACGAAATTTTTCAGTTTCGTCTGTTTCGACTCCATGATGACGAGCATGTGTACCTCATGTTTGACATCCATGAGAGAATTATGGCGGAACAAGTCATGGAGCTTTCCGCCGAGGTCGGTGATGTTGGTGGCGGTGGATCCGTCCACTCGACCTTTATGCAGGATGACCCACCTCTCGCACCACTACAGATTAATGTTGCTAGCCCAGTGGAAGACATGGACATGGATGATGAAGACTCCAACAAGGAGTATGTTGCGGATTGCAATGATAGTGGGTCTTCTGAAGATGATGAGGAGGAGGAATTTGTACCAAAGATGCCGGCTGAGGCAGCGGTGCGCTATATTTTGCCTCCCCCCACCTGATTCCAGTGCTATGAGATGTACCAAGTTACTATCATGCATTGGATCTGGACGCGATACATGAGAAATCTCCATTTTCCAACACCGGAAAAGACGATTACAATCTAGACGGTGGGGTGGCGTTTCGGGTCGGCCACATATTTAAAAGCAGAGATACAGTAATGCAGGGTGTGAAGAACTACAGCATTCGCAGAAGTGTTGAATACCAAGTTGTTGAATTGGACCAATTAAATGTTCATTGTCACCAATCTGCAACTGGATGTCCCTGCAGTCTCCATGTAGCTCTCTGACAGAATTTTGGATATTGGTGATGTCAAGTTTAATTGTGGCATTTTTACTCATTTATGATTGTTATATCTAGTGTAGTTTCTAACCATGAATGTTTTATTTTGTTAGGGAGGTTTGGAAGGTTGGTGGAGCGCATACGTGTTTAGCACCCACCATGTCCCAAGACCATCGACAGTTGGACAGTAATCTCATTTGCAATGTCATCCTGCCGTTGATACAGTCCAACCCATCCGTCAACATCCCTGCCCTACAGGGTGCAGTTCGGCAAAGCTATCACTTCGAACCCTCGTATAGAAAGGTCTGGATGGCGAAGTAAAAGGCAATTGCACAGATATACGGGGACTGGGAGGAGTCATACAACAAGGTGTCGAAGCTGCTACAAGTACTACAAAGTTGTTGTCCTGGAACAATATGTGAGCTCAGGACCTTACCTTACTATGATCGGCACCTTATGGTCCGCGACTTTAACATGTTCGACAAAGTATTCTGGGTCTTCCCGTCTTGTGTTGAGGCTTTCAAGCATTGCAAACTATTTGTTTTTGTCGATGGCACGTATTTGTATGGTAAATATGGTGGTGTGTTGCCTTATTGCAGTGGCACAAGATGGCAACAGCAATATCCTTCCTATTGCTTTTGCAATTGTAGAGTTTGAGAGTACGGAGTCATGCTCTTTCTTTTCGACTAATTTGAGATGACATGTCACCCCACTGGAAGGCCTGTTGATTATATCTGATAGATCCCAGGTGATCAAGGTTGTACTGAGGGCCGATGATAGTGGTTGGCATCCTTCCAGGGCATTCCATGCTTATTGTGTGAGACACATGGCCGCAAACTTCATGTCTCCTTTCAAGTCCGGAGAGGGGAAGCGATACATTATAAACGCTAGTTATAGTCCAAGTAAGGCTGGGTACGAGTGGTACATAGATGCCTTGAGAGGTCTGTCGCAAGAGATGGCGGACTGGGCTGGTAGGTTCAACAAAAAAATATGGCTACAACACTGCTTGCCGGTTTGGTCACATGACAACGAATCTCTTGGAGTGCATCAATGCAGTGCTTAAGGGTACACGGTACTTGCCGATTTTTGCCATCGTGCGATACACTTACGAGAAACTGCAGAAGTTGTTCGTCATGAAGGGCAGGGAGGCACAGGCACAACTGGCAGCTAGAAATCGTTTCTCCCAATGGCTGATGGCTGCCATTGCTCCATGAATGCTGTGATCAGAGAGTTGTCAAAGACGAAGTCCCTGACAGGCACTGTGTCGCCGAAACCAGCCTCCCTCAAATATGGGATGATGGCGTCTGGTGGTGCAAATGTGTGACTCACTCGTCGAGGAAGAAGTAGGCGAGGCCTCTAACACAAAATAAATAATCACAATTGGAAAAATAAAGTTCCAATGTGCATTGACATACAAATTGAGTTAACTATTGTCTACATTTATTTAACAGAAATTTATAAATATGTACTAACTGAATTTATTTAAATAAAACCTTTTACGTTAATAATTACTAAGTTAATAAACATCTCCTCGCTTCATTAATTAAAATAAAAACATTATTTACTAAAGTAATTAATAATCTAATTAACAAACATTATTTTATGTTTAATATGTATTTTATATTAATGATTGATTTTGGTGATTGATTTTAATATATACGTAGTATGTAGCGTTTACTTGGAATTGAAAGTTAGACTATATTTGTTTGAAGAGAAAATAAAAAAAGGGAGAAAAAAATAAAAAAATTATAATTTTTCATTATTTGGTTAAGAAAAAAAATTTTAAAAAAATAAAAAAATTGGTGAAAATTTTATTTTTTTCAATGTTGAAAAAAAATTATTTTCTTTCTATATTTTTAATAATTAATATGATCCTTTTATTTTTTTAATATAGTTTATAATAAAAATAATTATTTTTTATAATATTTTTTTATTTAAATATATCTAAAAAAATAAAAAATTTATTCAAATTTTATTTCTTCCCATCCAATGAAACATAGCCTTATGGAAAAAGAGAACTTTGTAGTTTGTAGCGATTCTATTGTCCTACGCAACTCCACCCTCCCATGTTTGGCTACTTTCTTCTCTAACCGACGTGTAAGCATGTGCATGTTATTAAACAGTGGCCTTATCCATCCATCCCATTCCCATTCCCATCCCCATCTAAACCTTAATCTGTATGTGACATCCCACAACACGACAAAACCATGAGAAATCTTTCCGTGACGTCCCACGCAAACTCTCAATTGTAATCTCAAAGCAAAACTGCTCTCTCTCTCTCTCTCTCTCACTCTGACTTCGACTCTTCACTAATAGGACTCACTCACTACGCACACTTCCAACTTTCTCAGAACCATATCTACTGACCCACTCGTTATTATTAAGCAATCTTTTCTGGCTCCTGCTTCCCAGCTTCATCTTAATCGCACGGTTTAGTTACTTTTCTCTCTATTCGATCGGTTTTCTGGGAAAGAATGGGTTCGGAGGACAAAGGGTTGGGGTTCTTTAAGGAGATCGGTTTGGCTTCCAACAATATTGGCTCTTACATTAACGGCCAATGGAAGGCCAACGGTTCTTCAACCACTTCTCTTAATCCTTCTAACAATCAGGTACTTTCCTTTTTGCACGTTTGATGAATTGTTGGAGTCACACATAGTGAAAGGGAATAGCAATCTTCTTAATTTCAGATAGAAAAGGGCTTTTAGTTTGTTATTATTAATAATTATCCCTTCATCTGACCTTGATTTGCAAAAAATTGTCGTTATACTGTTATGATTTGGGATTTTTGGTTATCATAGATTTGTATACATAATATGATATAATTTAGTTTACTGTGTGTTTGAAATTAGGCTATTGCTCAAGTGACCGAACCAACTTTGCAAGATTATGAGGAGGGATTGAATGCTTGCAATGAAGCAGCTAAAATATGGATGACAGTCAGTGCTTGAACTTTTTTCTTTTCCTTTAATAATTTCCCTCCTTTTAAGTTGTATTTTAGTAACATGGTAGGATTGCCTGATCGAGTACTGCATTTATATACTGTTGGAATGTACTTATAATATTCCAGGTTCCAGCGCCTAAGAGAGGTGAGATTGTAAGACAGATTGGTGAAGCATTAAGGGCTAAGTTGGAGCCTCTTGGTAAATTGGTGTCTCTTGAGATGGGAAAAATTCTTCCCGAAGGAATCGGGGAGGTTCAGGTATCATGAATCTCTTTACTCTTCAATGTTCTTTAAGATATTGTTGATTTCGCTGGCTTTGGAGTTGGGTTACCTATCTTCTTTAATGGCAACTTAATCGAGATAGATAGTAAGAGGACTCAGCTGGTTTTAGAACAAAGCATTTTAATGTCTTCAATGGCACCAAAATGTTTGTTGCTTTTGGTGGAGTTTTGTGCCCTATAGATAAGTTATCTTGTAATTAATGCTGCAAATGTTCTTAGAAGTGTAAGAGGGTTCAGTGTCTTGTCAAATAATAATTTTTCATGTGGGCCGGTCCAGAGGAGTTGAAGATATCTAACATCACAGTTATCGATCAAATATGTTGTCAAGCTTTGATTTTAATCGATGAATTCGATTCTCGGCACAGTTTATGTCCACAATATTATGATTTGTTTCAGTTTCTGCAAAATTCCATATAATTTGGAAGTGTTAAATAGTTACTGCATCATTTTGGCCTATGCCCTATATTTGGTTCTGTCAAGATTGGTCAGTTTTGAAGTTGTTTAATTCTTATTTGGGGAACATCTAGTTAATATATGCCCAGTATATTGGTTAACTAAACAAAGAAATCATGCTTTGTTTTTCTAAATTATGCACAGAGCTAATTGAATCATATACCCTTTGCAAAAGCCAAGATTAGAAAGTGAAATGTTTATAATTTGTAAGCCGCATTTACATATGATGCAATTTAAATTCTTTTAACCATCTATTACAGGAAATTATCGACATGTGTGATTATGCTGTTGGGCTAAGCAGGCAATTGAATGGACAAATTATACCATCAGAACGTAAGATTGCGAATATTAACTGATCACCCTGGTTAGATAGTTATTACAAATAGTTTGCAGTGAAAACTTAGAAGTAGACATATATAGTTAAACTTGTTTATCTCCAAATATTTTCAGTTTGAGTTATTGTTTTCAACTTGTTTCTTTACAGGTCCAGACCACATGATGCTTGAGGTGTGATATTTCAGTTTAAACCACAATCTTTTACAGACTCCTCTATTTGTAATGTGATGTATAATAATTAACTGTGTTGTTATGCATGTTTTTACACAAGACATGGAACCCACTGGGAATAGTTGGCGTGATAACTGCTTTCAACTTTCCATGTGCTGTTCTAGGTATGCTTTTTCTCAACATGTAGCTTCTATGATCTGAATGTTTTGGATGCTTCCCTTGTAGTTAAAACTTGCTCGTTTCCTTTGTGCCTCAGGGTGGAATGCTTGCATTGCATTAGTCTGTGGTAACTGTGTTGTCTGGTAAGTATAAATATTTGTGTTGAGATGTTTATTGAGATTAATCAACTAATCATTGTAAGCCAGACCGTGGTAGTTATTGTTTATATTTCATGATGTGTATCAATTTGTTTGCTGTATTTTGATTTGCTTTTGCACAATAGGTTGGAATTAATTTTTGTATTCTTATTTGTTCCACCAGTTTATTTGACTTTGATAACACTAGCTCTTAACTCTAAAAAGCTAATTTTGATTCCTGATGAATTAGCGTTTGATGTGTGTATTTTACCCACTTCAGTGTACATTTTCCCTGAGATTGACAGGAACAGCCTTTTGGGCTTTCCTGCAACTATGCATCCTCTTTACTCAACCCAATTTGTTTAATGTACCATCCTTTGGTTGTAATTTATCTGAAATAATGCTGTGATACAACACCAAAGTTGATACCATGTGACATGGATGTCAAGGATTCAAATTTTGGAAACTGTCTCTGCACCTGCAGAGATAAAAGGCTGTATTACATCGACTCTCCAAACCCAGCATGTGGTGGTCATGCACATTGGATCGCCCTTTTAAATGTTGCATAAGGTGTTCATTTTTCTGAGGTGCTCCATCTATCAACTGTTCACACGCTTAACTTTCACATAATATACACAACCATGTGAGCACAACCATGCTTCCACACTGACAAATTGGCATAATTAGCTAGGAAAATTATTATGTTGTCCTCGATTGTGCTACATAACCTGGAAAGAATCCATCATAAAGATATAATGATTATGTGATTATTCATTATTGACACTGCTGATGAAATGAGCTGTATCCTGTATGCAAATAGATATTTATGTAATGTATTGTCAGCTTCTTCCTCTGGAGTATTTCAAATTGGCAATTGAGTTTATTTTCTTTTCAACAAAATGACTTTTTCTAATTACCATACGCATTCAAGGAAGGGCGCTCCAACAACTCCATTGATAACTATTGCTGTGACAAAGCTAGTAGCTGAAGTTCTTGAGAAGAACAACTTGCCTGGTGCAATATTCACCTCTTTCTGTGGAGGTGCGGAAATTGGTCAGGCAATAGCAAAAGACACGCGCATTCCCCTGGTCTCATTTACTGGAAGTACAAAGGTACTTTCTTTTGTATAATTGGTCATTGTGTATATCTTTCTTTTTTGCTACTGACATATAATGTTTTAAACAGATAACATAATTAAACTAATCAGATAGTATGTATATGCTTCTTCTCTATGTTAGAAGGTGTAGTTGTCACATTTAGTTGCCTACATTAGTGGTTATTTTATATGAAGAAATTAAATATCTGATACCTAAAGGGCTTTACATAATCTCCATAAGGGCGACTACTTCGATGTGTCATGCACTGTGTAATCAAATATGTTGAACACATCACCTTCCAAAACACATTTCATATCTGTGCAAATATTTACTTGGTTCAGATTGATTGGAAGACTTCAATTTATGTTGCTGTTTTGATAATAGTTCATTCTCTTCTACAGGTCGGCTTGATGGTCCAGAAAATAGTTAATGAAAGATTTGGCAAATGCCTGCTTGAGCTAAGTGGTAACAATGCAATTATAGTCATGGATGATGCAGACATCAAACTTGCTGTGCGCTCTATTCTGTTTGCTGCTGTAGGAACTGCTGGTCAGCGTTGCACAACATGCCGTAGACTGGTATTGAAGTCAAACTTGCTGTGTTCTCTTTTTTGAGATATATTTAGTTTCTAATATAGCTGCATTGTACTCTTGCTCCTACAGTTTGTGCATGAGAGTATTTACAAAGATGTACTAGATCAACTTGTTGAAGTCTACAAACAAGTAAAAATTGGGGACCCCCTCGAGAAAGGGACTCTAGTTGGCCCCTTGCATACTCGTTCTTCAGTGGAAAACTTCAAGAATGGTATTTCAGCCATAAAATCACAGGCATGTATTATGTTACACTCTTCATGTTAAACGTTATATTGTTGTATTAATCTGTACTTGGACTAAATAGTTGGTAATATATGCAGTCTTCTGCATTTTGTTCAAATATGGTGAGTGATTTATTCTTCGTGTGTGGTGATGTTTTACTAAAAGCTCTGATTAACAGGGAGGGAAGATCTTAACAGGTGGGTCCATAGTAGATTCGGAAGGAAATTTTGTACAACCGACAATTGTTGAGATTTCTCCAGATGCTCCTGTAGTTAAAGAGGAATTGTTTGGTCCAGTACTATATGTTATGAAATTTCAGGTATCATATTATCTCGATTTTTCTAATTTGGTTTACTCCGATAAAATTATTCTCGAATTGAGCTTCATAAATTCTTAATTTTTTACTTAGACTCTAGAAGAAGCAATTATCTTGAACAATTCTGTTCCTCAAGGGCTGAGTAGTTCAATCTTCACAAGACGACCTGAAGCTATATTCAAGTGGATTGGGTAAGTACTTATAGACTCGCACTCTCTGCTACTGAACAGCATAGGTGCTCAAGTACCATCTGAAACTTTGTAAAAGTTTAGGGTGATTTATAATCTGATAAGCACTGTATTCTGGCTGCTCATGATGTATACGCAGGCCACGAGGTAGTGATTGTGGTATAGTGAATGTAAACATACCGACAAATGGAGCTGAGATTGGTGGTGCCTTTGGTGGGGAAAAGGCGACCGGCGGTGGTCGTGAAGCAGGAAGTGACTCTTGGAAGCAATACATGCGCCGTTCTACATGGTAAGTCTCGGTTCAGTTTTAAGTTGTTGCATTGGTCCTTGATTGATAAGCTCTGTTGAGAGTAAATAATAAATCTTTTTTCTGTGTCTTTGGCAGTACCATCAATTATGGAAGTGAACTCCCATTAGCTCAGGGAATAAACTTTGGCTAGAAAACTATCCTTGCACGTGAGGTAATTAACTGCAATTTTCAGCAAGAGGAGAGAATCTATATGCCAAATTGAAATTTGGCTAATATGGCTTCAAAGTGTTGTTTTAGCAAGATATGCTGTAAAAGAATGCACCTTGACTAGACAGTTTCAATGTAACAAACAAATATCCAATAAATCAGGTGCAAAAATAAAAACTTAGCTTCAATTGTGGCTCTTCTTTTCTTATTATGTTTGGTACTCTAGATGCACTTGTCCTACTTTGATTGTCTCTGTCATTTTCTCTCGGTTCAAGAACCTTAACACTACCATAAGTTCTAACTTAGGCACATTATTCTAGCCTCTTTCACCGGTGAATTGTTTAAGGAGCTATAAAGATTAAAGAATGTGATAATAAACAAGGAAAATACAAATTCTTCATGAGCATATCTAGATTATTTTATATCTAAATATGCTGACACAGTAAAGAAGGATCTTGTATCTTACAAAGATGCAAGTTTAACTCTTTGTACTAGTGTAAAGGTTTTGATAGTTATATGCAAGTATTATTGTAGTGTTTAAACTTTAGAGAGTGTAAATGCATTTCTTGAACACAGAAGAATGATCCGTACTTAAATATTTATGGATCAAATAAGACTATATTATATCTACACATCGCTAGTACGAGTGAGCAGTCCCCTAATCCTTAGTTCTAGGTTATGTCATGACATCAATGCATCCCTAACCAAGTAACATGCCTAGATCTCTATTATTAAGATAAAAAGCCAAAGAAATAAGAGCAAAGGAACAATAATGATGAAATTCTTGTCTGTTATGATGATTGTGATAACTACCCCGTATCTTGGTTTAATTTATCATTTTTTTTCCAATATGGGGTCACAGATATCACGTAAAAGAAACCTTGATAATGGATCACACGTTTATTTCCTGTTCACTTTCTTAGACACTAGTAAGCAAACAAAAATAGGGAACGACATTCGTAATGCTACCAAAAAGTGTCACTTAATGGGATCGAATTGCTAGTTTTCTTTGGGGGAACACGTGCCAGAATTAGGTTTAACACCTCTTTTTTATTTGATAAATAAATTAAAAAATTATCTTGTATCAGTTTAAAGTCAGAAGTTATTTTGTAAACAATTAGAAGATGTTTTTAAAATTAGTTTATGTTTATCAAAATTAAAAAATATAATATAATTTCATATATCAATATATATTTAAATTTATTTGTATCTATTATGATATTTTAAATTATTTTACCAAATATAATAATTATTATTTGTGTTTATTAAAAGTAATTTTTTATTTAATTTTGAAAAAATAAACTTTTAAAAATTAATTTATAGACGTCGTCTTGTCTAAAAAAAAAGGGTCAACAGGGGGGGGGGGGGGAACAGTTATACCGTTGGAAGCTGAGGAGATGGTCCTGTGTCTCTAAATATTGACACACTAATGTTTGGGACCTTTGAAAATGATCCTCACATTTGGAAGAAGCATTACATTCGTCATTCTTGTTGAACTATTTTGGAGAGATAAGAAGGTGGTCTGAACAAGAAGTTAATAGAACAAGAAAAGTCTCGGTGGAGATCATTGATATGCCATCCATGAAAAAAACTTCCAGAGAATAGTTGCAGTCTAGGAAACCGTTTTAAAGCTACATAGAAAGTCGATCTTGAAGGATAATTTCAACTAGGCCAGAGCTTTGGTTGACACAACATGGATGCCACTGATTCTCGATATGGTTCTATTAGAGATGAATCGGAAAAAAAAGCTTAATATCTTTGTTAAGAAAACATGCTATGAGGAGGAATTTATAACTATGAGCATAAATACAAATTAAAGAAAGGGAAGCTGACAGTAGATGTGATAAAGAGCCAAGTGCAAGGTCTAGAGAAAGAATGTTCCAATAGGGTGGGTGCACTATATGAAGATCAGTTGCTAGTGCATTGTGATGTGGAATTATACAGAAGACTTAAGCTCAACAAAATGCTTTTTGGATGATAGAAATACATAAGAAGTTATTTAAGAAAAGCAATTAGATTTTCAATACGACCGAATCAAGAAAACTATAGTGAACGGTGAAATTAATAGCAAGGAGACCCATGATGAGAAGGAAAACGTATCGGTCTCAGATGAGTGAACAGGTTTAGAATTTCATAAGTTAAAAAACTCAAGATTCGTTGTCACTCTAAACCAATAATTAACAATCTCAAAATTTAGTTTAAAAATATCACAATTTAAATAAATAATTCATTTTTTCTTGGACTTATAATAGAATGCATAATCATTGGCTATGAGAATTAGAGGTTTGATTGCAATAATAAAAATTTAAATTGACTAGAAATTAAAAGAACAATTAATAACTAAATTGTAATAAATTAGAATCAATGAGCGCGTAAAGAATTAACTAAACAAACATGAGATAAAGGGCAATAATTAAAATGATAACTATACCATGAAGTAATTAAATTAAACTAAAAATAATCAAGGCAATTAACTAATAAAAGAGAGAGAATTCAAATGTTAAAAGAGTTTTAGCTATGGTTGACGATTAAGGATCACTATCCTTGACACTAACCACAAACATGATAATTGTTAAGAGTTAATCGCATTTCGTCAATCTCTACAAATTGAAGAAAATAGGTATAATTGGCCTTAACTCACAAAGAGGAGTGCTAAGGGACCAGCAACTTTCATCAAATAGTCATCAATGATGTTTTTAATAGTGTGAGATTTTATCCAATGGTGTGTGATTACTCATTTTTCATTTGCTGGTTATATGTTGGCCAGAATTTAATAAAATTGTTGGCCCCTTAGACTTTTCCATTCAAAAATCCTAACCAACTTACTAATTGAATTTAATAAAAAGTTAGCGTTAATGAAAATAAGAGCAACTAACAACTCTAAATTACCAATCAAATTAGATATTAGTGACTCAAGGTCATCTAAATTCTCAACCTCAGGCTAAATAAAAAAAATATACTACATAACTAACGTAAACATTTCAAACAAGTGACATGCATGAAAGTAAATAATCATAAATTTTAAAAATTAACAAGAACTATAACTATCCACTACAAGAATTTACATTAACAATTCAAATAAATATGAATAAAACATAAAAAATTAAATTCATAATGAAAATCAAGAATTCACATACTTCATAAAGTTGCAAGATGAAAGCAAAGTAAAATAAAAAAAATCTAAGTAAATGTATAAAAAGACAAGAAAATAAAAGTATAATTACAATTAAATAAGATTAAAATTCAAATCTAGAGATGAAATGAAAGTAAAACCCTAAAAAATATAGACAGAAGTTGGAACTTCTTTCATTAAAAATATGAACTAAAGTCCTAAAAATTATATAAAATGAGTGTATATGAAGTTGTCCCTATGATTCTTCTCTCTGCTTCCTTCAAATGCACCAAAATGGATTGAATTGGGTCAAAACTGACCCTCAAATTTTGAGTAACGTGCCTTTTTTAACGAGGAGATAACTATGATGCGTATTCATCTCATGTGTGTATATATGTATGATATATACTCATTTTTGTAACTTGCTAATTCTTCATTTTTTCATGAAAGGTTCACTTTTGTATGTTTTTTTTCCATCTTTTCAAACCATTGATAAGAGAGAATTATTATTAGTCTAGATTTTCATAAAATAGAATTTTATCATTGAAAGTATAGTCCAGACCAACAATTAATTCCCAAAATTAAATAATAGATTTAAAACATATATAAATCGAGAGTATTTAGCTCCCAGGTCGTTCTCTCTAGGAATGCAATCGAAGTGCTATCCGTTTTCGGTTGTGAGGATAAAGAGGGGTTTTGAAATCAAGAAATGAAATATTGAAAGAATTAAGCAATGAAAGAACCAAGGGATGCTCAAAATTGTAATTAATGCAAGTAAAGAGAAGGTAAAATCAAAACTAGTGAAAATGCTAGAAATGCAATAAAGAACCTTGACTTGGGGATAAGAGTATCTAAGAAATCCTATTATTACCATAACCACAACTATGATAATTATGATGAGTCAATCTCACCTAGTTAACCCCAACCATCGAGGAGTAAGTCAAGCAAGTATAATTGACCTTAATCCATAAGTCCTAACCGACTTACCAAACTAGTTGATAAAAGGCTAGCGTCAATGGAAACAAGAGTCAACTAACTACCCAAGAATTACCACTAAATGTCGGACATTATGACTCTAGTATCCTAGGAACTCAAACTTCAACCCAAGGCGGGAAAATCTACTCAAAACTTAAAGTTGGCATTTTCACAAACACCTTGTGTGCATAAAAGTAAAGCATGGAAAATTGCGAAGTAAAAATAGCAAACTATAACCAACCATCAACAAAACTAAACATAAACAAGCAATCAAACATAAAGGAGGCATAAAACATAAAATTCATTGATCAAAACTTCAAGAAACACAAAATTACAATTATGAACAAGTAACTTGAACCAAAAGGAAATGAAAGTAAAGACAATGTAATTAAAGAGGAAGTTGAGAGTACTTACAATTAAAGAAGCAAAATCCAAAAGAAAAGCTTGCTATGAAATGCTACAATAGAAATGGAAAGGGAAATGAAAATGAAACCCTAAGAGAGCCAAGCTACACTACTCCTACTCCTACTCCTAATTACTCTCTAAAACTATCTAAGTGAGCTCTCTCTTCAAATGTGTTGATTTTCCTTTTATATAGCACTTCCATTCAGCATTTCAGCCTTCCAAAAATGAACCAAGAGCCTCCAAATTCGCGCAGCACGTGTTTCATTAATGCAATCACGTGCAGGGACCTGTGCGGACGCACAGACGTGTGCGTCCGCACACTCGGCTGAAAGTTGACCTGTGCGTACGCACGCACACTTCGCTGTGTGTGCTTTTCCTTGTTTTCTTCATGTTTTCTTCCTTGTACATGCTTCCTTCCACTTTTGGCCATCCATTCTTTCCTCTAAGGTCTGAAATCACTCATAAACCACATCACGGCATCGAATGACATAAAAGTAGAATTAAAAATTACTAATCTAAGCATTAAAACATATGTTTTCACATTTATGATCAAATTAGGGATCAAACACAAAAGTATGCTATTTTGGTGATTAAGTGTGAGTTCATGTGCTAGAATCCGTTTAAATCAAGTCAAAATATATCGGAAAATATGGGCTCATCAATTCCCCCACACTTAAACAATAGCATGTCCTCATGCTAAACCAACAAGGAGAATGATCAAAGGGGTAATCAACTTATTAAATGCAACCTTCTATATGCATGCAAGTATGTATATACTATATATATCTATCTATCTATAATGTCCTATTGATTTGGTGAAAACAAACAATCAAATTCCAAGCAAGCATATACGTATAGGGCTAAGCAAAGAATTAGTTCAATGCAACTAAATCCAAAGAATTGATTCCACTCGTCAATATTAGGCACTTGCAAGAATGCATGATGGGCGAAGTGGAAACATAGAATCGAGTAATTGAACCCTCACTAGGTGTGTATACACTCTAAGCACTCGGTGTTTATGGTCAATTCACTTAAATCTCTTTCCAATTATGCTTTCAAGGATTTGCTTTTCATCTAACAATCAACAAACAAGTGATGCATGAATGCAATTATCATGAGGACTTCATATGGTTGTAATGAGGTTAGGGTAAGGTGGGATAGATATGGCCAAGTGGACTAGAATGATTGAATCCTTGATTAGTTTAAGTCTCCACATCAACCCGTATCAACCAAATCAAAACAAAATGCGATCCTAACCTTCCCTCATTTTCTATTCACTAGCAATCATGTATGCTTTTCTCACAAAAACATCGCGTATGCAATTCCTTTATTCATTTGTTTACTCTTTAGGGTGCCTTTGTGCCCTTTTAGGATGAAGAGTTTTTTTTTTAATTCAGAATTGCATATGGTTAAGTAGTTCATACATGAATGTTCCTATTTTTCACAATTTTCAATGAATACCCGAATTAAATATTTTCTTTTTACTACCAAAGTTTCCCGAAAAGATTCCCCCACACTTAAATGAAACACACTCTTCCAACCTAAGCCAATCAAGGATACAATCCAAGGTAATTCATGGTTTTTCGCTTAGGGCTGTGATGTGCTAATATCAAGAAAAACGGGACAAATAAAGCTCAAAGGGGTTTAACAATAGTAAATGCAAAGGGTAGGCTATATGGGAAAAGTAAGCTTTTAAACAAAGATGGCCTCAATCATGCTCAATGCAATTCAAAACATCAATTATTGGAAATAAAAAATCAAGTAAAACCAAGATTATAATCATAGAAGAGATATAGCACACAATGAACAAATTAGTGGTTAAAATGTGTAACCAAGATTACTCTTCTGTGTTCCATAAAGAAATCATTCCAGCAAGTTGAAAATAGTTTTCTCAATCAATTCAATAGAATGCCCTTGAAACAAGATTCTTGGAAATCTTTGTTTTTCACCAAAATTTATTTCCTATATGCATGTATGATGTGATGGATGCAAAATTTTTCAAAATTTCCTAGTTCTTTCCCTAACTTTCAACAAGCAAAAAGTAGCATGAACAATTAGGATCAAGATAAACTAGGCATAAGCTATTCACATCATTCAACACACTCCATATCTATACTATATATCAAACAATGTAAAGATGCAATATATATATATATATATATATATATATATATATATACCAAAATGAAAGTGCAAAAGTAAAGATAACCTAAAGCAACTAATATATACCAAAGTACTAAACAGCAGTGCATAAGTCAAAGTACTAGAAATATCTACAAAAAGCATAATAAAACTGAAAATAACTAAATGACAAGTGTTAAGGAGAGACTGTTTACACCCAGAAATCGTAGATCCTCCCCCACACTTAAGTCATGCACTGTCCTCAGTGCTCAAAATAATCAATCGGGGGATCAACCATGAGAAGCTCCACCGTCAGATGGTGGTGGGTGTTGGTGACTGACGATCGTGATTTTTGCCAGTAAAGAATATCATAAAAACAGTCGCGTTGTAGATATAGTCTCTAAACCGACAAAAATCCCTTTCGTACAGACGTTTTGGGTGTCACAAGTAACAAACCCCTTAAAAATTGTTAACCGAGTATTCAAACCTCGGGTCGTCTTCTCAAGGAACTGCGAGGAAGTATGTTCTTATTATTGGTCATAAAGATTGTAATCGGGGTTTAGAAGGTGAGAATCAAGTAATTTAAATGACGAGTGAATTAAGTGGCAATTAAAAATAAATAATAACTGTAAAACAACTTTTTGCAAGATAAGGGAAATTAGAAGTCCAACTTAGTTATCCCTCTCAACAATAATGAAAGTTGTATCTTAATTCCACTTAGTTAACCTATGAAGCAAAGGTAAGTCAAGGGACTAATTAGTTTGACCTTCGAATCCTATTTATTTCCTAGGAAAAATTTGGGATTATTGAAGTTCAGATCAATTAGCAAGATAACGATTATCAATTATGCTGAGTTCGATAATGTTAAGTCACTGATTTCTTAACCAAGACCAAAAGGGGAAAATCTAAATTATTTATATAAATAAAAGAAAGCAATCATAAATCTGAAATACCTCAAATAATATTAATTAAGAAAATCATAACATGAATGTAGCATAAGCCAAATAGGCAACATAACTAATATAAGCATCAAAGTATCTGAAAGTAAGAGATAAATATAAAGTAAAAGGACATTAAAACCTGGATCCAGAGTTACTCCCAAAACAAGAAGAAGTCCTAAATCCTAAGAGAGAGAGAGAGAATCTCTCTCTAAACTAAATCTAAATCATGAAAACTAGAAATTGGCGAGCTCCCCTTGAATGGATGCCTTCCTCCACTTTATAACCTCTAATCTATGTTTTCTGTACTTGGATCTGGGCCAAAAAGGGCTTCAGAAATTGCTGGGGGCGTATTTTGTAAATTCTGATACGTGGCCTCTGTCACGCGTCCGCGTGGGTCACGCGGTCGCGTCATCTGGAGCTTTTTCTTTACACGCGGTCGCGTCAGTCACGCGTCCACGTCGTGGGTGTTCTACTCAAGGCGCGCGGTCGCGTCAGTCATGCGGCCGCGTCGTTGCTTCTTTGCTTCTGGCACGCGATCGCGTCGTCCATGCGATCGTGTGGATACCAGTTTCCTTAAAGCTCCGTTTTGCCTTCTCCTTCCAGTTTTGTATGTTTCCTTTTTTCATCCTTTAAGTCATTCAGCCTTAGGAAACTTGAAGCTACTCAACACACTAATCACGACATCGAATGGACATAAAGGTAATTAAAATAATTAATTTTTTTTAAAGCTTAGGAAACATGTTTTTCACAATATGACATAATAAGGAAGGGAAAGTAAAACCATGCAATTAATGTGAATAAGTAGGTGAAGAGTTGAATAAATCACTCTAATTAAGCACAAAAGAACTCATGAAATATAGGTTTATCAACCTCCCCACACTTAAACACTAGCATGTCCTCATGCTAAATCCAAGATAAATAATTAAAGTTAAGGTGATGGAATGTTATGAAATGCAACCTATGTTAAATGCATCTACCTAATGAGTCATGCAATTCTAATTCATCCACTCATATATAAAGCCTACATGTAGTCAAATTATTTCACATTCTCAAGGAGATATATATACATATATGGCTAACCCTCAAATAATAAAGCATTTTTTTTTGCAAATGAGATGAGAGAAAAAAACTTGCAAGACAATCAGAGATAAATGTTTAATGAGCTTTTGAACCCTCACTGGATTTTGTGTTTTCTCTCTAATCACTCAGTGTTTATTGGGTTAATCACTCTATTCTTCTTTTCATTCTTCCTTTCTATAACTTTGTTTTTCGTCTAACCAATCAACAATTATAGAACATAGTCATACCAAAACTCATGAGGTCTTTAATTAAGGTTGTAATGGGGTCAAGGCAAAGGGTAAGGATATATGTATAAGGCTAAGTGAGCTAATAAGTGAATCCTTAATTAGACTAAGATCTCACCTAACATACATACTTAGTAAAACAATGCTTCTTTACCTATTCTCCCTATTTTCTCGCTTTTGATGTCACATGCTCATGTTTCAATTCTTGTTTTTATCCCATGTGCATTACTTTTTATTTTGCATTGGGGAGTTTTTCTTGTATCCCCTTATTTACATGCTTGAAAACTAACTTTTTTTTTTGAATACACATGGTAATTTTAATTAATTTGAATTTTCATGAGCCTGCTTCCCAAAATTTTGAGTTGCTTTATTCTTTTTAATTTTTCTACCTTTTTTCTTTATCAACTATGTTCCCAATAAGTTTCCCACATTTTACTCTATTTATAATTTTCTATCTTAAGCTAACCAAGGATTCACTTGGGATTTTCTTTTGTTTTTCTGCTTAAGGCTAGTAATTTGGCTAAAATAGAATAAGGGGTTTTTTTTTTTAAAAAGCTCAAAGGGGGCTAACAAAGGTGATGTAAAAGGTAGGCTAATTTGGGATAAGTGAGCTAAAATCGAATGATGGCCTCAATCATTATTTTGAGATGTACCTATATTCTATAATCGGACATATAGACTAAAACAAAGTAAAGAACACCAGAATAAGAAAGAAGGTTGGAACACACAGAAATAAAAATTATGGTTTGAATGTAACCATAAAGTTAAGCTCAAAACTCACAGGCTATGTGTTCTCTAGCTGAAAAATCATTTATCACTTATGTATGTCATGCAGGTTTAGTTAAAAATTCTCATTATTCTCTTAAAAAGTAATTTAGGGTAGCCTTTGAAGTTTTAATGTTTCTCCTTGATGAAATGTTGTCAGTTTAACTACATCATGTAATGCTATATATACAAGGTTTTATGGATCTAAATCTATTATGTTCAAGTTCCTAGCTTACTCTTTTTTATATTTGTTAATTTAAACTAAGCTATAACTAAGCTGTCTTATGTAAAAAGGGTAAACTATACTAATTGATCCACTAATAAGTTAGAATTGCAAACTAAACTAAATAACTAAAATGAACTAAATAACTAAAATATGAACAAAAAAAATGCAAAATGCAGAAAATAGAGTAAAATACACAAGTAGCAATGTATAAGTACTCAGAAAATAATAATAAAAGAAAAAGAGAAAAATACAGAAAAATATCCAAAATAAAAGAAAAGTATGTAGTAGTTCACCAAAATAAACGCCAGAGATGGCGACCTCCCCACACTTAAAATGAAGCATCGTCCCCGATACTCAATCAAGCCGGGTGTGAAGGAGTGTCATCACTGGTAGGGATGGTAGCTGGGGTCTCTGTGGCGGTGGTGGGCTGAGAGTCTGGCTGCTGTAGAGGGGGGACTGACTGGATCGGGATCTCCGGATCTGCAGCCTCAAGCTGATGTGGGGCCTCCTGCTGTGGTGTAGCGTGCTCTGTGCCTGCCTGCTGATGAGTTTCCGCCTGGGAATGAGGCTCCTCCTCGTGCTCATCCTCCTCCTCCTGTGATGGCTTTGATGGTATGTCGGGCTCGGAGGGGATGTCGGCGCCCTGTCTGATCATCAGCTTCAGATGGAAATAGCGTCGCCTGCTGCGGCGCTCCAATCTCTCATGTCGGCGCCTGTTACGGCGCTCCATCTGATCAAGCTGGCGGAATAGACGGTGCACGAGGCGATAAACTGGCTCAGAGGCGGGTGGAGGTGCAGTGGTGGCAGCAGGGGCAGCTTGATGAGAGAACTTTTGCGTGGTCTAGAAGTTTGCGGATAAATCCTCGTTGCAAGTATAGTTTCTAAACCTTCAAAAGTCCTTTCATACAAACGTGTTGGGTGTCACAAGTAACAAACCCCTTTAAAAATTGTTAACCGAGTATTCAAACCTCGGGTCGTCTTCTCAAGGAATTGCGAGGAAGTGTGTTCTTATTATTGATTATAAGGGTCGTAATCGGGGTTTAGAAGGTGAGAAGCAAGTAATTTAAATGACGAGTGAATTAGATGGCAAGTAAAAATAAATAATAACTGTAAAATAACTTTTGGCAAGATAAGGGAAATTAGAAGTCCAACTTAGTTATCCTTCTCAACAATAATGAAAGTTGTATCTTAATTCCACTTGGTCAACCTTTACCAGAGCAAAGGAAAGTCAAGGGACTAATTAAATTGACCTTTGAATCCTAATTATTTCCTAAGAAAAGGTTGGGATTATTTAAGTTCAACTTAATTAGCAAGATAACGATTATCAATTATGTTGAGTTTAATAACTGTTGAGTTACTGAATTCTTAACCAAAACCAAAAGGGGAAAAAGTAAATTGCTGAAATAATAAAAGTGTCCTTAGATGGGAAGCAATGGCAACTTAAATCAAGAGAACAATCATAAACTGAAAATACCTCAAATTATCATTAATTCAAATAACTGTCTGTAACATGGAAGAATTCTTAGATCAATTTATAATAATAATCAATTCAAATGTTGGAATAAATAAATAGAAGTAATACTAAAAGAACATTAAACCTGGATCCAGAGTTACTCTTAAAACAAGAAGAAATCCTAAATCCTAAAAGAGAGAGAGAAGATCTCCCTCTCAACTAAATCTAAATCATTGAAAGGTAAAAATATGCGAGCTCTCTTTGAATGGAAGCATTCTCACACTTTATAACCTCTGGTCTATGCTGTCTGTACTTGGATCTGGGCCAAAAAGGGCTTCAGAATTCGCTGGGGGCGTATTCTGTAATTTCTGGTGCGTGGCCTCTGTCACGCATCCGCGTGGGTCACGCGGTCGCGTCATTCGGAGATTTTCCTTGCCACGCGGTCGCCTCAGTCATGCGGCCGCGTCGCTGCTGATTCGTGCTTGGCACGCGATCGTGTCATCCATGCGATCGCGTGGATACCCGTTTCTTTAAAGCTCCGTTTTGCTTCCTCCTTCCATTCTAGTATGTTTTCTTTTTCCATCCTTTTAAGTCATTCTGCCTTTAGAAAATCTGAAACTACTCAACACACTAATCACGGCATCGAATGGAAATAAAGGTAATTAAAATAATGAATTTTTAAAGCTTAGAAAACATGTTTTTCATTATATGACATAATAAGGAAGGGAAAGTAAAACTATGCAATTAATGTGAATAAGTAGGTGAAGAGTTGAATAAATCACTCTAATTAAGCACAAAAGAACTCATGAAATATGGGTTTATCATAGCTGTAGATGAAGAGGGTCCAGCAGACGGAGGGGCTGTCTCATCAGTAGCAGTGACAGGTGGTGGTCTGTAGCCCAAAGAAAGGAAGTTCCTGCTGTGAGGGATGATCTTCCTGCAGTCCGCTGCTGGTGGTCGCTCATCGGCATCCTCCCAAGGCACATCAGCCTGACGGCCTAGCCGTGTAACCAGATAAGGAAAGGGGAGGGTGCCTCGGACGTGGACTCTGGCCATATAATGCCAGATAAAATGAGGCAAGTACAGGTCCTTACCCTCCAGCACACACCAGAGGAGGGTGATCATGGTAGCCGGGATCTCAGTCTCATGAGTACTCGGCATCACATAGTTGCTCAAGATCTGATGCCATAGCTGAGCCTCATCATTCAAGTACACTCTCTTGATCCCTCTAGGCATAGTGGTGTCCTGACCCATCTCCCAAGGAACAACAGGGTTGAGAGCTATCCGTGCCTATACAGCATCCCAATCAAACCGCATCTGGCCCATGTCCTCCTCAGCCTGTGTATAACCATCTGGCTGATCGGACTTGGCTGGGAGCTGGAGAACGGTCTCTATGGCCTCCTCAGTGACCAGAATTTGCTTTCTCCTCAGGTTCACTGCATCTAGGGTAGTAAGGTAGTATTTGCAATAGAATTCCCGTACCCAAGATGCATTGACCTCTGTCAGTGGTCTCTCCAGAAAGAAGCAGCCCCTTTGCTTGATTTGCTCAGTGGTGTACTGTTAGAGGGCTTCTGGAAACTTCAAGGTACGTTCCAGGTATAGATTTCTGGAGTTTGCAAAAGTCGGGTACTTCAGCTCACAGTACCGGTTTGCAAATTTTATAGGATCAGTCGAAGGGAGCAGCTGGTCAGCTTTTTCCTGCTGTGTGAAGTTCTTCTCCCGCCATGAGGAATCGTGCATTAGAGCAATGATGGACTGGGAGGAATCTCCTCGCTTGCGCTTGCCAGTAGCCTTGCCTTTGCCTTTCCTTTGTGAGGCAAACATCTTGAAAAACAGAAAACCAGGAAATGGATAAAATAGGAAAGCAAATAGGTAATTTAAACAAAGAAAACTCAAAGCGGTAAGGGAGAAATAGAATAAGGAAAATGAGTAATTGAAATGTGATTGAATTAATGTTAAATGGAAAGAAAAAATCAATATGCCATAGTGAGAAAGTTAGAGTAAGTGAAAGTGATCAGAAAAGAGATCAAGAGGGTTAGTATGGTAAAAAGAAATTAGTAAATTAAAATTAGTGAGTTAGGAAAGTAAGTGGCATAGAAAAAATTCCATATAACAAGGATTCACAGGTAAGAATAGAAGTACTCATAATCGAATAAAGAAAACAGGGTGATGCTGATTCGAATAGAAATAAAGAAATCAGAAATTGGAATCAGTGAATCACAAATGCAGGTTTTGAACCAGGAAATCAAAGAGGATAAGAGAGTGGCCCTAGCATTCATGAAATGGTTTGGGGGAAGCAGAGTAAAACAGAGTTGCCAAACCAAAACAAGAATGAAAACAATTTTCAAAAAAATTTGGGCAGCATTCCGGCTAAAATTGGATTGTCCCGGAAAATAAACAGCAATCATATCAGTTCATATGAATTAAAAGAAATCAAGCTGCATGTACAGAGATATAAAATAAACTTAAAAACTCAATGTAAACAGCAGCAACATACAAGAAAGCAGCATATGAATCATGATTATAGCAGCAACAGATTTGCACATAGGATAAAACAGAAGTAAGAACAGTGCAAGGAAACAGACCTAGATCCACTAATCACAGCCTAAGCTACCTAACAACCTAAAAATCCACTACAACATGCAAGTCTAGCTATCCTTCATGAACATAAACGGAAAAAAATACAGAAAAGTGACGAACGGATAAAAAGGGTTGCGTGTTGCGGAACCTGGTAAGCGGAAGGGGTGGAACAGGGAAGAAGGTGGCTGCAGCGGCGTCCGGCGCGGTGGTGGTGCACGGCGTCGCGGTGGCGGCTGAGGGGGCAGTGGCGGAGGGAGGTATTAGGGTTAGTGAGAGAGGAAGAGGATAGGGGAAGGGAGGGCGGTGGTTGTTGCTGGCTGAAGGGGGTGAGTGGCGGAGAGGGGGGCGCGGTTGGATGGCCGGCAGTGGCTGGGCGGTGCTCGCGGAGGTGGCTGTGGTGGAAAGGGGAGGAGAGAGGAAGAAGGAAGAAGAGAGAAGGGGAGGGGATGGTACGGCGGCGGCGTCTGGGCGGCGGCGGCGTCGGGGTGGTGGCGTGGTGACTGGCCGGCGGTGGCTGTGGGAAGAAGAACAGAGAAGGAGAAGAGAGTTGGGGGTGAAGGGGGGCTGCGCGACTAATAGGGTTCGCGTGGCTGGGGGGTTATATTTTCGAATCCACGCGGCCGCGTGGGGCACGCGGTCGCGTGGTTGGGGTGAAAATGGGGGGGACGCGATCGAGTGGGTCACGCGATCGCATGAGAGGGGGGAAAGAGGGGTGACGCGATTGCGTGGGTCGCGCGATCGCGTCGTTGGAATTCGTGCTAAACGCACGACTCCAGCGCCGTTTCAGCGCAACTCTCTGTCTCCTTTCGGGGTGATATGCAATCCATGCGACGCGATCGCGTCGCTCACGCGATCGCGTGGGATTGGTATTGGGTAAGTGACGCGATCGCATGGGGCATGCGATCGCGTGGGCCAATTTGTGCGAAACACACAAGAGCCGCACGATTCCAGCCCAACTTTCTGTTCGTTGGATCCTTACGCCGATATATATATCACGCGGCCGTGTGGGTCACGCGGTCGCATGGGTCACGCGGTTGCATGGGTCACGCGGTTGCATGGGTGGTGTTTTTTGCGATATGACGCGATCGCATGGGGTATGCGGTCGCGTCGTGCAACCTTTTTTTTTTTTAAACTGAAAAATGCAGGATGCAGTGATTAACATGAGTGCTATCCATGATTCCAGGTTAATGTTAAAATAAAAAAAAAGTAAATTGAAAACAATAAACAAGAAATAGATTGAGAAAGAAGTGACCATACCATGGTGGGTTGTCTCCCACCTAGCACTTTTAGTTAAAGTCCTTAAGTTGGACATTGGAAGAGTATCCTGTTATGGTGGCTTATGTTTAAATTCGTCCAAAAATTTCCACTAGTGCTTGGAATGCCAATAGCCTCCGGGGTCCCAAACTAGGCATGTAAAGCTTCTGAGCAGCTTCAAACAGATATTCAGCCTCCCGGGATGACGAATGTCAGAATATAATCCATGATCCCAAGCTGTGTTTTTAGATCCGCCTCCGTTTTGATTTGTAAGTTTCCATTCGGGCGGGTTAAAAAGTAGAATCTCACCGTGGTGACCAAACGTTCTCCGTGATCCATGTAATTGAGCATGATACCAATCCGTGTACTTCGAGGTGAAGCGTGGAACCTTATTGAACCTGGTGCACCAGTTCTGAGTACGAGCCAATTCCTTCTTACTCTTAAAGCCGCAGAGAGCTCTAAGTTGGCCATCTGTTTCAAGCAAACCATATTCAAGTGAATAAGTAAAATTATAAGTTAAGGATTGTACCCACTTGAAGCTTGTATTAGGTGGTAATGGCCTTGGGATAGGTGTTTTTGGTGGTTCTGCAAGTTCCGTTTCTTTGTGCTCTTCTGTGAATTCTTCCACTTCCTTGCAAAGATCTTCAATTGTATCTGTATCCTGGTCAAAGTCTTCTATGTCTTCCTCATCACTCGAGTCATAGATTGGAGGTTGAGAGAAATCTACCTCCGCATCATCTTCATATTCACTTGGAGAAAATTCTTCGATCTCAGAGAATTCACTTGCAGACGCAAGTTCATCACTAGGAGAACTAGACTTGTGACTATCATCATCAAGGAAATTTACTTCTTGGATTATTCCGTCTGATTCTTCGTAAACGACTTGCCTTGGAGATTGTATGGTATCCTGCTTAGCATCAACTGTAGCATCTTGGACGGAGTTTTCCTCAATTCTGGATTTCCAAGGAAGTTCAGCATCTCCTAGATCTTCAACTAACTCTTCTTCTTGAACAATGACAGCTTCTTCCACTTGTTCTAGTACGAATTTATTCTCTGTCTTGTCCACTGGAGTCTCTAGTATTTCTTTCATGCTACGCTCTTCATCGGGCTGTCCACATGGAAATGTGGTTGATCCTTGTATATTTGAGTGCCTAGTGGCCCATTGAATTAGTGCTTGCCCCAGTTGTTGAATGGTTGTTTGAAATTTAATTACTGTTTCTTTTAGGTGATCCTCTGCTTTGCGGTTTGCCGGATTTGGACATGATACAAAGGAAAGTGGTGATGATTGGGAACGATTGGATTGGTATTGGGGTAAGGAAGGATCATATGATGGCGAATGGTGAAGAGAAGCTTGTGAGTGTGGTGGTTCGAGGTTATGTTGAAAGGATGGTTCATATGCACGGGGTGGGGCTTGTTGGTAGTTACAACGTTGTCCACCATGTCTTTCAGCTGGGTATGCACGGTAGAATGGTCTTTGTCCAGGATATCTCGGAGGGTGTTGCTGCCAAAAGGGTTGATTAGATCCTCTTGGTTCCATCCATCCTTGATTGGTCTGACCTTGATGCACATTCCTGCTGTAACTTCTATTTCCATTAACAATATTAGAACCAAACTCAAAGCGAGAGGGGTGAGAGTTCATAGTAGCAAATAAAGATAAAAAGGAAAAACAAAAATAAATAAACAAGCAAAAGAAAAATATTTACAATAACCAATAATAAGGCACACGTTAGCAGTTCCCCGGCAACAGCGCCATTTTGACGATCGTGATTTCTGCCAGTAAAGAATGTCATAAAAACAGTCGCGTTGTAGATATAGTCTCTAAACCGACAAAAATTCCTTTCGTACAAACGTTTTGGGTGTCACAAGTAACAAACCCCTTAAAAATTGTTAACCGAGTATTCAAACCTCGGGTCGTCTTCTCAAGGAACTGCGAGGAAGTATGTTCTTATTATTGGTTATAAAGGTTGTAATCGGGGTTTAGAAGGTGAGAAGCAAGTAATTTAAATGATGAGTGAATTAAGTGGCAATTAAAAATAAATAATAACTGTAAAACAACTTTTTGCAAGATAAGGGAAATTAGAAGTCCAACTTAGTTATCCCTCTCAACAATAATGAAAGTTGTATCTTAATTCCACTTAGTTAACCTATGAAGCAAAGGTAAGTCAAGGGACTACTTAGTTTGACCTTCGAATCCTATTTATTTCCTAGGAAAAAGTTGGGATTATTGAAGTTCAGATCAATTAGCAAGATAACAATTATCAATTATGCTGAGTTCGATAATGTTGAGTCACTGATTTCTTAACCAAGACCAAAAGGGGAAAATCTAAATTATTTATATAAATAAAAGAAAGCAATCATAAATCTGAAATACCTCAAATAATATTAATTAAGAAAATCATAACATGAATGTAGCATAAGCCAAATAGGCAACATAACTAATATAAGCATCAAAGTATCTGAAAGTAAGAGATAAATATAAAGTAAAAGGACATTAAAACCTGGATTCAGAGTTACTCCCAAAACAAGAAGAAGTCCTAAATCCTAAGAGAGAGAGAGAATCTCTCTAAACTAAATCTAAATCATGAAAACTAGAAATTGGCGATCTCCCCTTGAATGGATGCATTCCTCCACTTTATAACCTCTAATCTATGCTTTCTGTACTTGGATCTGGGCCAAAAAGGGCTTCAGAAATTGCTGGGGGCGTATCCTGTAAATTCTGATACGTGGCCTCTGTCACGCGTCCGCGTGGGTCACGTGATCGCGTCATCTAGAGCTTTTTCTTTCCACGCGGTCGCGTCAGTCACGCGTCCGCGTCGTGGGTGTTCTACTCAAGGTGCGCGGTCGCGTCAGTCATGCGGCCGCGTCGTTGCTTCTTTGCTTCTGGCACGCGATTGCGTCGTCCATGCGATCGCGTGGATACTAGTTTCCTTAAAGCTCCGTTTTGCCTTCTCCTTCCATTTTTGTATGTTTCCTTTTTTCATCCTTTAAGTCATTCAGCCTTAGGAAACCTGAAGCTACTCAACACACTAATCACGGCATCGAATGGAAATAAAGGTAATTAAAATAATTAATTTTTTTTAAAGCTTAGGAAACATGTTTTTCACAATATGACATAATAAGGAAGGGAAAGTAAAACCATGCAATTAATGTGAATAAGTAGGTGAAGAGTTGAATAAATCACTCTAATTAAGTACAAAAGAACTCATGAAATATGGGTTTATCAGTGACACTGATAAACAATGAGGGCTTGGGATGTCTCTGGGGTGGCCGCAACTGCCGGCTGCTCAACTGCCTGGTCAGCTGTCTCGACTGCCATCTCCACTATCGGCTCAGGTCCAGCTGTTGGCTCTTCGACTCTAGTCTCCTCCACCGTGGGCTCCACAACTCTCTGAACTACTGCCTCCTCTATCGTGGGCTCCGCCGGTCTCTGCTCAGGGTGCTCGACTGCCTGGCCAGCTTCAGCTGCTGGCTCGTCAGATGCAGGATCCTCGGCCTCAGGCTCTGGTGTATCCGAAGGAGGTGGCTCAGGGTCTCTACCCTCAAACTTCGCCACTATCCACTGGAAGCGGCGAGCGTTGTGGCGCTCATAGCGGTGGACGCCCTGAAGGATCTCCCGACATAACTCATATGGTGTCTGGGGTCGGGGTGTGGGTGCGAGAGCTGTAGGAGGTGCTGAAGGCTCTACTGCTGATGATGGAGGCTCAGTGGTCTTCTTCTTCTTCGGCAGCGGTCCATCGTAGTCGCTGTATGGCAGGAATGGCTACTTACTGATGTAGACTGGTGCACGGAATTGCGATCACACTTTTCACAACTCCGGTACAACTAACCAGCAAGTGCACTGGGTCATCCAAGTAATACCTTACGTGAGTAAGGGTCGATCCCACGGAGATTGCCGGCTTGAAGCAAGCTATGGTTATCTATTAAATCTTAGTCAGGAGATTCAAATGATATAGATGATTTTGTTTATGAAAAGTAAATAACATGAAATGAATGATACTTGTGATTCAGTAATGAGGAACAAGTTGAGGTTACAGAGATGCTCTGTCGTCTAAATCTCTACTTTCCTACTGTCATCTTCTCCAAATACGCATGGCTTCTTCTATGGCCGGCTGTATGTTGGTGGATCACCGTTGTCAATGGCTACCATCCTTCCTCTCAGTGAAAATGGTCCAGCCATGGCTTTTGTACGGCTAATCATCTGTCAGATCTCTCGTCTCGAATGAAAAATACCAGGCACAGCTACCGCACGGCTAATCATATGTCGGTTTTCACTCGTGTCGGAATAAGACCTCTCTGTCCTTTTGCACACTGTCACTGCGCCCAACATTAATGAGTTTGAAGCTCGTTTGTTCTAGTCTTCACCACGATGGTTCTGATCTCATGGGTTTGAATGCTCTGTTGTCAGGAGATGCAAGTCAAACTCGTGGATTAGAAACCCAAGAGATATGCACTCAAGCTATCGCCCAATGACTACGTTGAGCTCAGATAGAACGGGAGTGGTTGTCAAGCACGCGTTCATAAATTTGAGAATGATGATGAGTGTCATGGATCATCGTATTCTTTATATTGAAGTACGAGTGAGTATCTTAGAACAGAATCAAGCGTGATCGAGTAGAAAACAATAGTAATTGCATTAATCCATTGAGACACAGCAAAGCTCCTCACCCCCACCTATGGGGTTTAGAGACTCATGCCGTAGAAGATACAATATGAGATGTAAAATGTCACCCCCCAAAAATGAATCTCTAAAAGTAGTTTTTATACTAAACTAGTAACTTAGGTTTACAGAAAATGAGTAAGTAAGTGCAGATATTGCAGAAATCCACTTTCGGAGCCCACTTGGTGAGTGTTTGGGCTGAGATTTGAAGCTTTCATGTGCATAGGCCATTCTTGGAGTTAAATGCCAGCTTGGGTGCCAGTTTGTGCATTCAACTCCAGTTTTGGTGCCAGTTCCGGCGTTTTACGCAAGAAAAAGGTTTCTGGCTGGCGTTTAACGCCAGTTTGGGCCATCAAATCTCGGGCAAAGTATGGACTATTATATATTGCTGAAAAGCCCAAGATGTTATATTTCCAGCCCAATTGAGAACGTGCTAATTAGATTTCTGTAGCTCCAGAAAAACGCATTTGAGTGAAGGGAGGTCAGAATCCAACAACATTTGCAGTCCTTTCTCAGCCTCTGAATCAGATTTTTGCTCAGGTCCCTAAATTCCAGCCAGAAAATACCTGAATTTACAGAAAAACCCACAAACTCATAGTAAAGTTCAGAAATATGATTTTTTCATAAAAACTAATAAAAATATACTAAAAAGTAACTAAACATACTAAAAATTATATAAAAACAATGTCAAAAAGGGTATAAAATATCCGCTCATTATAGACAGACGTCCGGTCTGTTGGGCGTCTCTCCACTCCAGATAAAGCCGCGAATTTGGTAATCAACGATGGGAAGAGAATGTTGTATTTCTGCTGTTGGTTCACCTTCCACATCGACTCTCTGATAAGGGAAAGAACAGAGATTCTCTTCCCCTCCAGAATAGCCCACATCAAAACTACCACACGAACTCTGATATGTGTGGCATGCATGCCCGGAAGAATGTAGTCAGCAATGATCTGCTGCCAGATCCTTGTCTCTGGATTGAGATCAGTGCACGCAATGCTCAACGGAACCATATTATCCCCTTTGCTGTACTCCCATCTAGCCTCAGGCTGGCCAATCTTTTCCAGAACCACATCCAAAGAAAGCTTGCCCGTTGTCACGTCCTTCATTATTTGAGTGTAAGCGTCGCGAGCCGGAGGAATATGCAGAATATCCAAGAGGGCCTCTAAAGCAGTATCAGAGGTGTCCAAGGTGACACCTCTCAGGAAAACAGTTGGGGCATCCATCTTTAGGAAATTTGCGTAAAATTCCTTGACCTAGTGTTCATTTACTTCCATCGGATCAAATTTTACGAATTCCCAATGATAAAAATTTAATTTGTTAAGAATCTGATCCGCATATTTCTCAGGAAAGTTTAACTTCCTCTCATAGTGAAAGGCCCATTTCTCCAGTTTCTTGTATTGTTCTTGGCCTTCAGCATTAATGAATGTGTCCGGTTGGTTACTCGAAGGCATAGGAGGAGGATGAGCCAAAGGATTGGATTTCTCCTTCCCTTTTCGAGCCATCCTGAAAAAGACAAAAACAGAGTATAACTCAGGAGAGATAGATAAAAGTCACAGAAGGAAGAAGGATATAATCAAACAATTCAAGTAAGAGCCAGTAAGGTAAACAAATGCTCAACCAGGGAAAAACATGTATAAAGCAGTCAAATGCTCAGAAGAAAATGCACTTTCCCAAAATCAAGCAACCTAAGTAACAAATGAATGAGTGAACAACAATTAAAACATACATAGGACTTAGGTGTATAATGCAAGTAAATTGAATTGAGAGGTATTGATTATTGCACTTTTGCATTAGAAATTGGAAGATTTTGCAAAACTTGGCCTAAAGGGCAATAATCAAGGCCACAGTAAAAGCATGCTCATATTCATGTTAAAAAGATCAGAAATGACCACATGTACATAGCTTCTTGTCCAAAGCAATGCTTGATTGAAGCACAAATTGCATTGCTCAAAAACATAAAGGAACAAGTGGCTATGTATGTGGTTGTCCATTTTTAACAGCTTCATGAATATGCAACAGCATCAATTTACTGACAAAATTCAGGTTATGCACTTAAGTGGTACCAAATAGAATGATCAAAGCTATAAATTTCAATCCAATTTGGGTTTATAATGAAAATCAGCAATTAAGTACATAACTGGCAGGTTATCCATTAAAGAGTGGTATGCACAGCAAAAATTGACATCAAACAAGATAATCACAAATGTGAAATCAAGTTCAGGTTGATGTTTCAGCATAAACACAGAGTGCATTAACCAAATGATCTCAGGCAGTATCCATATTTAGCAGAAAGTTCCACAAGTATGAAGTAGTAATGCAAAATGGAAAAAAATACAAAATCTATGTTGATCAGACATAGAAGTTGATTCAAAAATCCCATTCAGGCATTTCAACAAACATGATATGTGTAGTATTAGCAGCGGCAATCATAGTTCAATATACATGGCAGCATTCAAAGTACAAGCAAAAGCAGCATCCAGTAACTCAGAAAACTCAACAATAATCAGCCAGCATCATACATTCAACTCAGAAAATGGAAGTCATCTAGCCTATAACCACCTAGTTACTAAAGCAAACTAAAAAACCCGAATTAAAAACAAGTAAATTAAAACAGCAGAAAAATGAAACAAGGCAGGGAACATGGAAGACAATGAAAACTGGAATTCAGAGGAAAAAGAAGCAGATAAAGAGGGGGAGGTGGTGAACGTCGCGGCGGCCAGAGACTCGCTGCCGCCGGTGGCTGGTCACCGGAGCTTGGAAGGCGCGGCCTAGGGCTGTGGCACAGGGTTGAGAAGGGTTGGGTGGTGGTGTGGTTTTAGAGAGAAGAAAAGAAGAAAAAAGGGGTGTTGTTTGGAAACTGAAGTGCGATACTCCCCCTTTTCGAATTAACGTTTGAAAAGGGACCTGTGCGGACGCACAAGGTTGTGTGCGGACGCACACAGGGAAAAAGAGAGGGGGGGGGGTATGCGCGCGCACAAGGCTGTGCGGACGCTGCGAGCAGAAGGTGGAACGCGTCCTGTGCGGACGCACAAGAAGGTGTGCGGTCGCATAGAAGGAGGAAAGGGGGTGGGTTCACACGCACAGCCTGTGCGGTCACCATGACCAGAGGGGTCGCGATAGGCTGTACGGCCACACAAGTAGCCTTTTTTTAGGGGTGATCAGGGTGAAGTGTGCGGATGCATGCGTGGTGTGCGACCGCACAGAGGGAAAGGAAGGGTTGCGTTCAGACGCACAAAGGGTGCGTCCACCGCGAGCAGAGGGGGTGTTTAGGGTGTGTGGGCGCACCTTGTTGTGCGGACGCAGAGGGACGGGAAAACAGGGGACCTGTGCGCATGCACAATGCTGTGCGGACGCACAGGTCTTTGTTCCTGCAACAAAAATTTTGGCTCTAAGGCACCAAACTTGACATCCAAAACAGGTTTTCAAGTCCCAAAATATCACAAAACTCCCCAAAACACATTATTTCAGTAAAGTTACTTAACAAGCATCAAAATAAACCCAACAAACCAAGCAATATAGCTAATTCATTCATGAAACAAAAGGTAAAAGAGGGAAAGTTAGAAGGATGTTACCATGGTGGGGTGTCTCCCACCTAGCACTTTGGTTTATAGTCCTAAGTTGGACTTGGTGAGGAGATCCTTGCTAGGGCGGCTTATGCTTCCACTCCTCCTTGAATCTCCAACTAAGTTTGCTATTGATTCGACCTCCAGGGTCCCAATTAGATTGCATCAAACTCAAGAGAGATTTCAAGCTAGCACTTAGGATCCAACTTCGTTGACTCTTGAAATATATGCCCGGATCCCATATTTGAGTTCCTCTATCACCATTGACATGCTTGTGCACTCCCCAGAATCCATTAAATTGACTCTTGCACCAAAATTGAGCTCCAAATGTTAAGTTGGCTCCTTTGATGAACTTTCCATTTCCTTGCCAATTAACATTCTTCTCTTCACCGTCCACTACTCCAAGAAAGGTTCGAAGTTGACCATCCGTTTCTAAAACGACATATTGATGTGGGGCTAGAAAGCTTATTGGTGAATTCTTCATCCATTTGATTTGCTCTTGCACAAATGCTTTCACCTCTTGGCAACTAAACTATTCCTCAACCTCTTTTGAATCTTCTTCATCGTCACTCAAGTAAAAAATGGGAGGTTGTGTGAAGTCCACATCAACATCTCCTTCCAAATCTAATAATAGAGGTTCATGAAGGTCATAGAAGGAATTACCCAAGTTGGACAAAAAATATTGAATGATAGAATCCTCTCGATTAATTCCTACCAACTCTTCATTTATCTCCTTTTCCACTTCATGTTGTGACTTGACGTCTTCTTCTTGATTTTTTAATTCTTCTTTCACTCCACACTTTTCACTTGGTCCCACACATTCATCCACTAGAAAATCTTGCTTGTGACATGAACGCAATGAAGCTAAATGATCCAAAGCTTTAGCTAAGGTAGACATAACTTGCTCTTGCTTCTTTCGGAATTCTTGTTGTTCTTGAATGAGCATGAAAAGTACTTCTTGTGTGGCTTGATCCATATATGAAGATGAAGATTGAGGTGATGAAGGTTGACAATCAAACTCATGAGGGTAAGGATTTTGTATGTAGTGAGGTGATAGCGTATAGAATTGGTGACTAGAAGGGTGAGTATTGGGTTCCACGGGGGTGTATTGTGGTGATGGTGTGAAAAAGTCATCCAGAAAATATAAACAAAAACCTACTAGGAAAAGCAAACAAACAACCAAAAAGTACTATTTACACTATTAAGATATTCACATCAACCAAAAGATATAACATCGATTGCATCCCCGGCAACATCGCCAAATTTGATAAGAGAGAATTACTGTTAGTCTAGATTTTCACAAAATAGAATTCCATCGTTGAAAGTATAGTCCAGACCAACAATTAATTCCCAAGATCAAATAATAGATTTAAAACATATATAAACCGAGAGTATTTAGCTCCCGGATCGTTCTCCCTAGTAATGCAATCGAAGTGCTATCCGCTTTCGGTTGTGAGGACAAAGAGGGGTTTTAAAATCAAGAAATGAAATATTGAAAGAACTAAGCAATGAAAGAACTAAGGGATGCTCAAAATTGTAATTAATGCATGTAAAGAGAAGGTAAAATCAAAACTGGTGAAAATACTAGAAATGCAATAAAGAACCTTGACTTGGGGATAAGAGTATCTAAGGAATCCTATCATTGACATAACCACAACTATGATAATTATGATGAGTCAATCTCACCTAGTTAACCCCAACCATCGAGGAGTAAGTTAAGCAAGCATAATTGACCTTAATCTATAAGTCCTAACCGACTTACCAAACTAGTTGATAAAAGGCTAGCGTCAATGGAAACAAGAGTCAACTAACTACCCAAGAATTACCACTAAATGTCAGACATTATGACTCTAGTATCCTAGGAACTCAAACTTTAACCCAAGGCGGGAAAATCTACTCAAAACTTAAAGTTGGCATTTTCACAAACACCTTGTGTGCATAAAAGTAAAGCATGAAAAATTGCAAAGTAAAAATAGCAAACTATAACCAACCATCAACAAAACCAAACATAAACAAGCAATCAAACATAAAGGAGGCATAAAACATAAAATTCATTGATCAAAACTTCAAGAAACACAAAATTGCAATTATGAACAAGTAACTTGAACCAAAAGGAAATGAAAGTAAAGACAATGTAATTAAAGAGGAAGTTGAGAGTGCTTACAATTAAAGAAGCAAAATCCAAAAGAAAAGCTTGCTATGAAATGCTACAATGGAAATGAAAAGGGAAATGAAAATGAAACCCTAAGAGAGCCAAGCTACACTACTCCTACTCCTACTCCTAATTACTCTCTAAAACTATCTAAGTAAGCTCTCTCTTCAAATGTGTTGATTTCCCTTTTATATAGCACTTCCATTCAGCATTTCAGCCTTCCAAAATTGAACCAAGGGCCTCTAAATTTGCACAGCATGTGTTTCATTAATGCAATCATGTGCAGGGACCTGTGCGGATGCACAGACGTGTGCGTCTGCACACTCGGCTGAAAGTTGACCTGTGCGTACGAACAGGTGCTTGTGCGCGCACACATGGCAATTCTCGCTTGTGCGTACGCACGCAGGGTTGTGCGCACGCACACTTCGCTGTGTGTGCTTTTCCTTGTTTTCTTCTTGCTTTCTCCCTTGTACATGCTTCCTTCCACTTTTGACCATCCATTCTTGCCTCTAAGGTCTTAAATCACTCACAAACCACATCACGGCATCGAATGACATAAAAGTGGAATTAAAAATTACTAATCTAATCATTAAAACGCATGTTTTCACATTTAGGATCAGATTAGGGATCAAACACAAAAGTATGCTATTTTGGTGATTAAGTGTGAGTTCATCTGCTAGAATCCATTCAAATCAAGCCAAAATATATCGGAAAATATGGGCTCATCAACCATCATTTTCTTCTAAACCTTAAACAACTTAAACAAACATATCAAGGCATCGACTGAAATAAAAGTGAAATTAATTTGACAATTTTAAAGGGTTAAAAAGCATGTTTCAATCAATTAAGCACAATTAGAAAAAAATTCACAAAATCATGCATTTTCAAAGAATAAGTGAAAGTTAAGTTAATAAATTTCACTATTTTCAATCCAAAAATCATCACAAAATATGAATTTATCAATTCTCCTACACTTAGACAAAATAATGTCCTCGTGGTATACATTAATGAAGATGAAATTAAGGGATGTCAACACTCATTAGCTAAAAGCTACCTAACATTCATCAATTACTCTAACTAATTTTACTCACTTCTATCTACTTCTATATACTTTGTGAAAATAAATTAATTTTCAAAAATATATATGAACTTAGAGGGATAAAATTCTAAGTTATTTCTTTTATTCTCTCTTAATATCAATTCAATACATGCATAGAGAAAAAAATTTAGGTCCTATTTTTCACATTCATCAAATTACAACTAAAAATAAAAAGATTTATATACAAAGGTAGGCGGCTTATCAATTTTGCCTTATCAGCATCAAGTTCTCCGGGTGTCATCTTATATGGTACTAAGGTAGGCGACTTTTCTCCTAACTCCAATTCAATTTTGTGTCCACCTTCCTCCTAGGTGGTAGCTGCTTTGGAAACTCGGGAAACATTATATCCTTATTTTCTTCAAGAATTTTCTTAATTTCAAGAGAAAAATCTTCTCCATCGGATATTGACTTTTCTTATAATAGAGCCAAATTTGCTATCTTTCCCTTCTTGAACCATTTCTTGAGTTGCATAATAAAAAGCATTAGTGATCCTCCAGCTTTAGAGATTCTAGGGACCATGCATGGATACCCTTTCTCTATGACACATACTATGTCATAGTATGATGACATAGGTATTATATTTGCCTTAATTTATAAATCTAGCCCGATGTCTATTTTAAAATCATTCATGAGTGCTACTGAAAAATTCACAAGGCCGTTTCACAAATCAAGAGTCATTTCAACCTCTTTTGCTACTCTCTTAAGAGGTTTACCTTCATATTTACGGGTTTGATCCAACCAGTCTCGTTTGGTTATCTTAAACTCAAGTCTCTTTGTTTTATTAGGTGTGATGAAGTTATGTGTAGAACCAGTGTCGATCATAACCATGATGGTTTTTCTATTTATAAAGGCCTTGACATACATCGAGTCTTTTTTTTTCTACGGTGCCCAACTCTTTGTCTTTCAGATCATTCACGAGTTAGACAAATCCAACACATTTAGTCACCTATGACTGAGCCTCTCACTCCTTGACGATGGATACCAAAGTTCCTAACTTGGGACATCCCTTCATTTGATGTGATCCCCGGCACACGAAGCATCATTTTTTTGACATGAAAGCTTCATTTTTTTCTCATATCTTTCTTTGAAGAGTACTTTTCTTCTTTTTTGTTTGAGAAACTCTTCCCTTTGTCTCTCCCACCTTTAGAAGAATTAGATTTGGAAGACGATCGATGATATTTAGTGAGTGATTCGGCCACCATGATGGCCACATCAACATCCTTAACATTTCTTCTTTGCAATTCTTGCTTTGTCTAAGGTTGTAGCTTATCAATGAAGAAGAAAAATACATCTTTTGATGCTAAGTTAGAAATTGAAGCGTGAGAGTAGTGAATTCTTTTATGTAGTCACTAATTATGATCTTATGATTTAACTTTCTCAACTTCTTCCTTGTTTCATAGGCCATATTCTCAGGAAAATAATGATCTTTTTAACTCCTTTTAAAATCCTTTGATGTGGTTATGTTGCAAGTACTATTTTCCATTATCAGAAAGGTATAGGACTACAGTGCGTACATTTATTGGTTATTCAACTTTGGAAGTACCTCTACATTTTCTATAGGAAGTTCTCCATCTATTGAGCATACCTTACGTCTTTGAACTCCTTTAGCTTTGAGTAGGAGTGTTCATGGATCGGATCCGATCCGCATATCCGCGGTGTTTATCCGAATCCGATCCGCAAGGCTTTTGGATCGGATCGGATTGGATCCGTACACTAATCGGATCGGATTGCGGATTTTGTGTTGGTATCCGTATATCCGATCCGCATATCCGCGTATCCGCAAAAGTAAAGAAATAAATAAGTAAATATTCTTTTTGTGTTTTATTTCAACTAATAATTGTCATATATGTTGTATTATTTTAATTTATTATTTAAAATAAGTATGTTTAATATTATTTTAAGAGTATACATATTTAAAAGAATAGAAAAATGAATTTTATTGATATATTTTTAATAAAAATAAGCTTTTAAAATTTTTTTTGTGTTTTGCGGATATATCCGATATCCGATCCGGATCGGATCCAACCTTAAAAATTGCAGATATTGGATCCGATCCGATCCGATGATTTTAGTACGGATTGGATCGAAATTTTGGTCATATTCGATCTGATTCGATCCACGTGCACCCCTAGTTTTGAGAGATCAATCTTTGTTGTCTCCCTTATAATTAGTCGATCAAGATTTTGCCTCTTGAACCAAACTTGAACCTCCTCAAATAATTTCAAAAAATTTCTAAGCTTCTCTTCTATTTAAAGTATGCTTTCTTTGAAAGCATCTAATTCTGCTAACATATAAGTCTCAAGGGTTTTCTAGTAATGATCTATCATTTGAAAGTACACATCTATAGAGGATAAACCATTCTCCAACAAAAAACTCTTTCTTCTAAGAAATTTGAGTCTTTACCTCTAGGCTTACTTGAAGAACGCACATTCTTGCTTTTTCATTGAGAAAGAATAACATCCCTTATTCCCCTTTAAGTATCAACATGATCCATAGTCACACCAAAAGCCACACCCACGAACCATGTGTGCTCCTGTTAGAATATTACTCTGATACCAAAATTGTCACGATCTTGAATACACTCCAACACTATCATACTGTCACTTAAACTTATTCAACCTCTTGAACTAAAACCAAGCCAGCCGGACCCTCGATATTTTAGCAAAAAAGCTGAGAACACAAGAGAAATAAAGTTTTGATAGAAAGAACACTTCACTATTCAAGTGTTTGTTACAAATGACTCACACACTCAATACCAAAACTCTAACTTCTATTTATAATCATTCATCTCCTTAATGGACGAACATGATTAAATCTAATCAACGATACAAATTGAATATCTAAAATTTTCATTACAAATATCTAACTTACCATATTTCTCTAAACACTTTTAAATTATTCTATACTTTTTACATACATCTACATTCTATTAGAATGCTCTATGACTTTTTAGAATTTTCTAAAATCTTCTACAATTTTTCAAAACCTTTCAAATTATTTTAAAACGTTCTAAACTATTTAAAATATTTTCGAACATTCCAAAATACTACAAAATATCGTTAAATGTAACATTTCAAAATTTTTCGTGACACTTTGCTATCATATATCATTTACCTTTTATTTTTTAGTCATTAGTTAATCTTTATGAAAATTGACTCACGAGATAAATAAACTACCATTTTAATTGTTCTAAATGAATCAAAATAAAAATTTTGATATCATTTCATACTTATCCGATGTGCTCAATGGTAACCAATGCATTGTTATTACTTACGGGTCGATGACTAATTTTTTATGAAGTACAAACATTTTTTAATTTGTTGTGTTATATTTCGGACACAACACTCATCGACACTCGTTCAATACGTGTTTCTTTTGGGTTTAACTGTGTTTTAATAAAAAATAATTTTTTTTCAGATACACGTAGACACACCTAAATATTTTTTTTAAAATGAGTTTAAAAATTTCAACGTGTCTAGTCTTATTCTTAATAAGTATTTTTGAAATGAGTTTAGAAATGGTATATATTATTAATTATTAAAATAAAAAATATTTTAAATACTTTATATAATTAAAAAAAAATATTAAAAATATTTAAAAAATTATTTTATATTTTAATATCAATAAAATATTAAAATATTAAAATATTATTACAATTTATCTAAAAAAATTTTATATTTTATATATATAACATATCTTGATATTTTATAAAAATTTTAAATTCGTGTATCCACATATTTTATAACGTATCATGTTCTGCATCCATATTAGTGCCTATGCATAGGGCTTATGGAGAAATATAGAAGCTATATTAAAAAAAAAATTATAAAAAATGAGTTCAACGAACATGTGCTCAAGTTTATCATATATATAGAATTCAAATGTTTCTCATAAACCTCTACCTTTTCTGTGATGGGAAAAAGATCCTCAAATAAAGTCATTTCTGGTAAATATTTATGCTGAAATTTGATAGAATACAGCTAAGCTCACGCGGAATCATTATTTGGGAAACGGCTAATTCCATATTTTGTGAATTATATTTTTTCCTTTTCTTTGTAATTATATTCCATGTTTCATGCAAAAGTCTACAAGTCAATAAAGGCTAAATTGTTTCTACTAGAATGCCAAAAGGGTGCTTAGTCACCACACCACCACAACGGTAAAACGAATTAATATCGTCAAAATCTTTTAGTGGTAACCTAAATCTTCCTAAGTAATACTTCCTTAATTAACCCCAAACCCAAAAGATGAAAAGTAAAGAAATGACCGATAATTCTCTAATCAAGTGACAAATCGAATTAGAAAAGAAGTTGTCATAAGACTAAAATTTTCGTATTTTAACTCGTGATGAAGGAAACAAAAACCATTTGATTTGGCAACACTTTGAATCATAATGGACTAGTAGGAGAAACACATTGACAATGGAAAACACAAAGAAAACTTTCATAGCCTTATTTTTCTTATTAATGTTCAATACAAGCTCTATGTACAATGGTGAAGAAAAAAGAACAACTGAAGAATTAAATTGCTAGCATCTAAGTCACTAATCAGATTGAACCTAGCCCCAGTCAAATCTTAAACACTGGAAAACTTTGCCAATTATCTACTTCATTTACAAAATGCTAATAATCAGAAATTTTTTTCCCGAAAGAGCCGTTATGTTCTGATAAATAAGAAATATTATCGTCACATTTCATTCAATCAGTATTACAATTTCTGTCAAAACTTTTGTTTTAACAACTATTAGACTTTAAGAGTAATTTGATGATCTGTAAATTGGGATAATAAGAGGCTCCCATTAATCTAAATATCAAATTTTTGTGTCACATTATAAAGCTTAATTCTCTCATATTTTTTTCCTTTCAATAACATGCGAATCACTGAGAAATCCGCTAACGAGAGAGAGAAGGGAAGCAACTACCAGTACGAAGGAGAGAGGACGATGGTCCAACGGCATTGACAGGATGCAGAGAGCCAACGGAGTTGGACCTGAGATGCCTCCGCGGGGAAGAGTCCATTCGCCGGAGAATGACGCGGCCGAGAGCGGAGATTGGATGCTCCGTTTCATGCAAAGAAGGCACCGACAACAGCGTTCTAAACTGCGTGCAGACCTTCATGTGGCGGTTAAGAGCTTCCTCCGTTGATATGTCCCTCTCTGACCTCATTGATTCTTCCTTCACTGCTTCAATGCATAACCCACACAGCCACCGACCTTGGTACCTATATTGATGTATTTTTTTTTTTCTTTTAGTCAAATTCTATTGACACCGATAATAACTCGTCGAAAATATTATTTTTGATATAACAATGTGGCAAACCAGTTCTTTTAACAACAAATAAGAAATTAGACAGGATGGTTAAGTACGTACCTGTGGCGAAGGCGAGTGATGTATGCAGGGGTGCAGTCCTCGCTGAAGCCGCACGAGTCGCATTTTACGCACTCGGTGTTCTCGGCTGGTGTCTGTGGTGGTGGCAGCGACGGCTGTGAAGGCGGCTGTAGAATGGTTTTCGGTGTGGGTGTGTGAGATTCGGAGCTTGATGGTGTGATTGCCATTTGCTTTTTAGATTGCAAATGTGCAATGATCGTAAAATTAATAAATAATGATGATAACGTAGGAGAAGACGACAGATTTATTTATGCTGCCATCATGTGCTAATGAACTGTCTAAATTTCGATCAAACAATATTGGATTTTATCGAGTAAATTATTATTTTTATTAACCGATAAATTTATCTATAAATAGATTAAATTAATTTTATTTATAATAAATTTGTGAACGTTCTAAATTTTATCGATAAAATAATAGTTTACTTATTTTTCTATAAACACAAAACTTTTTTTTTTCTAAATTTTGGTGAAAATAGTAGTTTATTTACTATTCCTTTTTAAGCATTCAATGTATACCCTTTTTTAGCACTGATTTAATCTTGTACATCCTCTCCTGTTGGTTATTAGGGTTATTGTAGTCATCTTGTTTCACTCATTATTTAAATATTCTTCAAGTCCTTAATTAATTTTAATGATATAAAACTCTCTTATATTATCAATGTATACTAATTAATTTTAATAATTTAATAATAAAAATATAATATTTAAGATAGTTACTTATTATTATTATTATTATTATTATTATTATTATTATTATTATTATTATTATTATTATTATTATTATTATTATTATTATTATTATAGTTTAATTTACTTTTTTCAGATAAAGAAATAAAATTAATTGAATTTAAAATTTAAAATAAATTATAATTACAAATTCAAAGATGAAGAATATATTTTTATTATTACTAATGTTCACCAATATTACTAATTAGATAATAAAATAAAAAATTTAAATCATGAAATTCTTTCTAAATATGTAAAGAATAACTAGTGAAAAAAATTAATTCATTATATGAATCGTCTTTGAAGGTCAAATAATTCACATGATGTTTTCATTATTTATGAACTTTCTAATTTGTTAAATATAAATAATATTAATTACATAGAAAAAATACTATTATCAAGAAAATTTTGGAAATTAATAAGATTTAATTATTTTGTTGGTCTTATAGTTTCATTAAATTTTTAATTAAGTCCCTGAACCAATATTTTTTTTACAATTGGGTCCCTGAACCAATATTTTTCTGATTTTATACCCAAATAGGTCCTTGAAAAATTTTGCTCGGACATTTTCATCCCAAAAAATTTTTATTACATTGAGGTTCCTATATATATATATATATACCCTATCTTAGTCAAGTATGTTGTTTTCATTTGGACAAATAGGTCCTCAAAAGTGTGATGGAAGGACTTATATGTTATTTTTATAAAATTAAAAGACCTCAATGTAATAAAAAAAATTTCGTGTACGAAAACGTCTGATGCGAAATTTCTTAGAAACCTCTTTGGGTATATACTCTATTTTTTTTTCAATTAAGTCTCTACTGTGAGTAAAACGTTTGGTTTAACGAAATATTCTGTTTCTAATTTAAAGATTCTCTAACTTTTTTTTGAACCCCTAATGGTCACTCCCATCCTATTTTTGTAAAGACAAAACTATCCCTCTCAATTTTTGTTCTCACACTTAGACGAAAACCCCTCCCTCTCACTCATTCCTTCATCCTTTTGTCGAGCACACCATAGTCAGCCGGTCTCAACTCCATCAGTATTACTAGAGGGTGTCGTTTCTCCGTTATCACTGCCAACATTGAAGGTGTTTCTGCTGTTTCTAGGCAAGATATTGTTTATCCTTCTTACTCACTGAAATATTTTTCTTGATTTCTGCATGTGAGGTTTTATTGGGTTATTTATTATAACTTTCTTATTTCTGAAAATGCTTGAATAAAAATTTATGTTGTTGTATTTTTTTGTTTATTCATGTAGTAATGAGAGATTCAGACTTCACCATTAAGGTCCACCACAATGAAAAATTTGTTGATACTGATACAGATTAGAGTATTTGGGTAGATTATGAATGATTTACATTTTGATGTTGATGAATGATCTTTGCAAGAGATTGTGAGTGAGTGATGTAGAGAATTATTGCCAGTTTAGAATCAATCAAAATAAGGATCAATTTGTTGGTAGCATAGTTCAAACCAACAATGAATTCTCAAGATCAAATGTTTAATCCAAAGGATATGTCACAATTCAAAACCAATTCAATTCCGAAAGTTTCAATTCCCGGGTCGTCTCCCAAGGACACTTGAGACCAATGAGTGTGCAATCTTAGTTGTGAGGATCATGGGATTTTCAATAAAGGGATAAACATATAAAGCAATGAAAGAACATGCAAAATTGTAATAAATGAACTAATAAAGAAATTAATGAAGTAACTATGCAATATAGACAAGTAAAGTATAAAAGGAACTAATGCAATGTGTATAAAGGAAATTAAGCATAAAAGGCATCTTGGCTTGGAGTGAACTGAGGGTCCTTTCCTTATTGGAACCACAACTATGCCAACTAGAATGGATCAATATCACTTGATTAACTCTCACATCGGAAAGTAAGTTAAATAAGCATAAGTGTTCTTAACCCACAAATCCAAAATTGCTTGCTAATTACCTTAGCAACAACATAGCGTTAGTGGGAACAAGGACAATTAATAATTCAAAATTGACACTAAATGTTGGACATTCTAACTCTAGGAACTCAATTGCTCACTTTCCCCAAGCCAAGAGATAGAAAACTAGCCCAAAATCATGCTTGACATTTCGTCAAACACTTGGTGGACAAAAAGCTTAAACATGGGAAAAATGAGAAAAAGCTTGAAATCAAAAGCAACAAATGATCTGAATCAACAATAAAGACTCAAGAAAGCATGTAACAATCATCAAACATCAAATTCATCAACAAAAAATAGAAATTGCAAGAGAGAAGTAAAATTGAACTATAACTTGAAATATAAGAAAGTGCAAGAACAATATAACTATAAAGAGTAATAACAAAGAGATACTTACAATGGGAATTAGCAAAATCCAAGATCAAAATTGAAATGGCACTTGAATGTAAAAACCCTAGTATAAACCCTAGTAGAAAAGATGACGAAAAACTTAAAGGAAAAAACTACACTAAAAGCTATCTACCACTACTCTTAAGCTATTCTAATGTTATGCTATACTATCCTCTTCATTCTCCCTTCCTTATGAGATAAATGGCTTCAGAAATGGGACTCAAATCCACCAAAATTGCGAGTCACGTGCTATTTTAATAAAGGCATGTGCGTCCACCTGTGCGGACGCACAGACGTGTGCGTCTGCACACTCTGCAAAAAATCTCGACCCGTGCGTACACACAGGAGGTTGTGCGCACGCACACTAAGTGATGCTTGAATGGATGCGTGACGCGGCTCACACGCACGCGTGGCTCTGATCCGATGGTTGTGCGTACACACGCAGGTCTGTGCGCACGCACACTAGGCTGAGCTCTTCTCCTTTGATTCCCCATGTTTTCTCCACTTTGAATGCTCTTCTTCCATTTTCTCCAAGCCATTCCTGCCTTATACCTCTGAAATCACTCACAAATAACATCAAGACATCGAATGGAAGATAAATGGAATAAAATTAATCAAATTAGGTACAAAAGAGCATGTTTTCATAATCAAGCACAAATTAGGAGAAAAGTTCAAATGCATGCTATTTAGTGGAATAAATGCAAGTTTATATGATAAAATCCATTCAATTTCAACCAAAAATCATCATCAAATATGGATTCATCAGTGAGTTAAAGTAACTGTGGTATAAGGGATACACTAGGTTACGGTATAAGGAATCAGATATGGATTTGAAATCAAGTCTTAAAGAGATGAAGTCTGATGGGGATGCAATGAGAATGGCTAGGTCTTTGGTGTTAGGTTCTGTGAAACATTGTGAGGTGTATGTTGTTGATGGAGTCAAAGAAGGTAACGAGATTAAAATCACTTCTAGTGACGTTGATTATATGGCAGAGGAAGGTGATGACAGTGGCATTGGATTGATAAAAGTTAAAGTGGATGCTGAGTCGGAGCCTTACACTGAGAAAGAGGCATTTGATGATAGTGCTAACGATGGTGATCATGAGGATCACTTTGGATTTGAGGTAGAGGATAATAATCCACAATTAAATGTCTTCAGGGGATTCAGTGGCCCACTGAATGAAGAGGCTCCTACAGGTAGGGTTGCTCAAGGTGATGAAGGTTTAGGGGAGGTTGATGAAAAAATTAGAGACATCTCTGATGGATATGAAACTGTAAATAGTTATGAGGGGAATTCTAATGACATGATAAAGAAGAGGTGGTTTCCAAACTGCAACGAGGCAAAGATGAGTAGAGAGTATTTTCAAGTGGGAATGTAATTCAAATCACTAAATTAGTTTAAAGATGCTATTACGGAGAATACCCTATTGAATGACATAGACATCAAGCTTAAGAAAAATGACAAAGTGAGGTGCAAAGTTGTTTGTAAGGGAAGAAAGAAAAAGTGCAAGTGGGTGTGTTTTGCAAGTAAGGTTAGGGGTTCTAACTATTTTAGGATCAAGACATTGAATGAAAAATATACATGTGGGAGGAATTACAATGTCAAACTTGCATCAAGCAATTGGATATCAAAGAAGATTGCCAACAACATCAGCCAAGGGCAGGAAATAAAGATTGCGACAGTTATCCAGACCATTCAAGACAAATATATGACAAACATGAGTGTTGGCAAGGCTTATTGGGCAAGGATGAAGGCATTAGAAAAGGTGCATGGGAGGGCAATCCTGCAATATGCCAAGCTCAGGAATTACTGTACAGAGATGCTTAGGGCAAATTCAGGATCTAGCTTACAAATAATGATTGATATGCCTTCTCTTACACATCAACCAAGATTTTTGAAAATTTATATGTGCCTTGATGGAGTGAAACAAGGCTTTTTGGCAGGTTGTAGATCCATTATTAGTATGGATGTTTGTCACTTGAAGTGTGACCATGGACACAATTGCTGGTTGTTGTAGGTAGAGATCTAAATGATAATATTTTTCAATTGTTGTGGCTGCAGTAGAGGTAAAGACCAAGGACAGTTGGGGATAGTTTCTAGATTTACTGTTGAATGACATCAAAGAATAAAGAAAGTGGGTGTTTATGTCAGACCAACAAAAGGTATAACATTTGTAATACTTAATTTGCATTTGAATAATATTTTGTTGTGTTTGATAATGATAAATCTTTTTTTAGGAGTTGATGAAAGTGTTTTAAGAAATGTTGTTAATATTGGAGCATAGGCTTTGGTTGAGGCACTTATATGCCAACTGTAAGAAGGTTTATGAGGGTAGAACTGTATTAAGGGATATTATTCTGTCTATTGCCAAAGCTACGTATGTGGAGAAATAGGAAAGAAGGATGAATCAACTAATGAAGATTAACAAGGAGTACAGTACTATGACAAGTTGGTGGTTCTAGATCCAAAATTATGGACAAAGAATCACTTCACATTTCTAGCCAAGAATGACATGTTAATGAGAAATATATTAGAGGCATTCAATGGGAGAATTCTAAAGGCAAGAGACAAGCCAATCCTCACTACGTTTGAATGGATTAGGTGCTACTAGATGTCCAGATTTTCCAAGAAAAAAAAGAAGACAGAGAAATATGAGGGTTCAATTTTACCAAAATCCAAAACAAGGCTAGATGTCATTGCTGTTGGAGCTATGGAGTGGCAAGCTAGGTGAGTATAAGACTTAAAGTTTGATGTTCACCATAGGAATAGGATGATGATAGAGAGGTCTTTGTGGATTTGCTGGTTGAAACTTGTAGTTGTTTGTTTTGGGGATTGTGTGGGATGCCTTTCCCACATGCTTGCTGTGCAATACCTAAGAAAGGTGATAACCCTGAAGAGTATTGCAATAACTACTACAACCCAACATAATATCTTGCCACATATAAAAAGTCAGTATCACCAATTAACAGAGAGAACATGTGGCCAAAGACACAATGCGGTATATCACCTCCCCCCCTCCCCGTTGAATTTAGAGTTAAACTAAGAAGGCCAATAATGATTAGAATAAGAAAGCTTGATGAAAACAGGTCATAAACAAAATATAGAAGAACTAAAACTTCTGTTCCCTATAATAATTGTGGTCAATATGGACATAATAGGAAGTACTGCCCAAACCCTATTGTGACAAATAATACCTTTGGTTTAATTTGGTGATGTGTTGAATGAATTATTAGTAATTGACTTTTGTTGTTGCAGCTCCTGAGGTTGAAGACACACAAGGATCTGATGCTGCTGTTGAAAATTGAGATGGTGATGCTGCTGATGTCCAATTTGGTGATGCTGCTGCAACACAAGGATCTAATGCTTCTCCTGCTCCTATAGCACATGGATATGCTCTTGCTCCTACTAGATCTAGGGTGGTTAGGGGAAGAGGCAGAGGAAGAGTAGTAAAGATGAGCAGAGGAAGGGATAGAGGGAGGGCTACACCAGCATCTCAACCAGCTCCCATCACTATACCACAATCTCAGCCACCTAATGCCCCTGTACCACCATCTCAGCTACTAAACACTCTTGCAACACCATTTCAATAAGCTTCCATCACTGCATCACCATCTTATCCTTTGTCTAAGCCCAAAGTCTTTGGTATGAGAAGAATTAGAAGACTTAAGCTAGGAATTAGGAAGGCAACAAGTCATCCACCTGAACATATAGACCTCACATTTGATTAAGGCTTCAAACTCTTTACGATTTTCTTTTGATATGTGATGCTATTGTATAGGGTTTTTAGATTATATTATGATATGTGACACTGTTTTGTTTATGGTATGGACTACTTTTGATGTTGTGTTGTTATGTGGTTGGACTACTATTATGAGTTGGTGGACCATTTATTTTGTGACTATCTAGGTGACTTTAAATATATAATACAAAAGTACTTTCTATATACATTGTTTATAATTCAATGCATGATTTGTTGTGATTTTTTTTCATCTGTATCATATTTTTCATACATATTAAATAGCAAAATAATAATATTCATGAGACAAAATTAATTAACAAAAAATGTATCTTCATTGCATTCACACTAAATAGTACATTTTCAATTTCATAGACTATTACATTCTCATGATACCCAGGAATACATAAGAAAGCCATAATCCCTATACCCTTCCATATAACACGGCAACAATCAAAACACCAAAAGACAATATCAATATAATTTGCATCCTGTTTTGCTTCCTCATAGTGTCTTTTAATCTGCCAAATTGCTCCTAGATAGAACTCATCTCGCCATACAACCTCTCCACACATGTATTTATTTGTCCAATTTTCATATTTAATTTCTCTAGCAACACACTTAATCTATCCATCTTCTTTTCTTGTGCCTCCAATTATCTAGCCCTCCCAAAATTTTATTGTGAACCCATTAATCCATTATCTCCAGAAAATTTTTGTTTCTTGTTCATCAATTCACTCAAAAAAGTTGCATCTTCTATTAGGGTAAGAAATGAATCTTCTATTCATATTTCTTGATCTGCTTGAACTATGAAGAATGCGGGTGTCTCCACAAAAGCAACGAACCCTCCTTTCCTTTTTCTTCAACCATCCACTCTTTTGATATTCTTCGTCATCAATCCAACCAAAGAAATTATATTTTAGCATCCTCCCACAAGCAACATACCTTCTTCCATGGTTTGTCATTGCCAAAGAAGACATGATAACAACTACCTCGCTACAAAATCAAAGATGTCTTCCCTTGATTAAGCTTCTGGAGCTAGAAATTTTTGAAGATAGTTGGCTTGAATTCATGAGTGTTCACAATCTATGAGAAGCAAAGAGAAGAGGAGAAAGGTTAGGAAAAAGCGAGGAGAGTAAGAACCCTACTGAGTATAAGTGATTTGTATAGAGTAAATGATGGGTATAATGGTAAATGTACTATTTCTTAACATTTTTTGTAATGTTTGCTGTCATGAAGGACTTACTTGAAAAAAAATTGGCTCATTGACCCAATTGAAAGCAAAAAAGTGTAGAGACCTAATTAAAAATTTGACAAAACTATAAGAACCAATAGAGTAACTAAACCAATTAATAATTATAATTTAAGAGACTAATTTCCTTTGTAATTAGAAGGAAGAATGATTTATAATTTTTTAAGAATAGTTTCTATACAAATTGACAATATAAAATACCTTTCCACTATTAGAAAGATAAAAGTAGTACTAGATAGTTGCAGACTTGTAGTGGTAGGTAGTTATTTAAGATAATTTGACAAATTATTTTTTAATTTTTATTAGTTGCTATAGGATTTTTTTATTTAAATTAATTAAATATTGTATTTACAGGAACATGCAATGGATGAAGTATTTACCATTATGTGTAACATATTACATTTCGAACATTTGAGTTCCTGCGTTAATTAAAGCTATATCTTAGATGGTGTGTACTCGGAATAAGTAACATAAATTTTTGAACTGATCTAGGTGCAGCTGGATATAATAAAACACAACTCCGGTGGTGTGCACCTAGAATGTGGTAGAAGAGTTCCTCTACTCTCACCATCCGAGATCAGCACAAATAATGCGCCTATATATAAGGTGTAGCTGAGATGTATTTGACATTTGAAAATATTTTAAAAAGTTTGGAGAGATTCTTTGTACATTATTAAAATTCTTTGAAAGCATGTGGAAGGACGATAATACGTGTACTTAAGAAACATCAACCGTTTAAATGTGACACGACACTTAGTCAGAACATTGGATTTTGAGATTGGTTTGTCTCTATTTTTTTACTATGTAGGAGATTATTAAATTGTTTAGATACTTTTAGTTAAATTATATTTAGTAGAATGTTAAATTATTTTGTTTAAAAGATATTTTAGATTATTTTGATTTAATTAATTAGTTGACATGTTAGGCTATTTTGGTTTAGTTAGTTAGAAAACATGTTAGAATATTGATATTTTAGATTATTTTGATTTAATTAATTAGTTATGTTAGAATATTTTGATTTAGTTTGTTAGAAGACGTGTTAGAATATTGTAGATTATTTTGATTTAATTAAAAAATTGACATATTAGGATATTTTGATTTAATAATTAGTTAGAAGATGTGTTAGAATATTAATAATTTTAGATTATTTTGATTTAATTAGTTAGAAGACGTGTTAGAATATTGACATTTTAAATTTTTTAATTTAATTAATTAGTTGATATGCTAGGATATTTTTATTTATTTAGTTAGAAGATGTGTTAGAATATTAATATTTTAGATTATTTTAATTTAATTAATTAGTTGTCATGTTACAATATTTTGATTTAATTAGTTAAGACTAGTTCAAAGACAACATTAGAAGATGATTAAATAATTATTTAATAAATTAGCTGATGTTCTTTTTTTTATATGATTAATTATTCACAATAGGATATGATTAATTATTTTTTTTATATAATTATATTTATAAATTACGTGATGTTTATTTTTTTTAAATTTAGTGATTATAAGGAGTGTAATATGTAATTTAAAAAAGATTCAAACATATTCTTATAGACACCTCGGATGCTTTTGCCATGTTATGTCATGTAATGAGCTTGTCAATCCACCAAGTTTGGCCACACAGTCGAGCTAAGAATTTTATGTTTGACAATCCTTTGCTTTCTGCCTTTGTTGAGCAGTGGAGGCCTAAAACCCGTAATTTCTACCTTTCATTGGGTGGTTGCAACCATCTGATACGGGATATACACATGCAAATTAAAAGTTAATTCTGACATTTTCAACCCTAATTCCTCAACTTTATCAAATGCAATAAACGAATGCGAGGCTCCAGTATCATAAAAAACAACCAATATTTTTTCACCAAATAAACAGTTACCTATCATCAAAGAATCCGTCTTAGCAGCATCACTGGCATTCACAGCAAACACTCAGCCTTATTGATTTTGACCCGTATTTAGATTCCTCCCACGAGGGCAATCATTCACCGCGTGTCCAGGAAATCCACATGTAAAGCACCCACCTATACCCATCTTGCATGAGTTATAAGGATGAAAACGCCCGCAACGGCTACAAATGGAATCTGGCGAAATCTTACTATGTTTACATCTTCCTTTGGCATGCTGGTACTGATCATAGTTGTTCCTCCTAAAGCCCCCTTGATCTTGAGGGTGTTGAGGTGTGTATCCACCCCTCTTAAAGTTCTGACTTCTCAGCTAAAAGTACTTGCCTCGTCTTCTATTGTTGTTTCTTCCTCTAGGATCTCTTGCTAGTGCCACCTTCTTAGCGAACTCCTCAACCACTCGGGCCTTGTTCACCGATTTGGAAAACACTCGAATATCCAAAGGAGTCACAACCATCATGATGTTGTCCCTCAATCCTCCTTGGTACTTTATACACTTTCAACTCTCATAGGATTTTGGGACACCTTGACATACCCTAGAGAACCTACAGGGCTCCTCAAACTGACTAGTGTAATTGGCCACAGGCAATGAGCCTTGCTTTAGCTGCATAAGCTCTAACTCCTTAGCTTCTCTTACTGATTCAGGAAAGTATTTCTTGTAGAAATCCGTTTGAAATACATCCCAAGGAATGTCGGCATTCTGAAGCTGTAGTAATCGGTATTATCCTTGCCACCAGTACTGAGACTCTCCTAAAAATTGGTACACCGAAAACTCCACAAATTAGTTGTTAGGGACATGCTGGGCTTGCATGGCATGCTCCATGGCTTGGAACCAATTGTCTGCTTCGGTAGGGTTGGTCAACCCTCTGAAAGTTAGTAGATGAACCTTGAGAAATGAAGCCAAGGTCACCGGAACACCTCCCAAGTTATTACCGTCTCCTTTTCCATTTCAGTCTCCATTCCCATTTCCATTTCCGTTTCCCGTCAATTGACCCATCCTTTCCACGGCTTGCATAGTCGCAGCAGCATTGGCTTGCATAGTATTTGCCAAATTGGTCATTGCCGCCATGAACTCGGCATGGTTGTCGGCCGGTTGTTCATTTTCAGTTTCGCCCTGTGTACTGATACGATTTCATCCGCGAGTAGCCATTAGGGTTCCTGTCTACACCAAACAGTCGATATCAAGGTGATCAGTCTCAATATCAAAAGTCTAGTGCTTCAGTTATCCCAAAAAGGCACTCACAAAAGCATGTTAAACATATATCAAGCAGATAACCTAAATAACATGAAAGAAAAAGACACAGAGTATGCAATGAAGCACAATCGGTCCATCCTTCAGGCTCACGAGGATAAACCGCTCTGATACCACTAAATGTAATACCCTAATTGCCCTAAACCTTATCTCATGCCGTAAAGCAAATGATAATTAAAGGTCACGACAATTTTAAGTCTTATACGATATTATATATATAGAAGAGATAGTAATTCTAGAAGCCTAGTGAAGAAATAAGATAAAAAATAGAGTTACAAAAGCACGAAACGATCACACGAAGCTACAAGCATAAAGACACATGATATAGATACAAGATAACAAGGCATATGTAGATATATTAGTATAATAGTCATAAAATACTAGCCGTAGCCTGTGGAGTTTAAGCCGACTAGTTATATACAGACATAACAGAGTTCTGAAAGTTAAAATAGCATATACAATATCTCTCTCAAAGTTAGCCTCTAAGGCAAGTAAAGATACAAAAGTCTAAAACAAATATCCAAAAGAAATCCAAAAGATGCTAAAGATCCTCTGCTCTGTCACCATCACGCAACTCACTGAGGTGGGTATGACCTGCATCTGAAAAACAACAACGAAATATGGTATGAGAACCGGAGGTTCTTAGTATGGTAATAGTGCCCAGTAATATAAGATATAAGATTCCGGGACGCCAGAGGCAATCCTGAAACTTCATATCAAGCATAAGATTCAACTAAAAATTAACTTTAATTAAATCCTTAAATAGGTCATCTAACTTAGGGGATTTCTAATCTAACAATTTCACCGATGTCCCACAACCTTCGCCAGCCTAACCTCCATGCGATCCCATCGCCACTACCTTCCGAACCTCCTCAATCCCAGTAGAAAACACAACTAATAGCATTACAAGTGAAACACAAGTATAATCATGTATATCAAGTAGTTCAAGAAGCAATTAAGCATGTTATACAATTAGGCAAACAATGCAAGTTAGCAAAGCAAGCAATCATATAGAATATGCACATGATAAATGCCTGTCCTATTTGGCTATGATATCACATTGTCGGTTCAACTGTCAACCCGATATATTCCCATGGGAATGTCGACTTTCGATCATGAATATAAGTGGGATCCCCCACAAATATAGTGTCGAGCACACTACCCACGAATATAGTGTCGGGCACACTCTTGTGATCTGAAAGGATGCGAGTGGGATACTCTGCCACAGACTTCACATCTCAACATAAGCAAAATTAACAACCGTCCTTATGCCGCCGTCGTGACCTTGACAAGTGGGATTAACCACCGTCTTGGCCAGGCGCATAGCGTCTCAACAATATCAGTATAAAATAATATATCAGTACATAATTCCACAACTCATCACATTAATCATCATTACAGTACTCTGTCATCTCACTCAATTAATCCATCCTCAGTACCCCATAAACCTAAGTCTCCATCTTCTAAATTCATACAGAAATTCACTAAATTAAGTCACTAACTCATCTTTAGTAATACCACTAGATAATATTCTTAAACAGCACTTAAGGAATGTTTGGAAAGCTAGAGAACCTTGCAAAATGAAAAAAAAATGATTTTTTAGCAAAATAGGGATCTCACGTACACAAGTCCTTGTCTCGCGTACGTATGCATGAAATATTGAGTGTTTGTGTACGTGGCACCCTGTTCGCGTACACGAGTATCCAAATCCGAATGGAATGCTCGTGTCGCGTGTTGAAGCTTGCGTATGCAAGGGTCAAAATTTTGGTAGTTCGCATATGTATGCCATGCCCGCGTACATGAGATGCCCAACCCGAATAGAATGCTTGCGTCGCATGCACTGTGTCGCGTACGCAACTCTCACCAGATTAGAAAATTTTAAAATTTGCAGAATTTTAGTTTTAAACACCAAACTTTAAACATTCATAACTTCCTCTACAAAACTCCATTTTTCTCAAACTTTGTATCATTTTAAAACTATTGAAATAACCTTTAATTTAAAAAAAAGTTCATCCAATTTCAAGGTTTAAGGCTCAAGTTATGATCTGCCAAAGTTCACCAAAAATAGTTTTTCACCAAAAATGACAATTCTCTAGTTTTCCAAAACTTCCAAAACCAAAACAACTCAAAAACAAACCTAAACATCATAAAACACTAATTCATACATCAATTTACCATTTCATAGCAATTATTATCCATTGAATACCCATTCTACTCATTCTTTTCCACCTCTTTCCACCACAATCACAACAAAGTCCAAAATTTCCAACTTAAAATCTCAATCATCAACAATTTGCACAGTGTCACTCATTATAAACATCATTCACCATATATCCTCATAATTGTCATGATTCAACCTTAATCTCAACAATCAATACCATAACATCATAAATCATCAAATAATTACAAACATCAAAATCACCATACATTATCATTCATAAATCGTCAACAATTAAATCCAAGCCTATCCTAAGTCCACTAGTCTAAGTGTCCAGAAATATTACATATTACATAGAGAAAACCAAAACCATATCTTGGCTGATTCCAATATGCACTAAACCACCAATATGATTGCAATCTAATCAATTCTTCAAGCTCCAAGCATCAACCATTCCACCAATCAACTCCAACAAGCATGAACAATCAAAATTTTCAAGCTATACATATTAATTTATCACAAATTAATTCTTAGGATTCCTAAATACACAATTTCACCAGCAAAAGTTTATTAGAACTAACGGACTCAGTGAGAGCTTCGTATTGCCACTGACGGCACGCGAATTGGCGTAACTCGAGTTATGGCCACGGAAGTGGAGAATGAATAGTGACACTCTCTCCTCCCTCTCTTCTCACTTGTGCAGCTGCACACTTTGTGTTTTTAGGATATGTTGCACTGAATAGGTTCATTAATGTGGGTTATATATGTTGGGCTTAGGCCCAATTTGGGCCAAGTCCAACCTATTAGCGTTTTTAGACCATTTGGCCCAACTTTGGACCAAACCTTTAAAATTAACGTCCGGTCTTCAACTTTAATTATTTTCCTAAATTTTTATATAGTTTTTACTGTTCTCACACAGTACTAGACAGATTTAAGTCTGTACTGTCGGCTAATTTACCGGTATGCGTTTTTACGCAATTTTTCGCAGAAAAATATATTTTCCAACTCAGAAAAATCTACTGAGTCAAAATATCATATTTAAATTTTCTAACTAATATTCTAAATTTTGGAACCTATTTTGGATAATTAAAATAATTAATTAAGCGATTAATTAATTGCGGTTCTTATAGTACGCAACAGTAGTGGGTCGTTCCACTTGCTCTAGGATAAACGGATAGTATGCAAGGGATTGTGGCTCAATCCTACTTACTCCACAAGGTGGTGCTTCTGTCCATGGTTCACCACCAGACATGTCGGGTTTGGCTGTATAACCGACACATGATATTGTCGGCCATAGAACAGACATGCATCATATGTACTTGTATATTTTGTTTGAGTATGCTTTGTTTTGGCTTGCCTAATTCTTTAACTGTAATTAACTTCTACTTGTCCTATCTGTTGTACTTGCTATCTATATTTTGTGTTTTTCTTGATTGTATTGTATGTGTTTGCATCTGAGAGACCCCTCATATGATGGAGGCGTGATGAGGGTTGTTCCACCCAGTGTTTAGGAGATGTGAAGGAAACGAAAAGTGAATAGTTAGATTAGAACTAGAATTTCTTAGATAGATTATCGAAATTTATGGTCTAGAAATAAATTTTAAGTTTGATTCAGAGTGTTGGAGTTCTAGGAATGTCTTTGGCTTTCTCTGAACCTTATATATTATCTATGTGGGCACCTTTACCATACTGAGAACTTTCGATTCTCATTCCATACATATATTGTTGTTTTTCAGATGCAAGTCGAGAGGCACCTCGTTGAGCATCTGCAGATTCCCTGTGCAAGCGAAGAATTTATTTTGGGTTGTGATATTTTGTGATTAAGCTATGTATATATATGTAGTTGTATTCTCTATCCTGTATATCGTGTATTTTATCCTTCCTAGAGGTTGACTGGAGAAACAGGTGTTTTTATCTTGTTTTTTTGGATGATTATAGGTTGTATATATGAATTTATATGTATATTCTGGCCGGCCTTAGTTTCCTAGGTCGAGTCTGGAGCTTGATATCTGTGTGTGTGCGATTTTCGGTTATGCTTTGTTTAACTTCCTCTTTAAGCCTCCTAGTTATAATTTTCTTCATCTATATTTATATACGTATTTTTATTTTAGAGGTTGTAATACCTCGCTACCTCTGGTTTACAACTTAAGCACAAAGCTTTGTGTGGTAGGGTGTTACATTTGGTGTACACTAAAATAAGTTACTAAAATTAGCTACCAGTGTAGAATATATATTAAAATATAAAATATATATTAAAAATAAATTAAACTATGCATGTATTTTATACACAAATATATAACGACTGATTTTTGTGTGCAACTGTTATTTTTGTTATACTAATTAGTAACTTATTTTTTTATGCACGTTCTTTTTGCCAATAGGAAAAAGAGTATTACTTGTAATTTAATATATTACTAATTTTACAATCAAAATGTGTCACATATCACTTCTTTATTACAATTGAAATTAAATCTTTCTCTCCAAAATTAAAGAGTTTTCTCTTCCTTTCTCTCCTTTTCTCTATCTCTCTCATTTTTTTACCCACTCTATCTCTCTCTTATATATCATTATCAATGACTAATTATAAATTTGACAATCAAAATATATAACATGACATTCTCTAATTACAATTAAAATTAAAATTAAAATATAGCTATATTATATTACTAATTTAATAACCAAAATATGTTACATGGCACTCTCTTATTAAAATTGAGATGAAATATTTTCTTTTAAAATTAATAAATTTCTTTCTTCTATCCTCTTATCTACCTCTCTCCCCTTCTTTATTTCTCTCTACCCTTCCCACTCTATATATAACTTATAATTTATATTTTATATTACTAATTTAACAAATCAAAATATATAACCAGATATTTCTTTATTACAATTAAAATAAATTTTTTCTTCAAAATTAACAAACTCTGATCTCCCCTCCTTTTTCTTTTATTTTTCTTTCTCTTTTTACTTTCATTCTCTGTCTCTTTCTACCTTTCTGTTCTACAAAAAATAAAATTTATAAAATAATATATTTTAAATAAATTCATAAAATTATAAAAAATATATTAAATTTATAATTAAATATTATTAAAAAAAGATCTTGTAATATTATTCACATAATAAATAGAGTAATTGACATGAATAAAATAAATAAAGTTGAAAATTACATAAATGTGCTAAACACAAATAGGTTACATGGGTATCCGATTATGTAAATTGAATCAATTTAACTCGAATTATACGTTTTCGTATAAATCGAATCAAATGAATTCGATTTAGTATAAGCCATAGTAAATCGACATACACTATTTTGTTTTATTAGTGGAGAAACATGGCAAAATTTGCTCCTATTACTAATTCAAATCACCCAAATTCAAATTACAAAGGAGTCTGTCCATGGTAAATCAAATTAACTATATTTGAATTAGAATTTTTAAGTTAAAAATGTCAATGATAATAGTGATTTAGAATTGTATTAAATTTAATTTTTTTAAAAAAAATTGAAAAAGCTAATAATAGGTGAATGTAGATTTTGTGGGGATTTGATTTTCATGAATATGGCTAGAGTGGCATGTACGGTAGAAATGCCATGATTGAATTTTGCATATATATGTTATGATTGGGTTTTAACATTTTAGGATAAGATTATCATCACTTTTAATAACAGGTACTTAATAAATTATAAGATTATGATTTTGGCTATTTTTTTCAATGGGGCATGAATAATTTAAAATTCTTTTAATATAGTTATTTGTTAATTATGTAAAGTCTATTATGGATTCTTAATTTTTTTTTTTTACTATCATGTAGCTGACCAGGTGTATTACCAGCATGAGAAGGTAGTATGGTATGTTCTTGGACAACCAGGTTATACCATATCTGTAGACTGTTAGATTATACTATTTTGCGAAGCTCAACAACCACTATTTTAGGTTGGATAAGCTGCTAGTTAGCACTTTTATGGAGAGATGACGTCCTAAGACACATACATTTTATCAAGGTTGCGAGAACCGGACCGATCAATAAACCGGTGAGGTCACTGGTTCAATGGTTCACTGGTTCGACCGGAATTCAATCGGGGTTCAACCGGTTTAATTAAATATTAAATAAAATTATTAAAAAACCTAAAAATAATTTTAAATATATAAATTCAATAATTTTTAACTTAATAAAATTTAAAATTTCACATAATAAATTATCCATTACTTAATATTAGAGGTTCACAAACAACTTCAAACATCAAAGTTTATAACTAAATGTAACACCCTACCATACAGAGTCTTATGCTTAAGTCATAATTCAGAGATGGCAAGGTATTACGACCTCTAAAATAAAAATTTAGTACGTATAGTAGTATGAATAATTGATTATAACTAGGAGCCTTGTAGAAAAGGGGGTAAACAAAAACCGTAACTCGAATGCGCAACACTCCGATCGATAACGTAACGAACAAGGATAAACCAACGCGAGATAATATATATAAAGGAGTGTCAAAAACAGGAATATCAAGACTCAAAATCCGGCTGCGAAGAGAACCGGTCCGAGCATAGCAATATATACATATGATAAAATAAGGAAACCCCAAAGGAAACCCAAAGGGACACAAATACAGAAAACCTATTCTCCAAAAATCCCCTCTAGAAGGAGTCATCACAGTTTGTATTATTTAATGGAGATAAAAGTATCTAAACAAGATATATAACCCAAAACAGAGTCCCGAGAACAAAGGATCTTCGCTAATCCAGAAGTCTCCAGCATGCCTCAACGAGAAGCCTCGCGTCCTGCATCTGAAAACCACAAAATCCGCATGGGTGAGAACCAGAGGTCCCCAGCACGGTAACAGCTTCCATATATATAATACATAATAATAGAGGAAAGCCGAAGGCAATCCTAGAGCTTCCTCCAGATAATATCAAAGCTTATAAACAAGCTAAACCGTAAGTGGCAACTGGCTAAAGATTCTTCAGTCTAACTAATACTTCCCTTTCCAATTCCTTCAAACCTCCTAACCACCAGCAGGAGTATAATATAGCAAACACAGTTATATCAGACAAGAAATTTACAAATAGAAACAGATAAAGCATTTAGACAATTAGCAAGTAATATGCAGTCAAATAGGCAATCTCAAATAATTCATGTAGTATGATTATGATGCATGCCTGTCCCTAGTGGCTGATGATATCATCTGTCGGTTATAGAGCCAACCCGACAAGTCCTGGTAGCTAACCATTGGACTGTCCCTCTGTCGTGCATCCCCAACTCGAGTTATACTCATCATAAACTTGATCATAATCATGATCCATATCCATCACCATCACTAGTGAATATTTATCCATCACCATCACTGGTGAATATTTATGGGGGCGAGCTCATCCGGGCCTTTCACAGTGCCCGGCCACACTTACGACATTGGGTTAACAGAGCTTCGAGTCTCAACCTGGAGCACATGGTGGCTAGCCATTGCTACTACCCAGGGAAACCCTCATCTCCAATGGTGGAAGTGCAAGCATTCACAATTCAATCAACAGCATATATGCATTTATACTTGGCCATAAACATGGCTCCGCCGTAACACGGCAATAATCTAGCCATCCGGCTCACGGTTAAATCCATAACCAGCCAATTCATTAACAATTATGGCCCTTCGGCCCATGGCATAATAAGCATTTCCACCGCCATTCTCCGCATCTCACATTTTCATCTTTGATCCTCAATGATCATTCATTTTTCCCTTGCTTCACTCGCAAGTTACCAAATTCACTAGCCCTTTTTCCTCATGCTAGGCATATCATAATGATTTAAGATATAAGTGGTGAGATCGGAGGCTTAGAAGTATGAAATTTGGCTTTTAAAACTCAAAAATCAACTTTGGGATGAAAACAGGGCCACGCGTACGCGCACTCCACGCGCACGCGTGGATGGCCTTAAAACTCATCGACGCGCAAGCGTCATACGCGCAAACGCGTGGGTTGAAAATTAGCCAAACGGCGCGCACGCGTCAGCCACGCGTACGCGTGGGTACTCTTGCGCCCCAGGCACAAAACTGACACAACTCTCTGGAAAATGGCTGGGCATTCGATGCAGCGCATCGACGCGCTCGCGCACACCGCGCGCACGCGTGGATGGTGCTTTCTCGAAGAACGACGCGTACGCGCCAAGTGCGCCTATGCGCGGGGGGTCATTCTGCTAAAGATTTTCTAAGTTAAAAACTGCAGAATTCACAGATTCAGCCCCCAATCTTCCGACGGACATAACTTTCTCATTTTAAATCGTTTTTCACCCGTTCCTCAAACGGCATGGACATCCCGGATCCAATTTCATTTCTAAATAGATTTGGCACAAATCAGAGATCCGTAGTCCAAGTTATGTCCCGTCAAAGTATGCCCAAAAACCATGTTTTCATACAAAACCACAAAGTGCCATTTTCAAAACAAACCACTTTCAACTCTTTTCGAAATCAATCAAAACATGCCAATTTCATCCCTTTTCTTTGAAATCAATTAAAATGTATCAAAATCAATATCAAGCCATCCTCAACTCACACATTGGCATTTTACCAAAATTCCCAAAACCACATCCAACCATTTTAACACTTCTCGATCAAATGGCTAAAGGACAAACACAATATCATGTCATACATCCTTCCTCATCCCAATTTCCAATAATACCATTTCCAATCAACCATCATTATACATGATCAACATCATACTCACCATCAACATGGTACCACCCATCAATTCAACCTCAATCACCCATCAAGCATATATCACAACATGCATTTCTCATATATTACACAATCAAGGCATCAATATTCATAATCACATATATGAACACATCATATGTCTTAACCATTCAACAACACCAACAATTCAATGCCTATCTTAGGGCCTCTAGCCTAAGTATTTCCTACCACATTACATATTAGATACGGGAAACCGAAACCATACCTTAGCCGATTTCCCAAGCTCAACCGGAGCACTTCCAAACCACTTTTCCTCAAGCTCTCAAGGTCTCAACACCTCCAAGAACAGATTTTGTCACACAAAACCCTCTTCCAAGCTTTCCAAAATCACCAATCAAGCTCCAATATTCACATATACACAACCTAAGCCACAATCATCATACCCATACACAACATCTCAATGCCCAAACCTCATAGAACAACAAATTACACTAGGATTGAGAATCTTACCACACCCAAGGTCCAAGGAGACAAGATTAACCTTCTCCTTCAAGAGAGTTGGGTCCTATAACATCAAAGAACCCAAAATCTCAACATTTTTGCTCATGAAACTCGAAATCAAGGGCTGGAATTTCGAACAGTAAAACGTGGCTTACCTCAAAATTAATTGTATGGGTTTTGTAGAGCTCTCCGCGGTGAACGCGTGGCCGCAAACGGAGCGGCAATCGGAGCTCTAGATCAAAAGTTATGGTGGTTTGAAGATCAAGTGAGAGATAGAACTTGAGAGAGTGTTCTTCCCTTCCTCTCCACCATTTCAGCGTGTTTGAGTGTGTTGTGAGGAGAGAGAGTGCTGAAAACTAGGGTTTTGGTTTAGTTTAGTTGGGCCAAGGGCCCACTTTGGGTCCGGTTGGCCCGGTTTGGCCCGTTCGGTCCAATCTTGGTCCGATTTCTATAAAATTGGTACCGAAATTCTCGTCTTAATCTCCTCTATCACATTTAGCCATAAAAATAACATTTTTGGCTTTCTAGAATAAATTCTCAATGGGTTAATTAGACGTTAATTAACCGGGTCTTACATTCTACCCACCTAATTGGGAATTTTGCCCACAAAATTCAAATGCAATTACCTGAGAATAAGTGCGGATAATCCGTTCGCATCTCCGACTCAAGTTCCCAAGTGTGTTCCTCAACACCGCCTCGACTCCAAGCCACTTTGACTAATGAAACCTCCTTTCCACGCAACCGTTTGATACTAGTATCGTCAATTCTGACTGGAGCCACTGGAAGCGTCAAATCTTCCCTTAACTGAACCGATTCGGGTTCTAACACATGGCTAGCATCAGGGGTGTACTTCCGAAGCTGCGACATGTGCAACACGTCGTGCAGGTTCGAAAGATGAGGTGGTAGAGCCATCCGATATGCCACCGGTCCAATCCTCTCCAGGATCTGAAATGGACCAATGTATCGAGGATTCAACTTCTTCGCTTTAATCGCTCTACCTATTCCTGTGGTCGGAGTAACCTTAAGGAAAACATGATCTCCTTCCTCAAATTCCAAGGGCTTCCGCCTCTGATCGGCGTAACTCTTTTGGCGACTCTACGCCGTAAGCATCCTATCTCGGATTTTCTTCACTTGTTCAGTGGTCTCAGCTATCATCTCCGGCCCCAACAAGCCTTTCTCTCCAGCTTCATACCAACATAGCGGAGATTGACATTTCCTCCCATACAACGCCTCATACGGAGCCATTCCGATGCTCGCATGGTAACTATTATTGTATGCAAACTCCACTAACGGCATATACCGATCCCAACTCGCCGGTTGGTCCAAAACACAAGCTCTCAACATATCCTCTAGTGTTTGGATCGTCTTCTCGGATTGACCATCTGTTTGAGGATGGTAAGTTGTACTCAAGCTTAATCGGGTTCCAAAAGCTTTCTGAAATGCACCCCAGAACCTCGAAGTGAAACGAGGATCTCTATCAGAGATTATAGTAGTAGGTACACCATGGAGTCTCACAATCTCCTTTATGTATAACTGAGCTAGCTCCTCAAGGGTGTAAGTCATCCGAACGGGTAAAAAGTGAGCTGACTTCGTCAGTCGGTCCACGATCACCCAGATAGCATCAAAACCAGTCCTAGTCCTTGGCAATCCCGACACAAAGTCCATTGCAATACTTTCCCACTTCCATTGCGGAACCTCTAAGTGTTGCAACATCCCGGAAGGTCTTTGATGTTCAATCTTTACCTTTTGACAAGTTAAGCACTTTGAAACATATTCCGCCACATCATTCTTCATACCCGGCCACCAAAACATCGCCTTTAAATCATGGTACATCTTAGTACTTCCCGGGTGAATGGAGAATCCGCTTTTGTGTGCCTCCTTTAAGATATCTTGCCACAAAGTGCCAATATCCGGCACAATGATCCTACCCTTGAATCTCCATAACCCATCTTTTTCTTCCGACACTCTCCACTGTTTTCCTTGCTCGATAGCCGGTAACACCTTCCATAATGCTTCGTCATTTTCATGAGCCTTTAGGAGTTCAGACTTAAAGTCACTCGAGATTTCTAATCGGCTCAAACACAAGGTTCCAGATACTTCTCGAGCACCAATTTTTAGACTCTCGAATCCCTTGAGCAACTTCTCCTCTTGAAGCATCATCCAAGCCGCATATAACGACTTCCGACTTAACGCATCTGCCACTATATTCGCCTTTCCAGGATGGTAATTTAACTCAAAGTTGTAGTCCTTCAACAATTCCATCCACCTCCTTTGCCTCATATTAAGCTCTTTCTGATCAAAGAGATATTTCAAGCTCTTGTGATCAGAGAAGACTTGGAACTTAACCCCATAGAGATAATGCCTCCACACCTTCAAGGCAAACACGACCGCAACGAGTTCCAGATCGTGCGTAGGGTAACTAACTTCATGAGGTCTTAACTGTCGTGAGGCATACGCCACCACATTATGATGCTGCATCAGCACGCACCCTAGACCCTTTAACAATGCATCACAGTACACCTCAAAAGGCTCGTTCGGCTCAGGTAACACTAACACAGGTGCAGTGGTCAACTTTTTCTTCAATGTCTGAAAGCTCTCCTCGCACTCAGGAGTCCAAACAAACGGAGTGTCTTTGCGGGTTAACTTTGTCAACGGCAAGGCTAATTGCGAAAAGCCTTTGATAAACCTTCGGTAATAGCCAGCTAAACCCAGAAAACTCCTTATCTCAGTCACTGTGGTTGGTTGCCTCCAATCCATCACAGCTTCCACCTTAATTGGATCTACAGCTATTCCCTTCTTACTCACCACGTGACCCAAAAACTTTACCTCACTCTTCCAAAACTCACACTTAGACAGTTTCGCATAGAGTTTCTTCTCCTTTAGAATCTGCAACACGGTCCTCAGGTGTTCCGCATGCTCTTCTTCAGTCTTGGAGTAAATTAGTATATCGTCAATGAAGACAACCACGAATTTATCCAGAAACGGACGGAACACTCTATTCATGTAATCCATGAATACTGCAGGAGCGTTTGTCAACCCAAAGGACATTACAGTGTACTCGTAATGACCATAACGAGTCCTGAAAGCGGTCTTAGGGATATCCTCACCCCTCACCCTTATCTGGTGATAACCGGATCGCAAATCGATCTTAGAGAAAACCCCAGCTCCTTGTAACTGGTCCATGAGATCATCAATCCTCGGCAATGGGTACTTATTCTTTATGGTGATCTTGTTCAGCTGCCTGTAATCCACACAGAGTTGCATACTTCCATCTTTCTTCTTTACCAGTAACACTGGAGCACCCCACGGGGAAACACTTGGTCGGATAAAGTTCTTACCCAACAATTCCTCTAACTGAGACTTTAGCTCGGCCATCTCTAACGGTGACATCCTATAAGGAGCACTTGAGATTGATCCCGCCCCAAGCACCAACTCAATAGCAAACTCGACCTCTCGGTTAGGTGAAAATTCCTCAATATCATCGGAAAACACTTCCGGAAACTCACACACTACCGGAATCTGATCCAACCTTTGATCATCACCCGAAACACCCGCGGTTAACAACAGGATACCCTGACATTTGATTCCAGAACAGTTCACCATCATCGAATTCAAGTAATAATTATTCACCACGACCGGCCCTTCTGTATCTTCCGGCATAAAGTACACCGACTTTGTAGAGCAATCAAGCAGGACATGGTTCTCGGATAACCAGTCCAATCCCAAGATAAGATCAAGACCGATCATCGGTAAGCAGATTAAATTATGGACAAAATCACGCTGCTTGAACCTAAACGAAACTTTCGGGCATCCTAGCCTAGTTACCATGGCTTCATGGGTAGCATTATACACTTTTAAGTCATAACCTAAGGTTATGATCTTCAATCCTAATTCATGGGCTTTCTCAAATGCAATAAATGAATGCGATGCTCCCGAATCAAATAAAGCATTTAAAGTTTGACCAGCCATTTCACAGTTACCTCGAATGAGTGTCTCAGATCCTTCTGCACCCACAGCTGAGGTGGTGAACACCCGACTAGTCTATTGTGCTTTCCCAGCACCTTACTTTTGCTTCTCCGGACAACTTGTGGCTTTATGCCCCGCTTTTCCACAATTGTAGCACAAACCCCATCCGGCCTTGCATGGTACTCCCGGATGGTGACTTCCACACCTAGTACAAGCTTGATCATTCTGAGGCTGCTTCCCAAACCTTTTCCCTTGGGAGTAGTTGTTGTTGGGCCTCCTAAAAGAACCTCCCCTCTTGAAAGACGGACCTCTAGGTGCAAAGCTCTTCCCTCGGTTCTGTGGAAATGATCCTTTGTGACTTCCTTTCTCAGCGGCTGCCCTCTTCACATACTCTTCAGCAACCCTACACTTGTTCACCAATTCGGAGAAAGTCCTAATCTCCATTGGCCCCACCGAACCGAAAATATCGCTCCGGAGTCCTCCTTCGTACTTAACACACTTCCACTCCTCATATTCCATCGGAGTCCCTTGACACATACGAGAGAATCTGAACAGCTCCTCAAACTTGTCAGTATACTCAGATACGGACATAGTACCCTGCTTCAGCTGCAACAATTCAAGCTCCTTGGCCATCCTAGCAGAAGTTGGAAAGTACTTCTTATAGAACTCCTCTTGGAAGACATCCCAGGTGATATAATCATCACCCTGCTGCAGGAGGAGTCGGATTCCTTGCCACCAATGCGACGCTTCCCCAGTGAGCAAATAGGTAGCGAACTCTACACGCTGCCCTTCAGGTACCACCTGCGCTTGCAGTGCTCGTTTCATGGCCTGAAACCATGTATCGGCTTCAGTCGGGCTAGTAGTTCCCTTGAACTTCGGTGGATTAACCTTCAAAAAGTTTGCCAGTGTCATCGGGCCCTGAACTCCACCTCCATCATTACCATGGTTGTTCATCTGTTGACCAAGAGCCTCAGCAGTGGCTTGCATAGCAGCAGCCATGTTCTCCAACGCAGTCATAAAGTTCACCGGATCATTAGGGTTAGTCTCTGGCGCATGAGCATTCGTATGTCCTCTCCCACGGCCTCTACCGCGTCCACGAGGCGCCATCTGGTTCCTATACACACCAAACAATCGATATTAAGTTGATCAGTCTCAATATCGAAAGTTTAGTGCTTCAAAGTCCCAAATGCATGCTCATGAACGTTTATGCCAACTATATCAAGTAGATATACTAACAGCACATGACACACATACAGAGAATGCACAGAAGCATAGTCAGTCCATTCCTCAGGCTCTACAGGAACGAACTGCTCTGATACCATAATGTAACACCCTACCATACAGAGTCTTATGCTTAAGTCATAATTCAGAGATGGCAAGGTATTACGACCTCTAAAATAAAAATTTAGTACGTATAGTAGTATGAATAATTGATTATAACTAGGAGCCTTGTAGAAAAGGGGGTAAACAAAAACCGTAACTCGAATGCGCAACACTCCGATCGATAACGTAACGAACAAGGATAAACCAACGCGAGATAATATATATAAAGGAGTGTCAAAAACAGGAATATCAAGACTCAAAATCCGGCTGCGAAGAGAACCGGTCCGAGCATAGCAATATATACATATGATAAAATAAGGAAACCCCAAAGGAAACCCAAAGGGACACAAATACAGAAAACCTATTCTCCAAAAATCCCCTCTAGAAGGAGTCATCACAGTTTGTATTATTTAATGGAGATAAAAGTATCTAAACAAGATATATAACCCAAAACAGAGTCCCGAGAACAAAGGATCTTCGCTAATCCAGAAGTCTCCAGCATGCCTCAACGAGAAGCCTCGCGTCCTGCATCTGAAAACCACAAAATCCGCATGGGTGAGAACCAGAGGTCCCCAGCACGGTAACAGCTTCCACATATATAATACATAATAATAGAGGAAAGCCGAAGGCAATCCTAGAGCTTCCTCCAGATAATATCAAAGCTTATAAACAAGCTAAACCGTAAGTGGCAACTGGCTAAAGATTCTTCAGTCTAACTAATACTTCCCATTCCAATTCCTTCAAACCTCCTAACCACCAGCAGGAGTATAATATAGCAAACACAGTTATATCAGACAAGAAATTTACAAATAGAAAGAGATAAGGCATTTAGACAATTAGCAAGTAATATGCAGTCAAATAGGCAATCTCAAATAATTCATGTAGTATGATTATGATGCATGCCTGTCCCTAGTGGCTGATGATATCATCTGTCGGTTATAGAGCCAACCCGACAAGTCCTGGTAGCTAACCATTGGACTGTCCCTCTGTCGTGCATCCCCAACTCGAGTTATACTCATCATAAACTTGATCATAATCATGATCCATATCCATCACCATCACTAGTGAATATTTATCCATCACCATCACTGGTGAATATTTATGGGGGCGAGCTCATCCGGGCCTTTCACAGTGCCCGGCCACACTTACGACATTGGGTTAACAGAGCTTCGAGTCTCAACCTGGAGCACATGGTGGCTAGCCATTGCTACTACCCAGGGAAACCCTCATCTCCAATGGTGGAAGTGCAAGCATTCACAATTCAATCAACAGCATATATGCATTTATACTTGGCCATAAACATGGCTCCGCCGTAACACGGCAATAATCTAGCCATCCGGCTCACGGTTAAATCCATAACCAGCCAATTCATTAACAATTATGGCCCTTCGGCCCATGGCATAATAAGCATTTCCACCGCCATTCTCCGCATCTCACATTTTCATCTTTGATCCTCAATGATCATTCATTTTTCCCTTGCTTCACTCGCAAGTTACCAAATTCACTAGCCCTTTTTCCTCATGCTAGGCATATCATAATGATTTAAGATATAAGTGGTGAGATCGGAGGCTTAGAAGTATGAAATTTGGCTTTTAAAACTCAAAAATCAACTTTGGGATGAAAACAGGGCCACGCGTACGCGCACTCCACGCGCACGCGTGGATGGCCTTAAAACTCATCGACGCGCAAGCGTCATACGCGCAAACGCGTGGGTTGAAAATTAGCCAAACGGCGCGCACGCGTCAGCCACGCGTACGCGTGGGTACTCTTGCGCCCCAGGCACAAAACTGACACAACTCTCTGGAAAATGGCTGGGCATTCGATGCAGCGCATCGACGCGCTCGCGCACACCGCGCGCACGCGTGGATGGTGCTTTCTCGAAGAACGACGCGTACGCGCCAAGTGCGCCTATGCGCGGGGGGTCATTCTGCTAAAGATTTTCTAAGTTAAAAACTGCAGAATTCACAGATTCAGCCCCCAATCTTCCGACGGACATAACTTTCTCATTTTAAATCGTTTTTCACCCGTTCCTCAAACGGCATGGACATCCCGGATCCAATTTCATTTCTAAATAGATTTGGCACAAATCAGAGATCCGTAGTCCAAGTTATGTCCCGTCAAAGTATGCCCAAAAACCATGTTTTCATACAAAACCACAAAGTGCCATTTTCAAAACAAACCACTTTCAACTCTTTTCGAAATCAATCAAAACATGCCAACTTCATCCCTTTTCTTTGAAATCAATTAAAATGTACCAAAATCAATATCAAGCCATCCTCAACTCACACATTGGCATTTTACCAAAATTCCCAAAACCACATCCAACCATTTTAACACTTCTCGATCAAATGGCTAAAGGACAAACACAATATCATGTCATACATCCTTCCTCATCCCAATTTCCAATAATACCATTTTCAATCAACCATCATTATACATGATCAACATCATACTCACCATCAACATGGTACCACCCATCAATTCAACCTCAATCACCCATCAAGCATATATCACAACATGCATTTCTCATATATTACACAATCAAGGCATCAATATTCATAATCACATATATGAACACATCATATGTCTTAACCATTCAACAACACCAACAATTCAATGCCTATCTTAGGGCCTCTAGCCTAAGTATTTCCTACCACATTACATATTAGATACGGGAAACCGAAACCATACCTTAGCCGATTTCCCAAGCTCAACCGGAGCACTTCCAAACCACTTTTCCTCAAGCTCTCAAGGTCTCAACACCTCCAAGAACAGATTTTGTCACACAAAACCCTCTTCCAAGCTTTCCAAAATCACCAATCAAGCTCCAATATTCACATATACACAACCTAAGCCACAATCATCATACCCATACACAACATCTCAATGCCCAAACCTCATAGAACAACAAATTACACTAGGATTGAGAATCTTACCACACCCAAGGTCCAAGGAGACAAGATTAACCTTCTCCTTCAAGAGAGTTGGGTCCTATAACATCAAAGAACCCAAAATCTCAACATTTTGCTCATGAAACTCGAAATCAAGGGCTGGAATTTCGAACAGTAAAACGTGGCTTACCTCAAAATTAATTGTATGGGTTTTGTAGAGCTCTCCGCGGTGAACGCGTGGCCGCAAACGGAGCGGCAATCGGAGCTCTAGATCAAAAGTTATGGTGGTTTGAAGATCAAGTGAGAGATAGAACTTGAGAGAGTGTTCTTCCCTTCCTCTCCACCATTTCAGCGTGTTTGAGTGTGTTGTGAGGAGAGAGAGTACTGAAAACTAGGGTTTTGGTTTAGTTTAGTTGGGCCAAGGGCCCACTTTGGGTCCGGTTGGCCCGGTTTGGCCCGTTCGGTCCAATCTTGGTCCGATTTCTATAAAATTGGTACCGAAATTCTCGTCTTAATCTCCTCTATCACATTTAGCCATAAAAATAACATTTTTGGCTTTCTAGAATAAATTCTCAATGGGTTAATTAGCCGTTAATTAACCGGGTCTTACATTCTACCCACCTAATTGGGAATTTTGCCCACAAAATTCAAATGCAATTACCTGAGAATAAGTGCGGATAATCCGTTCGCATCTCCGACTCAAGTTCCCAAGTGTGTTCCTCAACACCGCCTCGACTCCAAGCCACTTTGACTAATGAAACCTCCTTTCCACGCAACCGTTTGATACTAGTATCGTCAATTCTGACTGGAGCCACTGGAAGCGTCAAATCTTCCCTTAACTGAACCGATTCGGGTTCTAACACATGGCTAGCATCAGGGGTGTACTTCCGAAGCTGCGACATGTGCAACACGTCGTGCAGGTTCGAAAGATGAGGTGGTAGAGCCATCCGATATGCCACCGGTCCAATCCTCTCCAGGATTTGAAATGGACCAATGTATCGAGGATTCAACTTCTTCGCTTTAATCGCTCTACCTATTCCTGTGGTCGGAGTAACCTTAAGGAAAACATGATCTCCTTCCTCAAATTCCAAGGGCTTCCGCCTCTGATCGGCGTAACTCTTTTGGCGACTCTACGCCGTAAGCATCCTATCTCGGATTTTCTTCACTTGTTCAGTGGTCTCAGCTATCATCTCCGGCCCCAACAAGCCTTTCTCTCCAGCTTCATACCAACATAGCGGAGATTGACATTTCCTCCCATACAACGCCTCATACGGAGCCATTCCGATGCTCGCATGGTAACTATTATTGTATGCAAACTCCACTAACGGCATATACCGATCCCAACTCGCCGGTTGGTCCAAAACACAAGCTCTCAACATATCCTCTAGTGTTTGGATCGTCTTCTCGGATTGACCATCTGTTTGAGGATGGTAAGTTGTACTCAAGCTTAATCGGGTTCCAAAAGCTTTCTGAAATGCACCCCAGAACCTCGAAGTGAAACGAGGATCTCTATCAGAGATTATAGTAGTAGGTACACCATGGAGTCTCACAATCTCCTTTATGTATAACTGAGCTAGCTCCTCAAGGGTGTAAGTCATCCGAACGGGTAAAAAGTGAGCTGACTTCGTCAGTCGGTCCACGATCACCCAGATAGCATCAAAACCAGTCCTAGTCCTTGGCAATCCCGACACAAAGTCCATTGCAATACTTTCCCACTTCCATTGCGGAACCTCTAAGTGTTGCAACATCCCGGAAGGTCTTTGATGTTCAATCTTTACCTTTTGACAAGTTAAGCACTTTGAAACATATTCCGCCACATCATTCTTCATACCCGGCCACCAAAACATCGCCTTTAAATCATGGTACATCTTAGTACTTCCCGGGTGAATGGAGAATCCGCTTTTGTGTGCCTCCTTTAAGATATCTTGCCACAAAGTGCCAATATCCGGCACAATGATCCTACCCTTGAATCTCCATAACCCATCTTTTTCTTCCGACACTCTCCACTGTTTTTCTTGCTCGATAGCCGGTAACACCTTCCATAACGCTTCGTCATTTTCATGAGCCTTTAGGAGTTCAGACTTAAAGTCACTCGAGATTTCTAATCGGCTCAAACACAAGGTTCCAGATACTTCTCGAGCACCAATTTTTAGACTCTCGAATCCCTTGAGCAACTTCTCCTCTTGAAGCATCATCCAAGCCGCATATAACGACTTCCGACTTAACGCATCTGCCACTATATTCGCCTTTCCAGGATGGTAATTTAACTCAAAGTTGTAGTCCTTCAACAATTCCATCCACCTCCTTTGCCTCATATTAAGCTCTTTCTGATCAAAGAGATATTTCAAGCTCTTGTGATCAGAGAAGACTTGGAACTTAACCCCATAGAGATAATGCCTCCACACCTTCAAGGCAAACACGACCGCAGCGAGTTCCAGATCGTGCGTAGGGTAACTAACTTCATGAGGTCTTAACTGTCGTGAGGCATACGCCACCACATTATGATGCTGCATCAGCACGCACCCTAGACCCTTTAACAATGCATCACAGTACACCTCAAAAGGCTCGTTCGGCTCAGGTAACACTAACACAGGTGCAGTGGTCAACTTTTTCTTCAATGTCTGAAAGCTCTCCTCGCACTCAGGAGTCCAAACAAACGGAGTGTCTTTGCGGGTTAACTTTGTCAACGGCAAGGCTAATTGCGAAAAGCCTTTGATAAACCTTCGGTAATAGCCAGCTAAACCCAGAAAACTCCTTATCTCAGTCACTGTGGTTGGTTGCCTCCAATCCATCACAGCTTCCACCTTAGTTGGATCTACAGCTATTCCCTTCTTACTCACCACGTGACCCAAAAACTTTACCTCACTCTTCCAAAACTCACACTTAGACAGTTTCGCATAGAGTTTCTTCTCCTTTAGAATCTGCAACACGGTCCTCAGGTGTTCCGCATGCTCTTCTTCAGTCTTGGAGTAAATTAGTATATCGTCAATGAAGACAACCACGAATTTATCCAGAAACGGACGGAACACTCTATTCATGTAATCCATGAATACTGCAGGAGCGTTTGTCAACCCAAAGGACATTACAGTGTACTCGTAATGACCATAACGAGTCCTGAAAGCGGTCTTAGGGATATCCTCACCCCTCACCCTTATCTGGTGATAACCGGATCGCAAATCGATCTTAGAGAAAACCCCAGCTCCTTGTAACTGGTCCATGAGATCATCAATCCTCGGCAATGGGTACTTATTCTTTATGGTGATCTTGTTCAGCTGCCTGTAATCCACACAGAGTTGCATACTTCCATCTTTCTTCTTTACCAGTAACACTGGAGCACCCCACGGGGAAACACTTGGTCGGATAAAGTTCTTACCCAACAATTCCTCTAACTGAGACTTTAGCTCGGCCATCTCTAACGGTGACATCCTATAAGGAGCACTTGAGATTGATCCCGCCCCAAGCACCAACTCAATAGCAAACTCGACCTCTCGGTTAGGTGAAAATTCCTCAATATCATCGGAAAACACTTCCGGAAACTCACACACTACCGGAATCTGATCCAACCTTTGATCATCACCCGAAACACCCGCGGTTAACAACAGGATACCCTGACATTTGATTCCAGAACAGTTCACCATCATCGAATTCAAGTAATAATTATTCACCACGACCGGCCCTTCTGTATCTTCCGGCATAAAGTACACCGACTTTGTAGAGCAATCAAGCAGGACATGGTTCTCGGATAACCAGTCCAATCCCAAGATAAGATCAAGACCGATCATCGGTAAGCAGATTAAATTATGGACAAAATCACGCTGCTTGAACCTAAACGAAACTTTCGGGCATCCTAGCCTAGTTACCATGGCTTCATGGGTAGCATTATACACTTTTAAGTCATAACCTAAGGTTATGATCTTCAATCCTAATTCATGGGCTTTCTCAAATGCAATAAATGAATGCGATGCTCCCGAATCAAATAAAGCATTTAAAGTTTGACCAGCCATTTCACAGTTACCTCGAATGAGTGTCTCAGATCCTTCTGCACCCACAGCTGAGGTGGTGAACACCCGACTAGTCTATTGTGCTTTCCCAGCACCTTACTTTTGCTTCTCCGGACAACTTGTGGCTTTATGCCCCGCTTTTCCACAATTGTAGCACAAACCCCATCCGGCCTTGCATGGTACTCCCGGATGGTGACTTCCACACCTAGTACAAGCTTGATCATTCTGAGGCTGCTTCCCAAACCTTTTCCCTTGGGAGTAGTTGTTGTTGGGCCTCCTAAAAGAACCTCCCCTCTTGAAAGACGGACCTCTAGGTGCAAAGCTCTTCCCTCGGTTCTGTGGAAATGATCCTTTGTGACTTCCTTTCTCAGCGGCTGCCCTCTTCACATACTCTTCAGCAACTCTACACTTGTTCACCAATTCGGAGAAAGTCCTAATCTCCATTGGCCCCACTGAACCGAAAATATCGCTCTGGAGTCCTCCTTCGTACTTAACACACTTCCACTCCTCATATTCCACCGGAGTCCCTTGACACATACGAGAGAATCTGAACAGCTCCTCAAACTTGTCAGTATACTCAGATACGGACATGGTACCCTGCTTCAGCTGCAACAATTCAAGCTCCTTGGCCGTCCTAGCAGAAGTTGGAAAGTACTTCTTATAGAACTCCTCTTGGAAGACATCCCAGGTGATATAATCATCACCCTGCTGCAGGAGGAGTCGGATTCCTTGCCACCAATGCGACGCTTCCCCAGTGAGCAAATAGGTAGCGAACTCTACACGCTGCCCTTCAGGTACCACCTGCGCTTGCAGTGCTCGTTTCATGGCCTGAAACCATGTATCGGCTTCAGTCGGGCTAGTAGTTCCTTTGAACTTCGGTGGATTAACCTTCAAAAAGTTTGCCAGTGTCATCGGGCCCTGAACTCCACCTCCATCATTACCATGGTTGTTCATCTGTTGACCAAGAGCCTCAGCAGTGGCTTGCATAGCAGCAGCCATGTTCTCCAACGCAGTCATAAAGTTCACCGGATCATTAGGGTTAGTCTCTGGCGCATGAGCATTCGTATGTCCTCTCCCACGGCCTCTACCGCGTCCACGAGGCGCCATCTGGTTCCTATACACACCAAACAATCGATATTAAGTTGATCAGTCTCAATATCGAAAGTTTAGTGCTTCAAAGTCCCAAATGCATGCTCATGAACGTTTATGCCAACTATATCAAGTAGATATACTAACAGCACATGACACACATACAGAGAATGCACAGAAGCATAGTCAGTCCATTCCTCAGGCTCTACAGGAACGAACTGCTCTGATACCATAATGTAACACCCTACCATACAGAGTCTTATGCTTAAGTCATAATTCAGAGATGGCAAGGTATTACGACCTCTAAAATAAAAATTTAGTACGTATAGTAGTATGAATAATTGATTATAACTAGGAGCCTTGTAGAAAAGGGGGTAAACAAAAACCGTAACTCGAATGCGCAACACTCCGATCGATAACGTAACGAACAAGGATAAACCAACGCGAGATAATATATATAAAGGAGTGTCAAAAACAGGAATATCAAGACTCAAAATCCGGCTGCGAAGAGAACCGGTCCGAGCATAGCAATATATACATATGATAAAATAAGGAAACCCCAAAGGAAACCCAAAGGGACACAAATACAGAAAACCTATTCTCCAAAAATCCCCTCTAGAAGGAGTCATCACAGTTTGTATTATTTAATGGAGATAAAAGTATCTAAACAAGATATATAACCCAAAACAGAGTCCCGAGAACAAAGGATCTTCGCTAATCCAGAAGTCTCCAGCATGCCTCAACGAGAAGCCTCGCGTCCTGCATCTGAAAACCACAAAATCCGCATGGGTGAGAACCAGAGGTCCCCAGCACGGTAACAGCTTCCACATATATAATACATAATAATAGAGGAAAGCCAAAGGCAATCCTAGAGCTTCCTCCAGATAATATCAAAGCTTATAAACAAGTTAAACCGTAAGTGGCAACTGGCTAAAGATTCTTCAGTCTAACTAATACTTCCCTTTCCAATTCCTTCAAACCTCCTAACCACCAGCAGGAGTATAATATAGCAAACACAGTTATATCAGACAAGAAATTTACAAATAGAAACAGATAAGGCATTTAGACAATTAGCAAGTAATATGCAGTCAAATAGGCAATCTCAAATAATTCATGTAGTATGATTATGATGCATGCCTGTCCCTAGTGGCTGATGATATCATCTGTCGGTTATAGAGCCAACCCGACAAGTCCTGGTAGCTAACCATTGAACTGTCCCTCTGTCGTGCATCCCCAACTCGAGTTATACTCATCATAAACTTGATCATAATCATGATCCATATCCATCACCATCACTAGTGAATATTTATCCATCACCATCACTGGTGAATATTTATGGGGGCGAGCTCATCCGGGCCTTTCACAGTGCCCGGCCACACTTACGACATTGGGTTAACAGAGCTTCGAGTCTCAACCTGGAGCACATGGTGGCTAGCCATTGCTACTACCCAGGGAAACCCTCATCTCCAATGGTGGAAGTGCAAGCATTCACAATTTAATCAACAGCATATATGCATTTATACTTGGCCATAAACATGGCTCCGCCGTAACACGGCAATAATCTAGCCATCCGGCTCACGGTTGAATCCATAACCAGCCAATTCATTAACAATTATGGCCCTTCGGCCCATGGCATAATAAGCATTTCCACCGCCATTCTCCGCATCTCACATTTTCATCTTTGATCCTCAATGATCATTCATTTTTCCCTTGCTTCACTCGCAAGTTACCAAATTCACTAGCCCTTTTTCCTCATGCTAGGCATATCATAATGATTTAAGATATAAGTGGTGAGATCGGAGGCTTAGAAGTATGAAATTTGGCTTTTAAAACTCAAAAATCAACTTTGGGATGAAAACAGGGCCACGCGTACGCGCACTCCACGCGCACGCGTGGATGGCCTTAAAACTCATCGACGCGCAAGCGTCATACGCGCAAACGCGTGGGTTGAAAATTAGCCAAACGGCGCGCACGCGTCAGCCACGCGTACGCGTGGGTACTCTTGCGCCCCAGGCACAAAACTGACACAACTCTCTGGAAAATGGCTGGGCATTCGATGCAGCGCATCGACGCGCTCGCGCACACCGCGCGCACGCGTGGATGGTGCTTTCTCGAAGAACGACGCGTACGCGCCAAGTGCGCCTATGCGCGGGGGGTCATTCTGCTAAAGATTTTCTAAGTTAAAAACTGCAGAATTCACAGATTCAGCCCCCAATCTTCCGACGGACATAACTTTCTCATTTTAAATTGTTTTTCACCCGTTCCTCAAACGGCATGGACATCCCGGATCCAATTTCATTTCTAAATAGATTTGGCACAAATCAGAGATCCGTAGTCCAAGTTATGTCCCGTCAAAGTATGCCCAAAAACCATGTTTTCATACAAAACCACAAAGTGCCATTTTCAAAACAAACCACTTTCAACTCTTTTCGAAATCAATCAAAACATGCCAATTTCATCCCTTTTCTTTGAAATCAATTAAAATGTACCAAAATCAATATCAAGCCATCCTCAACTCACACATTGGCATTTTACCAAAATTCCCAAAACCACATCCAACCATTTTAACACTTCTCGATCAAATGGCTAAAGGACAAACACAATATCATGTCATACATCCTTCCTCATCCCAATTTCCAATAATACCATTTCCAATCAACCATCATTATACATGATCAACATCATACTCACCATCAACATGGTACCACCCATCAATTCAACCTCAATCACCCATCAAGCATATATCACAACATGCATTTCTCATATATTACACAATCAAGGCATCAATATTCATAATCACATATATGAACACATCATATGTCTTAACCATTCAACAACACCAACAATTCAATGCCTATCTTAGGGCCTCTAGCCTAAGTATTTCCTACCACATTACATATTAGATACGGGAAACCGAAACCATACCTTAGCCGATTTCCCAAGCTCAACCGGAGCACTTCCAAACCACTTTTCCTCAAGCTCTCAAGGTCTCAACACCTCTAAGAACAGATTTTGTCACACAAAACCCTCTTCCAAGCTTTCTAAAATCACCAATCAAGCTCCAATATTCACATATACACAACCTAAGCCACAATCATCATACCCATACACAACATCTCAATGCCCAAACCTCATAGAACAACAAATTACACTAGGATTGAGAATCTTACCACACCCAAGGTCCAAGGAGACAAGATTAACCTTCTCCTTCAAGAGAGTTGGGTCCTATAACATCAAAGAACCCAAAATCTCAATATTTTTGCTCATGAAACTCGAAATCAAGGGCTGGAATTTCGAACAGTAAAACGTGGCTTACCTCAAAATTAATTGTATGGGTTTTGTAGAGCTCTCCGCGGTGAACGCGTGGCCGCAAACGGAGCGGCAATCGGAGCTCTAGATCAAAAGTTATGGTGGTTTGAAGATCAAGTGAGAGATAGAACTTGAGAGAGTGTTCTTCCCTTCCTCTCCACCATTTCAGCGTGTTTGAGTGTGTTGTGAGGAGAGAGAGTGCTGAAAACTAGGGTTTTGGTTTAGTTTAGTTGGGCCAAGGGCCCACTTTGGGTCCGGTTGGCCCGGTTTGGCCCGTTCGGTCCAATCTTGGTCCGATTTCTATAAAATTGGTACCGAAATTCTCGTCTTAATCTCCTCTATCACATTTAGCCATAAAAATAACATTTTTGGCTTTCTAGAATAAATTCTCAATGGGTTAATTAGCCGTTAATTAACCGGGTCTTACACTAAACAAAAAAATGCACATAATGACAAACCCATAATGTTATACATTCAAAAGAAACAATTACTAGCAAGTTTTCAACTAATCAAAGGTGAAACTCATCAAAAATCATAATTATCATTAACTGTTCCAATATCTCCATTATAAACAGGTAATCCAAAGCCACCATTATCAGAAGTACCACCAAAAGAAGCTGTATTTGAAGAATCAGCAACATTAGGCAAATCCACATCAACTTTTACATCTCCTCCATCTAATAAAATAAAATAGAAAACCAAGAAAAAATTAAAGTTATAACTTTACATAAGATATCTTTAGTAAATGAAACAAGTTTTGCTATTTTAATCACCTTTAGGATATGAAGGCATAGCATTATCCGTGTAAATTAAATTTTCAATGCCTTCGATGTCTCCATTAGTAAATTCAGGATTATCTTCATCCGGCATTACCCAAAAATCTACTGTGTCAATGCTTTGAATGTCAATTGGATCATTCTTCTTCTTGCGATGCATTCTAGATTGAAGGCGTAGATTATAAATGACATAAACAATATCACTTAGCCTTTGATGCTCTAATCGGTTCCTCCTCTTTGAATGGATTTGTTCAAAGAGGCTCCAGTTCCTCTCACATCCGGATGATGAAGATGTTTGATGAAGAAGACGAATTGCCATTTTTTGCAAGTTAGGTGCACTCCCACCGTGTAGCCTCCACCATTCACCTACCAGGATGTGAAAGTCAACCATCAATTCTCATTCAATATTTAAAAAACCTTCAAAGTAAATTGAACATAGAAATATAATAACTTACCAGGTTTACGTCTCTTGATTGCTTTCAAAGCACTTTCCCTTCCAAAACTTCCTTTTCGATCTCGATACAACTGTATCTCTTGCATTGCGGCAACTGAGTCATCGCAAAGAGTTTCAATATCAAATAAATCAAGCAAAGACCTCAAGATATTTGCCTTCTCAACAAACCCCTCACTATAGAAGAAATCTGGATTCAAAAAGTATGCTGCTGCATGGAGGTCACGCTTCAAATGCTTATCCCACCGTATTTTCAAGATACTTGTATAAGGTGTGTATGCAGATTTCCTATTTCTAAACATTGTCTTGATAGCAATTTTGGCTCTTTGCATGCCCTCATACATGATACCCAGAGAAGGTTTCTCATCAGCATCAACAAGCCTCAATAACTTAATAAGAGGACCAACAAGCATAGTAGTAGTAAAATAATCCTCCCAAAACTTACTATCCAAGATAATTGAGCTAACCATCTTCCCATTGACACTCTTGGATAATTTATGAGAAGTGAAATATTTGTCCACCACCAATGATTGCAAGTCTTCTTTATGATCATATATACTTTTCAAAGTAATGAAAACAGTAGCAAAACGTGTAACTCCTGGTCGAACAATTTCTTTCCACTCTTTTCTTTTTCTAAGCCATGACAAGAAAATCATATGATTGTAAACAAACACAGACACTTTTGAAGCACGAGAGGCAAGGTTAGCTATGTGAGGAATACTTGCTATGTCTTTCAAAATAGGATTGATGCAGTGAGAAGCACAAGGAGACCAAAAAATGTTTGGATACTTTTCATGAATGAGTTTTCCAGCAGATACATAATTCGCAGCATTATCAGTAACCACATGCACAATGTTACTAGACCCAACCCACTCAATAACCTCAGCAAACAATTTAAACAAGGTATCGACTGTTTTTATCATATCAGAAGCATCAACAGACTTAACAAATAACATAGCAGCAGGACAATAAACTAGAAAATTAATTATCGTATGCTGCCTTTGATCAGTCCAGCCATCTGCCATCAGTGTATAACCAGTCTTTTTCCACGAGCTCCTATAGCCTTCAACAAGCAACTGACACTCCTTCTTAAGATCGGCCAGCAAATGAACTCTCATTTCATCATATGACGGTCCCTTGAAACCAGGTCCAATTGCAGCAACACCGTCCAAGACAGGTTGAAAGTAAGGTGATTGAATTGCATTGAATAGAATCTGTGCATCAATGATCCATCTTGCAAGCCCCAACTTAACCTTGTGCACAACTTGTTTACTGGCCAATACACTTTTCAAAGTTGGTTGAGAGCCTGGCGTAGTCCTTTCCTTAAAATAACTTCCAATTGGAGTAGCAGCAATCGCTCTTCTCTTTCCTTTGTCTCCCATTGTTGCAGGAGCCAGAGGTTGTACAGGATTAGGCGCTTCACACTCTTCTTCCACTTGTGTTTCACTTTCCACATCATAACAATCAGCTGTAAATTTTCTTTTTTCTGCCTTATTTTTTTTGTTTTCCTCCAAAATCCTTTTGAATTGAAGTTCAACATCTTCAGTTACTTTGTTACAAACTTTAATTTGTCCAGAAATTTTTGCAAGATGATATTTCATTCTATATATACCCCCTCCATTGTAAGTATTCAAGCAGAAAATATATGTATATTGAGCCTTGTTATTTTTGTCATACTTCACTGTAAAATATTGCCAAGCTGGATCAGATTTACCTCTGGATGAACCAGTTTGAGAATCTTGAACAGCATTATCTTGTGGCTGTGGGTTACTTTGTGATTGTTCCATCTGTGACAATCAGAAAATCAAATTGGATCAGCAGCAAACAAAAATCAGAAGCAGCAAACAAAAATCATGAAGCAATAAAAAACAAATTCATCGATGAACAAATAACCTCAGCAAATAAATCAAAAACATTCAAAGAAAATCAAATTCATGAAGCAGCAAACAAAAATCATGAAGCAATCAAAAATAAATTCACTGATGAACAAATAACCTCAGCAAATAAATCAAAAACATTCAAAGAAAATCAAATTCATGAAGCAGCAAACAAAAATCAGAAGCAGCAAACAAAAATCATGAAGCAATCAAAACTCAATTCACTGATGAACAAATAACCTCAGCAAATAAATAAAAAACATTCAAAGAAAATCAAATTCATGAAGCAGCAAACAAAAATCAGAAGCAGCAAACAAAAATCATGAAGCAATCAAAACCCAATTCACTGATGAACAAATAACCTCAGCAAATAGATAAAAAATAATCAAAGAAAATCAAATTCATGAAGCAGCAAACAAAAATCAGAAGCAGCAAACAAAAATCATGAAGCAATAAAAAACAGATTCACTGATGAAGGCAAAATTGCAAACAAAATCAAAAAAATAAATCATAAATAAGAAGGCAGCAAAATCGCAAAGAAAATCAAACACAGAACCTCAGAAGGAGGCGAGCTCATAAATCATAAACAGAAGGCAGCAAATAAATCAAGAACAGGGTATTACCGGCGGCGAGTAACGGCGAGGAAAGAGACACGGTGTCGGCGACGCCCCAACGAGTAGGCGAGCTCAGCGTCGCTCGGCGAGGACGACAGAAGAGGCGGGCTCGGCGAGAAGTAGGACGCGGTGGTGGTTGCGGTGGTCAACGTTGTCGCTGCTGTGGATGGCTGGCTGCGGGATGCGGTGGCGATGGCGATGGCAGTAGGCTTCACTGATGGCTGTGGGTGGTTGGGTGCTGGTGATTTCGAGCTCTGGAGAGTGGAAAGTGGAAACTGATTGCTATTAGGGCTTCCTTCCATTTACGCGTTTTCTCTTTTCCTTTTTCTTAAGCCAAAACGACGTCGTTTAACATATTAGCTTTCAAACCAAAAACCGCTAAAAAACCGGACAGTTCTTCCGGTTCACCGGTTAACCACCAGTTCGACCGATTTTTTCACCGGTTTTTTGCCAGTCAATTTTTTACGTTATCCGAACCGGCTAGGTGACCGATTTCTGGTTATTCCGGTTGAACTGACCAGTCCGGTTCGATTTTCAGAACCATGCATTTTATATACCATTCGGGGAGTGCACCATTACATTACAAGATGTAGTATATCAGCTAAAACTTCTGATCGATGAGGACTACGTGAGTGGATGTTGACAAACTTTGAGAGGTTTATTGAGGATGGTCGACCTAACCTACCTGGACTTGGTTCGAGGAGTAACTCGGTGTGTTACCTCATGCGGACTACATTGATAAGTTTACTATGAGGTGAACATGATTCTGGGAGACATTCAACGAGCTTTCTCCAAGTGAAAATGAGGAGACTATAAGGAGATATGCAAGGGCGTACATTATGATATTATTATCAACTCAACTGTTTAGTGACAAGTCTGTGGTCACTAGAAATTTTGTGGCCAGATATGTATGAGATTCATTACACCTTCTGACCTCCCAAATACCCTTTTGCTGGCAAAGAGTGATCTGAATAAACCAACTGCAACATTTTCCAAATTTCTTATGCTTTCCATAGTATTTGATGTGATTTGACACTCAACCCACAATGGATATTATAAGTCTTGACACTTAACACAATTTCTTCTTTACTCTGAAACTGTTGACTAATTTGGAACTTAGTTGGAGCTAATATATCTTGTGCATCTCTACTCCAAAATCCAAATTCTATGTCTGAAAAATCATGTTGTGTCAGCTGAGTTCTAGAATTCGATTGTCCACCCTGATCAACTGGAATATTTCTCCCTAGATTATTATTGCTATCCTCATCTATCATGGCAGGTTTTACATCATCGTTATCCCACAATACATCTTTCATGAGATATGGTTTTCTATCTCCTAAAACTAGTATCATTTCAGGAAATAGTAACCATCATAATCGCAAGCGCACAAAAAGAACGATTATCACCAATTTCTCCATCATTAACACAATTTAGATTAACTGTGAAGGACAAAGATGTCACCAACACTGCTTCTGGAGCAATTACAGACATAGAAAAAGAGGCAACAATAGACATTAAACTAGAGACTCCTGGTATTGCTATAAATTGAGAATTCCAATTTGATCCTCTTGAACTAGCGATCACATTTTCAAATTTGGCCAACGGTTCATGGGTTCTCACCTTGGATAAATGACAACGACAGTAAAACAAACTTGCAAGTCTTCATCACTATCTATTACAAAGGAGTCATACTCCACACCATCTGGTACAATAGAAATCAAAATCATAAAAAATAATTTTTCTACCAGTTTGACTCCATGAACTCCTAGGTTTTATATTATAGTATTTTTCAGCTGAGCAAAACTCGTGAAAAGTTTGATAAAAACACTCATTAGATCTTTATCAATAAATTTTATTTTCTCTAGTATTTTTTCTTAATCGTCCTTCTATAGTGCACAAAAACTAAAAAATTATCATCACTAGTAATTATTAGTGCCACTGTGATCAAGAGCATACATTTTGGTTGTATTTATAGAATATACTCGTACCTAAATCAAATTAACCAATTTTGATTAAAATTGAATTACGTATGCAAGTAAATCAAAGCAGAGTATTCGATTTACCCTTATTGCTATAAAACCCTATAAATCGAATTCACTTGTTTTGATTTAGTATGTAAGATACTATTTCTCTAGTAAATCAAACTAACCTATTTTAATTTACTATGATAAACGCTAAATCAAATTGACTTAATTTAGTTTACATGTAAATAGTTAAATCAACTCTAATTTGATTTATATAGTGTTATTTAGAACAGGCCTGCAACCTATTTGTGTTGAGAATATATATCTATGTAATTTTGGCCACCATTCACTTTCCATCATCATCATCATACTTTTTTAGTTTTTTTATTTAGTTACAAATTTTTACCACTTATTTTTTTAATATATATTTGTACTTCTCTTCTTTCAAATATTTATTGCATATGACTTGGAGAGAATACTAATATTGTGATTAATAATTCGAATTAAAATTTAATTGTTTCAAAAAAATTGATTTTGAGTTAATTTTATAACTAACAATATAAATTTTTTATACTAATATCTAATTATACTTTTATATATATAGAAAGAAAATATTATTCTAAACAACAAGTATAAAAATTAATTATTTTTATTTGCACAACAGACTTAACAGCTAATTAAATATAAAAATATAGACATTAAATTTTTTTAAATTTTAGATAATAAATGTTAAAATTAATTATTAATAAAAAAATTAAACTCTTACACATAAAAATAATAACTAAAATATTTATTATTTTATTTTTTTTATCTACAGAGATTTTTCTTTTCTTAGCCAACGAAAATTTTTATCCCCTATGACCTTTTTAGAAAAGTAGTTTAATTTTAAAATTTTTTTCTTCCATAATCTGTAACGTCAAAATAAAAGTTGACATAATTTTAAAAGATTTATATGTTTATAATGATATTATAGACAAAAACACTAATATCAACTAATTTCAATGTGGTGAAGAATTTGGGTGGTGTCGGATATTTTATAGAACGGATTCCTTCTTGTGACCCTAATCCAGTTTCAAAAGTTCACTACATTCCAAAGCAGAACAAGAGCAACCTAAGAGCATGGCCTCCAACATCATAACAATAAGCTCAAGCTTGGTTCTAGCAGTGATAGTGTCTCTCACAGTTCAAATCTTCTACTTCTCTCCCATCGATCCACTCCCTCTGGAGCTTCCACCTTCATCTTCTACACCAGGAAACCAATTACAGGTTCAGAAAATGCATATCATATATTTTTTTTTAAAGAAAAAAAAGAGCTAATACTTATAGTGGAGCTTATTATAATTGAAGAATTAAAAAAATTAAAGAAATAAAAGAGAGCTAAAGTGCTCCGTAATTAATATTTAAATTTTTGTTATATATTACTTTGTTTCCTTAGCAGAACATAACTAAGCTTGGAGAAGGGGCTCTGAAGGATCCAGAGGATGTGTGTGTGGACAACGACGGAACTCTCTACGCCGCGACTCGCGACGGTTGGATCAAAAGATTGTCCAGAAATAACGAAAATTGGGAGAACTGGAAGCATATTGACAGTAACACTTTGCTAGGAATCGCTGCTTCTAAAGATGGTGGCCTTTTTGTCTGTGACGTTGAAAAGGTAACCACTGAATCTCTCACTCATGTCTTAATTTATTGGTTCAGAGCATAATAACATGGTTAATTATAATTGTTTATATTACAGGGTTTGTTCAAGGTTACAGAAGATGGTTTTAGCCTTCTCCTTTCACAAGTGAATGGTTCTCGGTTAAAGTGAGTTCTTACTCTCCTAATATTTTGCTTCAATAAAATCTGAACTGATTTCAAATACGGATCTAATTCTTCACTCAATCTGCTTCACCCAAATGTTTGCACCTCTATTTTGTTTGTAATTTTTTTATCTTTTTATTAATGAAAAGAAGGAAGGAAAATAAAAATAAATAAAATAAAAAAACGTTAAGCAAGCTGCGTCAGTAACTTTAAATTGTATGTCAGTAGAGTCATGATCAGAAGTTCATAACACATTCACTTTAAAATGACCTATCCTTTTTATCCAGCCAGTGCTTTCAACTGCAGTGGTGATAAGTCATCATTTACATTTTAGAAGATTTATCACTTTTTGTTTTTCGTGCGAGAGAGAGAAGAGTATATTTTTCAATGATTAGAGTGTATTTTTTAATGATGTGAGAAGAGAAGTGTTTAATTTTGTTATGGGAACTACAAATCGGTGCCTCCAATTTGTTTTATTTTTTTCCCAAACAATCACAAATCGGACCGACCGATTTGTGATTTCGAAAATAAAAAAAATTTTAATGTTAAAATCGGACCGCCTGTTTTTTATTTTAAAAAATAAAAAAAAAATAAAAAATACAAAACAGACCATGCGATTTGTAGTTTTTTTTTCAAACAAATCGGACCCTCTGATTTGTAGTTTATTTTTTTCTTCAAACAAATCAGACCGTCCGATTTAAATAAAACACCATATAAAAAAAAAACACCTAATCTTTCAATAACAATATATTACACATATATTTAAACAATATAAAAAAAAATTAGCCAAGATTTATAGTTATTGTAGCTTATTTTATTATTTATTTTTGGGTAAACTAATAAAATAGTACTTGAAACTTGAAAGTTTAAATTATGGATCAGTTTAACAAAAATACTATTTGTACACTAAAATTAATTATTATATATTTCTATATAAATATATATAATTTAACTTATTTTTAATTTATATTTTATATTTTAATGTGAATTGACTGAATTCTATTCTAATAACTAATTTTAATAGTTAATTTGAACGTATATCTAATACAGCTGAAAATATCATTACAAAAGGTATGAATAATAACTAATTAGTTCTAAAATATTTAAAAACATAACAAAACTAAATATTAAATATAGTTTTTAAAAAGACTTTTGAAATTATATTTTAATGTAATGTCTTGTAAATAAGATTAGAAATATGGGATACTTTTATTTTTAACTAGTAATTTTATACAAGGTAAATTTTTTGTTTTTTTTTTTCTGTGTATAACTGAAATGTTTTTAAAAAATGAAGAAAATATAGAAATCGAATTTGGTTTCAATTTTCCGCATGCACCTTTTAAATAATTATTTAAATATTTATACAAAACTTCAAATCAAATAGACAAGTTATTTGTCCGAAAAATAGTTTGCCACTACTTAAAGAATGATATTTTTATTATTTTTATCGCGTTTTTATAATTTCTTTTCTGAATTTATTTGTGTTTCAAATTTTTAGAATTTTTTTAGCAAACGTAAACTTTGGAAAACCATTTTAACTTCTTTATTTTTCTCTAGCAATTTGAAGTCCATACGTCTCTGCTACTTGTTGAGGCCCATTTGTTTTGATGCATTACGTTGCAGTTAAAATTATGTCATACCAAAAAAAAAAAAAAAAATTTATGTGAATTTATCAATTTAGCATACCAATTGTTACAGTTATGCAGCCGTATTTCCGATTTCAGACTGTAATTTAAAATATGGCATTGGATTAACACACATTAGGCTAGTCTCATATCACTCTAATAATAAGTTAACGTGTAACAAAAAAATTCATCTCCGTACGAAAATGATACAGGGAAAGAGGGAAATAATTTTAAGATAGGCACGTGCAAGGGAATAGCAAGATGCCAATACCATTTGTCAAGGACACAATGAATTAATGATATATTGAAATGGACGTGGCTACTAGATTCTGTCAAGGAGGAATACTTTTCTGCTGGGACCATTTAGTTATAGTGATCCATCATCTATCGAGTATGTACAAGCATAGTTATCAAAGTCCAACTCGCCAATTGATCCCGTTAACTTATTGAATTATTGGTGCATACTATGTTGAAAAAAAATGGTGAAGGGATAAAAGATTTATTTTTATAGATAACTAAATATCTTTTAAGAAAATATGTCATTTTATTTTTGTTATTTTTTAAAAAAAATTATACACACTACTTTTCATTCTCTTTATATAAATATCTTTTCATCATAGAATTATTTTGAATTATTAGATCACTTATTTAGCGTGTATATAGGCAGAATAAAATCAAATTTGCTTAAATTCAGACCAAGTCAATTTTATAGGATTTTATAGAATTTTAAACCCTATAAAATACTGTCTCTTTTGAATTAAATTAAAATAAGCTATAGATATAATATAAACCTAATTGATCTCACATTTAGGAATGACAGAATAACTTTGTGGGATGTAGGAGCAATAAAATGAACCAAATTTGTCGGGCCGACTTGTCAAAATTATCAAAAAAAGATGGATCGGTATGAGATTTTGAACTCATTAATTTTAAAAAATCGCCAAACCCACATCGCCAAACTCATGAGCTTTGGCAAGGTCAGGTGGGTTAGCTCGATGAGCCTGTAATATTGTTAATTTTTTTAAAAAGAGGACAATGTTGATATTTAATTAAAGGATATACATACCAAAATTTAGGATTTCAAAGCAAAAGTTTAGTCTCACACTCACTAATACTCTCATTTTCTCGTCAAGTCACCACATCAATGACTAACCTCATTGCCTCTGTCAACACAATCTCTCTCTCTCTCTCTCTCTCTCTCTCTTAACTTTCTACCTTTCTCTTTTTCTCTCTCTCTCTTGCCATTGCTAGTGCTTAAACCTCCTCACCCCACTTTCTCCCTTTAGCTTCCAACTCGAGTTCGCACCCAGTCTCATTTTCGTCTAGCTTTTCATTGCCTACAGCCTTGTCTAGTCGTCGTTCATATCATCACCGTCTGTAACTATCCATTCCTCACTATCTCCAGCTCCTTTTCCATCTCCGAATCTGCCAAAATGATTATTGTGCATTGTGAGTAGCTGGGTCGGTGGTGCGAGAAATTAGAACTCGCACAACTGAACCGGCAAGTACACCGAATCGTCCAAGTAATATCTCAGGTGAGTGAGGGTCGATCCCACGAGGATTGTCGGATTGAGCAATAGTTATCTTGATAGACTTAGTCAGGCGAATAGAAAAGATAGTTGTTGTTGTTGTTGTATGTGCATGAAACAAAATAAGAACAAAAGTAATATCGAATTGACGTAGAACAAATGATGAGAAATCAGTTAAGGCCTCGGAGATGCTTGTTCTTCCGGATTAATACTTCTTACTGACTATTTTAAAAATGAATGATTCATTCAGTGGCAAGGCTGTAAGTGATTAAAGCCAGGGTCAGTGGTCATTAATCTCCTCTGATCCACACCAAACGCCAGGATCAGTGGTCATTTGATCTGAACGAGGGTGAAGCTCACGCAATTCAATCTCTGGTGATCCTACTCAAAATGTCACAGACAAAGTCAGATCTTCCGAATCAGAGAATGAAGCTCAGGGTTCTAGCCTTTGCGCCACAGAAACCTCAATTACCCATGACTAACGAGATTTTATGTCACTTATCCCAATTAGCCCAGATACTCTATTGGAACCTGTGATGCATTCTCAAGCTGCAGCTCAATACTATCCTGTCAGGGACTCGCAAGAACTCATGTAGAATAAGGGGCCATACTTCTATTCCATCCCAGATTCATAAGGATGAAGAACGAAAATACATCATAGAATAGAATCAAACATATATTAAAATAGAAAAGTAATGATATTAATCCATGGGAATGAGCAGAGCTCCTATCCTTAACTTAGGAGGTTTAGTTGCTCATACTTTATAGAAAAAACAGATAAGAAGGTGTAATGTAATGTGTCTGTGCTTCTCTCCTCCTGGGAGGCATGATCCTCAAGAGGAAGAAAGTCTCGTATTTATAGTAAAAACTCTAAGACTAAACCTAAAAGATATTGTTCTTAATTAAAAATTACAAAAAGAAAATAAAATAAGCTAAGAAATACTAAAATCCACTTTGGGCCCACTTTGGTCATGTGCTTCGTATGTCTGGCGTTCAACTTCGGCTTCTGGGTGTTGAATGCCTATTAGGGGGTGAGCGTGCTGTTTCCTTGCTCCCTAGGTGGCGTTGAACTCTAGTCTTGGGTGTTCAACGCTGGACTTGCTCCTCTTTGAGCGTTGAACTCTAGTCTTGGACGTTCAACTTGGAGGCTGGTCCTTCTTGGGCGTTGAACTCCAGAGGTGGACATTCAATGCCCGTTTTGGGCAGTGATTCCAAAAGCAAAGTTTAGATAATTATATATTGCTGAAGCCCTGGAAGTTAGCTTTCCAAAGACATTGAGAACACATCAATTGGATCTCTGTAACTCAAGATATGCTCGTTGGAATGCACGGAGGTCAGGATTTGACAGCATTTACTATCATTTCTTTGTCTCTGAATCAGACTTTGCTAAAACTTGCCAATTTCATCCAAAAATCCCTTGAAATCATAAGAAAAACACAAAAACTAAAAGTAGCATCCAAAAGGTGAATTTTGCACTAAAACATACTAAAACTTAATAAAATTTAATAAAATATAGGGTTAACTACCAAAAATGCCCCAAATTATTCAAACGCTAATAAAAATGCACCCGAATTTTACTATCGACAAAAATACCTTTAAATAATTTTAAAATGCAACAACAATACCCAACAGTAAGTATGTATTTTCAAAAATTACCTTAGAGATTGAATTTTAATGCAATTTTGTGTAAGCATGATTACAAAAATGAGATATTATTATTCTTAAAATTTGGTAATTTTTTGGTGAGTATGTATTTTTTTGTGATTTTTTAAAAGTATTATTGGTTGTTAACAAAATAATTACAAAAAAATTATATACTTAACAAAAAATTACTAAATTTTAAGGATAATAATATCTCATTTTTTTAATCATACTTGCTAAAAATTGCATCAAAATTCAATCTCTAATGTATTTTTTGAGAAATACATATTTAATGTTAGATAATCTTGCAAAAAAACTAACATTAAATATGTATTTCTCAAAAAATACATTAGAGATTGAATTTTGATGTGATTTTTTGCAAGTATGATTAAACAAATGAGATATTATTGTTCTTAAAATTTGGTGATTTTTTGTTAAGTATATATTTTTTTGTAATTTTTTAAAAGTATTATTGGTTGTTAACAAAAAAATTATAAGAAAAATATATACTTAATGAAAAATCACCAAATTTTAACGATAATAATATCTCAATTTTATAATCATGTTTGCAAAAAATTGCATCAAAATTCAATCTCTAAGGCATTTTTTGAAAATATATATTTACTGTTGGGTGTTTTTGTTGTATTTTTAAATTATTTGAAGGCATTTTTGTTGATAGTAAAATTCGGGTGCATTTTTGTCAGCGTTTGAATAATTCGGGGGTGTTTTTGGTGGTTAACCTAACTAAAACTAAAAATACACTAAAAATACTGTGAAAAAGGGGTATAAGGTACTCCGTCATCAGAACACCAAACTTAAACTGTTGCTTGTCCTCAAGCAACCAAAAACAAGATAGGACCATTGGAAGAGAAAAATATAATAGGTCTCAGAGTTCTCAATGAAACTCAGTTCCAAATATTGAATGGGGCTATTAGCTCTTTTCTTCTAAACAGTTTTGGCATCTCACTTTCCTTTAAAGCTCAGAAATATTGACATCCCTTGGAATTAGAATCCGGATGATATTATTGATTCTCTTCTTTTAGCTTTTCTTGATTCTTGAACACAACTTTTTATTTTGGTGTTTTGCATCTTTTCAAGCCTAGACGTGACTCTAAGCGTTTTGTTTTCAAGTATTACCACCAGATACATAAACGCCACAAGCACTTATCTGTGGGAACCCTTTGGATTCGAAGTTAGCTTTGCTTAAATTCCCAGACAGTGGTGCCCAGAGTTCTTAAGCGTACTCTTTTATTGCCTTAGATCACGACTTTAACTACTCAGTCTCAAGCTTTTTACTTGATACCTTCACACCACAAACATATAGTTAGGGATAGCAACTCATTTGAGCTTTTTAGGCCAATTTTGACCTTCCTAACCATTGATGATCAAAGCCTTGGACCCTTTTCTTGGTTTTCTTCTTTTTTTTTTTCTCTTTTTTTTTGTTGTTGTTTCTTTTGCTTCAAGAATCAATATTTTTTATTTTTCAGAGAACCAATAATACTTCTCTAAATTCACTGTTCTTCAAGAGCCAACATGCTTAACTTCAATGTCAATTATGCACAGTTAATTCATACATTCAGAAAGTAAAGGCAAGGCCACTACATCAAAATAATTGTAATAACTCATGATATAACTCAAGATCTTATGTATTTTACTACTTTTTTTCAAAAATTTTCTTTTTAAGCTTTAGTGAGTAATGCATGAGACATCTTCTATACATAAAATTTTTTAAATTTTCAAAATTGAACTACTAGACTAGAAAGCAAAGGAAATCTTAATAGTAATCATGCAAGAGCTAGAATGGAAACTGAAAATAAGATAGAGGAAGAGATGATGAAACTTAACCACCTCAGTTAAGATGGTTGCTCAAGCTGTGCTCTTCTGTGAAGATGATTCACCTCCCTTTGGTGCCATTGATGATAATATACACTTAGAGCTCACTCTGCAACACCAAACTTAAAAACTTTGCTTGTTCCCAAGTAAAGAAAACTTGGCTCCTTAGTGGCGTTGAACGCCAGGACTGGCGTTTGAACGGCATAGGGTCCTCTTTGTTCCCTTATGGGCATTGAACGCCTAAGTTCTCTTCCCCCTTCCAGCATTGAATGCCAGTAGGAGTATACTCCAGGGTGTTCTGTTCTCCTTGCCACGCGTTCCTGTTTCTGTTCTAAGCACTGTGCATGATCACAAATAATAGAAAACCTTGGAAAACTTTGAAAATCAAGGAAAAATAAAACTGAAGTAAAACTGAAATAAACTAAATGATACTTATAGTTGGATTGCCTCCCAACAAGCGCTTCTTTAATGTCATTAGCTTGACATTTGATTTTTGAAGTTTCTTCCTCTTCTTCCAGTTGGTTAAGAGAAATGACTCCAAGGGAGAAGAGGAGGAGAATAGTGCCATTGGATTTGAATTCCTCCTAACAAGCTTTCTTTTATGGTTATCAGCTTGATTCTCCTTGCTTGTTAGGGTAGGGTTGTATTGTTTCTTGCTGACCTTTTCTTTTTCATGGATATCATTTTTTGTTCTTTGGTCACAATCCCCTTTTTAGTATATTCCTTGATTATCTCTACCACTCTGAATTCAAGACTTGGGTGTTGTATGATGGGTGGAGTGTACCCTTCATCAAGAACCTCTGGGATTGGTAGTTCAGTAAACTCACCCGCTATTATCTCTTTGCTTCATTAGAGTGTAAATTTCCAAAATTGTCTTCCTCCCTTACACTATCCTTTGTTCGTGCATCTCCTTCTTCTTCTATGTGTGAGGATGGAAAACTCTCTAATTTACTGGGGTATGGACTCCAATGAATGATTTCTTCACATTTTTTTATAGGAATTTGTATTGCTTCTCTTGTGAGGGAGTTTGCTTGTTCCTCTGCCTAGCGTTTGGTAATCACCTCCACATTCCCCTCTACATTCTTGACACTCATTCTCATATCTTGTATGCAATCTTGAGCGACATCCCTTAATTCTTTCATGGTAAGCTCTAAAGCTGATAGTTCTGAATAAGGAGATGATGATTCTTGATATGAATAATAAGATGGTGGCTCTTGATATGAGTAAAAGGAGCATGGTTCTTAGTATAAATAGAGATGTGGTAGTTCTTGGTATGAATATGCAGGGGATGAAGATGGAAATTTTTGCAAAATTTTCTCTGTTATTTGCTCCAGTTCTTGGCAGGCAAGATCGAAAGATGATGCTTTTTTATATGAGTAAGGAGATGATGGTTCTTGATAGACGGAATATGAAACATTGACATCTCCTTGCTCTTGACCTTGCCAACCAAAATTTGGATAATTCCTCCATCCATAGTCATTCGAATCACTCCTTGGGTGTGAGTAGTAACCCATGTGATCCCTCTCCATGATTGTTCCTCAACACAAAATACCAAACAAAATTAAACGCACCAGGTGGTAAACAGAAAAGTAAGGAAGAATTTTTTTAAAAAAAAAAATTCGAAAATAAATAATAAAAAAATAAAATACTAATTTGAAAATAAAAATAACTAACAATTTCAAAAAAAAATTAAAAAATTAGAAAGAGGGAGGCTTAAAATTTTTTGAAATTCAAAGAGAAAGGAAAAAAATTAAAGAGACACCAAACTAAAAATAAAACAAGATAAGATAAATAATTAACTAACAAGATTTGAAATTAAAGATGGAAGAATGGATTTGAAAATTTTCAAGAAGTTGGAGAGAGAAAAAGTCAAATGAAGATTTTGAAATTCAAATTTGAAAGAAAGAAAAACTAAAGAAAACACCAAACTTAAAAACTGAATTTAAAATTTGAATTTAAATGAAAAATCAAATAACTAGAATCAAGGAAAAGATAAATAAGATAAAGATTAAGAATCAAGAAAGATAAGCAAGATATGATTTGAAAATCTTAAAAATAAAATTAATTAAAAAGAAAAAGAAAAGATTTGAAATTTTTGAAATTTATAAAGAAAAATAAAATATTAAAAGATACCAAAATTTTAAAATTAAAACAAGATAAAGCAAGATTTGAAATTTAAGATGCAATTTTTGAAAATTAAAAAAATCAATTTAAAGATTTTGAAATTTAGAAAGAAAAAGTTAAGGGAAAGAAACAAGGTAAGATAAGATTTGAAAATTAAGAGAGGAGATTAATTTTTTTAAAATTGGAAAGAAAAAGTCAAATAAAGATTTTGAAAATTTGAATTTGAAAGAAAGAAAGACTAACAAAATACTAAATTTTTAAAATTTGAATTTAAAATAAAGATAAGATAACAAAATTTTGAAATCAAAGAAAAAGATAAGATAAAGATCAAAGAAGAAATGATAAGCAAGAAAATTAAATTAAATAAAAAGATTACTAATGGGACACCAAACTTAAAATTTGAAACCAAGATAGAAAAAGATTTTCAAATATATATATATATATATATATATATATATATATATATATTTCGAAAAAATTAAAAAGAAGGAAAAACACTAGACGGACACCAAACATAAGAAATTTTGAAATCAAATAAAACTAATTTCGAAAAATTGAGAGAAAAAAACACTAAAAGATACCAAACTTAAAAATTTTAAAATCCAACAAGGAAAAATACTAAAGAAATTCGAACACAAAGAAAGCAAACAAGAATAATTTTTGAAAATCAAGAAAGGAAAATCAACCAAAACCAAAAGGCACCAAACTTAAGATATGAAACAAAAGTTGAAAAAGAGAAAAAGATGATTAAGATAAATTTTTGAAAACTTTTAAGAAGATAAACAAAGATTGTTTGAAAATTTTAACAAGAAACAGAATTAAAAGAAAAATAGTAAAAAATACCTGATCTAAGGAGAAAGAGAACCGATAGTTTGTCAATCTCGAACAATCCCCAGCAACGGCGCCAAAAACTTGGTGCGCAAAATTAGAACTCGCACAATTGAACCGAAAAATGCACCACGTCGTCCAAGTAATACCTCAGATGAGTGAGGGTCGATCCCACGAGGATTGTCGGATTGAACAAGCAATAGTTATCTTGCTGGATTTAGTCAGGCAAATAGAAAACATAGTTGTTGTTGTAGGCACATGAAAAAAATAAGAACGAAAGTAATACCGAATTGACGTAGAACCAATGATGAGATATCAGTTTAGGCCTCGGAGATACTTGTTCTTCCGGATTAATACTTCTTACTGACTATTTTAACAATGAATGATTCATTCAATGGCAAGGCTGTAAGTGATTAAAGCCAGGGTCAGTGGTCATTAATCTCCTCTGATCCACACCAAACGCCAGGATCAGTGGTCATTTGATCTGAACGAGGGTGAAGCTCACGCAATTCAATCTCTGGTGATCCTACTCAAAATGTCACAGACAAGGTCAGATCTTCCGAATCAGAGAATGAAGCTCAGGGTTCTAGCCTTTGCGCCACAGAAACCTCAATTACCCATGACTAACGAGATTTTATGTCACTTATCCCAATTAGCCCAGATACTCTATTGGAACCTGTGATGCATTCTCAAGCTACAGCTCAATACTATCCTGTCAGGGACTCGCAAGAACTCATGTAGAATAAGGGGCCATATTTCTATTCCATCCCAGATTCATAAGGATGAAGAACGAAAATACATCATAGAATAGAATCAAACATATATTAAAATAGAAAAGTAATGATATTAATCCATGGGAATGAGCAGAGCTCCTATCCTTAACTTAGGAGGTTTAGTTGCTCATACTTTACAGAAAAAACAGATAAGAAGGTGTAATGTAATGTGTCTGTGCTTCTCTCCTCCTGGGAGGCATGATCCTCAAGAGGAAGAAAGTCCCGTATTTATAGTAAAAACTCTAAGACTAAACCTAAAAGATATTGTTCTTAATTAAAAATTACAAAATAAAATAAAATAAGCTAAGAAGTACTAAAATCCACTTTGGGCTCACTTTGGTCATGTGCTTCGTATGCCTAGCGTTCAACTTCGGCTTCTGGGCGTTGAACGCCCATTAGGAGGGTGAGCGTGCTGTTTCCTTGCTCTCTGGGTAGCTTTGAACTCTAGTCTTGGGTGTTCAACGCTAGGCTTGCTCCTCTTTGGGCGTTGAACTCCAGTCTTGGGCGTTCAACTTGGAGGCTGGTCCTTCTTGGGCATTGAACTCCAGAGGTGGGTGTTCAACTCCCGTTTTGGGCAGTGATTCTAAAAAAACGTATAAACTATTATATATTGTTGGAAATCTCTAGAAGTTAGCTTTCCAACGTCGTTAAGAACGCATGAATTGGACCTCTGTAACTCAAGATATGCTCGTTGGAATGCACAGAGGTAAGGATTTAACAGCATCTGCTATCCTTTCTTTGCCTCTGAATCAGACTTTGCCAAAACTTGCCAATTTCACCCAAAAATCGCCTGAAATCATAAGAAAAACACAAAAACTCAAAGTCGCATCCAAAAGGTGAATTTTTCACTAAAACGTAATAAAACTTAATAAAATATAACTAAAAACACACTAAAAATACTGTGAAAAAAGGTATAAGATGCTCCGTAATTAGTCGGCCCACCCTTTTGCGAGGTGGTTTAGGAAGTCTATTCTGTATTGATTTGGTAGGGTAGGGCCTCTCGCCTCGTTTTAGGGAAGGGTTATGCCTAGGCATCTTTAGTTATTTTTTAAGTTCTTTTTTGAATAGTTTTCTTAGATTTAAATCAAAGTTCTTATATTTTTAGTAAAGTTTTTATGACTAATTATATGTTTGGATTTATTTTAAAATGATTATATTTTTAGAACATGTTTAAATAAATCAGGATGAAATTTATATGAAAACACAAGTGCACTTCTAGGGAAGAAACACAAAGCTGGTGCCAGGCTTCAAGAGGCCAAGCCTAGCGCCAGGAACAGGCGCCCAAACTCCCTACTCCAAAGTCCGATGCCTTCGTCCCCTGGGAAGACCCAAATGGGCTGGCCCCAACTCCTAGAAGTGGTGCCTAGCACCACCTAACTTCAAAGTACTGGGCGCCCATCGCCCAATCCCGGTTCCAACTCCAAGTGAATTCGCAACTCCTAGTGATCTAAAATTCATCAGAGCCCAGAGCTAGTGGATCAAGCCCAGCACCAAGATGATAGTCCATTCCCAATAAGCTCTAAATTCAATCGAAAATTCAAGACTTAAATAATTAGTCAGCATTCACTTCTTTTTGAAAGATAAAATTTGGTTATTAGGATTTAGTTTAGATTATATCTGAATTATTGTTTGAATTTGAATAAGTTATTATCTCATTCTTCGGAGAAAAGAATATAAGATTAGTTTTTGAATTTCAATAGTTAGGAAGCTAGAATAACTAGATTCAACCAACACCTTATTAGTCTTAGGTTATTTTCTTTTCTATCATAAGTAACTAAACCTCCTCTGTTAAAGGTTAGGAGCTCTATTTGATTTTATGGATTAATAATGTAAGTGTTTTCTTTATTTTGATTCATGCTTTTTTACTTTTTCAAGATTGAGTTTCGTTCTTCATTTTTAATGGTTAGAAGTATTGGAAATTATTCTAATTCTGTCTTGGATTCTGTTATTACATTGAAAAATTTAATATTGGAATTAGCTTAAAATTCTTTCTCATAATTTTTAACTTGACTAAGAATAGTATTTTAAAAGTTGTGTGGCTTTAAATCGAAATCTTGTGTAACCTCTTCTCTTAATTTGTTGACCAAGGAATTGACATTTAATTAAGTTAAGAGAAATTAAATTGCTAAGGAATTGGAATTTGGTTATAAATGATTTGCTGTGAAAAGAATTTTCCATGAGTGAAAGTAGAAAAACATAAGAATTACTTTTTCTAAGAGTCAAACACCTCCAAAGTCTTTAACATACCATTCTTTGATTACTTTCCCAAAGTTTCTAAGCATTTATTCATTCACAAGCACAATCTTTTTCATTGTTTTTTGCTTCTATTTCAAGATTCACAATCCTCTTGCTATTTTTTATTGATCTAATTAGAAATTCAATTAGACATTACTTGATTCAGTTTTTTAATCCTCGTAAAAATGATATCCACTCATTGTGGTATTACTTGGAGCGATTTGGTGCACTTGCCAATATAAAAGTGTATCAATTTTAGCTCATCACAGGGTAACCCGCTTTTGCATCCCCTAGTGGAGAGGGTATCCCTCCCTTTCCACAACCCCATCTTTATTAAAAAAAAATGGCCCTCATTTCTTTCCTATCTTTGTCACATGATCTTTATATTAATTTTTGTTAGTTTAGTAAACTTCGATGGATATTTAAGGATATTGATTGAAAAAAATTTCAAAAAAATTTCAAAAAACTAACACAAAATAATAAACATAACACAATATAATCTTACATAATTTACTTTAGAAGATAAATATTCATAATTTATTCTTTAAAAAACACAACATAAAATTAAATATAAAAGTTCATATATATTATTTAGAAGTCAAACCATTTCAAATATATAATATTATTTATGTTATTGTCTATCCCACTTCAATGATAATATTATCTAGATCTGATATTAATAAAATAAATAAAAATGATTATCACTACAAGAGAGGAAAATTTTTTCTACGGCAAAGCCCTTTTGCCATCGAAAAAATACCATCAGCGAAGCTGCTATTAGTAAATCCAGATCATTATTACCAATGACTATGGACCGTTGGTAAAATATGACATGGGAAAAATATTATTTTCATTGTACTAACGGTTAAACTATCAATAGCACTAATGGTAAATAAAAGAAAATATATTAATTGAATATTTCTGATGGACAAGCCTCCAGTAAAATGCAAAAGTACCTTTTATTATTTTTTTAAAACATAATGTACTAACAGCTAAAAGTATGGATTTTTTAAATGATATATACATATTTAGGTCCTTAACTAAAATACAACGAAAAAATAAAAATAGGAAAATGTCGTCAAAACTGAAAAGGAAAGTACAGTACTTGTAATCATCTAAGATGAATTTGTCATCATCGTCGTTGGCTCCATCTGAGGTCCTGGGGTTTGTGGTGGCGCTGGTGGTACTGGTGGTGCCAGTAGTTGAGGATCAGATGATGTCGTTGGAGGATATCTAGGCGGTAGAAGAGGTGGCATGGATGGCGTACCATTGGACAAGTCTTTCGCTAGCTTTTCCTGCATAAAGGAATTCATGTCCGTGACCGTATTCTTCAACTAGTCTAGATCGGACTACTAGTGTATGAAGGTCTTCTGAAGGCTCTTGATCTCCCCATCATATCTCTAGTGAGAATACCTTCACTCGTTCGATACTATTGCAGTTCTCACTCCATGTCCTGTTGCATTTTCCTGTTAAGAAGGATAACTTGCTCCTTGATATTCACACCTGCACTGGCAGTAGACTCAATATTATTAGAGAATCATGGAGTAGTCATGGTGGATTAATGTCCCATGCTATGTATCCTCCCTCGCTTGTGGCCACCAACTGTCTGCATCTATATCTCATCCTTAGATATTGGTGGTGGCTCTGGTGCCACTATACCATCTAAGTCACACGCTTTTCCTAGACCTTAGCTAGCGAAATGTCAACTCTATCTAAAATCGAATAAAATTGATGAAGATAGAGTTAAATAAACAAACAAATATAATTTATTGAGATATATTTTGATTTATTAAACTCACAGAAGTGTCCTAAGACCATTTCTCAACCCACCTCATATGATTTTCTTTCTTCATCTGCGTCCTCTGAAAGACCTCACTCCGACGAAGTTTGCAAGAAGCCCGATATTTTGTCCATAGGGTTTAGAATTTCAAGAAGTCATTATATTAGTTTCAAATTTATTAATAATAAAGTAAACAAATTAAGTTAACAACCTCCCGTGTGTATAGATCCACTGGTCTCAGATGCTCGACTGGCTCGGGCCTTAGTCTGAATTGTCCGATAATCTACTGTGTTCCAATACTCCTTTAGATGGGTAAGGATATCGTCTGAATCCAGTCTGTAAGAGCACTCTTATTGTGGATGTCTGCTAGCATCTCCTAGAGGCGCTTGGCAACTCTCACTCGCCAAGCATTGTATATCTTCTGCTCCTCATTGTGGATGAAGACAAAGTGGTCCTGCAATATCAAACGCAAATGAATCATATCAATATAAGTTTATAATTTGATGTTAGAAAAATACTTAATTACCTTAAAAGGTCGCCACCAAAGATCTTGGATGCCATCTAGAGCCACACTAAACTTGGGTATGAACCACCTATTGTGGTTCTTCAAAAACCCAAGTAATTTCCTCTATCTTCTGTCTTAGGGGGTCCCAACTATCATTAAATAAACAATTTTCACTACAAATGCATGTTATACTATAAAATTAATTAAACCCATAAATATAAAACATACTAGTCACCTCCATCCCACACTAGCTTCTATTTAATAGACTGTATAGATAGGGGTCTGTGGTTATGGTTGTAGTTGTAGCTGAGGCTGTGCCTAAGGCTGCGGCTACGGGTGTGGAGGTGTCTGATGTTTGCCACCTGCCTCTGAGGATAACCCAAATCAAGTAGGATACCTGTATTTTCCTAGACTGCCCCCTACAACGACCACCAACCCGCCCATCATCACCTCGCCTTTTACCCTTGCCACTTGTCATGTCATCTAAAGCTAGTAAAAGTAAATAAAATTAGACCATTAGTGCTTAATTCCTCCTACATTGTCCTTATAAGAAAAGTATACATTGTCCTTATAAGAAAAGTATACTCCGAATGATGTTCCAAAATTAGCAAATTATTGACAAAAATATTTTTAAAATTTGTTAATAATAAAATATTCTCAAAATATTTAAAATACAAAAAAATAACAATACAATACAATTTTAATAAGCAACAAATGACCTTAGATTTAGCAAATGACTTGTGTATTTAATTTGAAATTTTGGAAGAAAACTTGGATACAAATACATGCAAAAAACTAGATCAAGATTTCTCTCTCTAGATTTTTATTTTTAAAAATAATTATGACCATTGACCAAAAAATTGAAAAAAATATCAACATACCTAAAATAATTACATATTAAAAATAAAAATATCTAATTTTTAATCATATTTGAAAAAACCGTAACAAAATTTAATATGTCAATACTTTTGGAAATATAAATTCAATGTCGGATATTTTTATCATATTTAAAATAACTTTTAGAATATTTTTGTCATTAATAAATTTGAAAATTTTTTTTGGTCAACTACTTAATAATTTAGAGATATTTTTGGTGGTTTACTCTTATAAAAATTAGATTTTCCTTTTGAGTTATGCTATATGGTTCGAGTTAGAACCTTAACTTGGTTGAGAATGATGACTAAAAGATATAATTTGTGTTTAGAGTCTCCCATATTTAGGATGAAATTCGGTCAGGTCTAGCTCAAATTGAGTGGTCATTCTAGGTCTTTGAGACATTTGACCAATGAATAGTTGGTTTAACCCTTTTTTTTAGGTTTATTAATTAGAAATAAAACCTAGTACATATTTTATCATACATTCAATTAGAATTTTATATTAAACACTTGATTGTGCTCAAACTATAGTACACTTCTAATGGAAGAAAAAGTTATATTGAATTTTTGGAGCTTCAGACAATATGACAATTTTGTATGACATTAATGATGACTTGTATAACCAGGTGACCACACCAGATCTCTAATTTTTATGTTGAAGCTACTTTTTTTTAGTACAACACAAACACGATCACACACACTACATAGATTTATTTTCATTTTTGGCTAAAGTCATATCCAAATTCAGATGTGGCTGCATTTTTTTTGTCAAACATACATACACACACACATACACTCACTCATACATACACACACACACACACTAATTTACTATAGCCTAACTACTATTGAGTATCAAACTTTGTATGGCACATAATCTCCTAGATGAACCAGGTCTCTCACCTCCAATCAAATATTAAAGCCACTTCTTAAGTGAAATTTTAACTGAACAGTTATGAGGTTAGTTTCACTCCTATACCATTTTTTTAGCTGCATATATACAACACAAACAAAAATAGTAAAAAAAATGACATAGTAGCCTAGAAAACCCTAACCTACAATAGCGCAAAAATAAGCAAATTCATACTCTTTTACTATGGCTCCTAAATAATGACTTTGTTTTAAGGAAATAATAGATAAGATAAAGTAGAGTTTAAACGCTACGTTAACCCTATCTGTGAGTTTAAATCGCTCAACTCAAGCTCTACCCGCACCTTAACTCTCTCAACCTAACCATACTCAACTTGACTCGCATAAAACAAATTCATTTCTATTTAAACATAATATTTAGTTTTCATATTTTATAATATCAAATACTATTTATATATTATTAATAAATTGAATTATTAGCTTAGTGACACTAAATAGTTGTACAAAAGAGAGAAACTCGAGTTTAAATACCTACTTGTTTATCGTATGTATGTATGTTCATTATATATTATATATTAAGAGTACGAGTTGGAATAATAGAGTTAGATAACTAGTACCTCAACTCAACTCTATCATTGCAGGTCGGGTTGCCAACCTACTCCCATCGGGTGAGAGTAGGTTGGATACCTGCAAGTGTAGGTATGGCTACTAACCCTAACATTTTTTTTTTCAAAATCTTAAAAATAGAATATATTAAGAACAAAAATGCAAACCAAATATACTCTAAATACTTAAATACAATGGTGTATGCTAAAAGTTTCAATAAATTTTGGCAGAGTCTAAATAGAAGTGAATTGATAGTTTGCCATTAATATGTAAATGCTTAAGTGTCATATATACACATCACACACACATCCTAAATTTATTTTAAAGTTTGATTTGTCTATGATTCTACATATTAGTATCTATATTAGTATCTGGATTACCTCATAGGTTAAAATTTAAAAGTATATTTAATTTGTTTCAAATGGTTGAACTAGATTTGCAGATGATGTGATTGAAGCATCAGATGGAATTGTATATTTTAGTGTTGCAAGCACCAAGTTTGGTCTCCATAATTGGTATCTGGATCTGCTAGAAGCAAGGCCTAATGGACAACTTCTCAAGTACAATCCATACACAAATGAGGTAGATATTGTCATAGATAAATTGCACTTTCCTAATGGAGTTGCACTCTCTAAAGATGAAGATTATCTTTTGGTTAGTGAAACCTGGAAGTAAGTGCTTGTTTACATATATTTCTTTTTTTTTTCTACCTCATAATATATCCAAAATTGGGTGTTATATAACTATATATATATAATCAGATCAAGAGTCCTTAGATATTGGCTAAAAGGAGCAAACAAGGGCAAAACAGACATTTTTATTGAAAATCTTCCAGGTGGACCTGATAATATCAATCTAGCTCCTGATGGCTCTTTCTGGATTGCTTTGATTCAGGTAACATTGAATTTGGTAATAATTCAATCATGGTAAAAATAAATTAGGATAAAAAAAATTAGTGTTATGTCTTGGAGTAAAAATAAGGGTGCATTGAACTTAGCCATGATATTTGAACTGGTAGGATGAGAGTGAGTAGGAGAAAAATTGAAAGAAAAGAAAAAATATATCTCAAAAGTAGTTAAAATGTGTAGATAGATATAGGTGACTCTCGCTTCAAAAGTGAAAGTGCCTAAAGAGATGAACGATTTTTGGCCAATTAATATGATTGGAAGCATCTATAGAAGTAATATAAAAATTTTTGGTCAAGAGAATGAAAGGGGTGATGAGCAGTTGGTGCGCGAAATTAGAACTTGCACAATTTTACTGGCAAGTGCATCGGATCGTCCAAGTAATACCTTAGGTGAGTGAGGGTCGATCCCACGAGAATTGTTGGAGTGAGCAAGTAATAGTTATCTTGCTGGACTTAGTTAGGCGAAATAGAAAAAGAGTGGTTGTTATAGGTGCATAAAACAAGATAATAAAGAAAGCAGTAAGAACCAGTGTAAAACAATAATGAGAAAACAGTTAAGGTTTTGGAGATACTTATCTTTTTGGATTAATACATCTTACTGTCTAAATTAATAATGAATGATTCATTTTATGACAAAACTGTAAGCGATTAAACCCCAATTCCTTGGACCTTTTTAATCTCCTCTTATTCTCATCAAAAACCAGGGTTAGTGGTCATTCAAATTGAACGAGGGTGAAGCTCAATGCAATTCAATCTCTCTTGATCCTACTTCAAATGCCATAGACAATGTCAAATCATTCGGATCGGAGAATGAAGCTCAGTATTCTAGTTTTAACGCCACAAAAACCTCAATCACCCTAAAGCTAACCGGATTATGTCACATATCCAATTAGCCCAGGCAATTTACAGTTTAGGAGATGTATTCTCAAGCTATAGTACAATACTATCCAGTCAGGGACTCGCAAGAACTCGTAGAAAAAGGGGTCATACTTCCGTTCCACCTCAGATTCATTAGATAAAAAAGGACAATACATCATATAATGGAATCAAATTGATATCAAAATAGAGAAGTAATAACATTAATCCATAGGAATAAGCAGAGCTCCTAACCTTAACCAGGAGGTTTAGTTACTCATGCTTTACAAAAAAAATAAAAAAACGTAAAGAGGATCTGTCTGTCTAAGTCTGCCTGTCTAACCTAAGTGATGTCCTCTTTAAATAGTAAAAGCTAACCCTAAAAAGATGTTAATGTTAATTTAAAAGTTACAAAGATAAGACTAGATAAGTTAAGGAGTGCTAAAATCCACTTTGGTCATGTGCTTCGGTCAAGCATGGCGTTCAACTTGGAGAATGGGCGTTAAACACCCATTAGGGGGTGAACTCGTTGTCTTCTGCTCCCTAGCTGGTGTTGAACACCAGTTTTTGGGCATTCAACGCCAGGGCTTAGTCCTTCTTGGGCGTTAAACGCGAGAAGTGGACGTTTAATGCCAGTTTTGGCAATCATTCTGGAAAAGAAGTATAGACTATCATATATTGCTTGAAAGCTCTGGAAGTTAGCTTTCTAACTCTGTTGAGACCGTGTCAATTGGATCTCTATAACTCAGGATATGCTCATTCAAATGTACGGAGGTTAGTATTGACAGCATCTGCTATCCAAGATTCTGCCAAATTCGCCCAAAAATTACCTAAAATCATAGAAATAACACAAAAACTCAAAGTATCATCCAAAAAATGAATTTTGCACTAAAACATAGTAAAAATGGATAAAATTTAACTAACAACAACTAGAAAAGGCTATGAAAAAGGGTACAAAATGCTCTGTTATCAGCAGTTTAGTTGGAGAGGTCCAAATAGCATTTATTCAAGATAGACATTACTTGTGAAATGGTAACATGGCTGAAGAAAGACTATGAGTATTTTTCTGATAGATAACTCTTTGATAGAGTTCATTAATATATGAGCTTATTAGTTTTCCGCCATCGATTTGAATAATGGTCTCAATTCCCATGAGCAAAAGCTCTTATCATAATGAATGCATTCGTTGGTTAATAGGGGCATCTCGAAAACGTCCGCATCGAAATATAGCTTTCAAATTAAGTTCCAAAGAATTTATAAATAGATATAAATCTTTGTTCTAGTCCTCCATACTAAGATATATTATAAGGCCAGTGGAAGTCCCATTCCCATATAGGGATTGGATAATGAGTAATAACCCCCAGTAGAGACTAGTACGATTCCATTCTACATTTGTTTCAAGAGATATATTGATCACTTATGATTATTTTTTCATTGATTATTTTCCCCCAATTTCTTTGCTACCATGCGCTTTACGCAATTGATTGGATCGTGTAGATATCCCTTCAGCACAATGTAGGTCAACGAAAGGGTCTCGAAGACTCACCTGAATTCCTTGTACTGCAGTACTAATCAGTCATAGTATATATAGTGAAGAAGACTATTTTACTTTGCATTTTTTCAACCCAATAAATTAGAGCAATATGATTATGTCATTATTTTACGTATAGACAATTCCTCAATATCTTGTTCAATTTGGAACAAAATAGACAAAGGCAGAGTGTTAGAGTATTTTTATTGATCGGTCATGTCATATAGGCTCGAACCATGAACGAAGAAAGACATGAGATAAAAGCATACCATAGAAATAGGTCAATATCTCTATTGGCAATCAGGAGAATTCCAAGTGCATGCCTAAGTACTTATAACTTCTTGGGTCGTAATTGCTATAAGTAATGCAACTAGGAATCTCATAGAGAGTCGATCCTGGCTTAGGATGAATGCTGGCGGCTGAACATGATGAGCTGTCTCGTAATAAACCCACTTGTTGCTGATAGTTTCTTCTCGGTCCCTTCTTGCATAACCGAACTCGAAGAAGGAAGAGATAAGAGGGCCGTATGGAGTATGTACTCAGAAATCCGATATCTTGGCAGCATTCCGAGTAACTTCTCAATCTGGTGTTCCTTCGGAAGAAGCAGGTGCCATAAACAAAGGTATTCGCGCGTTGATTGTGGCTCAAGATTAGCCTCATATACTCATGGTTTGGCAAGTTTCTATTTGCTTGATGAAAGTATTCTTTTTCTTTTATTGGTTTTGGTTGGTTCAGTTTTTTCGATGCAAAGTGAAGAACCTTACCAAGGCCTGACATACCGCGAATCCTCTTGAAAGAGAAGTCTTTCTCGATCAATCCTTTTGTCCCATCCCGTTTTTCGAGAAGCAGAAATATCCTTTTTCAATCCAGTTTGAATTGGAAATAAAACAAGAGAACAATAGTCTGACAAAGGGTTGTAGTGGATTCTTCTTTTTTATCAATCAAAAGGATAAATCACTCCCGAAAAGGAATCTATTGATTCTCTCCCAATCAATTGGATTGGACTGTAAGTGCGATGATTTACTTCACGGGTGAGGTCTCTGATTCAAGTCTAGGATGACCCAACTGCACTAAGGAAAAGAATAGAAGACTGACTCCTTCATGCATGCTCCACTTGGCTCAGGGTCTACTTTTGTGATTTGTAACCATCAAATAGTCATCAATGATGATTTTAATGGTGTGAGATTGGTGTGAGATTTTATCCAATAGTTCACTTTTCTTTGCTGGTTACATGCTAGCCGAAATTTTAAAAAGTTGCTAGTCCTCTACACTTTTCTTTTCTTTTTTAGCATTAAACAGATATCTATGTTTGGCAAATTTTGAATCAATAGAAGGGGTAATTGTAAAGTTGGACTTCAAAAAAGCGTATGACACAATAAGGTAGTCTTTTCTTGATCATGTACTAGAAAAAAAATGGGGTTTTGGACTGTTTAAAGAGGATGGATACAAGGTCTTCTCAACATAGCGACAATATCTTCTTTCATAAATGGTTCTCCACCTGTGCCTTTTCTAATGAAAAAGAGATTGAGACAAGTGATCCAATTTTACCTTTTTTCTTTATCTTGGTAGCGAAAGTGTTAAACGAAATACTAGGGTTGGCAAAGGAGAATGGAATCATTAGGGAATTGGAAGTAGAAAGAGACAAAATACCTTTGTCCCACCACTAATTTGCTGACGACATCTTATTCTTTTCTCCTAGAACTATAGGAGAATATATTGTGCTTTGGTCTTATGTCGGGGATTGTAATAACCTATTAGAAGTCAACACTTACTCTCCTTGGAGTGAACCCCATAAAGGTTGAGACTTGGAAACCGATGATAAATAAGATCGAGAATAAGTTAAGTGGAAGGCGGGTCTACTTTCTAAAGCAGGAAGAATTACTATGATTAGAGTGGTGGTTAACAACCTCGCGCTTTACTATCTAAGTTTATTCAAACTCCCTAAAACTTTAATCTGACTTTTTTCTGAGGGACTAAAAATGGAAGGAAAAGAATGCCAACTATAAAGAGGAGTGTGATTCAAAGACCTAAGAACATGGTGGGTTGGGGTGAGTATATCACAATTAAGAATGAGACATTATTGTTCAAATAGTAGTATCCTATAATGTGGGTCAACTGAAAAAACAGGTAGTACAGAATGGAATACCAAAGTCGAATGGACCGTGGAGGGATAGTGTTAAGGTGGTGAATGAAGACAATGGTTTTAAGGAGATAGCAATAAGAGGGTTTAGAATGTGTGTTGGAAATGAAAACAAAATGAGATTTTGGGAGAATGTGTGGGTGGGAGAAAGGAGCCTAAAAGATAAATTCCCAACACTCTATTCCATTTCAATGAAAATATCTAAGCTGATTATAAACTGCGACTTCTGCGATGGTCTTTCTTGGAATTGGAATCTCACATAGAAAAGACGTTTCTTTGAGTAAAAGTGTAAATACTGTGAGAAACTACATACTACTTTACAGAATATTGTCTTGATAAAGGTACAAAGGACAATAATTTGGATTTTTTCAGAGAACAGATGGTTCTCAACAAAATCATTGATATAGATGTTTCTCAGTAAAATCATTGATAAGTACATCCGTGTGAGCAAAGTTAGGTGTGGCAAAATCAAAGTATTTTTTTTTGACAATATTTGAGAGGGATGGTTCCATCTTGAATTGAGATGATAGGATGGTTTACTTACTTTGCAAACTAAATACAAAGGCAAAGTTTGCAAGGATAAACATCATTCATAATGGGAATCTAATTGTATCCTTTGTAATGTCTGTGTCAAGGATAAGAATCATTTGTTTGTTCATTGTAATTTCATTAATAAATTGTAGTGTTTAGTCCTATGTATAGGGGTTTGACCCAGGTAAACGGTATTAGGGAGTTTTTGAAATTTGGTATGATAAAAAAAAAGACTAGTTATGTGTACTAAAAAATGGGTGAACTTGTTTTTTACAATCATATGGGTGACATGGAAGATTAGGAGTTGTAGAGTCTTTGATAATAAAGAAACTCTAGTAAAAGAGGTTTGGGAGGAGATATTAAGCCATTAGAGAGAGTGAAAAAAGATATCATAAGAATGGTGTTGTTTGTAAAAATAAATAGGTTGGCAGACCAGTAAATAATAATTGAACTACCTCAAGGGATGCACAAAAGACAATGGTGGCTATGTGTTGAATTTATTCGAGAAAAATATCGATTTTCATTGGTGGCTATGTTTTTGATGATAATAATAAGCAGCTGGTATTCGTAACTGAAATGGTAGATGTAAAAAATAAGTTTATAGCAGTGGTGTGTGGAGTGGAAGTAGTCGTTTAATTTGTCCTAGGAGAATCCTTGGGAGTTCCAAATGAGCTAGTGATTAGAACAGATGAGGAAAGCATTATCAAATGGTGAAATGAAGACAAAAAGCGACATTAGGCACAATATTTTAAAAGAAATAGATTCAGATATCTAATACAAGAGGTGAAAAAAGTAGAGTTTATTTTGACAAATTCAAAAGAATTCTCTTTCCTAGAGAGATTGTGACAATAAACAAAATCGTAGGATGATTATGGTGTGATTTGGTGTAATTAATGTTGAAAATTTTGTTGGGTGTGATTTACAAATATTCGTCGATGCCAGTGCTACCAATTGTCTTGATGGCAATGGCCAAGGGACAAATCAGTAGTTTCGATGATTTGTGGTAGAGTCTTCTCCTTTTAGTAATAGAGTGATAATAGTAGGAAGAGAAATACTAGTAGGACAGTGCTTCATAAGTTGTTTTTTCTTTTGAAGTAACCTTAAGGGTCGAAACTCTTCAAGAGTTATAAAAAAAGGAAAAGTTTAGGGGCAGTAATTTTTTAAATTCTGACCAGCATGTAACCAGAAAAAAAGTGAGCTATTGAATAAAATCTCACACTAATCTCACACCATTAAAATCATCATTGATGGTTATTTGATAGCTATAAATCACAAAAATTGCTGGCTCCTAACACTCCTCATTAAAAAAAAGTGTAAATAAATAAGAATTAATTTAATTTCAATGTTTTTGTAGCCAAAAAATCAATTTAATCTTTAGGTTTTAAAATATTGATTTGAAATTTTATAAGGTTAGCTCTTTTAAATTTATCTAGTCAACATTGTTAATAGAATGCTAATATTTTTCCTTGTATATAGCCATGCACATTTTTATGGCATTTTTTTTATTTTAAACAATAATGCTATATGACTAGTAAAAATTTACAATTATTTTTATAAATATTAGTATATAATTTGCACCTATAATTAATTAAATTTATGAACATAAGTCAACATGACTTGAATATAAATTTATGAAAGTTTACACACATAAATCAATAAAATTTATTTGTTAAAGATAATTTAATATTCGTATGGATCAAATATTGATTAAAATTGACAAAAAAAAAATGCTGATTCCAAGAGTTTCTAATATTTAATTGGCCTTCTCTCTTGTATGGCGTGTACTCGAATCACCTTTTTATTAAAGTATTTTTCTCTAAAACGAAGGTAGAAAGATCAATCTAATATCATGTCGATTAAAAGATAGAAAGATGATAAAATTTTTTGCAAATGAACTTTGTTTATAATTTTATAGATTTGTTACTGTATATTTTTTTAATAAGAGTATCAATACTTTGATCTAGTCAATATAGTTTAAATTCATTTTTAAGATTTTTAAAATTTTAAAAATAACTAAGTTTAGTTAATAAGACTTGTAACAACTTTTCAACTACATACATATTGATATTCTATACTTTTAAAGGATATCGTGATAATTCCCATAATTTTAATCATTAAATTCATCCACGAACTGATTAACAAAGTGAAAGATTATGATAAAACCATTAAGGTGGTATTAAATTGGTTGTCTCTTATGTTGTTCAGCAAACTATTGAAGGATTGGAGTTTGTGCACAAATACAAGGTCATTAAGCGCGTGTTGGCTACATTTCCAAGGCTATATAAAGTGATCAATGGTGCAACGAAGAAGGCAATGATTGTACAAGTGAGAAATGATGGCAACATAATCAAAATGTTTAGTGATAACAATGGGAAAGTAATTAATTTCGTGACGTCAGCTTTAGAGTTTGAGGACCATGTTTATTTGGGTAGTCTCAATTCCAACTTTGTTGGAAAACTACCACTGCATATTGATTAGAGATTTAAGCCATCCTCCAATAAATTAAACAGTAACACTAATATCCTCAATGTGCCAATGTATGTGATTGCTTATGCCCCAAATATATTATAATTATGGAGTGTTAATTTCCCCGGTTGAATGTGAAGATCGGAAATGTAAAATATAACATTAATAATTAATGTTTAAAGGAGATGCACATGGAATAAAATGTGCCACCTTAGCATGCTTGATACTCGAATATAATGCGTTGTAAAATAATACTAATTTAGATTCTCATGTAATGTATACAAAATTTCTATTTAATTTATATTTTTTATAATTTTTAGCAAATGAATATTATCATTCCTATTTTGATAATATCACTCTTTTATTTTTTACAAGTTCATGCAAATATATAATGTAAAAAAAAATCATGTTTAAAAGGACATTGTCATTTTTTTTAATAAGAAAGTTCAATATAATAAGTGGAGCAAGAGCAATAACAAACAAATAGAAAAATTATAAAAAAAAAAAATTGCAAAAAACTCATCAACTATTTTTAAAATTATTTTACTAACTTATTTAATTTGTATAAACTCTATTATTTAAAGGTGTGGAAGATCTATATGGGAGCCAAGTACGGGGTTCGTGCAGCGATATTGTCGACAGTTTAGAAGCGCAAAACAATATGAACGGGTGTGACCAAAGGCCAGTAGTATATAGTGGAGGGCATGATGGAAAGAACAATGGTCCAGGAAAAACAGAGGGGTGAAAGGGTGCAACTGTAGGAAAGGGAGAACAATGAGGAAGAAGTAGCAGTCTAAAACAGGATCACAGAAGATGTTGGGTCCGAAACAGAAGCAGAAGATACAAATCCAGGTGCTATGCAGAGAGTTACGAAGGAAGAACAGTTAACTGAAAACAGGGAAACATGGAAGCTAGCAGTGGAGTCAGGTGCGATTTTTTATGATAAAGAAGAAGACATTATGGCAATATTACAAAGTCAGAATGAAACTATTGCGGCAAAAAGAAGGATGGCAAAACAAAAGGAGAAAGTTAGGAGGAGCAGGCCCAAACAACATAACATGGTGTGTAAAATGTCTTTTAAATGATTTATATAGTTGTTGGAATATTAGAGGAATAAGAGGGGATGGGAAGTTGAGTATGATAAAAGAGTTGAAGAAAAAATATAGGTTGAATATGCTAGGATTGATTGAAACTAAGAGAGATGCAGTAACTAAGTTTGATGTAGTACGATTGTGGGCTTGTGACACGGTAGATTAGGATTATGTGGAATCAGTAGGTGCGTCTGACGGTTTATTATTAATGTGGGATGACTTGTTGTTTAAATGATCTAATTGCTATAAAGGGGATGGTTGGCTTTGTGTTGAGGACCTGTTGACAAAAAATAATTTCAACTGTGCATTTTGTTTGGTATATGGAGCACATCTGCGGAGTGAGAAACTGGTAGGGGTGGCAGTGGGGCGGGTAGGGGCGGGTTTTTGCCCTACTCGACCCGTCCCGCCGTCCTTGCACTCCACGACTACCCGCCCCACCTCTACCCGCGGGTAGTAGGCTGCTCTACCCTAACCCGCCCGCCTCGCCCCTATAAAAATTAAATAGCATTTTAATTTTTACACATTCATATATAAATTAAGATAAAAACTTAAAATTCATAACTAAATTAAAATACAAACATAAGATTCATACAATGTCAAATAACTTGAAATTAAAAAAAGATTAATGTTTAATCACTACAAATTTAACAACATAATAAAGAAATTGCATCAAAAGAATCTTCAATCATTATTCTTGTTCTTCTACCATTTAACAAACCTACATTAAAAACACAACATATAAACTAGTTAAGTTAAGCATTATGATTAGTAAACAGCAAACACAAAGTTTTACCAAATAACTTGGCACCATTTTTTAAAAAAAAAAAGTGAAATAATTTTTCAAAAATAAAAGCAATACCATTGAGAAGAAAGCAATACCAAATTAAAATTTCAAAGCAAAGATAACAAAAATAGAAGCAGCCAACACTTATTTCAGAATTGAATAATTTGCATAGAGTTTTCATGGTCAACCAATAAAATAACTCTAATAATGATGCAATTAAAAATTACTATATAACTATATAAAAATATTTACTCTAACTCTAACTCTGTAAAATAATAAATAAAAAAACCAATCTTAGTAATGCCTCATGCTAAGAATATATAAAAAATGAGTCATATTAACCAATCTCACCACTCTTTACCTGTTAATGATAAACTACTATTTTATGGTTTATCTTGTGCTTAATTGAGTAGTTTTTATCTACTCTTTACCCACTTATTCATACTATTTGCATGGTTTTACATTTGACTTCCTAATTATGTGCTTTAATTGAAAACATGTTTCTTTGGCCTTATATTTGCAAATATTAAATCCTCTCTTATCACCATTAGATGCCTTGATATGTGTGTTAAGTGATTTCAGATATTACAGGGCAGGAATGGCTCAGAGGGTAGAAAGGAAGCATGCAAAAGTGGAAGGAATACAAGAAGTTGGAGAAATTGCTAAGTTGTCCAGCCTGACCTCTTCGCACTCAAACGGCTATAACTTTAGCTAAAGAGGTCCAAACGACGCGGTTCCAGTTGAGTTGGAAAGCTAACGTCCGGGGCTTCGATTTGATATATAATATGCCATAGTTGCTCTGACGCTAGGTGACGTGACCGCGTGCTCCATGCGGCCGCATCGCAGTGACGGAAATCAGCGTGTTTGAATTCTTCTCCAGCGATTTCTGGGCTGTTTCTGACCCAGTTTGCGGCCCAGAAAACACAGATTATAGGCTCTAAAGTGGGGAAATACATCTATTCATGAGAGGCTCTCATAATTCACTTTTCATGTTTTAGAGGTAGTTTTAGAGAGAGAGGTTCTCTCCTCTCTCTCTCTCTCTTAGGATTAGGATTTAGGACTTCTCTTAGTTTTAGGAGTGACTCTCAATCCCAAGTTCTTTATTTTTATTTAATTTATGAACTCTTTCATGTTACATATAATTTTCTTAATTAATGTTATCTGAGGTATTTCAATTCATGATTGTTTTCTTTTATTTACATGATTACTGCTTCCCATCTGAAGATATTCTTATTCCAGTAGATTTACTTTTCCCTTTTGGTTTTTGTTAAGAAATCAGTAACTCAGAAGTTATCCAACTCAACAGCATAATTGATAACTGTTATCTTTGCTAATTGAACTGAGCTTCAATAATCTCAACCTTTTCTTAGGAAATAAATAGGATTTGAAGATCAAACTAATTAGTCCCTTGACTTTCTTTTACTTTAGTAAAGATTGACTTAGTGGAATTAAGATTCAACTTTCATTGTTGTTGATAAGAATAACTAAGTCTGGACTTCCAATTTCTCATACCTTGCCAAAAGTTTGCTTTACAGTTATTTATTTATTTTTATTGCTTTGAAAATATACCTGTGCCCATTGCCCAAACTCCAAATTTCCCCAATTTATAAACTCATAGCCAATAATAAGAACATACCTCCCTGCAATTCCTTGAGAAGACGACCCGAGGTTTAAATACTCGGTTAACAATTTTAAAAGGGGTTTGTTACTTGTGACAACCAAAAACGTTTGTACGAAGGGATTTCTGTCGGTTTAGAGACTATATCTACAACGCGACTTTTTTTATGACATTCTTTACTGGAAAAAATTCCAACGTCAAAATGGCGCCGTTGCCGGGGAATTGTAAACGTGTGCCTTATTATTGGTTATTGTAAATATTTTATTTTTGCTTGTTTATTTGTTTTTATTTTTGTTTTTATTTTTTTCTTTTTCTTAAGTTAAGAGGTTATTGGTTTTTATTTTAAAATTTTTATTTTATCTTATCTTATTTCAAAAATCAAATTTCAAAATTCAAATTTAAAAATTTTTCAAAATTCAAATTTAAAAATTTTCAAATTTTAAATTTCAAAAATTCAAAATTCAAAAATTTAAAATTCAAAATTTCAAAATTTAATTTTCAAATTCAAAAATTTAAATAACCTTTTAATTCAAATTTATTTTTATTTTTGTTTTTAATTTTTTATTAGCTACTATGAATTCTCACCCCTCTCGCTTCAAGTTTGATTCCAATGTTGTTGTTAGGAATGGAAACTATAATGAGAACAGGCATCAAGGTTGGAACAATCAAAGATGGGAGGAGCCACAAGGATTTAATCAACCCTCATGGCAACAACCACCTCCAATGGACTATCAACAACCACCATCATATGCCTATAAACCTCCTCAATATAACTTGGGACCACCATACTCACAAGTCCTTTTCCACCACTTACCTCCATATGACCCTAACCCTCATCCATCATACCAACCACCTTATGAACCAAATGAACCCTCCTATCTACCCCAAACCTCCATGGAGAAAGCACTTGCCGATCTAAACTCTACTATACAAGCTCTCTTCACCCAAATCAGACCACCAAATACCTTCAACAATCAACCCTCAAACTCTAGTGCACTTCCTTGTCAACCACAGAATAAACTCTCCATCCCATCACCACCATCTATGGAAGAGCACCCACATCCATCAATCCAAGAGCAAAATGATCCCAATTATGCTATTGATATGGAACAGGAAAGAAGGAATCATCTTCGCGAATCCATACTTCATAAAGAGCTAGAGGAGGCCCTACGGGTAAGGGTAGGAGAGACCCTTGAAGATGAAGGAATAGTTGAAAGGAGTTGTCATAGAAAGAAAAACATCGAGGATGAGTACGATTTTATACTTAAACAACTGGACAAAGCAGCAATTATTAAAAAGGAAGAAGTGGTTGCGGACTTAAGAGATGCTGTACCTCCATTGGAAAGTCCAGTCACAGAGCCTCCTTCCATGATGTTTGATGTTGATGTTGAGAAGAGCGTACAACCTCCAAGGCAGATCATGGTTAAAGATTTTGTAGAGGTTGATCAAGAGGTAGAAGATGTCAAAGAAGAGCACAAGGGAGTGGAGCTTGAAATTACCTTGCCAAAGTTGTTGGAAACCCCTCCCCCTAAGTTGCCATCATCCTTCACAATATTCAAGTGGGTAAAATTCATATTCCATAGCTTTCTAATCCCACTTGAATATGGGCTACTGGAGACGGATGGTTAACTTAGAGCTCTTTGTGGCATTAAGAGTAAGAGGAATATGGCCAGTGATAAGAATTGTCAAGCAAGGTTCCACATGGTTGTGTGCTCAAAGTTTAAATGCAAAGGTTGGTGTAAAGCTCAACTGAATGGGTCTAGGAAGTTGTTTGGCCGCTTACGTGAGAATTCAGACTGCTTGCCACCCGAAGGGAACAATATTGCTCAACCAAAAGACGGGTGCAAAGGCAAGGTCTGGGACCCCGGAATTCATCCCAGAAATCAACACTCTTGGGGCCTTGTCACTTGCTTTAACTTGCTTGAAGGCTTTCTGCGCCTAGTTTGGGATCCCGGAGGCCATTGGAATCACAAACATTAGTGGAGATTCCTGGATGAGTTCAAGCACAAGCCTCCATAACAAAGGACTCCCCAAATGTCCAACTTAAGAACTTTAACTAAATGTTAGGTGGGAGACAACCCACCATGGTATGATTGTTTCTTTTTCATTTTTTATTTAGTTTTATTTGTTTTCTAGTTTTATTTTATTTTATTATATTGAACCTGGAGTTTTGCATCACCTTCATATTAACACTACATTCTTCATTTTTCAGATTAAAAAAAAATGCCACGCGACGCGACCGCATCAGCGACGCGTCCGCGTCGCAAGGAGAGGGGAGAAAAATAAAAACAAACAGAGAGTCACGCTGGAGCGTGGCTGGAGGCGTGCCAATGGCACATTTCTACCCACGCGGACGCATGCCACACGCGTCCGCGTCACCTGGGAATAATGGCCTCCCACGCGACCGCGTCACCCACGCGGCCGCGTGACCTGAAAATCGACGTCAACCGGGTGCATGGCCGAAAGTTGAGCTGGAGTTGGGTTGGAATCGTGCTGGAAGCCCAAGCCTCACCACACGAACGCGTGCCCCACGCGTCCGCGTCATATCCCCATGATGGCTACTCACGCGATCGCGTCAACCACGCGACCGCGTCACCCAGATTTTTGGCAAAAGGTTTTGGAACAGAGAGTTGCGCGACCGCGAGGCTGCACTCGCGCTAATCGCACAAAACAGGTCACGCGATCGCGTGACCCATGCGTCCGCGTCACCTGACCTTGTCACGCACCACGCGACCGCGTCACTCACGCGTCCGCGTCACAAGCGGCGCACAGAATATCCAGATCAGCCAATTTTCTTATCTTTTCTTCTCTAATCCTTATTTTTCTTATCTTTTCTTATTTCTTTCTTCTTCCTTTCTTATCTTCTTTCCATTCTCATTCTTCTTATTTTTCTTTTTATTTTATTTTACTCTATTTGCATACTTTCATTCATTGCATTATTTTCATTGGTGTTAGAAATTTATTTGGGTCATTATTTCTATATTTTACTTGTGGATTATTAGAGAAATTATTTGACAATTATATATATTTATTTTTAAAGGGTTGCTTGCATGTTCAATTTATTATTTTCATTAGATTATTTACCATGCATGCTATGTGTTTGTAAAAATGCCCATATGGCATTGTACACTGCTTTTCAGTATCTTTTATCCTACTACTCTGAATGCCTGCTTTTCACAAAACCTTTTTTCATATCATATTCATTCAATATAATTGTCATTACAAACATGTTGCTAGTTTGAAAGACTTGGTAATCTAACTTGGACATTGAATGCTTGATCTATGCTACTCATGCCTTTGCCTGCATGCCAATAAACACCTTGCATTCAATTGTTATCATATGCACTAGCTATTTTCCATTGATGACTTTTCACATGTACTCATGAGCATGTGTTAACGTCATTCTTCTTTATTGTGTATTGATTACCACCTTTCCCACTCTCTTCCTTGCTCTAACCCTTAGCTTTAAAAGTCACTTTCTTTTTCCCTTTTTAGGATGGCCACCAAGAAGGGTAAAGAGAAAGCTACTCCCAAACTACCGGCAAGGAAAGGAACAAAAAGAGCCCCAGCTGAGGAACCACAACCCCCGTCCACTTGCAAATCTCAGCATGCACCGAGGACGGTGCAATCTTTAAGTATGGAGAGGTCGATACCGACTTCCAGGGGTTAGTTACCTTCTTTTCAACACCAATATTTTCTTTGTTAATTGTTGCATTTGCATGTTTGATTGCATATTTGTTTGATTTTTTTGCATATTTTACCACTTGGTTGAAGTAATATTTTCTTTTTTAAGAAAATTTTTAGAGCATTTCACTAATTTGAATAAAATTTAATGTTACACTTGTTTGAAGAGATATTATACTGGAACATGGTTTAGAGCTCGAACACACAAAACCTGTGAGATTTTTGAGCCTATTTGAATTGGTTGCATTTTATCAACCAAAAATTTTGTTTTAGTGTGTATTTTTCTATCTAAAATTGTGATCTTTGTCTTGCTTAATTCTATATTTCCATTGTTTAATGTATGCATACACTTACATGATTGAGGCCTTTGTTTCACTGAGCTTACATACCCATATGGTCTTAACCTTTCATTATCCCTTGCAAACCAATTTTGAGCCTATTTTACCCCTTTGTTCTTTACTTTAGCTCATCACTAACTCTAAGCAAAAAATAATAATGTCCTTAATTTGAATCCTTGGTTAGCTTAGACTAGTGAAAGTGCTCATGAATTAAGTATGGGAAAATTGGGATTGAAAACATTTGATTTGATAATTGAGTATGTTAGAATTTTCTGAAAATGTGAAAGAAATGTTTAGGACATGTTCATGCATTCAATAATTTAATCATATGCATTGAGAAAAATAAAAGAAAAAAATATATATAATAAAAAAAAAGAAAAAGAGAAAAAGAGCAAATAAGTAAAAGGGGACAAAATACCCCAAAGTAAATGGTGAAAGCAATGCATATGTACTGTACTTGAAATTAGAATGCATGAATATGTGGAAAACATGGTTAATGGACAGTTAGATGTGGTATTATGATTACATGGATTGTCTAAAGTTAGGTGAAAAGTTTAAGTTAATTAAGGATTCAGATTTTAGTCCACTTGGCCAAATGCAATCCTACCTTGACCCTAACCCCATTACAACCCTTAAAAGACCTCTTGATATGTGTATTTGTGCATTAAATTTTTGTTGATTGTTAGATGAAGAGAAAGCCTTAGAAAGCAAGGATAGTGGAGAATTGAGAGAATCGAACCTTAAACACTTGAGTGATTAAAGTGTATACACTACCAGTGAGGGTTCGATGCTCAATTCCTTGTTCCCTGCTTTCATGAGCTATTTTCTTCTTGCAAGTCTATTTGTACTTCATTTTTATGATTTGAATTAGTGAAATCCAATTCATATTTGTTCTTAAAAGATTTGTTTACTTTTAACCAAGTAGGTAGAAACATTTTGCATGTAGTTGCATTCATATAGATAGGTTGCATTTCATTCCTATTCATTCTTTATAGTTTCTCTTGAGCTTAGCATGAGGACATGCTAATGTTTAAGTGTGGGGAGGTTGATAAACCACTATTTTATGGTTTATCTTGTGCTTAATTGAGTGGTTTTTATCTACTCTTTACCCACTTATTCATACTATTTGCATGGTTTTACATTTGCCTTCCTAATTATGTGCTTTAATTGAAAACATGTTTCTTTGGCCTTATATTTGCTAATATTAAATCCTCTCTTATCACCATTAGATGCCTTGATATGTGTGTTAAGTGATTTCAGAGATTACAGGGCAGGAATGGCTCAGAGGGTAGAAAGGAAGCATGCAAAAGTGGAAGGAATACAAGAAGTTGGAGAAATTGCTAAGCTGTCCAGCCTGACCTCTTCGCACTCAAACGGCTATAACTTTAGCTATAGAAGTCCAAACGACGCGGTTTCAGTTGTGTTGGAAAGCTAACGTCCGGGGCTTCGATTTGATATATAATATGCCATAGTTTCTCTGACGCTAGGCGACGCGACTGCATGCTCCATGCAGCCGCGTCGCAGTGACGGAAATCAGCGTGTTTGAATTCTTCTCCAGCGATTTCTGGGCTGTTTCTAACCCAGTTTGCGGCCCAAAAAACACAGATTATAGGCTATAAAGTGGGGGAATACATCCATTCATGAGAGACTCTCATAATTCACTTTTCATGTTTTAGAGGTAGTTTTAGAGAGAGAGGTTCTCTCCTCTCTCTCTCTTAGGATTAGGATTTAGGAATTCTCTTAGTTTTAGGAGTGACTCTCAATCCCAGGTTCTTTATTTTTATTTAATTTATGAACTCTTCCATGTTACATATAATTTTCTTAATTAATGTTATCTGAGGTATTTCAATTCATGATTGTTTTCTTTTATTTACATGATTACTGCTTCCCATCTGAAGACATTCTTATTCCAGTAGATTTACTTTTTCCTTTTGGTTTTGGTTAAGAAATCAGTAACTCAGGAGTTATCCAACTCAACAGCATAATTGATAACTGTTATCTTTGCTAATTGAACTGAGCTTCAATAATCCCAACCTTTTCTTAGGAAATAAATAGGATTCGAAGATCAAACTAATTAGTCCCTTGACTTTCCTTTACTTTAGTAAAGGTTGACTAAGTGGAATTAAGATTCAACTTTCATTGTTGTTGATAAGAATAACTAAGTCTGGACTTCCAATTTCTTATACCTTGCCAAAAGTTTGCTTTACAGTTATTTATTTATTTTTATTGCTTTGAGAATATACCTGTGCCCATTGCCCAAACTCCAAATTTCTCCAATTTACAAACTCATAGCCAATAATAAGAACATACCTCCCTACAATTCCTTGAGAAGACGACCCGAGGTTTAAATACTCGGTTAACAATTTTAAAAGGGGTTTGTTACTTGTGACAACCAAAAACGTTTGTACGAAGGGATTTCTATCGGTTTAGAGACTATATCTACAACGCGACTGTTTTTATGACATTCTTTACTGGCAAAAATCCCAACGTCATTTAACCACAACCATTCAAGTGTTACCCCAGCAAGAATTTCTCAATTATATTGAAAGACCAAATACAAACTCTACAAGACTGGTTCCAAGTTCCAAGTTCCAAGTCAATCTTTTTAAAAGTAAAGCCAAAAACAAATTAGGATGGTTCTTCATTCTTGTTTAACTATTTTGCTAGTTAGTTGTTAAGGGAACGTGGTCTAAACTAAATTAAAAATTGAAATTAGAGTTGGTCTACGGCAGCCGGTAACTTCAATCTTTCAACAAAGGAGGGACTTATCTTGGTCAATATAAATCTTTGGGGGCCGACATGTGAGTTTGAACAAAACCACCATAAGACAACTTGGAAGCGAGTCCTTCATCACATCATCAATTCATTCATGGTGCTATTATATCTACTTGTATGCACAGCAAAATTATTTTTGCAAAACTGCAGGTTGCATTCAAATAAAAAGAAAAATGTTGCAGACGAAATGAATGTTTTGCTTGTTTGAATAAACAATATTATAAGTCTAGTTTGATAAAATCAAAGCATCAATAATTCAAAATAAAAAATCAGAATGCACACAATCGAAACATCAACAACACAAGAGAAAACAATAAAAACTCTAATTAGTCAAATTCTAACCAGAACTATGAAATTAAAAATAATTGAAGCTACATATATAATTTCTTCTTTGGCAACTATTCTTTGGCTTTGGGATGATTTAGAAAATGCTGAGGTACATATATCTTTTATAATAATGCCATATATAATAATTAATTTGGCAAGCAATCGTATACACTAATACACATACTGTGAAGGAAAAATTCTTCATCTAATGATCTAAGAAAAAATAAACTCATACATGCAATATGTGAAGGAAAAAAAATTGGTACGACTAAAATGACTATTACAATAAAAAATTGATTATACTTAACTAGTTAAAAAAATTAATTTTCTATATTTTATCTCATATATATATACTTCATGATTCATAGATATTAACCTTTTTGGATGTTGATTTAATCTGATCAAAGAGGGCAGTGCAAGAGACTTAGAGACAGGAGAACTTACGTGTTGGAGGAAGACAGCGAGAAAAAAGGGTTCACTGGTTCAGTACTCGGTAGCTTCGGTAGTGCAGCAACGATGAGTAGGTTCGAGCATTTGGCAGCGGCGTCACGGCGTCAACAGGACGACAGCGCAGCGGCAGTGACTCAGCGACGGGCTCGGCAGGACGGTAGCACAACGACGGCGACAAGCTCGGCAGAAGAGTCGACAGCGTAGTGAAGGTGACCAGATCTGATGTTGTACTGGGGAGAAGAGGAAGTGACTTTCCTTCCCTCTTCTCTGCTAGGGTTGGGGCTAAAGGGACGTGTTAATGAATATGAGGAGTGAGGACAGTGGCTGTGTCGCTGTGAGGATTAGGAACCCTAGAAACTTAAAATTGTGTATATATACATGTACTCCGGGTCGGGTAGGGGCGGGTTTAGCCTGACCCCGACCCCGCCCCGTCCCGCTCATCCACCCGCCCTGATCAAAACCCGCCCCGCTTTGGGTTGGGTTTGAACCCGCCCCGATCGGGTTGGGGCGGGTCGGGTACCCGCGGGTTCGGGTACTCCTGCCACCCCTAGAAACTGGTGATGTGGGAGGAGTTAAGTTACATAGTGGGTTTATGTCAAGTTCCATTTTGCTTCATGGGAGACTTTAACGAGATACTAAAGTTGGAGGAAAGGAAAGGGGCGGATAGTCTACCAGCATCTGCGGAAGAATTTAAGGAATGGGTGCAAGATCTATAGCTAGTGGACTTACCGCTAACTGATCAAAAGTTCACATGGTTTAGAGGTCGGTCTTGTAGCCTCATTGATAGGATTCTCGTCAGTGTGAAGTGGCTTGAAGAGTTTCCAGATACTCAGTTGAAAGGGGGACCTAGAGGTCTATCAGATCATTGCCTGTTGATTTTTAGAAGATATAAGACCTAGTGTGGGTCCAAGACCTTTTCGAAGCTTGGATTCCTGGTTTACACATGAAGAATTCCTGAGGATGGTAAAGGTGGAGTGGAGGAATCTGGGTAAGGATCAGTTCACTAATAAGTTGAAGGCCTTGACAACACCGTTGAGGAAATGGCATAAGGACAATTTTGGGGACATGGACAAGAGAATAAAGCAGTTTGAGGAAGAGATTAAGAAGATTGATGATATGGTTATTGCTGGCAGGTATGACGGAACAGTAGAGGCTAGACGGAAGGCTCTTGTGACTTGTTGTGCGAAGTGGTATGCCAGAAAGGAGATTCATTGGAAGCAGATGTCTCGATTCCAACATGCTAGAGATATGGACAAAAACACTAGATACTTCCATAACCTAGCGTCGGCTAGAAGGAAGAATAACAGGATTGATTCTCTGGTAATCAATGGTAGATTAGTGAGGAACCAGTCCAGAATAAAGGGTGCAATTACGGGATTTTATAAAGATCTGTATCGACGGGAATTGGCTCCTACGATTGGGATCTGTGATGGTTTGGTTAAGCAGATTGAGGACGAGGAAGCAGCAATGCTAGAGACAATGCCATCGCCTGAGGAAATACGAGAGGCAGTCTGGGATTGTGAGTCCAGTAATGCACCAGGTAGTGATGGGTACAATATGAATTTCATAAAGAAATGTTGGGGTGAGATTGGCCAGGAGTTTACTACAGCTGTATTGGATTTCTTTCAAAGTGCGAAGCTACCAACGGATGCTAATGTAACATGGGTGACACTAGCTCCAAAATTTATGGGAGCTAAGGAAATCAAAGACCTGAGGCTTATTAGCATGGTTGGTTGTGTCTATAAGGTGATATCAAAAGTTTTGGTGAGAAGAATGCGATCAGTGGTGCCAGGTTTAGTGGGGAAAACTCAATCTGCGTTTGTAAAGGGTTGTAAAATACACGATGGGGCACTCATAGCATGTGAGACGGTCCAATGGCTGAAGGTACGCAAGAAGCAGGCAGCAATTATCAAATTGGACTTTCAGAAAGCGTACGACAGGGTGAGATGGAGTTTTGTAGATATTGTGCTGCAGAAGATGGGTTTTAGTCTTAGATGGAGGACATGGGTAAAGGAATATGTGACTACAGCGTCTATGTCGGTGTTCATCAATGGGTCACCATCTAAGCCGTTCAGGATGAAAAGAGGTCTTAGACAAAGAGACCCTCTCTCTCCCTTTCTGTTTGTTCTTGTCGTTGATGTACTGCACAAGATGGTGGGTGAGGCAGTCAAGAATGGACGTATTTCTCCACTGTTGGTAGGAAGAGACAACATAGAGTTGTTGCATCTCCAATTTTCAGATGACACAATCTTATTTTGCCCCCAGGAAACAGAGATAATAGTGAATTATAAGAGACTACTGCATTGTTTTAAGTTGATGTCTGGCTTGAGCATTAACTTTGAGAAGTCCATTTTGATCTCGATTAACTGTGAACAGGAATGGGTGACAAATATGTGTGGTTTGTTGGGATGTGCGGAAGCCACTCTTCCTGTCAGGTACTTATGTATTTCCCTAGATGCAAACCCTCACCTGGTGAAGACTTGGAAATCGATCATAGACAAGGTGGAAGACAAGCTTAGCTTATGGAAAGCGAAGTCTCTCAATAAAGCTGGTAAGTTGGTCCTCATAAAATCTGTTCTTAATAGCTTGACGGTGTACTACTTGAGCTTGTACAAGATGCCAAAGGTAGTTGCAGAAAAGATAATTGGGCTACAGAGAAGGTTTTTTGGAGTAAAGAGGGTGGGAAAAATGGTATACCACTTGTGAAATGGGAGATGGTGCAGACTCCGAAAAAGTTAGGTGGTTTAGGGGTGGGGGATGCTTTAATCAGAAATGCATCGCTTTTGTTCAAGTGGTGGTGGAGTTTTTCGAAGGAAGATTTCCGTTGTGGAAGAAGGCGGTATGTTCTTGTAATCATTTGAACCCAACTCTAATGTTGTCAAAACAGACATTACCATCAAGAGGTGGCCTGTGGAAGGATATTTGCCAACTTAATATTAAAGAGCAACAGGTAAGAGATATGATGATCAGTGGTTTGTCTATGGAGGTGGGGAATGGCAGATGTATTCATTTTTGGGAGGATGATTGGCTACAAAGTGGCTCCTTAAAAGATAGTTTTCTGAGACTCTTCTCTATTTCAAATCAACAAGGATCTGTCATAGGGGACTGTGGGTTCTGGGATGGGTTAGAGTGGGTATGGAATTTTTAGTGCATGAGAGAATTATTCCAATGGGAGCTAGAGTTGCTCAATCAACTTCATGAGCGGCTACGGCTAGCTAGACTATCATCTGATAGAGAGGATACAGTTGTATGAAAATTTGACAGAACAGGTGTTTTTTCTACTAACTCTTTTGTGCAGGTGCTACAGCAAGAGACTCTCTCAAAGGACATCACAAGCAATAGTTTCACCAGTACCTTATGGAGAGGATTGGTTCCCCCAAGAGTTGAACTGTTTGCACGGTTTGTCTTAGTAGGCAGAGTCAACACTAAAGAGAGGCTCAATAGACTAGGAATTATACATCATGGTGATAATATTTGTGTTCTGTGCAAAAAAGAAATAGAATTTGTGAATCATTTGTTTCTTGGCTGTGAGTTTACATGGCAGGTGTGGTGCGCTTGGTTGATGACTGTCGATAGATCTTGGGCTGTTCCGAAGACTGTCAAAGAGCTGTTTGAGAGCTGGATTGAAGCGCCTGGTCGTAAATCTGAGCAAAAGAAGTGGCTGATAGGGTTCTTTACGATTATCTGGAACATTTGGTTGGAACGGAATAGCAGAGTATTCCGGAACTGCGAGACAGGTGTTGATGGAATCAAGAATGGGTCGTTTGTGAGTTACAAGGAATGGTGTGGTGTTTCCGTTCAGTTGTTGATGCAATGCCGAAGATGACAACGGATTATACCATATTGTATGGTGTTTATTTTCTTGCTTCATTATTCTGTTTTACATCCTTATATGCTCCAATTCATTGTGTTGAACTCCATTTGTTCAATATATATATATATATATATATATATATATTACATTTTTGTATAAATATTCTTCAATAACTACTTAAAAGATATAAATCCATTTTACAATATATAATTAATAAAAATCAACACGTCGCAATATTGCAATACAATAGTATGATTATAATAGAATGAGTAAAATAGTAGTGTTTAATATAAAGTTTGAACGTCAATTGTGATGTGTAATTCACCAATGGAGTAACTCGGAACATTGCCTTCCTTAAGTTTATGAGTTGTGGTTGGTACTTGTAATGTCATTCTGATGCTTAAATGAGTAAATAGATTTTAGCAGTAAAATAATTGTAAAAAGCAGTGTACCTCTTGTATCCAGCTTTTCTTATATATTTTTCTTTTGCTAACAGTTTTCTTGCCATTTAGTGGGTATTTATTAGGCTTTATTGTAAATCACTAGACCGTATGATGAATTACACATTACACATTGCACATTAATGGTCCCAGATTTATAAAAGACCTAGCACAAATGTATGCCTTTATATTCCATTTTTGAAGGAAATGTATGCCTTTATTTGCATTAAAAGACCTAGCACAAATACCAAGCAGTTCATTCATTACAAGAAATTTGCTGAAAACAATCAAAATTATCTACTAATTCTGTGTCAGCCATTACCAGCAGATTTACTGTTGGTGACAGTTTCATCAAGCTGTTAATATTACCATCGAATTAAAGAAATCGTTGGAAAATCTAACTGTAACAGTTAGTCTGAATTCAAACTAAAATGGTGTGCTTATTACCGTCAGAATTTACGTCATATAAATACAACGATAATTAAAAATTCAAAATGCATCATTTTACTTAACGAAACCAATATTACCATTGGATATTTTTGACGAAAAATCCAATGGTAAAACCTAACCTAAATTCAAATACGCACCCTCCCTCATTTATGCATCTTCCCTTTCTTTCCTCTTTCCTATCTTCTATTTTCTCTCCCTTCTCCCACTGCCACTGCCATGAGCCTCCATTATCTCCGCCAGTGACGTCCATCGCAGCCACCGTCAGTTTCCCCTTCTGTGTCGCAGCTAGTAACGTCCACTGTGACCACCATCTCTCTCCTCTCTCATTTCTCTCTTCTCTCACCACCACCAACTTTCATTCTCACCACAGCCACCATCACTCCATTGCCACTATCCACATCTCTGTCATCATAGGTGGGTGCTACGTGAGGAAAGATTGTGTTCAACCTCCATCAGCCGTTGCTGCCACTATGGAGATGCGCTAATTTATTTACATCTTTAGTAGTTATTCTTGCATTATTTTCACATGTTTATATATTTAATTACAATTTCTTTCATATAAACTAATTGATTTGAGAAATTATTTATTACTAATATATTTTTTAAGTACTTTAAAAAAAATACAGGTAAAGAGAAGAAATCCAAAGAACAAAGAAAGCACCATTCAAAGGCAAGCAAAGAGAGTGGCATGCAACGCCACCCCAACGGCGTGCAACGTCCTCCAAATTAAGAAGAGTGGCATGCAACACCACCAAGGGCGTGCAATGCCCTCTAATTCAAGAAATCTGGTGTGCAACGCCTTCGAGGTCCATCAAGCTAGCGTGCAACGCCATAAAGTGGCATGTAACACCTCAAGAAAAAAGAAGAAGTAGTGTGTAATGCCACCTATGTAGTTACACGCCTTCGAAGCCTAGCATGTAAAATAAGTTGGCGTGTAATGTCATTTCAAGGGCATGTAATGCCTTCATGTTCTGAGAAGTTTTGCAAGAATTGGTGTGCCACGCAAAGCCCAGGTGTGCAACGCCTTGAAGCCCAATAAGTTGGTGTACTACGCCACAAGTCCAAGTACAATGCCAAGCAAGCCCACTCTCCTGGAAAGTGCAATTTCAATCAGCGTTATGGAAGATTCTATTAGGATATGATTCAAGTTGATTTGGTTTTATTTAAGAATTGAATTATTGTTATTAATTATCTTATTCTTCCTAAAAGATGAGATAAGATTTAGTTTTGAATTTGAATTTTAGGTAAATCTAGGATATAAATAAGTGAACATTGTTCACAGAAGAGAAGTTCGGAACCCTAGCCGCATCCTTTCATCTTTGTTTTTCATCTTTCTCCATGAGTCACTAATTCCTTTTGTTAAGGAATTAGGAGCTCTGCTTATGTTTTCATGAATTATTAATCTAAGTTTCATTCTATTTTGAGGTTATGCATTGATTTATTTTCAAGATTGAGTTTTTCTTCATTCTTTAAAAGTTAGAAGTATTGAAAAATATTCTAATTCTATTTTGAATTCTGTTTATTACTTTAGAAAATTTAATATTGGAATTAAAGCTTGAAATCTCTTTCTCACGACTTTTTGAGTTGATTAGGAATAGTAATGTAAAGAGTGTGCGACGTTTTCATAATTTTCAATTGTTTAGAACTAGTTTTGAATACGTGATTTATAATTTGAACTAGAACTACTTTTGAATCTTATTTGAAACTAAATCAAAATTGTGTTAAACATCTTTACTTAATCGATTGACCGAGAAATTGGCGATTGATTAATTAAAGATAAATTAAATTATCAAGAAATTAGAATTTAATTATTTATGATTCGTTGTGTAAAGATCTTGCATACCTCAGAATAGATAAACACAAGGTTTAATCTTCCTGAAAAATAAACATCTTCGAAACCCTTGAGATTCACAACCATTGCTTTCTCTCAATTAATTGCATGTTCATCACTACCTCCCTTAAGCATTCAAGTATTCAAAGTTCCAAGCAAGACACAATCTATACCCTCATTGATCCAAGTTCAATCGATTTAATTTGTGATTCAATCAGATACTTTTTTTTATCAATCCTTTAATCCTCATTGGAACTATATCCACTCATCGTGGTATTACTTGAATGATTTGATGTACTTGGCAGTATCCGTGAGCATTATTTTTTTGCTCATCATGCGTTGCTGTCATTGTAGTTCCACACTTTCCTCCTAGGATAAGCTTCTAATTTTTTTATTTTTTGATTTAGTTTTATTTTTTATTTTTTTTTTCAAAACTCTAACTTTAGGTTCATATGTTAGTTTAGTGGTGCACGAAATCGTGATTGTTCATTCCTTGGTAACAGTGCCAAAAACTTAATACGCACGTTCATAATCTTAGTTCTTTTTCACAACTTCGCACAACTAACCAGCAAGTGCACTGGGTCGTCCAAGTAATAAACCTTACGTGAGTAAGGGTCGATCCCACGGAGATTTTCGGCTTGAAGCAAGCTATGGTCATCTTGCAAATCTCAGTCAGGCGGATTCAAATGGTTATGGTGAATTGATAGTTAAAATATAATTAAAACATAAAATAGGATAGAGATACTTATACAATTCATTGGTGAGAGTTTCAGATAAGCGTATGGAGATGCTTTTGTTCCTTCTGAACCTCTGCTTTCCTACTGCTTTCATCCAATCACTCATACTCCTTTCCATGGTAAGCTGTATGTTGGTGTCACCGTAGTCAATGGCTACTTCCCGTTCTCTCAGTGAAAATGGTCCTATTCGGAGTACCATAGACAAGGTTTAGACTTTCCGGATCTCAAGAATGCTGCCAATTGATTCTAGCTTATACCACGAAGACTCTGATCGCAAGGAATTAAAGGCTCTGTTGTCAGGAGAGGCAATCAAACGCATGGACCAGGAATCCAAGAGATACACATTCAAGCTTGTTTTCATGTAGAAAGGAAGTGGTTGTCAATCACGCGTTCATGAGTGAGAATGGTGATGAGTGTCACATAATCATCACATTCATCATGTTCTTGTGTGCGAATGAATATCTTAGAATAAGAATAAGCATGAATTGAATAGAAGAACAATAGTACTTTGCATTAATACTCGAGGAACAGCAGAGCTCCACACCTTAATTTATGGTGTGTAGAAACTCCACCATTGAAAATACATAAGAACAAGGTCTAGGCATGGCCGTGAGGCCAGCCTCTCCAAATCGCATATGAATTCAAAAATAGGGAAAAAGACCCCTAGTACAATAGTAAAAAGTTCTATTTATACTAAACTAGTTACTAGGGTTACAAAAATAAGTAAATGATGCAGAAATTCACTTCCGGGCCCACTTGGTGTGTGCTTGGGCTAAGCATTGAAGCTTTCACGTGTAGAGGTCTTCCTTGGAGTTAAACGCCAGTTTGTAACTTATTTCTGGCGTTTAACTCTGCTTTGCAACTTGTTTCTGGCGTTTAACGCCAGAATAGGGCAGAAAGCTGGCGTTAAATGCCAGTTTGCGTCGTCTAATCTCGGGCAAAGTATGGACTATTATATATTGCTGGAAAGCCCTGATGTCTACTTTCCAACGCAATTGAGAGCGCGCCAATTGGGTTTCTTTAGCTCCAGAAAATCTACTTCGAGTGCAGGGAGGTCAGAATCCAACAGCATCTGCAGTCCTTCTTCAGCCTCTGAATAAGATTTTTGCTCAAGTCCCTCAATTTCAGCCAGAAATTACCTGAAATCACAGAAAAACACACAAACTCCTAGTAAAGTCCAGAAATGTTATTTTTATTTAAAAACTAATAAAATTATATTAAAAACTAACTAAATCATACTAAAAACTATGTAAAAATAATGCCAAAAAGCGTATAAATTATCCGCTCATCATTTAGGTTGGATTAATTTTGTTAGATTAGATTATGTTTAGGGTTTAGGATATTAATATATAAATTTTGTTAGATTAGGATTGATTAGAGTTTAATTAAGGTTTATTATTGAAATCATTTAGAGTGATTAGTGTGTAATTAGAGTACTCATTGTTTAGTTTAATTTATTATTTGTTAGTTAATTTTTTTTTATCAAGGTTTGATATAGGCGATGAGCAAAAATTAAATGTGCTCGGATACTGGCAAGTACACCAGATCATTCAAAAAATACCACGGTGAGTGGATATTATTCCCTCGAGAATTAATAGATTGAGGCAAGCAACGTCTAATTGAATCTCTAATTAGATTAATCAAACCTTGGATTGTGGACTGTAGATCTTGAAGAAAAGAAAGAACAATGAAGAAGAGAATGAAAGAATGCTTTGTGAAGTTGGAAGAAAATCAATGGATGGGGATGTTGAAGGCCTCAAAGATGTTTGATTCTTGGAAGAATAATGCGTTTGCTTTCTTATCTTAATTCATGCTAAAATCGTTTCATAGCAAATAATTTATAATCAAATTCCAATCTCTTGGTACTTTAATTTCTCTTAACCTAATGAATCGCCAATCCCTAGGTCAACAAATTGAGAGAAGAGGTGAAGAACGGTTTCGATTTTAAGCCACACAATATTCAAAAATTATCCCTAGTTGAATTATATTTCACATATTCAAAACTAGTTCTAAAGAATTTAAGATTGATGAGTTTCAAGCTAATTCTGAAATTAAATTTTCTAAAATAATAACAGAATCCAAGACAGAATTAGAATATTTTTCAATAGTTCTAACCATTAGTGATGAAAACAGAAACTCATTCTTGAAAAAGTAAAGAAGCATGAATTAAAATAAAGAAAACACTTACATTATAAATTCATAAACTAAACAGAGCTCCTAACCTTCAACAATGGAGGTTTAGTTACTCATGATAACAAGAAAACTAAAGCAAAAGAAGAAGATAAAGGTATGAGATCTTGGATTGGAATCCAAAGATTCTCCCCCAGATGTCTCTCTTGTGAACCTTGTTTTACTTATTTATATCCTAAGTTCTATCTAAAATTCAAATTCAAAGACTAACTCTAATCTTATCTTTAGGAATGATAAGATAACTACCTATTTGAATTCAAATCAAATCTTTATAATAATTCAAATCTAATCTAGAATTAAACCCTAACAACTAAATCTTTATCTTTCTAGAAAGAATTAATGCTAACTAAACTCTTGAATCTTGAATTTTTGGAAGAGATTAAGGCTTCCCATGATTACATGTTGAAATTGGGCCTTAACAAGTGCTGCATCCTGGGAGTTGAGGCTTAGGAGTGTCGAGCTTACTGTTTGGCCACCGGGCGTTGCTCTCTCTTTTAGCATATGGACGTCGGGCTTTGGTGAAGGCTGTCGGGCATTGCTCTCTCTTTTGGCATACGGACACCGGGCTTGTGTGATGGCCGCTGGGCATTAGTAGTTGGAGGCCGGGCATGGGTGATGGCTGCCGGGCATGCTGCTTGTTAAGGCTGGATATCTATTTGGGAATCCAGTTTTGAGGTTTTGGATCCTGTCTGGGCCTCCTTTGAGCTGTATTTGTGTTTTATTGTCAAAAAGGCTTTAATCCTTTGAAAAAGTAAAGGAAACTAAATCAAAACAAGCAACAAAACCTAAATCTAACATGAATTTAACTAAATCTATCATAATTCTAGAGAGAAGAAAAAGCTTCTCTCTCTAGAATACGACCTAAAACATGTTTATAAGCTATCCTAATTGCTCTCCTCTTGTTCCTTCTTGAGTTTGGCTTGAAATACTTCAGAAAATGAGTTGGATTAGGCCCAAAAGCCCTCAGAAACTCATGTGTTCTCTTTAATGAGGCACGTTCTGTTTGGCTTGCGTACGAGAGCTTGCGAAATTTCATTGTTGCGTACGCAGACACAAACTTGCGTATGCAGGACCCTCAAATATTCCAAACTCCATTTCTTCATGAATTCTCAACTTTTGCCTGTTTTTTTCTCACTTCTTCAATCCATACTTGCCTTTTAAACTGGAAATCACTCAACGAACGCATCAAGGCATCGAATGGGGTTAAAGTGAATTAAAATCATCAATTTAAGTCCTTAAAAAGTATGTTTTACTCTTAAGCACAATTTAGGAAGAATTCACAAAAACATACTATTTCAGTGAATAAATGTAGGAAAAGTTGATAAAATTCACTCAATTCAACACAAGATAAACTATAAAATTATGGTTTATCAATGCCTATGTGCTAATTTTGTTGCTTAAATATACTTGTATCTTATTTGCTTGTCTTGCTTGTGTTCAAACTACTGAGAGATTTTTCATGCTGGTGGTGGCGACGCTAAAGGTTGTTTCTGATATGCGGTGATGAAGGTTGAGGCAGGATGGACTAGGTATTGTTTTATTTCTCTACATTATGTCTTGGATGGATAGGAATGAACGATGTAAGTTGTTGGGTAGGAAGTCCTTAGGCACGTCTTTGGTCCCTTTTGTTTCTTTAAACTATTCACCTTACTGATTTGTCAATTAAAGGAGTTTCTTTATGACCTCTCAAAGTAAGTTTTTCCACAAAGTTTTTCCAAAAGGTTATTTCAAGGGTAAACTATTTTTATAATGAAATTCTTTCTCTTTGCAAGTATTTCTTTACTTTGAAGGTATTACTTTTCCTATTGAGAACCTGCGAGGATGATGTTCTCCCCCTACAGATTTTCTTTTTCAGTGATAGGTTTTTGATGCTTTGGAGCGAAGTCGCAACAAATCTACAAAGCTTTATATATGTTTGTATTTTCTGTTGTTAGTTTAGTTGAGATTTTATCCCTCGTCATTTGGCATTTTAAGTTTTTAGGGGAGCAAGACTTGTATTTGAGGATTGTTGAATAACGTTATATATATATATATATGATTACGTAGTTTAAAGCAAAAGGCTTTTCGTTTTCATAATTAAAAATCTAGTATGTATTTGCAAAGGCTCAATATTTAATAAACATAGTACTAAATTAAATAAGTAGAGGTAGCTAGTGTCTGGACTTTTAGTGTGATTATGAAGTGCTAAAAGTTAGGGTGTTACAGTTGCAGAGTCTGTATTTGCAGCTATGAGTCGGAGCCTCAGTTGACCCAACTCAAAGTTAGAGTCTTTTTGGTATTTGTGTGTGATGTGAGAAAATGGGATGTGGTTTGGTTTTAATTAAAGAAATGGCAGAGAATATAAATTTGAATATGTGATAGGGATAGTAAGATTTTGACTAGAATATGAATATGAATAAGTTTCTACTTTGGAATTCAATTTTGTCCTCTGTGCTTTGAAGATTTTTGCATGGAAGAGTATGTGTTCATGGCAATGGAAGATGAGTTTGAATGTTTGTGTTTTCTCTCTTGAATCTTATTCAACTCTCTTTTTGTAAATCTACTCTTAATTGGAATAACCTACTTCAATTCTCAACTTCTATCAAAATCAATACACAGCCACATGGTACAAGTTGTACATCGTAGAAGTTGGAGATTGGATTGAAAGTGGAGATAGAATTAAAGGGAAAAAATGACGATGGTGGTGGTGGCGGTGGTGGTAGACTAGTGGTAGGTAGGAGAGTTTGAGGAGAGATGTTTTAAAGAGAGAGAAAAACAGATTTTGGAAATAATGATGATGGTGAATAGTTTTTTAAAGGGTAAAATTGAAAAAAATATTGTTGACTATATTTTGACTTGAAGAATTTGAAGATAGGGGTAAAATTGATGCAAATAAAAAACATTAAGGATAAAATTGAAATAAATTAAAACTTAGACGTATTTTTGAAATTTTTAATAAAATTCGGGGAAAAAATATACTTTATCCTCATTGGATTTATTTTAATCTGATTTTAAATTGACTCCGAAAAATTAAATTAAACTGGTTTGACTGGATATAAAATTAGTATATACAAATTTATAAATTTTATATAATAAATTAATACAATTTTACTTTTAAAATTAAATTTGACAAATGTTACGTCATATTTATATCAAAATAAATTATTTTAAAATTAAAATAATATCATATAATATAAAAAATATTAATTGAAGTATAAAAATATAATATTTCATTACTAATTTTACTCTAAAATATAGATTTTATTAACAAAATATAATTTTAGATCGGACGGGCAACCCGAAGCATAGACTAAACCCAACCCAAAAATAACATCGGATAGAAATGACAAATCCAAACCCGACAAAATATGTCTTATTTTTAGGGCGGACAAGGTTTTGAACACCCTTCACCACAAGTCCACAAGCTACACCACGCTATGGCCACCTTCTTCTTTGTGTATCTCTTTTTCTATGCGTCTCAAACTGTTCAAGTAGAACCTCCATTGTTCTCAATTGTCATAGCTCCTAGGCTAGAAATCTCCAAAACACCTTCTTTTACATCTGCTTCACCACTTTCCTCTTTTTCATAAAGAAAACAAAGCCAGGGATTAAGATCGAGGAGCCCTTGAAGGCCAAGGATGAAGAGAGATGCTAGACCGAGAAGGGGTAAATGGTAAGAGAAAATAAAGTTGCACTAGATGATAAGAGAATCGAATATTATAGTCGATTGAGTATTTTTCATGGAGGGTATCATTTTCGGAAGGAAGAATGCTAGAGGGCCATCATAATTTATTATTTTTGGCCATTAATTAACCATCAATATTTAAAAGTATGGAATAAAGTATGTTGTTGGATTATTAAAATAAAAGAACTAGACTAAAAAAATTGAGTTGATAGCTAAGTGATGACCTAATACAATAAATTATGATGGCCTCCTAACATTTCTGTTTTGAAAGTTGTGCAAATAACTAGCAAGATTTAAGAGTTTAAAACGAAAACTAGCCAAATGAAATTTTTAGAAAATAAGTATAAAAAAGTAATTTTCAGTTATTAATTAATTTATTTTTTTAAATATTTAAAACTTATAATTGAAATTTAATATTAACATTTAAAATTTAACATTTAAAGTTTAAAATTTAAAATAAAAAATTAAAATGTTAGAACTTGTTTCTACACTGGCCTATTATGAAAGTCAGGCCCAAAATGATTAAAAGCTTAGTCGACAGAGTAAGAGTCCAAACCACCCTTTGGAACCTACCCGACCTCATAAAGGTCAACCCATGTGGCGCCAACTTGGCCCGACTTATTCAAATAAGATGAATATCAACTAACCACTACAACTCCTACTCATCTAGAAAGGAGATCTCAACAACCTCTCTGACAAAAGGAAGTAACTGACTCACCACTAAAGATGAAACTACCCAAAAGGTGGTTATTGACTATACATCTATACTTATAAATACTTTGAAATCTTCATGTATTCTATGAATCCAATCAACTAAAAAACCTGCCTAAAACCCATGATAACTTAAGTATCAGAATCCCTTGCAGGTACCACCCCCACCTCCTCACGAGAAACTTGGACGGTGGCACCTTGACACCAGAAAACATCGGACGCTACCCAAAAAAATTCTGGACCTCACATTCAGACCCAAATTCATCCGTTTCAGGTAACTCTCAAAATATTGGCGCCGTTGTCAAAGAACTGGAGCTCAACTCTTGATAATGGTGGATGATCAAGATCAAGATAGACCAATTGGACAAGATAAAACAAAATGGAGACCGCTCTATTGCCATATTAAAATTAGTGGCACAATTATTTTCAAATGATCCAAAACCCCCAAATGGTTGGTTCAAAGAGAAAATATTCTGTGTCTCCTAAATATCCAAATACTAGTGGCATGAATACCATTGGGGTACATTATAATGATTTGTCTTTATACGAAACAAGGTATTCTCAGACATTCAAAAGGAAAAGAAAAGTGATGGTCCACTTTGAAGATTCTTGCTTCCATGATACAGTACCGATATACTCACCAGGACAAGAAAATTAACCACAGATACCCGCTCATGATAATGGAGCAGTTGCATGTTCCAAATTCACAAGTTTTATAAAAAAAATGTCCTATATTGGCTTCGACGGCAACATCCTCCCTCACGACAATTAACTCGTAAGCTTTTCGTGAGAAGGTAGTCAACCTTGATCCTCTCTATCACACTAACCTTGATCTTTCTCACCGAATGATGATCTTGCAATCCGACGACACCGTAGCTTTGCTCTTCGGCTACTTTGTTCGCCGGTGTCTCTGTAACCTTTCTTGCCATCATCATAGCTTCTCCCTCTCTCATCTCCACGTTCTTGTCACCTTTGCCAGTGTCGCAACAAAGACGCACTTATCACTGTCACCACGAAGACGTTTAGAACATATGGGACGAGTACGACCATGCCGCACGCAATCAAAGCCCCTAATCTGTTGGTTTCTGCCCCTTCTCCTTTCCCAAATCCTCCTCCACCGATAACACCTCCCGAGTCGGCAGCATTAGCTCCCTCCTCAATGGCTATGTTAAACGCAAGAGCTGGTTCCTCGACGCCTTCAACAGCAGCATCTCAGCCCTCAAGTGAGGTCATTCCTAAGCCTTCTCCATGATCTGGTGATACTCCTACTTTTGGTCATATGAGTTTTTCCCAACTTATGCTCATGCAAGAGAATGCAACATCAACCAATTTGAATGCAACCCAATCAAATCAATTATATCAGTGCTAATCAGTAAAAAAATGGTGTTGTTGTAAAATTTGATGCTGTTTGCACACTGTTAAAGATGGATGGCCTCCAAGAAAATAACCATGACCTAAGCCAAATAAAACACCACAACCAAAACAAAGGGGAAGAAAACACTATCCCAAGGTCATTGCAGAAAGCAAACTAAAATAAACTCGAAAGCCAATTGACAAAAAGAATATTCAACTAAAAGAAAATTCAACTGGCAAGAAAAAATATATGAAAAGAAAAGGAGTAAACAAGAGCCCTATTACTCTAGCAGAAGAAACAACTGGTCTGATTGAAGAGTTAATACCAGAATCTACCAAAAAGTCTTGTAGGAGGACTTCATTTGACAGATTTGCTGGCACAGAAAATACAATTGCACAACCAAACAAGTACAATGAAATTGGAAACAATGTGAATGTAAGTCTTCCTTGTGGTATAGTCACTCCCATGAAGGAGGCATCAAAGTTAATATCAAAAGAGACACAAGTCCCGAAGTAACGAAAAAACAAAAAAGAAAAGGAAGACAAGAGTTCACCGAGCTCGAAGATTACTGTGAGTACCATCGAGTCTATGGCCACTATACCAATGAGGACTATGACTTAAGAAATGTGATTGGAAAACTGGCTAGAGAAAGTCGGTTGGACAGATATATTGCTACAGTGATGCTATACCACAAAAGAAGATAGGAGTGCAAAGATAGAGAAAGATCGCCAAAAGTCTATAAGAACTCTGGATCGTGTGTCCACGTTATCACAAGAGGACTTACTGAAGACAGAACAATTAAAGTCTCCTCGGAAAAGAGTAAAGACGACTTGTTATCCGACTTGGCAGAAGTATTCCATACCATAAGGTAGCACGAAATGAGGCTAAATCCTACAAAGTGCACCTTCGTCATAGAAGTAGAGAAATTTGTAGGGTTCATGCTCACTCAGAGAGAAATTGAAGCTAACCCAGATAATGCAAGACCATCCTATACATGAAAAGCCCGACCTATGTAACGGAGCTTCAAAATTTAAATGGTAGACTTGTAGCTCTAGTTTTGTCCTACTACGAAAGAGGCATGACTTCACATAGACCCAGAAATGTGAGCAAGTCTTCCAAGAATTCATAAAATTCTTGTCTCAGCCTTCAATTCTTACCCGACCTAAAACAGGAGAAGAGCTCATCCTATATTTAGCTGTGGCTGATAAAGCAGTAGCATCTATACTATTCAAAGAAGATGACAAGGTAAAAGCTCACCTACTTCACCATTAAGGTACTACAAGGAGCTGAGCTCAATTATTAGAAAATTGAGCAAGTTACATATGCTTTGGTCCTGGCATCCCGGAGATTGTGCCCCACTTTCAAGCTCATACCATCAAAGTCCGTACTAATCAACCCTTGAAGCATATCCTCCAAAAAATTGATATTGTAAGGCAGATGCTACAGTGGGGTGAGGAGCTGTCCGAGTTCGATTTGAAGTACAAAGCTCAGACAGTTATCAAGTCGCAATACTTGGTCGACTTCCTTGTGGAATATACTGGGAGCAAAAAAGGAGCTCCACGACTTGGAGATAATCATCAAACAAAGCTGGTAGTGGGACAGGGATCATCCTCGAGAATGAAGAAGGAACACGAATAGAACTCTTATTAAAGTTCGACTTCCCAACCTCAAACACACCAAGCCAAATATGAAGTCGTATTTCTCGGCCTTCGAATGACTAAAGAACTTGACGCCTTAAAAGTTGCAGTATTTAGCAACTCACAAGTAATAACCTTACAAATAAGTGGTGATTACCAAGCTAAAGATCCTAATACAAAGAGGTATTTGGAAAAAACTTTGGCCCAGCTAGCCAAGTTTCAGGAAGCATAGGTTAGGCATATAACTCGAGAGCAGAATGGTAAAGCTGATGCTCTCTCCAAGCTAGTCAGTACAAAGCCTAGGGCAATAATAAAAGCATGATCAATAGATACTGCAGTCACCCTAAGTATCCATAGAAGTCGACAAGTTGGATGTCCTACCTCAAAAAACTGAGAAGTTCCTAGATGAAATCCACAATGACATTTGTGAAAATCATATGGGGGAAAGATCACTAGCAAATAGGTGCCCACCCTTGCAGAATGATGCGGCTGATTCTGTAAAGAGATGGCCGCCATATCAGCTACACGCAAATTCTCACGTGGCATCTCTAGAAGAGCTCATCAGTGTCATCGCACTATGGCCCTTTGCAAAAGGGATTTAGACTTGCTCGAGACATTTTTTCAAATGTCGAGACAAGTGAAATACCTCATAGTAGATGTATAAACGCTATAATAAAAGTTTTAACTTAAGCAATCCCGAAAGCAAAAAAGTCAATATGTTAGAGCTCGAGTTGAGACTACAGACACATTAGACAACTCCGCAATCCATAGATGCGGAATCATCTTAACTACCTTCATACGATATTGAATCAATAATCCTAATGGGAGCAAATGAAAAAAAAATATAAGGATTGGACTCTTTCCTAAGGTACAACCTCTGGAAGGAGCTTCCAAGCAAAAAATGGCTATGAAATATACTAAGAATATCATATGAAGAAGCTTTTAAACTGGAAACCTCATCCTGATCCAAAATGACATCAAGCCAAAATCGGGCGAAGAAAAGCTGGCAACAAAATGAAAAGATCCCAACAAAGTTACTTAAGACTTAGGAAAGAATTACTACAAAATATCCGACTTGCTAGAAAACAATCTACCTAGACCGTACCATGTTTACAACTGAAGAGGTACTACAGCTAGAAAGTGAACCTTACTCTCTGATGCACACTTTTCTAACTTGAAGCTATGAGGTTTGAGTTTAAGGATGGATTGTATAAACGAATCGAAGTGAAATTGAAATCTTAAAAATAATCCTATAACCCGCAAACTCGTACGAAAGACGAGTTAGAAAAAAGTTAGCAATGACAAGTCAGATGCATGCAAGATAAAGCATGCGTCGTAAAAGCTGATAAACCCCTAAAAAGGGTAAAAGCAAGAACGATAAGAAAAACAATCCTTCAACTAAACAAAAATGAGTTTGAAATGAAGGATTGTAAATATTCCAAACAAAATCAAAATGTAAAAACAATCTTTTAACCAAATGACTTGTACAAAAACGAGTTGGAAAGGAATGGAAGGATGATAAAAGCGTTTTGAATAAAATCGAAACGAAAAAAATCCTCCAATTAAAAAAGCTTGGGTAAAATGAGTTGTATCATATACAAGGATGACAACCTTTTAAAAACTAGAAAGGGGAGGGAATAAGTATATAATCCCTTCACCTAAGGCGCCAATTTATGATCGACAAAGCTGACTTTTTAAATGGTCGTTTGGATAAAGCAACGTGGTTCAAATTGCTATCCAATGGTTATAATATGGCTTGATGATTTAAAACAACTCAAGCTCACGAGTTGAACGGAATCGAGTCAAAAATACCATATGTTCTAAGTGATTTGCATTAAAAATAAGTCGTATAAAATTCTATCACTCAACAAACAACTCGAATCGAACGAGTTGAACAAATCATTGAAAGACTTTATGAAAATTTGACTTTAAAAATCTGACTTGACGATCCGACACACTTGATCGCTCGAGTCCGACCTCATGAAGCTCGATATCGGGCAGGGACACAATGGATAAAGCAACGAAGACCGATGGTTATAAAGATGATCTAATACTTTAAAAGGACTGAAAGTAAACAACTTATACTTAAAACAAGTCGTGAAGTCCTAAAAACAACTTGGATTTAAACGAGTTGTATGAAATCAGACCAAGAAATAGCGACATTTCAATTAAACGATTTGAAATGAAACAAATCATAAAACCTTAAAACTGCTCTATTGAAAGATCTAGACGAGGTTATTCTCATAAATAATTACCAGTTTTGAAATAAACGATTAGTATCAAAACAAGTCATATGAAATCAGAACTACAAGTCTAAAAAATGATTTGTATTAAAACAAGTCATTAAGCTACAAAACAACTCGAACTAAATGAGTTGCATGAAATCTGATAAAAAAAATTCATGCCTCAAAATAAGTGATTCGTACCAAAAACAAAGTCGTGCAATAATTCTACAAATTCTCAAAGCAATTCGGTATAAAACGGTTGTACAAAATCAGTATAAATTTTAAAAAGGTGATTTGTATTAAAACAAGTCATGCATCCTTAAAACAACTCGAACTGAACGAGTTGCATGGAATGTTACAACATCCAAATCACGTCGAGCCAACCAATTTTCTTAGCTTCATACCTCAAACTAATAAACAACTTCTCCATAGCTCAAAATTTCAACTTGGTCATCTAATTGCTCGAACCCGACTTCATAAAGCTCGACTTCGAGTAGGGGGCACTGTTCATACTGACCTATTATGAGAGCGAGACCTAAAAAGATTAAAAACCTAATCTACAAAGTAAGAGTCCAGACCACACTTTGGGATCTACCCAACCTCATCAAGGTCGTCCCACGCGGCGCCAACTTGACCCGACTTATTCAAATAAGATGAATCTCAACCAACTGCTATAATCTCTGCTACTCATCAAGAAAGGAAATCTCAACAACCTCCCTAACAAAAGGAAGTAACCAACCCACCCCAAAGGTGGAACTACTCAAAGGGTGGTTATTGACTCTACATCGATATTTATAAATACTCTAACACTCTCAAGTATTCTTCGAACCTAATATACTAAAAAATCTGCCTAAAATCCATGCTAACTTAAGTATCGGAGTCTCTTGCAGTTACCACTCCCCACCTCCTCACTAAAAAATCTTGACACTAGAAGACATCGGACGCTACCTAGATGGAGTTTGGACCTCACGTTTAGGCCCAAATTTATCCGTCTCAGGTAACACTCGAAACCGAACTCATATTTGAGTGAGAAGTGAAGTCTATGGTGGTCAACCCAATCCCATGGCTATGCTGGCTATAGCCTATTGACAAATGAAAATACAACACGTGGCAGGTGCATTGATTGATGATCACCAGTTTAACCATAAGAAAGTACAATAACTTTCATAATAAAACACGGTAAACTTTTGAGAGAGAATTAATTTAGCAAATGAAATATGCAAATAAAAATAAATTAAATAAAAATTAAAATTAAGAAGATAAAAAAAGAAGTGTAATGAAAATAAAAATTTGACAAAATTAAAAAGAATGCTTGCCACATACGAGTTGTTAAACTAAGTTACGATCACATTGTCAAATATAAATTTTTACCATCTTCTTTACATATTTTTTCTTAGTCTCACTTAAAGATGCATATATAATAAAAGAAATCACACTTGACAATTAATTGGGAGAATTCATTTCTTACAATGTTATCTTTTTAAAAATATTTTAACAAAAATATTTTACTTTAATAATAGTGATTAGAGTTTTTATTTTTTCTAAATGAATTTTTCTTTTAGAAATACATAAGAATAAATTTGTAAACTTAATCTTTTTATAATTTTTTTTCTCTCTTCGACTACTATTTATGGCAAATGTAGGTTCCTATTAACTTCTCAAAAAAACACACTACTCAATTTTCTGTTTGTGGATTTTCTTGAAATACATAAACAAACGAATCTATTATGACATGATACAAAATGACCGATTCCCTTGAGTATTTGAAGTGTTTATCTAACTACCAATAATACTACATGCTTCTATTCTATATAACAAAGTTCTAAGCACTGTGCAAAGGTAATTTTCCAACAAAGTTGGAATTGAGACTGCCCAAATAAAGATGATCCTCAAACTCGAAAGCTGAAGTCACAAAATTAATCACTCTACCATCATTATCACCAAATATTCTGGTTATGTTGCCATCAGTTGCCACATTGACCACTGTTGCCTTCTTGGTTTCACCACTCGTAAGGCCATATAACCTTGGAAATGAACCTAGTAAGTGCTTAATTACCGTGTATTTGTGCATAAACTCCAATCCATTATTAGTTAGCTGCAGCATCAATAATATTGGAAAACAACCAATTAAACACCTTACCTCGTAATCATTCAAATAATTCAAATAAAATACCAAGTTCCTTTGAATGAGTATAGCATTTTATATAATTACCGAAACCAAAGCTATCCAAAATGAACCATCAGGAGCTAGATTGATATTATCAGGTCCACCCGGAAGGTTTTCAATGAAAATATCTGTTTTGCCTTTATTTGCTCCTTTTAGCCAATGCCTCAGAACCCTGGATCTGATTCAAAAAAGAAGATGCCAATGCCAATATATATGGAGTATAACCAAATATCTAAGGCCACACTTGAATTCTGTTTCTAAGATACAAGCATATTAACAATAGACACAAAAAATTATTTGATTATGGAAACAAAGATACAAATAATTTTTCTATCTTAGGTATAGAAAATTGTACTTTGCGTACATTTGAGGAAAAAAAAAAAAAAGAAAAGAAAAGAATAGAAAAATGTGTTTCTGTTCTCAATTTTTATATTTCTATGGTAGATACCATTTAAAATATGATGCTCCATTGTTGAAGAGGGAAGAATTCCAGTAAAATCTAAAAGAGTAAAGTAATAATTAATTAGATCTTTAATGATTTTATTTTTGACTAATTAATTTTAAAAAAATGAACAAAAAGTAGACATAAAAAATAGACATGTATGTTTTTCTGTCAGATAGATAATACAAAATGAAAAGAAGTTGTCTATGTATTTCATTATTTATAATAATGGTGCATGTTTCTTTCATATGAGTACGAAAACGATGTAGTTTTGGATAGTAAACATCTATTATTTTTTGAGTTTTCATATAACTTTTATCAACTACTATCTATTTATCATGAATCCTACCAAAACAAATAAAATTTCGCTTCAAAAATAAATAAATACGTCACAGTAGTTAATAGTGCATATAGGTACCACCATTAATTTTACATGATGAATTGATAGGATATATCATGTTCATTATTTGCTATAGTGGAAAACAAATTAATACTTTTTTTTTCTTCAATAACTAATTAGTCTAAGGTTAAAATATCTAAAGACCTAATTCTCACTTGATTCGATCTATAATTAATTCTCAATAAATTTTTTGTGTTTTTAGTTTAGAATAGAAATTTTAATGATTAAATTAATATCTATAATTTTATTTATAAATAAATTAATTATCACATCATATTGTTCTTTTAAATAGAGATTAATATGAAAATTTTAAATTTTTTTGAAACTTTATATGTTTATTATGAGCTTAATTTTAATAAACTGACAGTATAAAATGTTTTACACAGTTGTCTAATCGCATTCGTTCTTTTGGATGAACGTTCATGCAGTAAATATAAAAGATAGTTATTTTTGTTGATGTGTCGTTATTTAATAGGATATATATGTAAAATTACTTTACAAAGTATATCAAAATTAAATTTTTATTAAATAACCATTGAAATTAATTGATATAGAATTAATTTGTGTAACATAATAAAAAAATTTAATAATTAATTTAATAATTAAAATTTATTAAAAATTAAAATATTTAATCAAAAGTTAAATGAGAATTGATTCAGGATATTATCAGCAAAATGCAAATAAAAAAAAAACATATACGTAAGAAATTACTTACTTCCAGGTTTCAGACAGAAGAAGATAATCTTCATCTTTGGAGAGTGCAACTCCATTGGCAAAGTACAGCTTGTCCAAGACAATATCAACATTATTTGAAGTTGGATTGTACTTTAGAAGTTGTCCATGTGGTCTTGCCTCTAGCAAATCCAGATGCACATGTTGCAAACCATACTTTTTGCTAGCATCACTGAAATATATACTTCCATCTGATGCTTCTATCACATCATCTGCAAAACTGTTTCAGCCTTTTCAAACACTTGTTGTGGACGTACCATAATGTATCAAATTCAAAAAAATAGTTAATTTAATATAAACCAAATTTTAAAAAATCTATTACAAAAAGAAATAATTTTTTTTATAATTATTTAATTATAATATTTTAATTAGTCATCCAACCAATAATTTAATAATCTAATATTTTGACTGAATAAATTATTGCTTCAATTCTAATAACTAAACTTTAACATCTATCAAGAGTTAAATAACTGTTTATCTAAAAGTTATTTATTTGAAAAGTACAAAATGTCCATTGATTGATGAGTGTTACAAGTTGCAATTGGACGCTTTTTATTTTTATTATTGAGTTGTAATAGTGTATTTTAATAATGTGGACACTTAGTGTGTTTTTTGTTTGTATGAATATCACAAATTTAAGAGTTAGATTTATGGTTTTTAATTTTATTTTGTTGATATCACAAATATAAAAATTAGATTTTTATTTGTAACTTTAAAATTTTTTTTTAAACATATTAATTGAACCTTCCGATTTACTTGAGAACAAAAAAAAATTTATCTCACTACAAATCGAATTCTCCAATTTATATAATATAAAAATCTAACCTTTCGATTTTCTAAAGGTCTAATTTATTATTTAAAATTAAAAAAATAAATCCATATAAAAAATATCAGTTTATCATGATACTAAATTACACCTCATTTTTTATTCCATTTGTAAAAAAAATTAGCCGCAATTGGAACCATGGGGTAAAGAACATGCATTATTTTAACAATCAAGTTTAGCTTAATCTAATTTGCGAAAGTGCAACCAGCAGGGGCAAATGAAAGAGCATTGAATATTTTAATATTAAAATGGCACCATCCATTGATGAGTCATGTATGATGTAGCTACCGTTAATTCCATGTAACCAACAGGAAAATATTCCTTAACATCCCCGAACTAGCTAGTTGCAACTTGCAACTTTCTAGCTTTCTATGTATTTCTCACATTTGACGTTTAAAACAGGAAAAATAAATAAATAAAATAATTCCGTTGGTTTGTTCTGTAATTGTATGAGGCTAATCATTATTATTATAATTTTACACGACCTACAACGGCAACAGAATCTTCCAGCAAAAGAAAATCGGCTACATGAATTAAATAATATTATTATTTTTTATTATATATTATATCTATAGTGATACTTTTGATATACAGATTTTTTTTTACTATTTTATATATGGTCTTTTTAAAATTTTTTCTATCATTTACTATTTATTTACTTTATATTTCATTTACCTATTTTATTAGATATTCTATTAATCTTCTTCTCATATTTGAAATGAGATTTTATTATTTTTTTTATAATAAATATTACTCTAATTTTCTTTTTTATATTTTTATTTTTTATTTTGTCCATACATATGTGAGTGTTTATTCATCTCAATATTTTTATTTTTACTATACTTATATTTGTTCTCATTTTTTATCATCTAACACTTTACTCCATATAATATAGTCAGTCTAAAGACAATGCGGTAAAATTTTCTTTTAAAATTTAAAAGCATTTTTTTGTCGTATATAAAATCAGATGTATTCTGCCATTTTAACTAAACTGCTTGTAAAATTAAATTTAGAACCTAACATTTTCTCCTTTTTTTTTTTTTTTAATTTCAGTTGCAACCATTGTAGCTAGAACTAGATCAATAAATCTCTAACATAGGATAAATATCATCATCCGAATTGAGTCTTAAAAATGTGGCTATTTTGAAAATATTTGTCCACATTTAAGAGCCACAAGCCAGCTATGAGTCTATGAATAAATGACCTGAAAAATAATTTAAATGAAAAGGAAGAGAAAAAAAAAATCAAGGTTTCTTACTTGATTTGAGAACCATTCCCTTGTGATGAAACGAGAACAGTGAAACCATCATCCTCTGTAACCTTGAATAAACCCTGTACATAAATATGCAATTGAAATGCGTAACTACATTACCTAGTCCTTGTTCATATTTTCTTTCATAGATATGTGGCAATTCCCTAGGAAAGTTATTGGCCATATGAGAATCTTGCAATTCAGTATCTTACTCAATAGGTATTTGTTAGTCAAGTATTTGATGGATATATATTACGTAATAAACAAAAAATTTGTTTGCATAGAATATGAAATTTTATTTTTAAATTAAATAATTTTATTTGCTTACAAACATAAGAAACTATAATTTACTCCTTCAAATTTTATACTTCATCAAATAAATATGTTTACATGAATATTATAAAAAAGCTTACTTATTTGTGATCTATTTACTCACTTTGTTCTTGATTTTATATATATATATATATATATATATATATATATATATATATATATATATATATATATATATATATTTTTTTTTTTTTCATATAATATGTCCTAGAATACTTATACATTAGAGTTTACAAAACTCTATATCAGTAGCACAAAATATACTATTTTTTGTGTTTCAAAGTAAATAAATAAAGATTTTGTTTTCAACTTTCCATGTCGTGTACTCCTGGTTCCATTGTTCCTACTTCTTAGTAATACAAAAAGCAAAAAGATATAAAAACATTTTTTTTCCTGTATCTCTCTGTTTCAGTCAACCAAACACTAGCTTATACTCTCTGCGTGTCACATAACTTAATTAGTTAATTACATGAAATAATAATTAGCATGGCAGCATTGTAATTACCACAAAGATGTGTGTGGGTGGTTTTCTAATTATTTTTTGCAGTCCCATACTTTCATAAATAAATTCGGGATGGACAATAAAAAATAATGTTATATGCCTAATAAATATTATTATTTTTTTAGTCAATAATAATTTATATTCATATTTATAGATATTTTAAAAACATATGATTTACACTTATATTTACTAAAATTTTAAACCCATAAATTAATATAGTTTTTTTTTTTTTTATCAAAGAAAGGAAGATTTAAATTTACGACCTCTTAAGTGAATATGTGGAGACTATACCATTTGAGTTATAATTTATTGGCATAAATTAATATAATTTGTACCTATATTTTTCAGATTTTGTATACATAAATTAGGAAAATTCATTTGTTAAAGTCAATTTAATGTTTATATTAGCTAAATGATAACCAAAAATACTTAAAATTACTAGTATCGAAGAGTTTCTTCAATAAAAAAATTGAAAACTGGATAGAAAAGTTTGGCGAGTGAGAGTTTAATTAGGTTACCTTTGTAGCGTCACATACGATTAGGCCACCATCTTTAGAAGGAGTGATTCCTAGCAAAGTGTTACTATCAATATGCTTCCAATTCTCCCAATCTCCATTATTTCTTGGTAATCTTTTAATCCAACCATCTCTTGTAGCAGCATACAGAGTTCCCTCTTTGTCAAAACAAACATCTTCTGGATCCTTCAGAACCCCTTCTCCTAGCTTAATTATGTTCTGCCAACCAAAAAATATCACACGTATCAAAATACAATTCTTTCGTTCCACAATTTTTGTAAAATTAAGTGATTTTATGCAAAATAAAATAACTTTAGACGGTTTTGGACGAATTTTTTATTGTCTCCAGAATATTTTTGGCAAAACCGGATACTGAAACGTTGCGGTATATGGATTTGTATCGTTTACCTTTAATTGGTTGTGTCTAGCTGAAGATGAAGGTGGAATCTCCAATGGTAGTGGATCTATGGGTGAGAAGTAGAAGATCTGAACTGTGATAGCTACTATCACTGCTATAACAAAGCTTGAAATTATTGTCACAATATTGGAAGCCATGCTCTTCAAACTTGGTGCTGTCTAATTTATTTTTAGGCTCTACTTATGAACTGAAAAAACCAAGTAAATAAAGAAGAAATGAAAACGAAGAAAAAGATAAGTGTCTAAAGTTGAATGCTCCTTTCATATAGCACCATTACTAACAACTCCTTTTGTTTTTTAGGAAAGAAATCAAGCTATTAAAATAAAATCAGCAAATGATTTGGTATGGTATCTGTATTCAGATGAGATTTAGCCGAAAAAAAAACAAGAGATAAATAAATATTTTGACTTTATTATCCTGGGACAAGAAGTCAAGAAGTTACATTTATGATATATAGAAGTGACATGTATGTGGATATACATGCGGTACGTATTTGTATTTTGTTGCTTGGGAGTGACAAGAGAGAAGACTCTACACGTTTTGGATTTAGTCTCTGCAAAACAAAGTTAACATTGCAAAATATCTCTTTCTTTTGGTCACGCAAGATAAGATAATGACAAGAATTAGTATACAACGTTGCGGGGGAAAATGACACTCAAGATTCAAGAACCAAACCTTCAACCGGCACTAATAAGTCAACCAAAAAAAGGGGGGTAAAACATTTAACCACTAAATTAATTATTATCTATTTAGGTATATGTTCATACTCCAACCCATAATCTAGGAAGATCCAAAAAGGATAAAGATCAATTAACATTCTACAAGATTCAGATCTACATGACTTTTAGAGGTCAGGCACGGGGACATCAGCACAGCCCTACTTACTCAAATAAGTAATTAACTTCTACCATCGGCTGAGGAAATCCGAGAGGCAGTATGGGACTGTGAGTCATCGAAGGCACCAGGGTGTGATGGGTACAACATGAACTTCATCAAGAGATGTTGGGATGAGATTAGGGCAGAATTCACGGCAGCAGTGATGGGGTTCTTTCAGACATCCAAGCTACCGGCGGACTCCAATATCACTTGGGTGGCGCTAGCACCTAAGTTCATTGGTGCAGAGAAAATTAAAGACTTGTGACCCATTAGTATGGTGGGATGCGTGTACAAAGTTATATCCAAGGTACTAGTTAGAAGGATGAGATCAGTGATGCCAGCGTTAGTAGGAGAGACTCAGAGTGCATTTGTATAGGGTAGGAAAATACATGATGGGACACTAATTGCATGTGAAACGGTAAACTGGCTCAAATTGAGGAAAAAGGAGGCAGCAATTATCAAGCTGGATTTCCAAAAAGCCTATGATAGGGTTAAATGGAGCTTCGTGGACATTGTGCTACAGAAGATGGGGTTCGGTCAGAAGTGGAGAGCATGGGTTATGGAGTGTGTGACCACTGCTTCTATGTCAGTTCTGATAAATGGTTCGCCTTCTAAGCCGTTCAAGATGGAAAGAGGCTTGAGACAAGGTGACCCCCTTTCACCCTTCTTGTTTGTGCTAGTCGTGGAGGTACTGCATCGAATGATTGGAGAGGCAGTCAGGAACGGACGGATATCACCTCTGTTGGTTGGCAGAGACAGTATAGAATTGTCTCATCTTCAATTTGCAGATGATACTATTCTTTTCTGCCCACCAGAAGATGAGACTATTAGGAACCATAGGAGGTTGCTGAGGTGCTTTGAGTTGATGTCAGGGCTTACTATCAATTTTGATAAGTCCAGCTTTATTCCAATCAATTGTGATGAGCAGTGGGCCCAGTGTATGTGCAACTTGTTGGGCTGTAAGTGAGACACTCTTCCAGTTAAATACATTGGAATCCCGCTAGGTGCAAATCCGAGGTTGGTAAAGACCTGGAAGCCTATAATAGACAAAGTGGAGGAGAAGCTCAGCCTGTGGAAAGCTAAGGTGCTAAATAAAGCGGAAAAATTGGTGCTTATCAAATCAGTCTTAAATAGCTTGCCGGTGTACTACTTGAGTCTGTTCAAGATGGCGAAGGCAGTTGCTGAGAAGTTGATATCGTTGCAAAGAAGGTTCCTGTGGTGTAAGGAAGATGGTCGAAATGGTATGGCCCTAGTAAGATGGGAAGTGGTGCAAGCTCCTAAGAAGCTAGGTGGTTTGGGCATGGGGGATGCTGTGATTCGGAACATTGCTCTGTTATTTAAGTGGTGGTGGCGTTTTGCTAAGGAAGAGTGCCCGCTGTGGAAGAAGGTAGTGTGTTCATGCCATAATCTGAACTCAAACGAACTGCTCTCAACTCAAGTTTTACCTACTAAAGGAGGCCCATGGAAGGATATTTGCCAAGTCAATATCACGAATCAACAGCTTAGGGATAAGATGGTAACAGGCTTGTCGATGGAGGTGGGTGATGGACAACGGACTTGGTTTTGGGAGGATGTGTGGCTTCTCGGTGGAGCTCTAAAAGATCGATTCCCGAGGCTCTTCTCTGTTTTCAACTAATTCGTTTGTGCAGGTATGGCAGGAGAAAGTGTTACCAGAGGAGATAACCAGCTTCATCTTTACTAGGAGTATTTGGAAAGGATTGGTACCACCAAGAGTTGAACTATTTGCTTGGTTTGTGTTGATAGACCGAGTGAATACAAAGGAAAGGTTAAGCCGGTTTGGTATCATCACTCAGGAAGATAATGTTTATGTGTTATGTAATAATGAAGTGGAACATATACATCACTTGTTTCTAGCCTGTACTTTTACGTGGCAGGTGTGGAATGCGTGGATATCAGCTTTTGGCCGACTATGGACTTTTCTGGGTTCGCTGAAAGAGCACTTTTTGAGCTGGACAGAGGAAACGCGGAGTAAGGAGAACCAGCGGCAGAGGTTGAGGTGCTTCTGTGCGATCCTTTGGAACATCTGGCTGGAAAGAAATAGGAGGATATTCCAGCATACCAGCAAAGGCATTGAAGAAATTATCAACATGACCTTCCTTAGTGCTAATGAGTGGAGTTGTGTGGATCCTTTTTGTTGTTGATGGTTATACCGGAGATGACTTGGGGATCGGGTTCGAGTGGTTGTTTTTAGTGTTTAGTCTTTACTTTTAATTTTTGGTTTTTGGATGATCCTGTTTGCTCCACCCTGTTGTGTTGAGCTTTGCTTTAAAAAAAAAAGTAATTAACTTCTATTATTTTTCCTATTTATCTATAAAGATCTCAACAATCTTCCTATCAAAAGCGAGTAACCAACCCACCAACAAAGGTGAAATTACTCAAAGGGTGGTTATTGACTCTAGATTTATAAATACTCTGATATTCTCAGGTATTTTTTGAATTTCAATCTACCAAACCTGCCTAAAATCCTTGCTAACATAGGCATAGGAATCCCTTGCAGGTACCACCCTCCACCTCCTCATGAGGAACTCGAACGATTTCATCACTGCAGGAGAAGACGTCGGACCTTTCACTTAAAGGCACCTGAAACTCATGTTCAGGCCCAAATCATCTTGGTTATAGATAAGTCTCGAAAGATTGGCACCTCTGCCAAGGACCTGATAATCAACACTGTACAATGGCGGACGACATTCCAGAAGATGGACACACGGCTTCCGATTTTGAAACCCGGGAAGAAGAGTAATATAATGATGAACGAGCATTAGTTATACCTCCCCGAGTTGACAAAGAAAAAGGTGTTGCCAGAAACACACATCAATCAAACCCGAAAAGACACAGGATGAGTTCAGAAATTTATCAATCTGAAGGATCCGGGCAATGAGATCCTACAAAAATTATTGGGCTTGTCTATGGATATCAAGGTTGGCTGGAACAACTCGAGTAGAAGCTAGAGCAATAATGAGAATCCGAAAGAGCCCTAAGAAGGGAGGTACGGCGGCGAAGGGAATTAGAAGAAAAACTCTTAAAACTAAAATCCGACCTCAGGGGTAGAAGACCCCACAGTGATTGGGAAGAAACACCTTTAGGAGGTGAAGACCTATTTATAGAGGAAATCATGTGCGCTAGAGTTCTCATAAGCTTTAAAAGCTCGGACATGGACCTCTACGATGGAATGACTGACTCGAGACGTCATTTAAGTAATTTCAAGAGTTGAATGTACTTGGTCGATGCGTTAGATGCAACTCGTTGTAAAGCTTTCCCAACAACGTTGACCAAGGCTGCAATGAAGTGGTTCGATAGTCTACCACCAAGATCGGTAACCTGCTTCAACAACCTTACAAGAGGTTTTCTCACCCGATTCTCCATAAAAAAGACAAGGTCAAACATGTGCCAAGCCTCTTGGGAATAAAACAAGAAGTGGGAGAATCTCTACGAGACTATATAAAAATATTCAACAAGGCATGCTTGGAGATCCAAAACCTACCTACCGAAGTAGTTTTCATGGGACTAGTTAATAGCCTTAGAGAAAGTCCATTCTCGCATTCTATATCAAAGAGGCACCCTACCTCTTTGTACAAAGTGCAAGAGCGAGCTGAGAAATACATCAATATGAAAAAAACTGTCTGATTAAGAGATCTTGCCCCAATACAACACAATCAATATCAGGTTCAAGACAAAGAATAAGAATCAAAGGGAAAAAAAGAAGAATACAGCTCGAACAAACCTCGAAGCTATCACAATTATACCCCATTGCGAGTTTTTCTCGTCGACCTCTACAGAGAGATCTACCACACAGAAAAGATTCCACCTCCCAGACCAATTAAAAACAAAAAAGGTGAAAGTCAGTTAGAACACTATGAATACCACAAAATCTATGGCCCTTCTACCAATGATTGTTATCATTTAAAGAATGTGATTGAAAATCTGGCTAGAGAAGGTCAGTTGGATAGGTATCTAGCAGAAAGATCGGATGACCAGGGTAAAAGGAAAAGAGATGAAGAAGACAAGAATCGGTGAGATCGGCCACAATGAACCCCTGAGAGATATATCCACATGATTATTGGAAGATTTATAGGAGGAGGAATAACAAAATCCCTCGCAAGAGATATTTGAAAGAAGTCTACCAGGTTGGCAAGGAAGCTGAAACGCCCGATCTGCCTACCATCACCTTCACAAAAGAGGATGCCTAAAGGATAGTATCTAGATACGACGACCCTGTTGTGATCACAATGATACTTGCCAATGCAAACCTCCACAGAACCTTGGTAGATCAAGAAAGTTCGGCCGACATACTGTTTAAACCAACTTTTGACAAGTTGGGTTTGAAAGAAAAAGAGTTGAGGGCATACCTAGACACTCTCTTTGGTATAAGAGTCACGTTTATCCGACCTCTAGGATTCATCTCTCTATACACCATCTTTGGTAAGGGCACAAAATCAATGATCATTAGCATAGACTACATAGTGATCAACATAGCATCGACTTACAACGCCTTAATAAGTCAGACAATGCTAAACCAACTTGCTACAGTAGTCTCCACCCTTTAAATTTGCATGAAGTTTTCTACTCTTGAGAGAATAGCCACTATGAGAGGAGACCAGAAACTGGCAAGAAGGTGCTACAATGAAAGCCTAAACCGACAAAAGTATATAAAAAGAAAAGAGGTTAAAACCATAGAACTCGACAATGTTCGAGTTCGGGAGAAACTGAGACCCCAACCTAAAGAAAAGATCGAGGAGGTACAGATTGGGGAGGAGGTCATGAAGACTACAAACGCAGGGACTAATCTAGAGAAGCAGCTAAAGAAGAACTCGTTAAGCTCCTACGGAACAATTCCGACCTCTTTTCCTGAAAAGCCTCTAACATGCCTAGAATCTATCTTAATCTCATGACCCAAAAGCTTGTTGTTTACCCGAGCTTACGACCTGTCTAGCAAAAACAATGAAAGCTTAGTCTCGAAAGAGCAAAGGTCATAAAAGAGCAAGTCCAGTCGCTGTTAGGGAGGTAAAGATACAAGGAGATGCGGAGAAAATGCCCTCATCATTCATTCCTTGAGTGGTTACAAATCCAAGCCTTTTATGATGGAGTCTCTCAAACCTCCAAAACCATGATTGATGCATCAACATAAGGATCATTGCATAGAAAGACACATGAAGAAGCTTTGGAATTGATTAAAACAATGGGATCTAATAACTACATGTACTCAACTAAGAGAATAATGAAAAGAGGAGTGATGGGGTTGGACATACTGGACATACTCTTATCACAAAACAAAGTCAATGTCCAACAACTCACTTCGCTCACTAAACAAATGGGGCAACTGCAAGTTTTGGTCATCGGGACACAAGTTATCATCTATGAATTGTGTGAGGGAGCTCACAAGAATGAAGAATGTGAACTATTCAAGGACGTTCAACCTTCCACCAAGCAAGTGAATTATATGGGAAAATTTTCAAGACCACAAAATTATTCTTTCACAAAAATATACAATCTTGGATGGAAGAACCACCTAAATTTTGCTTGGGAAAATTAAGGACAGAGAAACTTCAATGCTCCATACCAACAAGAAGCACCTCTTGTACAATCACAAAATCCTCAAAAACTTTCATCTGTTGAGATTGCCATGGAAAATTGTCTCAATCAACCTTCACGTTTGTTCAATAGACTTCTAGCTTCATACTAGAAACACGAGAAAACTTCAAGAATCACAAAGCTTCCATCAGAAATTTAAAAGTGCCAGGAGGACAAATTGTTAAGCAATTAGTAGAAAAACTAACAAATTCTTTTCCAAGTGACACAGTAACTAAAAATGGACGTTAGGTGGGCTAGCAGATAGTCCGATTTAACTCTTCTACTTCTAATGAAATCTATTTATTAACTACTATTGAGTTAAGAAATTAACTAATTATAATTGATGATGACAAACATTATTTTATTGGATTAATCATCCAATTAGTTTTTAATTATGTTCGATAAAGTGATGCAGGCCAAAATTAAAACAAAGAGCAGCCCAAATGAAAGAAAACAAAAACCACAGTTGGTGGGTTGTCTAAACAAAGAAAGCCCAAAGGTATCATGGCAAACAATTCAGCTGGGCCAAATAAAACAAATCCAACACAAGCCCAAGATGACTCCTTCAAGCTGAAGCCTTCCAAAGAAAATCTTCACGTGTGCCTCGGTCAGAATCAGGAAGTGAGAGAGAGCTTTATCCTCGTTGTTCATTTCACCTGAGAAGAAAGAAAGAAAAAGGTTAAGCATAAAGCAAAGGTCTAATCACCCAAATCAAGCCACAGTAAGCGAAGTCAAAAGTTAAAGGTGATTTATTTCCATTTGCATGCATGTTAATTTCTTCACTCCTTCTCCAACTTTCTACGATACCATTTTTGGTTAAATAAAGAAAGAAGTCCTTGATCTCTGCTGCTGTAAATCAATGGTTCACAAAGTTTCTTGGAGCCAAAGCACATTATTAATGGCTCGAATTTGGGTTTACCATTGAATAACTTTCTCTTTGCTTTCTGATGTCTTCGGTCAAGCAAAAAAGACCAGCTCTAATATCCGTAATTTGGGGATTAATTGAAAAGAGTAAAATAGTAAGTTGGTAGCACACAGCTCGAGGAGTTGACTTGGAAGAGAGCAATTCAGCAACATGCAAGGAGATACAACAAAAATTTTTGACTCTTCTGAAAATAAGGAGAAAGAATAAGGATTTCGAAGTTTTGTTCTGAGAAGTTTTCTCTAAAGAATTCATCAACTTGGACAGTGGTCTCTAGTTAAAAAAGTATTCCGCCAGAATGAGGAACTCAAACAGAGTCAAGTGAATCCGGTTCAACCTATAGTAAGCAAGGCTGTTCAAGCATCAATCTCCTTCATGTTTTACAGATTGTAATTTCATTTTTCAATTTATGTCTTTCTGTAATTTCTTAAGTGGTAAAAGGCTGAATGAGAGAGCTTATGAAAAAGCCAAAGAGTGATAAAAGGATGAGTGATACACTTGAGTGAAAAGCCTAGAGCATTTCAGATTTCTTTAGGTTGTTTATAGTGTCTTGTATCTTGTACGAGTGAGGTACCCCTTTCTTAGTTGGGTAAGCACTAAGAGTGAAGAGTTAGGTATTAGCATAGCCAAGTCAAGTTAGGTTAGAACTTGAGTGGGAAAGGATTATGTCAATCCTGTAGAATTGGTGTATGTAATACTTTAACTATAGTGAAAATTCCACTACTATTGTGGTAGAGACTGGATGTAGGTTACATTGCACAAGACAACTGAACCAGGATACATGATAGTGTCAGTAGTGACGGATCCAGAAAATTTTAGAAGTGGGGGCAAAATAATATAATAAAATAATAAAAAATATATATTAATATTAATATATTTAGATATTTAAATTTTGGAGTATATTAGCTAATCAAATTTTTAATAAATAAATATAATTAATACATCTAAAAATATAGTAATTTAATTTAAAAATATTTTTTCATTTTAATATTTCAGTAATATTGCATGAGTAATACATTTATTATTAATACTTGCGCTTAGTTAAGCATCTAATATCCGTCAAATTACATTTATGTTGATTATTTTTTATATGATACAAAAAAAATTATAACTCAATAGCTAAAAAATCTATAACTCAAATGAACTAATTTAAAATTTTGACTATTTTTTATTTTGATGTCTGAATTTTTTCTAAAATTATGCAAGAGAGACAAAAAAATTGTGAAAAAAAATAAAAAATTCAAATTAAACAATCATAATTATCTTTATATGTAGGTATAGTTAAAATAATATATTTTTTTCTATTAAACAAATATCAAATAATTTTTTGATATGTAATTGCAAAGTTGATATTTTATAATATTATAATAATTTTTTTAACAAAAACAATATTATATGTATGTATAAACAAAATTAAACTAAACAAAACAATAAAAAGTAAATAAATTATATATATTATAAAAAAGTATTAAATACTAATAATGTCATTTATATTTAAAAAGTTAAGCTTAACTTTAGGCAAATAAATCATTAGATTATTATTAGTTATTATTAATATTTGTTTTGAATTTATATAATACAATAATTTTTATTGTTGTATAATATAAATATTTCTTACACATAATTTTTTTTAAAGTATGGGGGCAAATAAATTATTGTAATGGGGCAATTTTTTACACATATATATACTTATTATTAGTCTTTTGAAAATTCAATAGGGCAATTGCCCCCACACCTTTGCACATAAATCCGTGGTGCACGAAATTGTGATGTCCAGACTCGAACAATCCCTGGTAATGGCTCCAAAGCTTGGTGCTTTGATCTTAATTCATAATTGTCACAACTTCGATACAACTAACCAGCAAGTGCACTGGGTCGTCCAAGTAATACCTTACGTGAGTAAGGGTCGAATCCCACGGAGATTGTTGGTATGAAGCAAGCTATGGTCACCTTGTAAATCTCAGTCAGGCAGATATAAAGTGATAATGGTGTTTTCGAATAATAAATAATAAAATAGGGATAGAGATACTTATGTAAATCATTGGTAGGAATTTCAGATAAGCGAGTGGAGATGCTTTCTGTTCCTCTGAACCTCTGCTTTCCTGCTATCTTCATCCAATCAGTCTCATTCCTTTCCATGGCTGGCTTTATGTGATACATCACCACTGTCAATGGCTACTTTCGGTCATCTCACGGGAAAATGATCCAATGCCCTGTCACGGCACGGCTAATCGTCTGGAGGCATCACCCTTGTCAATGGCTTCATCTTATCCTCTCAGTGAATAATATGCTCACGCACCCTGTCACGGCACGGCTATTCATCTGTCGGTTCTCGATCATGCTGGAATAGGATTTACTATCCTTTTGCGTCTGTCACTAACGCCCTGCAATCGCGAGTTAGGAGCTCGTCACAGTCATTCAATCATTGAATCCTACTCGGAATACCACAGACAAGGTTTAGACCTTCCGGATTCTCTTGAATGCCGCCATCATTCTAGCTTACGCCACGAAGATTCTGGTTAGGAGATCTAAGAGATATTCATTCTAGCTTATTTCATGTAGAACGGAAGTGTTTGTCAGGCACGCGTTCATAAGGGAGAAGGATGATGAGCGTCACACATAATCATCACCTTCATCACGTTCTTGGGTGCGAATAGATATCTTAGAAGAGAAATAAGAAGAATTGAATAGAAAATAGTAGTACTTTGCATTAATCTTTGAGGAACAGCAGAGCTCCACACCTTAATCTATGGAGTGTAGAAACTCTACCGTTAAAAATACATAAGTGAAAGGTCCAGGCATGGCCGAGATGGCCAGCCCCCTAAACGTGATCAAAGGATCATAAGGTAATCCAAAGATGGTCAAAAAGACTAGTAAAAGGTCCTATTTATAATAAACTAGTCACTAGGGTTTACATGAGTAAGTAATTGATGCATAAATCCACTTCTGGGGCCCACTTGGTGTGTGTTTGGGCTGAGCTTAAGTGTAGCACGTGCAGAGGCCATTTGTGGAGTTGAACGCCAGTTTCTGTGCCAGTTTGGGCGTTCAACTCTGGTTTTGGATCCTTTTCTGGCGCTGGACGCCAGATTTGGGCAGAAGACTGGCGTTGAACGCCAGTTTACGTCGTCAATTCTTGGCCAAAGTATGGACTATTATATATTTCTGGAAAGCCCTGGATGTCTACTTTCCAACGCAATTGGAAGCGCGCCATTTCGAGTTCTGTAGCTCCAGAAAATCCACTTTGAGTGCAGGGAGGTCAGAATCCTACAGCATTAGCAGTCCTTTTTCAACCTCTGAATCTGATTTCTGCTCAAGTCCCTCAATTTCAGCCAGAAAATACCTGAAATCACAGAAAAACACACAAACTCATAGTAAAGTCCAGAAATGTGAATTTAACATAAAAACTAATGAAAACATCCCTAAAAGTGATTAGATCCTACTAAAAACATACTAAAAACAATGCCAAAAAGCATATAAATTATCCACTCATCACAACACCAAACTTAAATTGTTGCTTGTCCCCAAGCAACTGAAAATCAAATAGGATAAAAAGAAGAGAATATACTATAAATTCCAAACTATCAATGAAACAGAGCTTCAATCATATGAGCAGGACTTATAGCTTTTTGTCTCTTGAATAGTTTTGGCATCTCACTTTATCCATTGAAGTTTAGAATGATTGGCATCTTTAGGAACTTCAGATTTCGAATAGTGTTATTGACTCTCCTAGTTCAGTATGATGATTCTTGAACACAGCTTCTTTATGAGTCTTGGCCGTGGCCCTAAGCACTTTGTTTTCCAGTATTACCACCGGATACATAAATGCCACAGACACATAATTGGGTGAACCTTTTCAGATTGTGACTCAGCTTTGCTAAAGTCCCCAATTAGAGGTGTCCAGGGTTCTTGAGCACACTCTTTGTTTTTGCTTTGGACCTTGACTTTAACCGCTCAGTCTCAAGTTTTCACTTGACACCTACACGCCACAAGCACATGGTTAGGGACAGCTTGGTTTAGCTGCTTAGACCAGGATTTTATTCCTTTAGGCCCTCCTATCCACTGATGCTCAAAGCCTTGGGATCCTTTTTTTTTTGCCCTTGCCTTTTGGTTTTAAGGGTTATTGGCTTTTTCTGCTTGCTTTTTCTTTTTCTTTCTATTTTTTTTTCTATTTTTTTTCGCCTATTTTTTTTTTCTGCAAGCTTTGTTCTTTGCTGCTTTTTCTTGCTTCAAGAATCATTTTTATGATATTTCAGATTATCAAATAACATGTCTCCTAGTCATCATTCTTTCAAGAGCCAACATATTTAACATTCTTAAACAACAACTTCAAAAGACATATGCACTGTTCAAGCATACATTCAGAAAACAAGAAGCATTGTCACCACATCAATATAATTAAACTAAGTTCAAGGATAAATTCGAAACTCATGTACTTCTTGTTCTTTTGAATTAAAACATTTTTCATTTAAGAGAGGTGATTGATTCATAGGACATTTATAACTTCAAGACAAAGTTACTAACTACTAATGATCATGTAATGAAGACACAAACATGGATAAGCACATAACATAGAAAACGAAAACAGAAAAAATAAGAACAAGGAATGAATCCACCTTAGTGATGGTGGCGTTTCCTTCTTGAGGAACCAATGATGTCCTTGAGCTCTTCTATGTCTCTTCCTTGTCTTTGTTGCTCCTCCCTCATTGCTTTTTGATCTTCTCTTATTTCATGAAGCATGATGGAGTGCTCTTGATGTTCCACCCTTAGTTGTCCCATATTGGAACTCAATTCTTCCAGGGAGGTGTTGATGTGCTCCCAATAGTTTTGTGGAGGAAAGTGCATTTGAGGCATTTCCGGAATCTCATGGTGATGAGCTTCTTGCGCCTCTTGAGCTCCATGACTGGGCTCTCTTGCTTGCTCCATCTTTTTCTTAGTGATGGGCTTTTCCTTTTTAATGAGGATATCTCCCTCTATGTCAATCCCAGCTGAATTGCATAGGTGGCAAATGAGGTGAGGAAAGGCTAACCTTGCCATGGTGGAGGACTTGTCAGCCACCTTGTAGAGTTCTTGAGGTATAATCTCATGAACTTCCACCTCTTCTCCAATTATGATGCTATGGATCATGATGGCCCGGTCTATAGTAACTTCAAACCGGTTGCTAGTGGGAAGGATTGAGCATTGAATAAACTCCAACCATCCTCTAGCTATAGGCTTGAGGTCCAATCTTCTTAGTTGAACCGGCTTGCCTTTGGAGTCAATCTTCCATTGAGCTCCTTCTACACATATGTCCATAAGGACTTGGTCCAACCTTTGATCAAAGTTGACTCTCCTTGTGTAGGGGCGTGCGTTCTCTTCCATGTATGGCAAGTTGAATGCCAACCTCACATTCTCCGGACTAAAATCTAAGTATTTCCCCCGAACCATTGTAACATAGTTCTTTGGATCCGGGTTCTTACTTTGATCATGGTTCTTGGTGATCCATGCATTGGCATAGAACTCTTGAACCATTAAGATGCTGACTTGTTGGATGGGGTTTGTTAGAACTTCCCAACCTCTTCTTTGAATTTCATGTCGGATCTCCGGATACTCATTTCTTTTGAGTTTAAAAGGGACCTCAGGGATCACCTTCTTCTTGGCCACAACATCATAGAAGTGGTCTTGATGGGCTTTGGAGATGAACCTTTCCATCTCCCATGACTCGGATGTGGAAGCTTTTATCTTCCCTTTCCCTCTTCTAGAGGATTCTCCGGTCTTAGATGCCATCAATGGTAATGGAAAAACAAAAAATTGGTTTTGAATTTTGAAGGTAGGTGGAGTTTATGAGGTAGGTTTATTGGGAAGAGTGGGTGGATGTGAGTGGTGAAGGTTTAGTGGGGAAGAGAGCTTGAGGTGATTGGTGAGGGGTTTTTAGGGAAGAGTGTTTATGGGGTTGTGTGAAAGAGAGTGGTGGGAAGAAGTGAGTGGAGGTAGGTGGGGATCCTGTGGGGTCCACAGATCCTGAGTGGATCCTGTGGGGTCCACAGATCCTGAGGTGTTCAAGGCATTTACATCCCTGCACCATTAGGCATGTAAAAATGCCTTTGTACCCAACTCTGGGCGTTCAGCGCCAGGTTGGTGGCCATTTTGGGCGTTCAACGCCCATTTGTGTGCTATTTCTGGCGTTGAACGCCAGAACCATGCTTGTTCTGGCGTTCAGCGCCCAGAAGCTGCCCATTTTGGGCGTTCAGCGCCAGAACCATGCTCTGTTCTGGCGCTGAACGCCAGACAGATGCTCCTCCAGGGTGTGATTTTTCTTCTGCTGTTTTTGATTCCGTTTTCAATTTTTATATTTATTTTGTGACTCCACATGATCATGAACCTAAGAAAACATAAAAATAAGAATTAGATAAACATTGGGTTGCCTCCCAACAAGCGCTTCTTTAATGTCAATAGCTTGGCAGTGGGCTCTCATAGAGCCTCACAGATGTGCAGAGCTTTGTTGAGACTCTCCAACACCAAACTTAGAGTTTGGATATGGGAGTTCAACACCAAACTTAGAGTTTGGTTGTGGCCTCCCAACACCAAACTTAGAGTTTGACTGTGGGGGCTCTGGTTGACTCTGCTTTGAGAGAAGCTTTTCCTGCTTCCTCTCCATGGTTGCAGAGGGAGATCCTTGAGTTTTGAATACAAGGGAGTTCTCATTCCATTGAAGGACTATTTCACCTCTGTCAACATCAATCACAGCTCTTGCTGTGGCCAAGAAAGGTCTTCCTAGGATGATGGATTCATCCTCTTCCTTTCCAGTATCCAGGACTATGAAATCAGTAGGTATGTAAAGGCCCTCAACTTTTACTAATACATCTTCTACTTGTCCATAAGCCTGTTTTCTTGAGCTGTCTGCCATCTCTAGTGAGATTTTAGCAGCTTGCACCCCATAGATTCCCAGTTTCTCTATTACAGAGAGGGGCATGAGGTTTATACCTGAACCAAGGTCACACAGAGCCTTGAAGATCATGGTGCCTATGGTACAAGGGATTATGAACTTTCCAGGATCCTGTCTCTTCTGAGGCAATGTCAGTTGATCCAGATCACTTAGTTCATTGATGAACAAGGGAGGTTCAACTTCCCAAGCATCAATGCCAAATAATTTGGCATTCAGCTTCATGATTGCACCAAGAAACTTGGCAGTTTGCTCTTCAGTGACATCCTCATTCTCTTCAGAAGAGGAATACTCATCAGAGCTCATGAAGGGCATAAGGAGGTTCAATGGAATCTCTTTGGTCTCTAGATGAGCCTCAGAGTCCTTTGGTTCCTCAGAGGGAAGCTCCTTATTGATCACTGGACGTCCCAGGAGGTCCTCCTCCTTGGGATTCACGTCCTCTCCTCTCCTCAGAGGTTCGGCCATGGCGCTTATGTCAATGGCCTTGCACTCTCCTTTTGGGTTCTCTTCTGTATTGCTTGGAAGAGTACTAGGAGGGATTTCAGTGATCCTTTTACTCAGCTGGCCCACTTGTGCTTCCAGATTTCTAATGGAAGACCTTGTTTCATTCATGAAACTTACAGTGGCCTTAGATAGATCAGAGACTAGATTTGCTAAATTAGAAGCATTTTGTTCAGAGTTCTCTGTCTGTTGCTGAGTTGATGATGGAAAAGGCTTGCTATTGCTAAACCTGTTTCTTCCACCATTATTAAAGCCTTGTTGGGGCTTTTGATCCTTCCATGAGAAATTTGGATGATTTCTCCATGTTGAGTTATAGGTGTTTCCATAAGCTTCACCTAAGTAATTTACCTCTGCTATTGCAGGGTGCTCAGGATCATAAGCTTCTTCTTCAGGAGAAGCCTCTTGAGTACTGTTGGATGCAGCTTGCATTCCATGCAGACTCTGAGAAATCATATTGACTTGCTGAGTCAATATTTTGTTCTGAGCCAATATGGCATTCAGAGTATCAACCTCAAGAACTCCCTTCTTCATAGGCGTCCCATTACTCACAGGATTCCTTTCAGAAGTGTACATGAACTGGTTATTAGCAACCATGTCAATGAGTTCTTGAGCTTCTGCAGGCGTTTTCTTTAGGTGAATGGATCCACCTGCAGAGGTATCCAATGACATCTTAGATAACTCAGACGGACCATCATAGAATATATCCAGGATGGTCCATTCTGAAAGCATGTCAGAAGGACACTTTTTGGTCAACTGTTTGTATCTTTCCCAAGCTTCATAGAGGGATTCACCTTCTTTCTGCCTGAAGGTTTGAACATCAGCTCTAAGCTTGCTCAGCTTTTGAGGAGGAAAGTACTTGGCTAAGAAAGCCGTGACCAGCTTATCCCAAGAATTCAGGCTGTCTTTAGGTTGAGAATCCAACCATAATCTAGCTCTGTCTCTTACAGCAAAAGGGAAAAGCATGAGCCTGTAGACTTCAGGATCTACTCCATTAGTCTTAACAGTATCACATATCTGCAAGAATTCAGTTAAGAACTGAAAAGGATCTTCAGATGGAAGTCCATGAAACTTGCAGTTCTGCTGCATCAGAGAAACTAATTGAGGTTTCAGCTCAAAATTGTTTGCTCCAATGGCAGGAATGGAGATGCTTCTTCCATGTAAATTGGAATTAGGTGCAGTAAAGTCACCAAGCATCTTCCTTGTATTATCATTATTTTCGGCTGCCATCTCCTCTGCCTGTTCGAAAATTTCTGAAAGGTTATCTCTGGATTGTTGTATTTTAGCTTCTCTTAATTTTCTCTTTAGAGTCCTTTCAGGTTCTGGATCTGCTTCCACAAGAATGTTCTTATCCTTGCTCCTGCTCATATGACAAAGAAGAAGGCACAGAAAAATAATAATAATAATAATAGAGATCCTTTATACCACAGTATAGGGATCCCTTTGTGAGTGGAAGAGAAGAGGGGGAGACAATGCACGTGATGTAAAGGAAGAGATGCAACTGTACGAATGGAAGAGATGTGAGATGAGATGTTAGGATATGAATAAATAAATAGAATGAGATGGGGGAGGAATAATTTTCGAAAATTATTTTGAAAAAGAGTTAGTGATTTTTGAAAATAGTTTTTGAAAATTGTTAGTATATTTTTTTTCGAAATTTTTTTGAAATCAAAAATAAAAAATAAAAATAATTAGTTAATTAAAAAGAAAGTTTTGAAAAAGGGAGAAGATATTTTCGAAAATTGAGAGAGAGAGTTAGTTAGGTGGTTTTGAAAAAGTTAAGAAACAAACAAAAAGTTAGTTAGTTAGTTGAAACAAATTTTGAAAAGATAAGAAGTTAGGAAGTTAGAAAAGATATTTTGAAAAGATATTTTTGAAAAAGATAAGATAAGAAGATATTTTTGAAAAGATATGATTGAAATTAGTTTTGAAAAAGATTTGATTTTTAAAATCACAATTAATGACTTGATTCATAAAAAAAATCACAAGATATGATTCTAGAACTTAAAGTTTGAATCTTTCTTAACAAGCAAGTAACAAACTTCAAATTTTTGAATCAAAACATTAATTGATTATGTTATTTTCGAAAATTTGTTATAAAAATAAGAAAAAGATTTTTGAAAAATATTTTTGAAATTTTCGAAAATAACTAATAATTTTGAAAAAGATTTGATTTTTGAAAAGATTTTGAAAAAGATAAGATTTTCAAATTGAAAATTTGATTTGACTCATAAGAAAACAATTTGATTTTAAAAATTTTTGAAAAAGTCAATCCAAATTTTCGAATTTGATGAGAGAAAAAGGGAAAGATATTTTTTTTATTTTTGAATTTTTATGATGCAAGAGAAAAACACTAAAATGATGCAATGCATGAAATTTTTAGATCAAAATATGTGATGCATGCAAGAATGCTATGAATGTCAAGATGAACACCAAGAACACTTTGAATGCCAAGATGAACATCATAGACACAATTTTGAAAAATTTTTAATGCAAAGAAAACATGCAAGACACCAAACTTAGAATTCTTTAATGCTTAGGCACTAAGAATTCAAGAATGCATATGATAAACATGAAAAGACACAAAACAAAAAATCATCAAGATCAAACAAGAAGACTTACCAAGAACAACTTGAAGATCATGAAGAACACTATGAATGCATGATATTTTCGAAAAAATGCAAGATGCATATGCAAGTGACACCAAACTTATAATGTGACTCAAGACTCAAACAAGAAACAGAAAATATTTTTGATTTTTATGATTTTCTAATTTTTTTGGATTTTTATTTTATATTTTTTGAAAATTATATGAAAAAGAAAAATAAGGATTCCAAAATTTTTAATATGAATTCCAGGAATCTTGTATTGTTAGTCTAAAGCTTCAGTCCAGGAATTAGACATGGCTCACTAGCCAGCCAAGCTTTCAAAGAAAGCTCCAGTCCAAAACACTAGACATGGCCAATGGCCAGCCAAGCTTTAGCCTTTAACACGAGAGTATATTGCTCTTTGATAACAAATTGCAAGCCTCAGTCCAAAAGAATTTAGACATGGCTTTACAGCCAGCCAGGCTTCACATGCTTCATGAAACACTAGAATTCATTCTTAAAAATTTTGAATAAATTTTTGAAAACATTTTTATTTTTTTCGAAAACATATGAGAGATTTTTGAAAATAATTTTGAAAGATTTTTGAAAATAAAACGAAAAGAAAATTACCTAATCTGAGCAACAAGATGAGCCGTTAGTTGTCCAAACTCAAACAATCCGCGGCAACGGCGCCAAAAACTTGGTGCTGTTGCCGGATCAAAAGGGAATCTGGCACTGATGTTACCGGACCAAAAGCTTGCCGAAAACTCAAACAATCCCCGGCAACGGCGCCAAAAAATTGGTGCACGAAATTGTGATGTCCAGGCTCGAACAATCCCTGGTAATGGCTCCAAAGCTTGGTGCTTTGATCTTAATTCATAATTGTCACAACTTCGATACAACTAACCAGCAAGTGCACTGGGTCGTCCAAGTAATACCTTACGTGAGTAAGGGTCGAATCCCACGGAGATTGTTGGTATAAAGCAAGCTATGGTCACCTTGTAAATCTCAGTCAGGCAGATATAAAGTGATAATGGTGTTTTCGAATAATAAATAATAAAATAGAGATAGAGATACTTATGTAAATCATTGGTAGGAATTTCAGATAAGCGAGTGGAGATGCTTTCTGTTCCTCTGAACCTCTGCTTTCCTGCTATCTTCATCCAATCAGTCTCATTCCTTTCCATGGCTGGCTTTATGTGATACATCACCACTGTCAATGGCTACTTTCAGTCATCTCACGGGAAAATGATCCAATGCCCTGCCACGGCACGGCTAATCGTCTGGAGGCATCACCCTTGTCAATGGCTTCATCTTATCCTCTCAGTGAATAATATGCTCACGCACCCTGTCACGGCACGGCTATTCATCTGTTGGTTCTCGATCATGATGGAATAGGATTTACTATCCTTTTGCGTCTGTCACTAACGCCCTGCAATCGCGAGTTAGGAGCTCGTCACAGTCATTCAATCATTGAATCCTACTCGGAATACCACAGACAAGGTTTAGACCTTCCGGATTCTCTTGAATGCCGCCATCATTCTAGCTTACGCCACGAAGATTCTGGTTAGGAGATCTAAGAGATATTCATTCTAGCTTATTTCATGTAGAACGGAAGTGTTTGTCAGGCACGCGTTCATAAGGGAGAAGGATGATGAGCGTCACACATAATCATCACCTTCATCACGTTCTTGGGTGCGAATAGATATCTTAGAAGAGAAATAAGAAGAATTGAATAGAAAATAGTAGTACTTTGCATTAATCTTTGAGGAACAGCAGAGCTCCACACCTTAATCTATGGAGTGTAGAAACTCTACCGTTAAAAATACATAAGTGAAAGGTCCAGGCATGGCCGAGATGGCCAGCCCCCTAAACGTGATCAAAGGATCATAAGGTAATCCAAAGATGGTCAAAAAGACTAGTAAAAGGTCCTATTTATAATAAACTAGTCACTAGGGTTTACATGAGTAAGTAATTGATGCATAAATCCACTTCTGGGGCCCACTTGGTGTGTGTTTGGGCTGAGCTTAAGTGTAGCACGTGCAGAGGCCATTTGTGGAGTTGAACGCCAGTTTCTGTGCCAGTTTGGGCGTTCAACTCTGGTTTTGGATCCTTTTCTGGCGCTGGACGCCAGATTTGGGCAGAAGGCTGGCGTTGAACGCCAGTTTACGTCGTCACTTCTTGGCCAAAGTATGAACTATTATATATTTCTGGAAAGCCCTGGATGTCTACTTTCCAACGCAATTGGAAGCGCACCATTTCGAGTTCTGTAGCTCCAGAAAATCCACTTTGAGTGCAGGGAGGTCAGAATCCTACAGCATTAGCAGTCCTTTTTCAACCTCTGAATCTGATTTCTGCTCAAGTCCCTCAATTTCAGCCAGAAAATACCTGAAATCACAGAAAAACACACAAACTCATAGTAAAGTCCAAAAATGTGAATTTAACATAAAAACTAATGAAAACATCCCTAAAAGTGATTAGATCCTACTAAAAACATACTAAAAACAATGCCAAAAAGCGTATAAATTATCCACTCATCAATCCGTCACTGGGTGTCAGCTTCTCTCTTCCCTTCTCTGTTCTGTTTTCTGATATTCATGAGATAAAAAGAAATTATCTCATCAATTTTCTACTACTGAGTTCAAACAGATTCAGACTGAAAGTTTGTATTTAAAGAGTTATTTCATTAAAGTAAAAGAAGGCCATAGATTCAACCCCCTTCTCTAAGCCTTCTACAACCTTCAATTGGTATCTAGAGCCAGGGTCTCAAGAATCAAGCGTCACCGCTTGGAGCAAAGGTCCAATGGCGAACAACTTGGGTACAACCACAGTTGCCTACACTCTAACTGAAGACCAGTCAAAAAACAGGCCACCTTTCTTCAATGGAAAAATTATGCTTACTGGAAAGAGATGATGCAGATCTTCATCCAATTCATTGACTGCAACATATGGAAGATTGTTGTAAGCGGCCCCAAAATTCCAACAAAAACAAGTGCTGATAGAGTAGTGACTCCAAAAGAAGAAACTGAATGGAACGACGACGATAAGAAGAAAGTGGAGCTGAATGCTAAAGCCATCAACCTTCTTTACTGTGCTATCAACTTTGAAGAGTATCGAAAGATATCTAGATGCAAGACAGCCAAAGAAATTTGGGAGAAACTCCAGGTTACACACAAAGGCACTAAACAGGTCAAAGAAACGAGGATTGATATGCTGCGAAAAGAATATGAGATATTCAACATGAAGGATGGAGAAAATGTTGATGAAGCATTTGAGAGATTCTCAATCATAATCAACAACCTCGATGCTATGGGTACAACCTACTCAGAATAAACCCTAGTGAGAAAACTCCTTAGAAGCCTCACAAAGGAATGGGAAACAACAACCACTGTCCTAGCCGAGAGTAATAACCTAAGTCCTATAACCTATGATGATCTGAAAGAAAAAATCCTTGCCCATGATGCCACACACACAAACACAGACTCAAAGCAAAAGGGAATAGCCCTTAAGTCAAAAATAGAATCAAAAGAGAGTGAGTCTAGTGATGGTTTTTCAGATGATGAACTTGTGTTTTTTGTTAGGAGACTCAGAAGGCTAATGAGGAACAAAGGCAAGTACAAAGGGTCAAGCTCAAAAGAGTACAAGAAGAACATGAGCAAGGTGATTTGTCACCACTGTAAGGAAGCTAGACATTGATGAGCAGATATTTTATACGCTTTTTGGCATCATTTTCATATAGTTTTTAGCATGTTTTGTTTAGTTTTCATTAAGTTTTCATAGGTTTTAGTGTTAAATTTACATTTTTGGATTCTACTTTGAGTTTGTGTTTTTATGCAATTTCAGGTATTTTCTGGCTGAAATTGAGGAGCTGGAGCAAAAGTCTGATTCAGAGACAGAGAAAGCACTGCAGAAGCTGTCTGAATCTGACCTCTTTGCACTCGAAAGAGCTTTTCTGGAGTTACAGAAGTCTAAATTGAGCGTTCTCAACGGCTATGAAAATCTGACTTCCATAGCTTTCCAGAAATGTATAATAGTCCTTACTTTGCTTCAGATTAGAAGGCCCAAGACTAGCATCCAACGCCAGCCTCCTGCCCCCTTCCAGGCATCCAGCGCCCAAGGAGAAGAGACCAGTGTCCAAACGCCCTAGAGGCCTCCTAGTCATTAGTTTAGTATTTAAGTGATATATTTTACATAATCAGGGAGACCTCTACACCATATTTTCGTTTATCATTGTATTTCCTATCAGTATGAGTTTCTAAACCTCCTAGGTTAAGCGGAGGAGCCCTGCTGAGTTCTATGAATTAATAAAAGTACTACTGTTTCTCTTCAATCCGTGTTTGATTCAATTCTAAGATGTATACTCGTTCCTCAACATGATGAATGGGATGATTCATGACAATAAGCTCCATTTATCATACTAAGACAGCGTGCCTGACAACCACCCGTGTCTACTTGGGTTCGTGTGAATACGTGACTGGAAAGTATCGAACTGCCAACTTGATTATGCATCTCTCAGACGGCTAATCCACGACCTCATTGGGGACTTCTCGAAAACACCAATTCAGCCGAGGTATGGGGAGATTAGGGTCTCTGTGGTAGAGGCTAGAACCCAAAGGAGCAGCATTCTCTTTTTCGAAAGATCCGACCTTGTCTGTGGCGTTTTGAGTAGGATCATTAAAGAGAATGGACTGTAGGAGCTTCACCCTCAATCAGACTAGATGTGTACTAACCCTGGTGTTCAGATCTAGAAGAGCATTGATGACCTCTCAAGAAAGGCGTTGATCACATACAGCCTGGCATTGAAGGAATCATCCACAATTGAAGAAGACAGTAAGACTAGAGTTAATCTAGAAGGACAAAGTAATTCCCAGCCTTAACCATCTAAGTTTTAAGATTATCATTGTAAACATATCAACCTAGTTCAGATCTCAAAAATCCAACAACTCTTCCATCCGCCTAACTAAGACCTGCAAGATAACCATAGCTGGCTTCAAACCATAATCCTCGTGGGATCGATCCTGGCTCGCTCAGGTATTACTTGGACGACCCAATACACTTGTTGGTTCAGCTGTACGAAGCGTGGGGATTCGTGAACTAGACATCTCAAGTACAACTGTCCAAAAATCAAGAATGAGGACAAAGGAAAGAAAGAAAAGAAGAGAGTGCTCATGGCATCTTGGGAGGATCTTGAAAACGATTTGGATGAGGAAGAACACTCCGAATGCGAAGCTCAAATATGCTTTATAGCTGGTGATGATCAACTTGATGAGGTAAATTACTATGACTTGTCCATATATGATTTACATGATATAATTGATGATCTCACACTAAATTCTGCAAAACTGCTGGAAAAATATACTAAATGTAAATCTGAAAAAGAAATGTTGAAAGCTAAAAATGATTTTTTGAAAGAAAATGTGAAGGAAACCGAATGTGCTTCGGACATTATTGAAGAAAACAGATTTCTAAAATCTGAACTTGAAAAACTAAAAGGAAAGCACGTTGTGGACCCTTCTCAAGAGCTTATTGCTGAAAATGAAAGATTAAATGAAATGATTAAAAGACTGAATGGTGATTTAGCAAAATTTACTCAAAGTTCTAGCAACTTAGACAAATTATTTGTAAATCAAAGACCATTGTTTGAAAAATCGGGTTTAGGATATGTGACAAAGGATGATGCAGTTTTGGATAACTCCTCTATAAAATTCATTACCTCTTCTTTAAAAACAAAACCTACAATCAACAAATCTGGTTTGGGATTTATTCCAACCTGTGAAGAAGAATTTGAAAACTCTTATTTTGAGGAAACTGAATCATCTTCAAGAACTGAACCTGTATCAAACAAATCGGGTCTGGGCTATATTTCAACCAATGAGGTTACGTGCAAAAATCCATATTTTCAAAATAGAACATCATCTTCAAAAGGCCCATATGCTTACAAAAATTTTGGTTTGAGTGCTTTTGCAAAAAGGAACAAAAACAACAAAAATCACTTTGTCAAAAGAAATGCACATCTTCCAAAAACCAGAAAAACATAGGTCCTAAATCATTTCCAGCATTAAAATTCAAATCAATTTCAACAACATGCATCAGAAAATCATTGCTTTAATTGTAAGAAAATAGGTCATTCTTACTTACAATGCTTCATTGAAAAAAAAAGAGTAGGAAACCAAATTTACAATATTGTTTGTGATTTCAATGCACTTGGGCAAACAAGGTGGATTAACTTCAAAGGATCCAAATTAATTTGGATACCTAAGGTTGATTGAAATCTTATGCAGATATGCCTAGCATCCAAGAACAAGAAAGACATGTGATACTTGGATAGTGGGTATTCTAGGCACATGGCTGGAAGGTCAACTTTCTTCATTAAACTCAACAAGTATGATAGAGGTTTTGTGACCTTTGGAGATGATGGAAAAGGTAAAATAGTTACTGTTGGAAAATTAGGTAACAATCACTCTACTTGTATTGATGATGTCTTTTTAGTTAATGGCTTAAGGCATAACCTTTTGAGCATAAGTCAATTGTGTGATTTTGGTTATTTGGTAATTTTAAAAGATTGGAATGCTGTGTTGTAAAAGAAAAGACCAATGATGTATTATTTATTGCTAAGCCTTGTGATAATGTGTATGAACGTACACTTGATGAACTAAAGGATCAAAATGTAGCTTGTTTTCACTCTAAAGAATCTGAAAAGTGGCTATGGCACAAGAGATTGGGTCATGCTAGCATGTTTTAAAAAAACAAGCTTGTTAAGAAAGAATTAGTGAGAGGTCTTCCTTTGATAAAATTTGACAAAGACATCACTTGTGATGCTTGTTGATGAGCGGATATTTTATACGCTTTTTTGCATCATTTTCATATAGTTTTTAGTATGTTTTGTTTAGTTTTTATTAAGTTTTTATAGTTTTTAGTGTTAAATTTGCATTTTTGGATTCTACTATGAGTTTTTGTATTTTTGTGCAATTTCAGGTATTTTCTGACTGAAATTGAGGAGCTGGAGCTGAAGTCTGATTCAAAGACAGAGAAAGCACTGCAGATGTTGTCCGGATCTGACCTCCTGGCATTCGGAAGAGCTTTTCTAGAGTTACAGAAGTCCAATTGGAGCGTTCTCAACGGCTATGGAAAGCAGACTTCCAGAGCTTTCTATCAATGTATAATAGTTTTTACTTTGCTACAGATTAGAAGGCCTAAAACGGGTGTCCAACGCCAGCTACCTGCCCCCTTCCAGGCGTCCAGCGCCCACAGAGCAGAGTCCAGTGTCCAAACGCCCAGAGAAGACCCCCTAGCCAGCGTTCACCACCCTAGGAGTCTCATAGCAGGTGGATCTCATCAAAGCTCAGCCCAAACACTCACCAAGTGGGCCCCAGAAGTGGATTTTAGCACTAGATAGACTGTTTTACCCTTACTAGTCATATATTTAGTATTTAAGACTTATTTTACATCTCTCTAAGGGAGAGACGCATATCATTTACCATTATTTCGAGTTATACTTTGTATTTTGCTTTCAGTATGAAGTTCTAAACCTCCTAGGTTGAGGGGAGGAGCCCTGCTGAGTCCTATGAATTAATAAAAGTATTACTGTTTCTCTTCGATCCGTGTGTGATTAATAAGCTCTGTTCATCATACTAAGATGAACGTGCCTGACAAACACCCCCGTCTACCTGGGTTTGTGTGAATACTTCAGTGGAAAACACGCACTACCAGCTTGATTATACATCTCTCAGACGGCTAATCCACAACTTCGTTGGGGACTTCTCGAGACACCAGTTCAGCCGATTTATGGGGAGATTAGGGTCTCTATGATAGAGGCTAGAACCCAAAGATGCAGCATTCTCTGATCTGGATGATCCGACCTTGTCTGTGACATTTTGAGTAGGATCATTAAGGAGAATGGATTGTACGAGCTTCACCATCAAGCAGAGATGGATCCACACTAACCTTGGGGTTCAGATCTGGAGGAGTATTAACGACCTCTCAAAAAAAGGCGTTGATCACATACAACCTGCCATTGAAGAGATCACTCATAAGCAAAGAAGACAGTAATGCCAGAGTTAATTCAGAAAGACAAAGCAACTCCAATCCTCAACTATATTCCTATTACTGACTCCAACCCAATTTACAAATACAACTTATGAATAGTTTCCCCTTATCATAAAAACACAACCTTCTGATTTCGCCTGACTAAGAACTGCAAGATAACCATAGCTTGCTTCAAACCACCAATCCTCGTGGGATCGACTCTGACTCGCTCAAGTATTACTTGGACGACCCAGTGCACTTACTGGTACAGCTGTACGAAAGTGTGGGGATTCGTTCCGTTGTCGGGGATTGGTCGAGTTTGGACAAACTGACGGATTGTCTTGCTCCCTAGATCAGGTAATTTTTATTTTATTTGAGTCTTTTAATTTTTGTTTTCTTTTCTTTTTTTGATCTTTGATTTTGTTTGAGTCTTTCCTGTTTTCTGTTTTTCAATTCCAAAAATTTTAAAACTTCTTCAAAAACCTTTTTCAAAAGTTTTTATTTTCTTTATTAGATCTTTATTCTTGGTTTGAGTCTTTTTATTTTGTTCTTGGTTAAAATTTTCGTCCCCTATAAGTCCTTATTTTTGTTCTTAATGCAATTTTCGATTTTTTGGTATCTTCCTTTCAAAAATTTTTCAAAAATTGTTTTCCTTTGTTTAAACCTTGTGTCAAGTCTTTAAGTTTGGTGTCTTCTTGTTACCTTTCTTGTAATTTTCAAAAATTTCTTTTTGGTTTTCTAAAAATTTTAAGTTTGGTGTCCTTTTTATGTTCTTGTGTTCTTTGAGTCTTTGAGTCTTGTTCTTGTTGTTCTTGTTTGTCTTCAAAGTGTTCTTGTGTTTTCTTTTTATTTTGATCTAAAAATTTTTAAGTTTTGTGTCTTTTACTTGTTTTTCTCTTTCATCATTAAATTCAAAAATAAAAAAATATCTTTTCTATCTTATCTTTTAAGTAATTTTCACAAATTTTAAAATAAAAATTTAGATTTCAATTTCAAATTTTTATCTTATCTTATCTTAGTCTTCAAGTTTTCAAAAAATCAAATCTTTTCAAAATTAAAAATCTTATCTTTTTCAAAATCAAATTTTAAAAATCAAATCTTTTTCAAAATCAAATTTCAAATCTTATCTTTTTCAAATCTTTTTTGTTTCTTATCCTATCTTTTCTAATCTCAATTTTTAAAATCAAATCTTTTTCAAATCTTTTTAATTTCTTATCTTATCTTTTTCTAATTTCAAATTTCAATTTCAAATCTTTTCTTATCTTATCTCTCATCTTATTTTATTTTAAAATTTTTTCTTAATTAATATCTTATATTCTCTCTCCTCTTTTTCAAAATTTCCTAACTAACTCTTCTCTCTTAATTTTCAAAAATTCTACTCTTCTTCTCTCCTATTTTCGAAAATCACTAACTAATTTTCAATTCTTTTTAAATTAATAACCTTAATTTTCGAAAATAATAAATAAATAAAATAAAAACAAAAATATTTTAATTCTTATTTATCTTTTCTATTTCTACTTTTCTTCTCTTCTACTTCTATTTATTCGAACTCCTATCCCCTATTTTCAAGGTATTCTTCTTCTCTCTCATCCTCCATCTTCACTTTTCTATCTTCTTTTCTTTCTTCACATCTCACTGGAAGCTCTTTTGTCCAAGTAGCACAAAAAGCTTTCTTCTTTTCTTTTTCTTGTTTATGACCAGGAACAGGGATAAAGAACCCCTCTTTGATCTTCATCCTGAACCTGAAAAGACTTTAAGGAGGAGCCTCTTATAACAAATTAAAGCACAACATTCCGGAAGAAACCTTTCAGAAAATATTGAACAAAAAGCTGAAGACATGGCTGAATATGAAGGAGAGGCAAAAAAGGGTCTTGGTGGCTACTCTTTTGACTTCTATGGTAGAAGTAACTCTAGACCTGCCACTGGAGCTAACAACTTTTAGATCAACCCATAACTGATCGCTCTAGTACTGCAGAAGTTTCAATTTCACGAACACCCACAGGAAGACCCCCAGTAAATTTATCTCTGACTTTCTATAGTTCTGTGACACTATAGACACCAATGGAGTGGACCCTGAATTTCACAAGTTAAAACTGTTCCCATTTACTCTGAGAGATCGAGCAAAATATTGGTGGAATGATGTACCCAAGAGAAGTGTGAACAACTGGGATAAGGTTGTTAACAAATTTCTGAACAAGTTCTCTCCTTCGCAGAGATTGGCTAAGTTAGCAACAGATGTTCAGACCCCAGTCAGGACAGAAGTTCTAGACAGGGAGACTTTAGCCGCACTCTCTGCTGAGAATTGTAGTGCTCCTAGTGTTATGAGTGGTGACCACCCTCAAGGAGACACTCAAACTTGCAACCAGTGGACACCTGAGCTGGTTAATACCTATCCCTCTGAGTTATTTGAGGAGGTGCATCCCTATAAGGGCCTCACAAAAAGCCTGATGCTTTCTGGGAAGGAGACCTTAAAAGAAGGTGAGACTATAGTCTTCACCAAAGAGGCCGAACCTCAGGAGTCTGCTACTGAGGGACTCAAGGACCAGAACGATTCTGAGAATGCCATTGAGTACACCCCTATAGAAGAGAAGGAACCTCAAGTTGATTCTTCTCTGGGTGTGCAAGAGGAACCTGTGGTTACCACAGAGCTCACCCTTGCAAAGGTGAAAGAGCCTCAAGAGCCACTTCTCATTGGCATGCAGATAGAGCTTGAAGATGAGCAACTGACTCATTTCTTCGTATCCCCCAAGAAGCTGCAACTCAATATCTCTTTTGTAGAGGTATTGGAGAAGAAAAACCCCTTGATTGAAATCAACTCAATCCCTTCTAAGACCAAACGTAAGTTTGGTGTTGGATGTACACCATCCACCAAGGAGGAAGGCCCCAAAAAGAAGATGCCTAGGGGTTGGCAAAACAACAATATCCATCAAAATAAGATCTTGACCCAGCAGGTCAATATGATCTTACAGCATCTGATTGGAATGCAAACTGCAGCAGGCAGTACTCATAAAGCTTCTTCTGAAATAGAAGCTTATGATCCTGATCAACTCACCATGGAGGAGGTAAATTACATAGGAGAACCCTATGGAAACACCTACAATCCTCCATGGAGGAACCATCCTAACCTCTCATGGAAGGATCAGCAGAAACCTCAGCAAGGTTTCAACAACAATCAAGGTGGTAGGAACCAAAATAGGTTCAATAACAGACCACCATTCCCATCTTCTCAAGAGAGTATAGAAACCTCTAAGCAGAGCCTTTCTGACTTAGTTACTCTGGTTTTCAGCCTCTCTAATACCACTCATAGATTCATGAATGAAACAAGGTCCTCTACTAGAAATTTGGAGGTGCAAGTTGGTCAACTGAGCAAGAGGACCCCTGAAATTCCTCCTGAAACTCTTCCCAGTAATACTGAGTTAAATCCTAGAGAAGAGTGCAAGGCCATAACCATGGAGGTAGATTCTGAATTTGAGAAGATTGGGGTGGCGTTGAACGCCAGTGAAGGACATATCACTAGGCGTTCAACGCCCATCCTGGCAGCAGAGCTGGCGTTGAATGCCAGCCAGGGAGCACTAGCTGGGCGTTTAACACCCAAGCACGCAGGCTTTCTGGCGTTGAACGCCAGTAAGGAACCCCTCACTGTGCGTTCAACACCCAACCAGGCAGGCTTCTGGCGCTGAACGCCAGTGAGGAACCCCTCACTGGGCGTTCAACGCCCATACACTCAGGGAAGCTAGCGTTGAACGCCAGCACGGATATCCCTGCTGGGTGTTCAACGCCCAAAACACTAGAGGGACTGGCGTTTAATGCCAGTAAGGGTGGAAAGCAAGGGCGTTCAACGCCCAAACAGCTATCAGAGCTGGCGTTGAACGCCAGTAAAAGCACACCCTTTGAGTGCTTAAGTCCCACTCAAGAACCCTTTATCCCAAAACCAAAGGAAGCCATAAAGACCATAGAGGTTCCTTTGAATGCACTTCTGTAGTGCATGAGCTCTGATGACTACTCATCCTATGATGAGGATGAAGACACTAGGGAAGAGCAAATTGCTCGGTACCTAGGAGCTCTAATGAAGCTGAATACCAAGTTATTTGGTTCAAAGCCTTTGGAGGAAGAACCTCCACTGCTTACCAAAGAACTCCATGCTTTGGTTCAATAGAGGCTACCTCAAAAGCTTCCAGATCCTGGACACTTTCTGATCCCTTGCACCATAGGTACTATGACCTTTGACAAGGCTCTGTGTGAACTAGGGTCAAGGATTAACCTCATGCCACTCTTTGTAATGGAAAAGCTGGGAATCCTTGAGGTACAAGTAGCAAGCATCTCACTAGAGATGACAGACAAGGCAATGAAAAAGCCATATGGCTTAGTAGAGGATGTTTTGGTAAAAGTTGAAAACCACTACATCCTTGCAAACTTTATAGTCTTGGACATAGGAGAGGATGAGGATGACTCTGTCATCCTTGGAAGACCTTTTCTAGCCATTGCGGCTATCATTGATGTGGCTAAGGGAAAACTGACCCTACAATTAGGGAGGATCATATCTTGTTCATGATGCCTCATCCCAATTCTCCCTCTAAAAGAGAGATAACTATGCAACATCTAGTGTTCTAACCCTCTCTTTCTGTGTAGAGCATTACACAGCCCCTTAACATCAATTCTAAGTTTGGTGTTTGGTAGCCATCAACAAGCTCTAAGCACAAAGGTACTAAGAAGAAAGTACCTAAAGGCTGGAGGGACAAGAAAGTCCCAACTGAAGGCCTCTCACCTAGCATGAGAGTTGTCTTCACTAAGAAACCAGTTTTACCACATACAGTGAGTCGTATCCTGTCTTTAGAGCATGTGGAGCTCATTCATGAGAAGACAGAAAGAAAGTTCACTGTAAGGGCCAAACATCTGAGCCCATACTCACCTACGTAAGGAGCTAACCGTCAAGCTAATGACGTTAAAGAAGCGCTTGTTGGAAGGCAACCCAACCTTAATTAATTATTTACTTCTTTTTATTTTTTATTTTCTTTTAGAGTCATGATCATATGCAGTAGTCAGAACAGAGATAGAATTCACAGTAGTGAAAACAGAACATTCTGGATGGAGTGTTAAAGTTGAACGCCAACCAGGGTATCCCTGCTGGGCGTTCAACGCCCCTCATAGGCAGCATTGCTGGCGTTGAACGCCAGCCAGGGAGTAGCCCCTGGGCGTTCAAACGCCAATGCAGAGAAGCAGGAAATTTAGATTCCCTAGCCTCTCAGGACCAGTGGGTCCCACAATGTCTTCACCTATCCCCACTTACTTTCACACTTCCCATACATACTTCCCAATAAAACCCTAGCCCAATCACATCCATTTCACTTTCCCACACCATCATAACTCCCACTAACCCCCACCCACTTTAAAATCAAATTTCCCACCCAAAACCCACCCTATGGCCGAACCCTACCTATCCCCACTCCTATAAATACCCCACATCATAACCCTTCATACACACATCTCTCATACACTCATAAACCCACAAGGCCGAGCTCTCTCACTCTCCCTCTTTCTTCCTCTATTTTCTTCTTCTTTTACTCCATTCTTCTCTTTTCTTTATTTTTGCTCAAGGATGAGAAAAGTTTTAAGTTTGGTGTTGGAAAAGCATAGCTTTTTCCTTTTCATTACCATTCATGGAACCTAAGGTTGGAGACTCCTCTAGAAAAAGGAAAAGAAAGGCAGTAGCCACTCCCTCTGAATCTTGGGAGATGGAGAGATTCATCACCAAAGCTCACCAAGAACACTTCTATGAAGTAGTGACAGAGAAGAAAGTGATCCCTGAGGTCCCTTTCATGCTCAAGAAGAATGAGTATCTAAAAATCCGAAGAGAGATCCGGAGAAGAGGTTGGGAAGTCTTAACCAATTCCATTCAAAATGTTGGGATTCTAATGGTGCAAGAGTTCTATGCTAATGCATGGGTTACTAAAAATCATGACACTAGGGTGAACCCAAATCCAAGGAATTGGATCACCATGGTCCGAGGGATAATCTTAGATTTCAGCCCGAAAAGTGTGAGATTGACGTTCAACTTGCCTCTAATGTAAGAAGATCCTCATCCTTACACTAGGAGAGTCAACTTTGATCAGAGATTGAATCAAGTGCTCTCAGACATCTGTGTGGAAGGAGCACAGTGAAAAATGGATTCCCAAGGCAAGCCCATTCAACTAAGAAGGGTTGACCTAAAGCCCATAGCTAGAGGATGGTTGGAATTCATCCAACGTTCCATCATCCCCACTAGCAATCGGTCATAAGTGACTGTTAATAGAGCCAACATGATTCATTGCATCATGATTGGAAGTGAGGTAGAAGTACATGAGGTAATTCCTCAAGAACTGTACAAGATAGCTGAGAAGCCTTCCACCAATGCAAGGTTGGCATTCCCACACTTCATCTGTCATCTACGCAATTCAGTTGGAATTATCATAGAAGGAGATATCTCCATTGGGGAGGACAAGCCCATCACTAAGAAGAGGATGGAGCAAACCAGAAGCATGCACAAGAGCCTATGCAATAGCCTCAGCATGAGATCCATGAGATTCCTCAAGGGATGTATTTCTCTCCCCAAAGCTATTGGGATCAATGGCAAACTTCTCTTAGAGAACTGAGTACTAACATGGAGCAATTGAGGGTGGAGCATCAAGAGCAATCCATCACCCTGAATGAAATAAGAGAATATCAAAGAGCCATAAGGGAATACCAAAGGGCTATGAGGGAAGAGCAACAAATGCAAAGGAGTGATATTGAAGAGATCAAGCATCACATTGGATCCTTAAGGAGGAGCACTAGCCGCCACCATTAAAGGTTGACTCGTTCTCTTTTCACTTCCTTTCCTTTTATTATTTTCTATTTTCTGTTATGTTTTGTTTGTTCTCTTGTTCTAGATGCATGATAATTTGCATTGATGTCTTAAATTTGTAAAATATTCCATATATCTCTCACCTTGCTTAAAAGAAAATTTTAATTGAAAAGAATTGAGAGATTCATGAATTTCAAGTTTAAAATAAGAATAGTTCAATTATTTTGACGTGGTGGCATTGCTTTTGTTAACTGAATGTATGATTAAACAGTGCATATTTGAAATTGAAATTTTAGAATGTTGGCTCTTGAAAGAATAAGGAAAAAGGAAAAGTATTATTGGTAATCAGAAAAATCTAAAAATTGATTCTTGAAAAAAAAATACATATGCATGCAAAAAAAAATGGCAAAAAGAAAAGAATAAAAAAGCAAAAAAATCCATTACTGTCCAAAAATGCAGGAAAAGGAGGGCAGTTTGAAAAAGCTAATAACCTTTTAAACCAAAAAGCAAGGGTAAAAAGATCCAAGGATTTGAATATTAATGGATAGGAGGGCCTACAGGAATAAAATCCTACCTAAGCGGCTCAACCAAGCTGTCCCTAACCATGTGCTTATGGCGTGAAGGTGTCAAGTGAAAAGCTTGAGACTGAGCGGTTAAAGTCGTGGTCCAAAGCAAAAAGAGTGTGCTTAAGAACTCTGAACACCTCTATCTGGGGACTCTAGCAAAGTTGAGTCATAATCTGAAAAGGTTCACCCAGTTAAAGTGTCTGTGGCATTATTGTATCCGGTGGTAATACTGGAAAACAAGGTGCTTAGGGTCACGGCTAAGACTCTGAAAGCTATGTTCAAGAATCAAAAAGAACTAAACTAGGAGAGTCAATAATATCATCTGGATTCTAAGTTCCTAGAGATGCCAACCATTCTGAGTTTCAATGGATAGTGAGATGCCAAAACTATTCAGAAGCAAAAAGCTACTAAGTCCCGCTCATCTGATTGTAACTGAGCTTCATTGAAAACTTTGAAATTTATTATATCTTAATTTTTTTTATCCTACTGTGTTTTTAGTTGCTTGGGGACAAGCAACAGTTTAAGTTTGGTGTTGTGATGAGCGGATATTTTATACGCTTTTTGGCATCATTATCATATAGTTTTTAGTATGTTTTATTTAGTTTTTATTAAGTTTTTATAGGTTTTAGTGTTAAATTTGTATTTTTGGATTCTACTATAAGTTTTTGTATTTTTTTGCAATTTAAGGTATTTTCTGGCTGAAATTGAAGAGCTAGAGCTGAAGTCTGATTCAGAGACAAAGAAAGCACTGCAGATGTTGTCCAGATCTGACCTCCTAGAATTCGGAAGAGCTTTTCTGGAGTTACAGAAGTTCAATTGGAGCGTTCTTAACGACTATGAAAATCTGACTTCTAGATCTTTTCAGCAATGTATAATACTCTATACTTTGCTTCGGATTAGGATTCCCAAAACTAGCGTCTAACGCCAGCTACCTGCCCCCTTCCAGGCATCCAGTGCCCACAGAGTAGAGTCCAGTATCCAAACGCTCATAGAGGACCCCCTAGCCAGTGTTCAACACCCTAGGAGCCTCATAGCACGTGGATCTCATCAAAGCTCAGCCCAAACACTCACCAAGTGGGCCCCAGAAGTGGATTTTAGCACTAGATAGATTGTTTTACCCTTACTAGTCATCTATTTAGTATTTAAGACTTATTTTACATCTCTCTGAGGGAGAGACGCATATCATTTACCATTATTTCGAGTTCTACTTTGTATTTTCCTTTCAGTATGAGTTTCTAAACCTCCAAGGTTGAGGGGAGGAGCCCTGCTGAGTCCTATGAATTAATAAAAGTATTAATGTTTCTCTTCGATCCGTGTATTATTAATTCTAAGATGTATATTTGTACTTCAACATGGTGAATAGGATGATCAGTGACAATCAGCTTTGTTCATCATACTAAGATGAACGTGCCTGACAAACACCCGCGTCTACTTGGGTTCATGTGAATACTTCAGTGGAAAGCACGCACCACCAGCTTGATTATACATCTCTCAAACGGCTAATCCATGACTTCGTTGGGGACTTCTCGAGACACCAGTTCAGTCAATTTACGGGGAGATTAGGGTCTCTGTGGTAGAGGCTAGAACCCAAAGATGCAGCATTCTCTGATCCGTTTTGAGTAGGATCATTAAGGAGAATGGACTGTACGAGCATCACCCTCAAGCAGAGATGGATCCACACTAACCCTGGGGTTCAGATCCGGAGGAGTATTGACGACCTCTCAAAAAAGGCGTTGATCACATACAGCCTGCCATTGAAGATATCACTCACAAGAAAAGAAGACAGTAATGCCAGAGTTAATTCAGAAAGACAAAGCAACTCCAATCCTCAACTATATTCCTATTACTGACTCCAACCCAATTTACAAATACAACTTATGAATAGTTTTCCCTTATCATAAAAACACAACCTTCTGATTTTTCCTGACTAAGATTTGCAAGATAACCATAGCTTGCTTCAAACCAACAATCCTCGTGGGATCGACCCTGACTCGCTCAGGTATTACTTGGACGACCTAGTGCACTTGCTGGTACAGTTGTACGAAAGTGTGGAGATTCGTGCACCACTTGTCAAATGGAAAAACAAACAAAGAGTTCCTTTAAATCAAAAGAAGACATCTCTACTAAAAGACCACTTGAATTGCTACATGTTAATTTATTTGGTCCAACAAGAACTTAAAGCTTAGGTGGTAAACACTATGGTTTCGAAATTGTGGATGACTACTCTAGGTTTGGTTGGGTTTTATTTCTTGCACACAAAAATGACGCCTTTCCGGCCTTTGAAATTTTTAGCAAGAAAGTTCAAAATGAAAGGGATTTAAAGATCACCTCTATAAGAAGTGATCATGGAACCAAATTTGAAAACCATTTATTTGAATCCTTTTGTGAGGAATTTGGAATATCTCACAACTTCTCTTGTCCAAGGACACCACAACAAAATGGTGTTGTGGAAAGAAAGAATAGAAGTATTCAAGAAATGACAAGAGTTATGCTTTGTGAGAGTAATATTCTAAAATTCCTTTGGGCTGAAGCAGTTAACACAGCTTGCCACATTTTCAATAGAATTATAATAAGGAAATTTTTGAAGAAAACACCTTATGAACTTTGGAAAGGTCACCCACCAAATTTAAATTACTTGCATATCTTTGGATGCAAATTTTTTGTTCCAAATAACAACGATAATTTGGGAAATTTTGATCCAAAGGCATATGAGTGTTTATTTGTAGGATACTATACAAATAGTAAAGCATATAGAGTTTATCATCAAGATGCTAGAATAATTGAGAAGTCCATACATGTTACCTTTTGTGATACTAACTTGGTTAAAAATATTTTGGAAGATGGTGATGCAGGAAATCAGGATGATGAAAATGGGCAAAATTATGAAAATGAAAATTCTGCATAGAAGGAATCTGAAGCTGCAGCTTCTGAAAATCCTATACGAGACAATTCTGTTTTGTCTCATGAATCTGGAGAAGATCCTGAAACCACCAGTTCCTTGATTCCCTTAGTGATCGAATCTGCTTCTAAGTCCACAAGACCTCGTGAATGGAGATTCTTAAAGAACTATCCATAGGAATTTGTCATCGGGGATATTTCACAAGGTGTCAAGACTCGCTCCTCAACTAGAAAAGCAAATGAAGAAACAAACATTGCTTTTCTCTCTCAAATGGAGCCACAAAACATCAAGGAAGCTCTTGACCCATCTTGGGTAAAGACAATGGAGGAAGAGCTTCATGAGTTTGAAAAGAACCAAGTTTGGACATTGATTCCCAAGCCAAGTGACAAGAAAGTAACCGGCACCAAGTGGATATTTCGGAACAAGCTGGGAGAAGATGGTAGCATTGCAAGAAACAAAGCAAGGCTAGTGGCACAAGGATATGACCAAGAAGAAGGAATAGATTTTGATTAATCCTTTGCCCCTGTTGTCTGAATGGAAGCCATAAGACTTCTTCTTGCTTATGCTGTTTATTGTGGTTTCAAATTGTATCAAATGGATGTGAAATGTGCATTCCTGAATAGTGTGATAGATAGAGAAGTGTATGTGGCACGGCCACCTAGTTTTGAAAATAAGAAATTTCCTAACCATATTTTCAAACTATCAAAAGCTCTCTATGGTTTAAGGCAAGCTCCTAGAGCTTGGTATGAGAGACTTAGCTCTTTTCTATTGAAAAATTATTTTTAAAGAGGCACCACAGACACTACTCTATTTATTAAGAATTCTAATGATTCTTTCATTCTAGTCCAAATTTATGTTGATGACATAATTTTTGGATCAGCCAATGAATCCCTTTGTACTGAATTTGGAAAACTCATGACAAGTGAATTTGACATGAGTATGATAGGTGAACTTAATTTTTTCCTTGGGCTTCAAATTAAGCAAACTGAAAATGGTATTTATATTCATCAAGAGAAGTATGCCAAGGAACTAGTTAAGAAATTTGGTATGGAAAACACCAAACCCATTGAAACTCCCATGCACCCTAATTCAAAATTAGAAAAGAGAGAAACTGAGAAAGATATTGATGAGACTAGGTATAGAGGAATGATTGGCTCTCTCATGTACCTAACTTCCTCTAGACCTGACATTGTTCAAAGTATTAGAATGTGTTCTAGATTCCAATCAAAACCGAAATAATCACATCTGTCATCAGTTAAAAGGATCATTAGATATATTCATGGCACATCCAATTTTGGTCTATGGTATCCTAAGATTGATGATTTTTCTGCAGTTGGTTATTGTGATGCAGATTTTGCTGGAGACAGAATTGATAGATGGAGCACATCAGGCATTTGTTGCTTCCTTGAAAAGTCTCTAAATGTATGGTCAAGTAAGAAGCAGTCTACAGTGGCTTTATCCACTACAGAGGCTGAGTATATAGCTGCTTCTTCTTGCTGTTCTCAGCTTATTTGATTGAAAACTCAACTTGCTGATTATAAATTAAATGCTAAAAATATTCCTTTATTGTGTGACAATATGAGTGCCATTAATATTTCTAAAAATCCTATTATGCACTCTAGAACTAAACATATTGAAGTAAGATTTCACTCAATAAGAGAACATGTTTAAAAAAGAAATATTAGCATTCAATTTGGTAAATCAGAGGACCAATTAGCAGATATTTTCACCAAACCACTAGCTAAAGACAGATTCTGCATGCTTAGGACTAATCTTGGGATTTTAAGTCATGATTCATTATTTGAGCCTTGCTAATGTGTTTGTTAAAGTTTTTATCTCACAGGTTGGGATGAGACAATTCTGGGTAAATGAAGAACCATCACTCTGAATTTTAATTTCTGGGCTCTAATGCATGTGCTGAATCATCTGGGCCAATCCTAAAGTTCAGAATCTGAGTTGTCCAACATGTTTCCTTAAAACACTACCACCTCTAAGCCCAATGAATGTTACATATAATGGTCCAATATGTTTCCTTAAATCCTTATTTTCTCTTATTTTTATCCTTATTTTTTATTTTTATTCTTTTTGTCTTTTAGTGAAAAAGTTTTATTTAAATCAGTTTTTTATTTAAATGGTTTTTAAATTAAAACACTTTTTCATGATGTCAAGTCTTTTCAAGGTCAAATCATAGGTGTTGCAGTTGCATTTTTCAAGAAACCTTTTTTTCTAGATACGATTTCCAACCTTCTGGCTTCTCCCTTCATAACTCCTTCATCCACCTCTTCGGTTACTTCCCACTACCATTAGTGCTTCACTTCATTCAAAATCAGAACTAGGCCAAATGAGGAAGAAAACTGTTCTTCAAAAGCCTCCTCGTGAAAAGATTCTTAAGCTCCCAGCAAAATCAAAACCTTGCACACGCTCTCAAGATCAGACCTTTATACCATCTATGTCGCCTCCTAAATCTCCTCCTTGCACTGACCTTATGACTCGCACAAAGAACCCTTCAAGGTTTCCTCCCTCCTTCCAAGCCAAGCACTTCGAAAGGGAAGCACCTGGCTGCAGAGGAACCTGTGTCTGAACCTACCAGACCTAAACCTAGGTCTGCTCCTTCTCTTGCTTAAAGAGGTAAAACTCGAATCCTTCTCAAATCCGTTAAAGAGCCTTCCATAGACCCTTTTGCACACGAAGCTCACTTTATGACCTCCCACTCAAACTACAATCCTCACCGTTTTTGATCTGCCATGAATAATAATTTCTATGAAGGTGTCATTGTTCACCGTACCTTGTGTCCTACCTTTTTGGTTGATTTACCTAATCTGAAAAAGAAAGGTTTTGAATTTTTTGATAATCTTATTTTTTTGGACTAGGAACCATCTTTTTAAAATCAAAAAACATGTTTACCCAGTGTTACTCAAGAAATTTTATGCAAACATGACTTACCATGAGGGGACTATTCATTCCTATGTAAAAGGCCGTGACATAATTTTGAATAATGAAACCATCAGTGCTTCTCTGAAATACACTGATGTTGGTGCATGTGTGATGAGCGGATATTTTATACGCTTTTTGGGGTTAATTTCATATAATTTTTAGTATGTTTTAGTTAGTTTTTAGTTTATTTTCATTAGTTTTTAGGAAAAATTCATATTTCTGGACTTTACTATGAGTTGTGTGTTTTTCTGTAATTTCAGGTATTTTTCTGGCTGAAATTGAAGGAGCTGAGCAAAAATCTGATTCAGGCTGAAAAAGGACTGCTGATGCTATTGGATTCTGACCTCCCTGCACTCAAAGTGGATTTTCTGGAGCTACAGAACTCGAAATGGCGTGCTTTTAATTGAGTTGGAAAGTAGACATCCAGGGCTTTCCAGCAATTTATAATAGTCCATACTTTGCATGAGGATAGACGACGTAAACTGGTGTTCAACGCCAGTTCTCTGCCCAATTCTGGCGTCCAGCACTAGAAAAGGATCAAAAGTTGGAGTTCAACGCCAGAAATGGACCCAAACCTGGCGTTGAACGCCCAAAACAGCCTTATGCACGTGAATTGCTTAAGTTTCAGCCCCAGCACACACCAAGTGGGCCCCAGAAGTGGATCTCTGCACCATCTATTTGAGTTTACTCATTTTCTGTAAACCTAGGCTACTAGTTTAGTATTTAAACAACTTTTAGAGACTTATTTTACATCTCATGACATTTAAGATCTGAACTTTGTACTCTTTGACGGCATGAGTCTCTAAACTCCATTGTTGGGGGTGAGGAGCTCTGCTGTGTCTCGATGAATTAATGCAAGTATTTCTGTTTTCTATTCAAATACGCTTGTTCCTATCTAAGATGTTCATTCGCGCTTAACTGTGATGAAGGTGATGATCCGTGACACTCATCACCATTCTCAATCCATGAATGTGTGCCTGACAACCACCTCCGTTCTATATCAAATTGAATGAGTATCTCTTAGATCTCTTAATCAGAATCTTCGTGGTATAAGCTAGAATTGATGGCGGCATTCATGAGAATCCGGAAAGTCTAAACCTTGTCTGTGGTATTCCGAGTAGGATTCAAGGATTGAATGACTGTGACGAGCTTCAAACTCCTGAAGGCTGGGCGTTAGTGACAAACGCAAAGGAATCAAGGGATTCTATTCCAACCGGATCGAGAACCAACCGGTGATTAGCCGTGCTGTGACAGAGCGCGTGAGCGTAATTTTCACTGGAAGGATGGAAGGTAGCCATTGACAACGGTGATCCACCAACACACAGCTTGCCATAGGAGGACGTGCGTGCGTGAACAAGAAGACAGAGGAAAGCAGAGATTCAGAAGACAAAGCATCTCCAAAACTCCAACATATTCTCCATTACTGCATAACAAGTAACCTTTAATCCATGCTCTCTTGTTTATTTGCAATTCAACTGATAAACATAACTGACTTCCTGACTAAGATTTACAAGATAACCATAGACTGCTTCAAACCAACAATCTCCGTGGGATTCGACCCTTACTCACGTGAGGTATTACTTGGACGACCCAGTGCACTTGCTGGTCAGTGGTACGAGTTGTGAAAAGTGCGATTCACAAATTGTGCACCAAGTTTTTGGCGCCGTTGCCGGGGATTGTTCGTGTTTGGACAACTAACGGTTTATTTTGTTGCTTAGATTAGGAAAAATTTTTCTTTTTTGGTTTAGAGTCTTTTATTATTTATCCCTTGTTAAAACACTTTAAATTTATAGCTCAATTAGTTAGAACGTGGTGTTTATGTTCATGGTAATTGGCTATCATATTTTTAAAATATTTTTCAAAAATAATTTTTTCTATTAAATCCTGTGCCAAACTTTAAGTTTGGTATTTTCTTGTTGATTTTTCAAAAAAAAAAATATATACTTCTTCAAAACAAGTGTTACATTCATAACTCATTTGGCTAGAGCGTTGGTCTGTGTTCTTGGTAATTGGGTTAGAATCTTTTATATTCTTTTCAAAATCTTCTTTTTCATAAATAATAATTTCTCTATTAAATTTTGTGCCAAACTTTAAGTTTGGTGTTTTCTTGTTGATTTCTCTGTGTTTTTCGAAAATTTTAGTTTGGTTTTCTAAAAATTTTAAGTTTGGTGTTCTTCCTTCGTGTTCTTGTGTTCTTGTGAATCTTCAAAGTGTTCTTGAGTTTTCCTTGTGTCTTGATCTTAAAATTTTTAAGTTTGGTGTTCCTTAGTGTTTTTCCCTTAAAAATTTTCGAAAACAAGGAGCATCAGATCTAAAAATTTTAAATCTTGTGCTATCTTATTGTTTTCTCTCTCCTCTTTAAATTCAAAAATATCTTTTCTCTCTGTTTTAAAAGCAAATTTTCAAAATCTATTTCTAAAATTCAGATTTTTATTTCAAAATTTAAAACCTTTTTCAAAACTTCCTAACCACTTTCTCTCTCCACATTTTTTCGAAAATCTTTACCTATTTTTATTTATTTTATTTTAATTTATTTTATTTTCAAAATAATTAAATAAATAAATAAATAAATAAAAATATTTTTTTATTTTACATCATCTCCCTTTCTCCATCATGGATCTAAGTGGAAATGAACAGTCTAGGAGGACTCTAGGGTCATATGCTAACCCCTCTACTGCTTCATATGGGAGTAGCATCTGCATACCCTCCATTGGAGTCAGTAGATTTGAGTTGAATCCTCAGCTCATTATCATGGTGCAGCAAAATTGCCAGTATTCCGGTCTTCCACAAGAAGAACTTACAGAGTTTCTGGCACAGCTTTTACAAATTGCTGACACAGTACATGATAAGGAAATAGATCAGGATATCTACAAACTATTACTGTTTCCATTTGCTGTGAAAGATCAAGCTAAGAGGTGGTTAAATAACCAACCTAAGGCCAGCATAAGGACATGGAAACAGCTGACAGAAAAATTCCTGAATCAATACTTTTCCCCAAAATGGATGACACAGCTAAGGCTGGACATCCAAGGCTTTAAACAAGGAGATAATGAATCTCTTTATGATGCCTGGGAGAGATACAGAGAGATGCTACGAAAATGCCCCTCTGAAATGTTTTCAGAGTGGGTTCAGTTAGACATCTTCTACTATGGGCTTGCAGAAGGAGCTCAGATGTCTCTAGATTACTCAGCTGGTGGATCTATCCACATGAGAAAGACAATTGAAGAGGCTCAAGAGCTCATTGATACAGTTGCCAGGAATCAGCATCTGTACCTAAGCAGCAACCCTTCCATGAATAAAGAGGTTAAAACAGTAACTGCTGAACTCAGTCCTGTAAAACAAGCTGCTGAATTCAATCAGCAATTGGACTTTCTAACAAAGCAGCTAGCCGAATTTAAAGACAGGTTACAAGAGACAAGGATGGCTAATATACATATGGACGAACAGTTTAAGCAAACAAAGCAGTAGCTGTCAAGGCAAATAGCAGAAGAATGCCAAGCAGTTCAACTAAGAAGTGGGAAAACATTAAATACCCCACCTCAAGGCAGCAAAAAGTTAAGAAATGAGCAAACCACCCAAAATTCACCTGAGGACAGTAAGAGCCCAGGGAAAAATAATTCTGGCACTAAAACGCCAGAAAATTGGTGGAAGGCTGGCGCTGAACGCCCAGACCATGCTCAAAATTGGCGTTCAACGCCAGAAATAAGGCAAAACTGGCGTTCAACGCCAGAAATGGGCAAGGATCTGGCGTTGAACGCCCAAAATGGGCAAGATCTGGCGCTGAACGCCCAAAATGGGCACAGTTCTGGCGTTCAGACGCCAGGAGCAGACAAGGAGCTGGTGTCCAATTTCACTCCAGCTTCTAACTCTGGCACTCAACTGCCAGTGAGGGATCAGACACACACAAATGCTGATAACAACCCCTCTAAAAAGGCTTCTTCAACCACTTCTGTAGGCAATAAACCTACAGTAACTAAGGTTGAAGAATATAAAGCCAAGATACCTTATCCTCAAAAACTCCGGAAAGAGGAGCAGGATAAGCAATTTGCTCGCTTTGCAGATTATCTCAGGACTCTTGAAATAAAGATTCCATTTGCAGAAGCACTTGAGCAAATACCTTCTTATGCCAAGTTCATGAAAGAGATCTTGAGTCATAAAAAGGATTAGAGAGAAACAGAAAGAGTTCTCCTCACTGAAGAATACAGTGCAGTCATTCTGAAGAGCTTTCCTGAAAAGCTTAAAGACCCTGGGAGTTTTCTGATACCATGCATATTAGAAGGTAATTGCACCAAGACAGCTTTATGCGATCTTGGGGCAAGCATCAACCTAATACCTGCATCCACTATCAGGAAGCTTGGCTTAACTGAAGAAGTTAAACCAACCCGGATATGTCTCCAACTTGCTGATGGTTCCACTAAATACCCATCAGGCGTGATTGAAGACATGATTGTCAGAGTTGGGCCATTCTCCTTTCCCACTGACTTTGTTGTGCTAGAAATGGAGAAGCACAAGAGTGCTACTCTCATTCTAGGAAGACCCTTCCTAGCAACTGGACGATCCCTCATTGACGTCCAACAGGGGGAAATAACCCTGAGAGTCAATGATGATGAGTTCAAGTTGAACGCTGTCAAAGCCATGCAGCATCCAAACACATCAACAGACTGCATGAAAGTTGATCTTATTGACTCTTTGGTAGAAGAGATCAACATGGCTGAGAGTCTTGAATCAGAGTTGGAACATATCTTTAAGGATGTTCAGCCCGATTTGGAAGACTCAGAGGACATGAAAGAGCCTCTGAAATTTCTTCTGGAAGAGGAAAAATCTCCTAAACCCGAGCTCAAGCCATTACCACCATCCTTGAAATATGTATTTCTGAGAGAAGGTGATACTTTTCCAGTGATCATAAGCTCTGCTTTAAATTCACAGGAAGAGGAAGCACTTATTCAAGTGCTAAGGACACACAAGACAGCTTTTGGGTGGTCCATAGGTGACCTTAAGGGCATAAGCCCAGCTAGATGCATGCACAAAATCCTATTGGAGGATAATGCCAAACCAATGGTTCAACCACAGAGGCGGCTAAATCTAGCCATGAAAGAAGTAGTGCAGAAAGAGGTCACCAAATTACTGGAGGCTAGGATTATTTATCCTATTTCTGATAGCCCCTGGGTGAGCCCTGTTCAAGTCGTCCCAAAAAAGGGAGGCATGACAGTGATTCATAATGAAAAAAATGAACTAGTTCCTACAAGAACAGTTACAGGGTGGCGCATGTGTATTGACTACAGAAGGCTCAATACAGCCACCAGAAAGGATCATTTACCTTTACCATTCATAGACCAGATGCTAGAAAGACTAGCAGGTCATGATTATTACTGCTTTTTGGATGGCTACTCAGGCTATAACCAGATTGCAGTAGATCCCCAGGATCAAGAGAAAACAGCATTCACATGTCCATCTGGAGTGTTTGCTCATAGAAGGATGCCATTTGGGCTATGTAATGCGCCTGCAACCTTCCAGAGATGCATGCTCTCTATTTTCTCTGATATGGTAGAAAAATTTCTGGAAGTCTTCATGGATGACTTCTCAGTATATGGAGACTCATTCAGCTCCTGTCTTGATCACCTGAAACTTGTTCTGAAAAGATGCCAAGAGACCAACCTAGTTTTAAACTGTGAAAAGTGTCACTTCATGGTGACTGAAGGAATTGTTCTTGGGCATAAAATCTCAAACAAGGGAATAGAGGTGGATCAAGCAAAAATAGAGGTAATTGAAAAATTACCACCACCTGCCAATGTTAAGGCAATCAGAAGCTTTCTGGGGCATGCAAGATTCTATAGGAGGTTTATAAAGGATTTTTCAAAAATCGCAAAACCTCTAAGCAATCTGCTAGCTGCTGACACGCCATTTGTGTTTAACACAGAGTGCCTGCAGGCGTTTGAAACACTGAAAGCTAAGCTGGTCACAGCACTAGTCATTTCTGCACCAGACTGGACGTTACCATTTGAGCTAATGTGTGATGCCAGTGATCACGCCATTGGTGCAGTATTGGGACAGAGGCATGACAAGCTTCTACATGTCATTTATTATGCTAGTCGCGTTCTAAATGATGCCCAAAAAAACTACACAACCACAGAAAAAGAATTACTTGCAGTGGTTTACGCCATTGACAAGTTCAGATCATACTTAGTAGGATCAAAAGTGATTGTGTACACTGATCATGCTGCTCTTAAATATCTTCTCACAAAGCAGGATTCAAAACCCAGGCTCATTAGATGGGTGCTGCTTCTGCAAGAGTTTGATATAGAAATAAGAGACAGAAAAGGGACAGAGAACCAAGTGGCTGATCATCTATCACGGATAGAGCCAGTAGAAGGGACGCCCCTCCCCTCTCTTGAGATCTCTGAGACGTTTCCAGATGAGCACTTGTTTGCCATTCAGGAAACACCATGGTTTGCCGATATTGCAAACTATAAAGCTGCAAGGTTCATACCCAAGGAGTACAACAGGATACAGAAGAAAAAATTAATTACTGATGCAAAGTACTACTTGTGGGATGAACCTTATCTCTTTAAGAGATGTGCAGACGGAATTATCCGTAGGTGTGTGCCTAGAGAAGAAGCACAGATGATCCTGTGGCATTGCCACGGATCTCAATATGGAGGCCATTTTGGAGGTGAGCGAACAGCCACCAAGGTCCTCCAATGTGGCTTCTATTGGCCCACACTCTATAAAGATTCCCGAGAGTTTGAACGTAACTGTGACAGTTGTCAAAGAGCTGGCAATCTGCCTCATGGTTACGCCATGCCTCAACAAGGAATCTTGGAGATTGAGTTGTTTGACGTATGGGGAATTGACTTCATGGGACCTTTCCCACCATCATACTCAAACACTTATATTCTGGTGGCAGTTGATTATGTATCAAAATGGGTTGAGGCCATTGCCACATCCACCAATGATACTAAAACGGTGCTGAAGTTCCTCCAAAAACATATCTTTAGCAGGTTCGGTGTCCCTAGAATACTAATCAGTGATGGGGGCACTCACTTCTGCAATAAACAGCTTTACTCTGCCATGGTTCGGTATGGGATTCGCCACAAGGTGGCTACTCCATATCATCCACAAACTAATGGGCAAGCTGAAGTCTCTAACAGAGAATTAAAAAGAATCCTGGAACGGACAGTAAATACCCGTAGAAAGGATTGGGCACGGAGCTTGGATGATGCTCTGTGGGCTTACAGAACAGCATTCAAGACCTTATAGGGACCTCTCCATACCAACTCGTGTATGGTAAGGCATGTCACCTGCCCGTGGAACTGGAACATAAGGCCTACTGGGCAACCAGATTCCTAAACTTTGATGCCAAATTAGCAGGAGAAAAAAGATTGCTCCAGCTAAATGAGCTAGAGGAGTTCAGATTCACAGCTTTCGAAAATGCCAAGCTTTATAAAGAGAAATCAAAAAAGTGGCATGACAGAAAGCTGTCATCTAGAATCTTTGAACCAGGACAGAAGGTTCTGCTGTTCAACTCTAGGCTCAGGCTATTCCCCGGGAAATTGAAATCCCGGTGGAGGGGACCATACGTGATTACAAGCGTATCACCATATGGTTATGTAGAGCTTCAAGATATTGACTCTGACAAGAAGTTCATTGTTAATGGACAGAGAATCAAGCACTATCTTGAAGGCAATGTTGAGCAAGAGTGCTCAAGGTTGAAGCTAGATTAAAAGCTCAGCAAGGTCCAGCTAAGGACATTAAAGAAGCGCTTGTTGGGAGGCAACCCAACTTTTATTTACTTTCATGGTTTTTCATGTTTTATTAGGTTCATGATCATGTGGAGTCACAAAATAAATATTAAAAATTGAAAACAGAATCAAAAACAGCAGAAGAAAAATCACACCCTGGAGGAAGCACCTGTCTGGCGTTCAACGCCAGAACAGAGCATGGTTCTGGCGCTGAACGCCCAAAATGGGCAACATCCTGGCGCTGAACGCCCAGAACAAGCATGGTTCTGGCGTTCAACGCCAGAAATGGCTAGTAAATGGGCGTTGAACGCCCAAAATGGGCACCAACTTGGCGCTGAACGCCCAGAGTTGTGTGCAAGGGCATTTTGCATGCCTAAATTGGTGCAGGGATGTAAATGCCTTGACACCTCAAGATCTGTAGACCTCACAGGATCATTTCAAGATCTGTAGACCCCACAGGATCTCCACTTCCCTCCTCATAATCCTAGTTTTTTTTTTCACATCTTCTTCTTCATCTATTCCTTCTTCTTTTGCTCGAGGGCGAGCGACATTCTAAGTTTGGTGTGGTAAAACAATTATGTGAAGGATCTATAGCTCAGTGGTAGAACATGTGGCTGCAAATCAAGAGATCCCTGAGATACCTCAGGGGATGCACTTCCCTCCACATAATTATTGGAAGCAACTGAGGATACAAATACCAAAAATCACTAGGAATCAAGCCACAAAGGCAAGGAAGAGACATAAAAGAGCTCAAGAACATCATTGGTTCCTCAAGAAGGAAATGCCATCATCACTAAGGTGGACTCGTTCCTTGTTCTTACTTTCTCTGTTTTTCGTTTTCTCTATGTTAAGTGCTTATCTATGTTTGTGTCTTCATTACATGATCATTAGTAGTAATTAGTGTCTATTTTGATTTTATCCCCAATTAAGTTATAGTCTATTTTTCTCATCATCAGCAAACATGAATAAAATAGTAGATCTTTTGAATAAGAGGCAATAAAATTTCGAGTTTTTAATAAGAAAAATTCTAATTAGTAACATGTGGTGGCAATGCTTTCTGTCTTCTGAATGAATGCTTGAACAGTGCATATGTCTTTTGAATTTGTTGTTTAAGACTGTTAAATATGTTGGCTCTTGAAAGAATGATGAACATGAGACATGTTATTGATAATCTGAAAAATCATAAAAAATAATTCTTGAAGCAAGAAAAAGCAGCAAAGAACAAAGCTTGCAGAAAAAAAAAAAATATATATATATATATATATATATATATATATATATATAATAAAATAGGCGAAAAAAAATTAGAAAGAAAAAGAAAAGCAAGCAGAAAAAGCCAAAAGCTCTTAAAACCAAGAGGCAAGAGCAAAAAGCCAATAACCCTTAAAACCAAAAGGCAAGGGCAAATAAAAAGGATCCCAAGGCTTTGAGCATCAGTGGATAGGAGGGCCTAAAGGAATAAAATCCTGGTCTAAGCGGCTAAACCAAGCTGTCCCTAACCATGTGCTTGTGGCGTGTAGGTGTCAAGTGAGAACTTGAGACTAAGCGGTTAAAGTCAAGGTCCAAAGCAAAAAGAAGAGTGTGCTTAAGAACCCTGGACACCTCTAATTGGGGGCTTTAGCAAAGCTGAGCCACAATCTGAAAAGGTTCACCCAATTATGTGTCTGTGGCATTTATGTATCCGGTGGTAATACTGGAAAACAAAGTGCTTAGGGCCACAGCCAAGACTCATAAAATAGCTGTGTTCAAGAATCATCACACTGAAATAGGAGAATCAATAACATTATTTGAATTCTAAGTTCTTATAGATGCCAATCACTCTGAGCTTCAATGGATAAAGTGAGATGCCAAAACTGTTCGGAAGCAAAAAGCTGCTAGTCCCGCTCATCTAATTAAAATCTGAGCTTCACTCAAAAACTCTGAGATATTATTGCTTCTCAACCCATTAGTCTTCTATTTTATTTGTCTAGTTGCTTGAGGACAAGCAACAGTTTAAGTTTGGTGTTGTGATGAGCGGATATTTTATACGCTTTTTGGGGTTAATTTCATATAATTTTTAGTATGTTTTAGTTAGTTTTTAGTTTATTTTCATTAGTTTTTAGGAAAAATTCATATTTCTGGACTTTACTATGAGTTGTGTGTTTTTCTGTAATTTCAGGTATTTTTCTGGCTGAAATTGAAGGAGCTGAGCAAAAATCTGATTCAGGCTGAAAAAGGACTGCTGATGCTGTTGGATTCTGACCTCCCTGCACTCAAAGTGGATTTTCTGGAGCTACAGAACTCGAAATGGCGTGCTTCCAATTGTGTTGGAAAGTAGACATCCAGGGATTTCCAGAAATATATAATAGTCCATACTTTGCACGAGGATAGACGACGTAAACTGGCGTTCAACGCCAGTTCTCTGCCCAATTCTGGCGTCCAGCGCCAGAAAAGGATCAAAAGTTGGAGTTCAACGCCAGAAATGGACCCAAACCTGGCGTTGAACGCCCAAAATAGCCTTATGCACGTGAATTGCTTAAGTCTCAGCCCCAGCACACACCAAGTGGGCCCCAGAAGTGGATCTCTGCACCATCTATCAGAGTTTACTCATTTTCTGTAAACCTAGGCTACTAGTTTAGTATTTAAACAACTTTTAGAGACTTATTTTACATCTCATGACATTTAAGATCTGAACTTTGTACTCTTTGACGGCATGAGTCTCTAAACTCCATTGTTGGGGTGAGGAGCTCTGCTGTGTCTCGATGAATTAATGCAAGTATTTCTGTTTTCTATTCAAATACGCTTGTTCCTATCTAAGATGTTCATTCGCGCTTAACTGTGATGAAGGTGATGATCCGTGACACTCATCACCATTCTCAATCCATGAACGTGTGCCTGACAACCACCTCCGTTCTATATCAGATTGAATGAGTATCTCTTAGATCTCTTAATCAGAATCTTCGTGGTATAAGCTAGAATTGATGGCGGCATTCATGAGAATCCGGAAAGTCTAAACCTTGTCTGTGGTATTCCGAGTAGGATTCAAGGATTGAATGACTGTGACGAGCTTCAAACTCCTGAAGGCTGGGCGTTAGTGACAAACGCAAAGGAATCAAGGGATTCTATTCCAACCGGATCGAGAACCAACCGGTGATTAGCCGTGCTGTGACAGAGCGCGTGAGCGTAGTTTTCACTGGAAGGATGGAAGGTAGCCATTGACAACGGTGATCCACCAACACACAGCTTGCCATAGGAGGACATGCGTACGTGAACAAGAAGACAGAGGAAAGCAGAGATTCAGAAGACAAAGCATCTCCAAAACTCCAACATATTCTCCATTACTGCATAACAAGTAACCTTTAATCCATGCTCTCTTGTTTATTTGCAATTCAACTGATAAACATAACTGACTTCCTGACTAAGATTTACAAGATAACCATAGACTGCTTCAAACCAACAATCTCCGTGGGATTCGACCCTTACTCATGTGAGGTATTACTTGGATGACCCAATGCACTTGCTGGTCAGTGGTACGAGTTGTGAAAAGTGTGATTCACAAATTGTGCACCAATGTGCCTATACATCAGGTAAGTGGGATGAAGGGGTAGGTCTCTCTTTCAATGATGCTCTAGCCTATATTTATGAACATATTTCTTTGATTGATGGCATCACTCCAACTCACAAAGTCTTGGGTTACACTCGTGCTCAGTTGCACCGCATAGTGAACCATATTATCCTTCCTCAAAGTGGCTCATATCAAATGGTGTCTTACACTTGTATGCTATTCTCACAAAAACTGAAATTTCTTTTGCTTACTTAATGGTAAGATATATGTTTGATTGTGTTAGAAGTGAGAAGAAGGATAAAGCTCTTCCTTATGGCATGTTCTTAACCTGTATTTTTTAACATTTTGGTGTTGACTTGTCAAATAAGTCATATGAAAATAGACACTCTTATCTAAAAGGAAGTGTTTCAATGAAACAACATAAAAAGAGACCCATTCGATCTGAAACGGTGGTTCTTGATGATGATGATGATGATGACTATGTACCAAAAGACATTCCTTCTCCTTCTACCACAGGTACTTCAGCCTCCACTGGACAGAAAGCTGCTTTATTTGAGGTTGTTAAGGATATGGTGCAAGAGTTTGTCTCTCAGTCAAACCATCTGATTGCTATGAATAAGGAGCAAAGAAAACTAGCTACCAAGCATAAAAACTTCCTTAGGAAATCCAGAGATAGAGTGGCTGTATTCATGAAATTCATTGACAATCTCCAAGAGGATGACAATGCTACCATTGATCCTGAAGAAGATGCTATTCTGATGAGGATGGTTCGGATGCCTGAATTTGTCTCATGTTGCTGCAGCCTTTTGTTCACTTTTGTCTCATGAAAACTGTTGTTATTTATTTTTGAACTACTCTTTGCCTATTTCGGATGACTATAATACTTTAAACAACTTTTGCACTTTATTCTAGTTACTCACTGGTTTTGAACTTTGACCTAAACTTTTGTTGCAGTTTTTAGTTCACTTTTGTACCACCTTTGATGACAAAAGGGGGAGTAGTAGCATATGAATTTGCTAATCTTATTGCAGCTGTGATTTTTTTTTAGCATGTGAATTTGATTTACATAATTTGTTGCTCTGTTTTGTTTGCTTTACATGATGTGTTGCTCTGTTTTGACATTGCTAGTCTTGATGCTGTGTATTGTTTAGTTTTTGAGCAGTTTTGAGCTGGATATTTGTTACAATTGCTGATTTGTTTTGATTCAGTTTTGGGCTAAACATTTGGCTATTTTTAAAAATTTCCTTAGTCATGTTTCATGAGATGTTAAAACTGTTTGAAACTATTATTGCTTGCTGCATCCATGGATAGTATATAGTATTTTATTGTGTTTCCAATAAGTATATGCAAACAGAAAAGAAGAGAAGAGTATAAATCTAAGGGGAGCAACCCAAAGGCAAATGACATCACTTGAAAGGGAAGTTCCTTAATCTTATTTAAATTCAATCCCTTTGATCATTGTTACAATTATGTTTGTCATCAAGGGAGAGATTGTTGAGTTAAGAAATTAACTAATTATAATTGATGATGACAAACATTATTTTATTGGGTTAATCATCCAATTAGTTTTTAATTATGTTCGATAAAGTGATGCAGGCCAAAATTAAAACAAACAGCAGCCCAAATGCAAGAAAACAAAAACCGCAGTTGGTGGGTTGTCTAAACAAAGAAATCCCAAACGAATCAAGGCAAACAATTCAGCTGGGCCAAATAAAACAAATCCAACACAAGCCCAAGATGACTCCTTTAAGCTGAAGTCTTCCAAAGCAAATCTTCACATGTGTGCTTCGGTCAGAATCAGAAAGTAAGAGAGAGCTTCATCCTCCTTATTCATTTCACCAGAGAAGAAAGAAAGAAAAAGGTTAAGTATAAAGCAAAGGTCTAATCACCCAAATCAAACCACAGTAAGCTAAGTCAAAAGTTAAAGGTGATTTATTTTCATTTGCATGCATGTTAATTTCTTCACTCCTTCTCCAACTTTCTGTGATACCATTTTTGGTTAAATGAAGAAAGAAGTCTTTGATCTCTGCTGCTGTAAATCAATGGTTCACAAAGTTTTTTGGAGCCAAAGCACATTATTAATGGCTCGGATTTGGGTTTACCACTGAATAACTTTCTCTTTTCTCTCTGATGTCTTCGGTCATGAAAAAAGGACCAGCTCTAATATTCCTAATTTGGGGATTAATTGAAAAGAGTGAAATGGTAAGTTGGTAGTACACAACTCGAGGAGTTGACTTGGAAGAGAGCAATTCAGCAACATGCAAGGAGATACAAAAAGAAAATTTTGACTCTTCTGAAAATAAGGAGAAAGAATCAAGATTTGGAAGTTTTGTTCTGAGAAGTTTTCTCTGAAGAATTCATCAACTTGGACAGTGCTCTCTAGTTAAAGAAGCATTTCGCTAGAATGAGGAACTCAAACAGAGTCAAGTGAATCCAGTTCAACCTATAGCAAGTAAGGCTGTTGAAGCATCAATCTCCTTCATGTTTTACAGATTATAATTTTATTTTTCAATGTATGTCTTTCTGTAATTTCTTAAGTGGTAAAAGGATGAATGAGAGAGCTTATGAAAAAGCCAAAGAGTGATAAAAGGCTGAGTGATACACTTGAGTAAAAAGTCTGAGTATTTCAGATTTCTTTAGGTTGTTTATAGTGTCTTGTATCTTGTACCAATAAGGTACCCTTTTTTTAGTTGGGTAAGCACTAAGAGTGAAGAGTTAGGTATTAGCATAGCCAAGTCAAGTTAGGTTAGAACTTGAGTGGGAAAGAATTGTGTCAATCCTGTGGAATTGGTGTATGTAATACTTTAACTATAGTGGAAATTCCACCACTATTGTGGTGGAGACTGGATGTAAGTTGCATTACACAAAGCAATTGAACCAGGATACATGATAGTGTCAGCTTCTCTCTTCCCTTCTCTGTTCTATTTTCTTATATTCATGAGACAAAAAGAAATTGTCTCATAAATTTTTTGCTGCTGAGTTCAAACAGATTCAGACTAAAAGTTTGTATTTAAAGAGTTATTTCTTGAAAGTAAAAGAAGGTTATAGATTCAATCCCCTCTCTAAACCTTCTACAACCTTCAACTACAGATCAAAATAAAAAGATAAAATTCTTCCCCAACAAAATGTGCTTACAACATTAAAAAGATAAAAAAAGATAAAATCCGCAAAACTATTTTTCTCCCGGTAAAAAAAAGCGTTGCTCCTTTATAGTTGTGATTCACGTCAGCTTGTCCATTTTTGTAGCATATAAACCACTATCATTTTATATTTACACATTTTTAACCCTCTTATTTTGTGTATAATTAACTAATTATTATTGGTATAGCTATATATCAAACGTTCTTTTCTATCATTTTTTATGTCATAATAAAGATTAAATTCTATTTATATTTAATATTTAATTTCAATATATAGTCAATTTCTTTTTCTATTATTCATTTATTTGGTAGTTCGATGTATAATTAGTATAAAAAATATTTTACATAAGTATTCAAAAATTTTGTTATATCAGTAAAAATAATAAATTTTTAAATCTAATATTTAAATGACCACTTGATAAACAATTGTGTATAACTATGTAAAATGTTTAAATCAAAATAAAACTTTTAGTAATAGTATCAAACCTAATATAGAAGTAAATTCCCCCAACTAAATTTCGATTTACATGACACTAAACATAAGAGAATTTGTATCGTAAGCCATAATGTAAGGAGGAGAGAACACTTCAAAGTCATGCCAGTAACATGTTACATATATCTAAAGTTCTCAATATTATGGTTGCAACATGATATGATCCAATCACTATAAACTCTTCAAGCCATATGATTCAAGCTATATTTGAAAATAATGTTATATTGAAAAAAAAAATCTCCAAATACAGCTATAGACACTAAAAACAGCTCCTTATTAAATTTTTATTATGATACCCATCCTCTCCCAATCATTCTTCTATAACATTTGAAGATCTTAAGAACATCTAACTTTTTCAGTGGCAAATAATTATTTATGTGTTGTCATCTTTTTTTTGTATTAACTAATCTCACATCAACAAAATTCAGAATACACATAATTACTATCCTATTAAACATGTATGCTGTTAATTTGTTATTATCTAAACAATCAATCTCACTTCAGTTCTTATCGTATTAGACACGTATCGAAAGATCCAAAAAAAACATACCTGCATAATAAATTTACTCCGAACTAAAAAAGAACTAAAAATAATACCATAACAAGTAAGCTTCTTGGTTCTAAGAATGGACTGTTGGAACGAAAATTGAATAGGAAATGGAGATGCAGATGATCAAAGTCACCTTTACATAGCCACAATTTCTACGGCAAAAACTAGTGATAAAAAATTAATAAACTTTTAGAATTTTGTGCACATCTATTATCTATTATTTATTATATTTTATTATTATTATTATATATTTATTATATATTACTAATCTATTACCACTAAAATATGTCACATGTCATTTTCTCATTACAATTGAAATCAAATCTTTTCTTCTAAAATTAAAGAATTCTTTTCTCCTGTCTCTCCCTTTTATTTCTTCACCTACTCTATCTCTTTTATATATATTATTATCAATAATTAATTACAAATTTGACATTCTCTAATTGTAATTAAAATAAATTAAGATTGAAATTAAAATATTAAAATTGAAATTGAAATATAACTATACTATATCACTAATTTGACAACTACAATGTATCACATGATACTCTCTCGTTAAAATTGAGATAAAATATTTACCTCAAAAATTAATAAACTCTTTTCTTTCATCCTCTTATCTACCTCTTTCACTTTCTCTATTTCTCTCTTTTGTTCTCACTCTATATATAACTTATAATTTATATTTTATATTTCTAATTCGACAAACTAAAATATGTCACGGGAAAAGTATATTTTTTGTCCTTGAAATTCATCGAAAATTTTAAAAATACCTTTAAATTTTAATTTGTTTTTAATTTTGTCCTTAATATTTTAAATATATATCAATTATATCCTTTTATCAAATTTTTTAAAATCAAAATATTATTTTCCCATTCTACTCTTATAATATTATCATCTCTGTCTCTGATCATCTTCATGACTTCATTCTCTTCGTTTCTATCATCAACATACAGTAACGGATATAAAAAATTTTGACAGTGAAGGCAAAATATATATAACATAATAATAATTTGGGTTTAGCTAATATATGTCCTAAAGACACATAACAAGCTTAATATTAGTGAAAGGTTTTAAATTTTTTTATTTAATAACTGCAAAATAAATATATTAAAAATTTAAATTTTTTATATTTTTAATAAAAATATTCTTAATTTGTAATTTTAATATATACCTCTAAGACACAAGATAAATAAACTCCAATAATTTTTATAATAAAAATATTATATTGCATAAAAATCAGTTATAAAATTGTTCATTAACCATTATGTATTATGTATAAATATATTTATTATTTAATTTATTTTCAATATGTATTTTATATTTCAATATGTATTCTATATGGATAGTTACTTTTTATGTACATATAACATAATTATTGTTAGAGATAAGTATTTTTTGGTCCCTAACGTTGAATGTCAGAATCGAAACCATCCCTAATATAATTTTTTATTTAAAATCGTCCTTAATGTTACATTTTATTTTAAAATCGTCCTTTCTAATAAAATTTTTTTATTAATGACAAAACTACCCTTTTTTTCACCATTTCATTCTTCTTGTTCTTCTTCCTCCAGGAGAAACTTGTTCTTCTTCTTCTTCCAGACAAAACAAATTTTTCTTCCATTAATAAATTAAAAATACAAGAACAAAAACCAGATTCAACAAAATCAATAACAATTCAAAAATCAAAAAAAGAACAAAGCCAATCAATAGCAATTCAGAAATCAAAACAAGAACAAAATCAACAATGATTCAACAAATCAAACTACCCTTTTTTCACCATTTCATCCTTTTTGTTCTTCTTCTTCCAGAAAAAATAAATTCTTCTTTCATTAACAAATTAAAAATACAAGAACAAAAACCAGATTCAACAAAACCAACAACAATTCAGAAATAAAAAAAAGAACAAACCAATCAACAGCAATTCAGAAATCAAAACAAGAACAAAACCAACAATGATCCAACAAATCAAATCAGATTCAACAAAGAAGATGCAGAAGCAGAAGCACTCAAGCAGAAGCAAAAAGTAGAAGACGAAGCAGAAGATGTAGAAGCAAACCCAGAAGATGCAGAAGCAGAAGAAGTAGAAATGGAAACAGGGGGTGGTGGTGGTGCTGGCGACGTGGCAGCGGTCAGTACGCAGTGAAATAGAAATAGGAGTTTTGCCCTGTTCTAACCTTCGAAGACAGTGAGAGGAGCGATGGAGCAAGGGAAAGGGGAAAGGGCTTCGCACGAAGGGGAAGGCCCTGGACGCCACGGCAGCACTGGGTTGGGTCGCCATGGCTCGTCGATGGTGGAGGCTACGGGTCAGTGGTTCGGCCATGGGGAGGTTGGTTCGCGATGGTGGTTCGACGCTGAGAGGAGACGCGAGGGGGAGAAGAGGGTAGAGGGTCGCGGGGGTGGTTGGCTGGGTTAGGGTTCGGACAGGGGGTGGTGACTGGTTGGGACGCAGGTAAGGGCGCAGTGGCGAAGGTTGGGTGGCAACGCCGTCACTGAAGGACGCGGCGGCTGTTCGGTGGCAGAGGAAAAGAAAGTGGGGCAAGGGGACAGAGAAGAGATGAGAAAAGAAGAAAAAGAAAGGGGAGAGGGGGAAAGGTGGTCGCGGTGGCTCGCTGGCGATTAGGGATAGTTTAGGAATAAAATTAAAAATTTTATTAAAAATGACGTTTTTAATACGAAAAACAACGTTAAGGATGAATCGAAAATTACATTGGAGATGGTTTCGATTCTAACCCTCAACGTTAGGGACCAAAACAATACTTATCCCTTATTGTTATAATTATATTTTATTATTGTAAAATATGATTAATCTTTAAAATATATAATTTACAAATTAAAACACTAAATAATAATTTAAATAATAAATATAATTTATAATTCTATTTTTTAGGTTTATATTTTTTAAAAAATTGAATAATATTTTTTTAACAATATAAGCGAAATGTCTCTTTATATATATATATCACTAAACAACTATTTAAAAATTCACTTCTCATAGTTGAAAAAAAAATTTAATTAATATAGTTGCTACAGAAAAAACTAAAACTAATTTTAGAAAAAATAAATAATATCTTTTGATTTCATTTTTAAAAAAAATATTAATCTTATTTAAATTGAGAATTGATCATTTTAATAAACATCTAATATAATATTCTTAAACTGATTATTAAGTATCAAAAGTTGAGTAAAAAATTATTATGAAGTCAAATTCAATAATTTAATCAGGACAAATAAATATTATTATCATATACTACTCAAAAAAAATTTAAATTATAGTGGAGGCATTTTCTCCCATTACAATGTGTATAAATCCGTCCTGTCAACATACATCACACATCACAAGCCACCTCTACTTCCACCACCAGTATCTTCCTCCTTTGTCCTCTCTGCCTTTATCACCACCACCACCTAACACTCATCCTTCTGCGCCACCCTCACCCTTAGCCTCCCACCACCACCGTCCTCAGCGACGCACCACCACCATCCTCCACTGCACCATTCCACTGCTTCCTCCAACAACATCAGCCATAGCTCCAAGCTGAAGAGAACAAGCGAAGGACGCTTCAAAAGAATGACATCGTCGTTGCCACCGTCATTCTCACTGCCACTCTTCTATTGTTATTCCTCACTTTCATCACCATAACTACCACCCTTACACCCTCATTTCCAACTCTACACCTCTGACTTCATACCCCATATCTCCCATCTTTGTCTCTCCAGATTTGTTGTTTTATTCTTCTATTCCTCTAGATCTTGACATTTTTTTTCTTCAAATTTCTTTTTATTTTAAAAAAATTGAATGTTGTTGTTATTATTGTTGTTGGAATTAAAGAATGTGATGGTGGTAATAGAGTTGTAGCGGTGGAGGTTGGAGATGACGTAAAAATGGGTAGGATGGCATTGATAAATTGGAGGTTCAGGAGGGTAGCAACATCGGTGAGAAGTTGGGGGTTTGGGAGGGTGAGATGACTAGAGTGACAATGGAAGGGTTTGTGGTTGAGATGAGGTGGTAGCCGTGAAAGGTTGTACTGATGCCATGGTATTGGGTGTTTATTGAAAAATGATGCAACGGCGGCGGCGGTGAAAAGGTGAGGGTTAGAGTAAAAGATGAAGAGAGGTCGGGTGGGAGTATCACGGTGGGGTGATATGGGGACATAGGATGGGACTGAAAGAATAATGTTCATAGGAAAAGTATGAGGAGACAATATTCTTATTGTACAATACATACAATGGGGTTTAGTTGAAATTAAAAATAAATTAGGGTTAATTAATTAATTTTTAATTGCTTCATATTTAAAATTTAAAGAAAATTAAGATTCCTTCTCCTTCAGCGACGTAAACAAAAAAAGGCATCCCTAATTCTAATTCTCTCCCAGTGCCGTTCTCCTTCTTTTTTTCTTTTAGCACCGGCGTCCCCCTTCCTCCCTCGTGTTGCCATCATCCACCACACCAAGCCTCCCTCGCATCGCCTTCCTCAATCGCGCCTCAGCGGGCTTGTCCTCCCTCATGTCACCCTCCACCATGCTACCGCGACCCCGGCCATCGCTAGTGCGGCCGTTGAAGCTCGCCACCCCATGCTGCCCGACGGTCTCCACCCTACTTGCCACTGGGCTTGTTGCGATCCTGCTCCCCATGGCTGACGTCCACCAACATGGTAATCTCCTCTCTGCAGTGCTGTTTCAAATTTTATGTTCTTCGTGTTATTAATTTTCCAGATTTGAATAAAAATGTGTTGGATATTTTGTGGGTTTTTTTCTATGTTTTTGCATTGATGTATACCTTGGTTGATTGAAATATGCAATGGTTGGATAAGCTGTGAATTGTTGTTTTTTTTTGGATGATTGAAATCTGCTGATTGATTAATAGGTTATGTGATAGTGTGATACTATGTGGCCAAATTCTACAAGAAAGCCTGTGACATAATCGACTTGGAGTATAGTCTGTGAGTTATCTAACTATTAGTTGATTTTGTGCATGGGCTTCAATGTTACATTGGTTATGTATAATTTGCTGGTGTTGATTGTGCAGATGTATATTTGGGACTTTTCAGGGCAAACAAACTAGTTATTCATCAATGACAAAGTGACAAATGATTCTCTTTGTCAACTTGAAAAGGAGGTAGATGTTGATTTGTCTTTATCCTTTTTATGTTCCTTTTATGCATTTTTTTGTTGATAAAATTTTAAGTTAGTGTTCCAAGAAGCTGATAGAAACTTGTTGTTAGTAGATAGTTGGATATTCAAGTGAAAAAAACTTGACAAGAAAGGGAAAAATTAAATTAAATTCAACGAAAATTTAATGCAGCTACAAGTAAGCACTCACCAGGACATTTCCAATGAGCACTCTAACTGTTTGGAAAAATGCCAAAGAAAAATATATATTTTTTTTGTTCATCAACTGTGGCATGAGAATGAGGAATTCTGAAGCCTTAAAGTTTTGAAATTTATGTAGCTTTAAAATACCTATTGCAAACTGGAACATGAATTGTCGGGCTCTGAAGATCCCTCATGTGTTTTGGAGTTCATAGCTGCCAAGGATTCAACTTCAATCACGCTACCATCAAGAGTATCTATCAAGTTTCCACCATAATTACTGTGCTCAAAATGTTCAAAATCTTTTTGATTCTCATTAAGAATGAGCTCATCTCCAGGATCTTTTGGATGCAAATAATTGGTGTTTTTAGTAAACCATTGTTTACCGTACTTTCTCTCATAAGTCATCAGGCTCATATCTGCACTACTACTACTTGCACTGCTTTCACTACTAGCTCTTTTGCTTTGGCAACTACAATTTACCAAGGAACATGAACTACAATTCTGGTTCAACTACACCAGCTTCTTCTTCAGCCTTTTAACTTCCTTAGCAACCTCAGATGACATTTTCAATTCACTGTTTGCAGGTTTTTCTCACATCTTGTACTGAAATTTCATTACTCTTTATCCTATGGAACTGGATATAAACATCTCTGACCAGCCCCCATGCCTTGGACCAGAAAAGGTAAGTAGAAGACTTCCTCTCAATAGTGAGATACCCATTAACAGTCTCATCTTTTACATCATTTAGCAATGTACGACTTTCATTTATATCATAGCATTTTCTCTGCAAGGATGAGCTACTAACCATAGAAGAAATGAAAGTTCAATTCCTAATTTTGTGATTGTTATTAGCTTTTTGAAACCCAAAAATAGTTATAACTCAGCATAATGTAGCTTCATTTGAAATTGGGTGTGAATCTAGGGTCCAAGTATTATATGCAATACTTATTTTTATGGACAAAGCGGATGTTTATCTGCTTTATGCCATTGCTTTGTTACTTGATTTGCTGGATTGTGCATGCACATGCTCAGCAGTTTTCTTTTAACTTTGGTTGAATTGAACTTAAATCTGAGTTAAGCCATTTAAACATGGTGCACGGGTGGCATCTTGGTCAATTTGTTAGTTGCTAATGAAGAACCAATGAGGATGTTTATTTTTCTATGTATACGGATGGTTATTTCATATGAGAAGAAAATGTTTAAGTGCTTCGATTTTGCTTATTCTGTCCTTATATTATGTAACAACTGCCTATCTCTTTGTATCTAATGCACTTACACATATAATGTTACTTAGGACTGTAGGATGCTCTAGTTATTATTTATTAACTATAAGATCTCTAGTTTAGGATGAGAACATGATTTTTTTTTTCAAATCATTGTAGATTTATTATGGGATGTTGTGCAATGCTTGCTTTACTAAAAAACCTTTTTGTCTTCTCTCTTCACTATTTTATTTATCAGATTTTAAGTTTGATTACTATTTGAAAGTGGTAGAAGAGATTTATCTATCTTCATTCTCCACCAGAATTAAGTCTTATTTCCTTTTTTCTTACTTAAAAAAAGTGCTTAGTTTCAGTTTTGTTTGCTTATTGTTCAAATTGTCTTAGTACTTGACTCTTTATATCATTGTTTACACCACAATTTTTTTTTTTTAATAGAGTTGATAAAATGAAGCATGGATTCAGCATGAAAGTACCTAGACCAGCTGCATAATTAAATGTAGAAACAAATACTGTTGTAGGTTTGGGAAGTACAATTTTGTGCCTTTCTTGTAAATACTCAGCAACATTATTTGGTATCAAATCATTCAACTAGCCTGGAAATGCTTTCAAGACTACATATATATGTTTGTAAAGCAGCACGAGGAGTTCTGAGATTGATAATGTCAAGAAGTTTTAGGAGTAGTAAATTTGTAATAAATCATGGAAGTTATATTTTAATATGATCATAATTTTTGAAAGATTATTGTAAATTATTTTATCTTAGGTGCATGCATTAGTGACATGATTTTGAAGTGTCATGTGAAGTGCAGTGTTAGAGGGGGCATGACATATATACCCTATTATTATAACTTGTAAAGTACATTATAAGCAGGTTATACTAACTTCAATTCATAAACTTATTTTTCATCCTATGAAGATGTTCATTTTACTATGTATGCGGATGATTGTTTCATATGAGATATGGATGCAGAATCTAGCAACTCAAATAAAATACCAATATAATTAAAATAAACATCCACTTTTCTTGTTAGATCCAGTCTAATCAAATAAATATCTACTTTATCGTAAAAAATAACCATCCACATACTTAGTGAATTGAACATCTGGCGTATTTTAATTGTATTAACTTAAATCTAATCTAATCAAATAAACATCCACGTAAGAATAAAAATAACCATCTGTATACCTACTGAATTGAACATCCAGAATATTATAATTGTATTTACTTAAAAATGAAAATAAGCATTTGTATATCTAATAAAATTAACATCCAGCATATTATGAATTGATCACAATTTCTAATATGTACATTAAATTTCTCATTCATAGATTTAGAATAATTGTGGCATATATTTTCTCTCAACAGAAGCATTCCATTTTTAAGAACATTCATGAATATAAGAGATATTGCAATAAGTAACAAATGTGTAGTTAATTCTTGATTAACCAAAATCATTCACTAATTTCATTTCTAATAGTCTTTTGAATTAAATTGTGTTGCAGTGTCAATGGATGTTGTTGCTTCATCTAGAACCAAAATCCTTGTATTCTTCAATAGCAGCATAGCCAAGACAAATAAGTTGCATTTGTCCAATGCTCCAATTTTCTCTTTTTTCTATTCTCAACCACTGTAACATTGCACAGCTTTAACCAAATGTCAAATAGATAGAATTAAACATAATAAGCATAAAGATACTTTAGACTTGTCACAGTTATACTCCTAAATGGTGTAATGTATTCCTTTTATTTTATTTAAAAAAATGTCTAACCTAGTGCATCAAGAAGTCTTGGATCCTGCTTTACAATTTCCACAATATGGCACTTCTTGAGAACCTGAAGAGCAAATTTGAGGACCATATAGACATAGGCTGATTTAAGCAAAACTTTAAAAGGTTTCGGTGACTGATTTAAGGAATTTAAAAACGAAAAAATAGCACCATGTTTCTCGAGTAAATATGTGCTGAAGTGTTCAACATACACAAAATTCATACAGTACCTGATTCAAACATACCAACAAGATAGCAAAGACAAATAGCATTCACTATAACGAAAATCAATCATCCGGATAAGTAGTAAAGTAACCATCCGACAAATATCAACCAAATTTCAACAATGGTCAGCCAGTTTACGTCACATTGCATGCACATGGTCCACACGGAAAGAGAAAAAAAAATTAATTTCACTGATATATCAACAAGATCACTAAACTTTTTCGACCTTTTCTGCGCTAAAGTTAAACCATCATGAATTGCAACAACCTAAACTAACTACATACTCCACAGTCTCTGGGTTACTACAATCACACCTACTGCTTTATCACCATGGTTAATCACTCATATCATCAACAAAATCTATCTATAGTACAACATGCAACAGCGATTACCATTCGAAAAAATGAACAACTCCACCCACTTACCTTGGATGGTCAGGATTCTTCCGGTGATGATGTTTGTTGTGTTTCCAGTGAACCATCGACGAGGAGGCGGCTGTTTTCCCAGGGTCGGATGTTCCGCTGCTCGGAGACGACGGCGCCTGCACGAGGAGAATGGTACAGCTGCTCCGTTTGGCGATGAGGACTCCGTTGCCTTCAGTTCTGGTCGGAAGCGTAGCGCGCACGGGCTCGGTTGCGATGACGGCGGGATGTTCAGCAGCAACAGAGCGCCATACTTGAGGGCTACTATGAGGAAGCTTGCGTTCACGGGTCACCTTCCGCGGTTGAAGCTTGCGGCGCAAAAGGGTCTGCGTGGTCGCCGGTCCGTGCAGCGAGTGGGAGGGTTTTGGTGGGGGAGGTAAACGGCGACAAGCAAAAGGTTTGGGATTTGGGGGAAAAAGTGAAAATAGCAGAAAGTGAGTAGTGTGGTAAATTAAATAGCCATAGTAGATTAGGGTTATTGATAGGTTAATTTCCTTTTTTAATTTTAATTGGGCCTAATAAACAGTCCATTGTAGCCATTGTATACATACTTCATTGTCTCCCTAGCGGGATCCATGTTCATAATGATGTTGATGAAGATGATTGAATTAAGGGTAAATTTGAAAAAAAAATGTGTTTTAAAAAATTTGATAAAAAGGATATAATTGATACATATTTAAAATATTAATGATAAAATTAAAACAAATTAAAATTTAAAGGTATTTTTGAAATTTTTGATAAACTTCAAGGACCAAAAATATACTTTATCCTATGTCACGAGATATTTTTTCTTCTAAAATTAATAAATTCTCTTTTTCGTTCTTTTTTTTTTATCTTTCTCTCTTTTAATTTCTCTCTCATTCTTTGTCTTTATACAATTCTGTTCTGTAAAAAAATTTAATAAAATAATATATATAATTCAAATAAATTCATAAAATTTTTAAGGATATATTAAATTTATAATTAAATATAATTTAAAAAATCTCTTAATATTATTCACATAAAAATATATTATTATTATTATACATACTTTTTTTATTTTTTACTTAATTTTAAATTTTTACCACGTATTTTTTTAATCTATATTTTATTTTATCTTCCTTCAAGTATTTATTACATATAATTTAGAGAGAATATTAATATTGTAATTAATAATTAGAATTAAAATTCAATTATTTTAAAAAATTAATTTTGAGTTAATTTTATAACTATTAGTATAAATTTGTTTTATACTTTTATATATATATATATATATATATAAAGAGAGAATATTATTTTTCAATAATAAGTATAAAAATTAATTATTTTTATTTGTCTAATAGACTTAACACCTGATTAAATGTAAAAATATACACATTAAATCCTTTTAAATTTTAGATAATGAATAAAATTAATTATTAATAAGAAATTAAACTCTTTCACATGAAAATAATAATTAAAATGTTTATTATTTAATTTTTTTATCTATGAAGACTATGGTCTTCTTAACCGATGAGAAATTTTGTCCGCTACGATCTTTTTGTAGAAGTAATTTAATTTTATAAATCTTTTCTGCGATAATCTAAAATGTCAAAAAAAATCAATGTAACTTCAAAAGATATATATTCCGGTAACGTTATTACCCAAAATTAAAGTGATATGCGTGCAAATTAATAAATAAGATTACTTCAAACATTAAAGAACAAAATGAGGAAACACCCAAAATTGAAGTAATATGTGATCCAACAATAATAAGTAGCCAAAATAAGGAAACAACCAAAATAATCACAGTGACCTGAACTTTTTCTTATGCCTACATGGAATGGCAAGTAGGGTGTACATGGATCGGGTGAAGTCGGGTTTGATGTGACCTATACCTGACCCGAAATATACACCGGGTCTATTTATTAGACCCGAATTCGACCCTAGACCCGATGAAACCAATACACTTTCGGGCCACAATTGTACCGGGTGAAAACCGGGCCGTTAACATTACATTACGTTGATACCTTCTTGTAAGCTAGCATGTAAAAATATCCAAATTTCCAAGACTCCAACCATTATTTAACATGGTAAAATTCACTTAGAAAAATATAACAAGAACCAACCCTTCTTTAAAATTAAAGCAAAACCACAATCAATACTAATATTGTCTAATAATACCAAATATTTAAATCATTACAAATAACACAATATTATGCATTAGTCTAAAGTCTTATGCATTCTAAACATAAAACATTAACTTATAGTCTTATAATGACTAATAAAACAAAATATTAAGGTTTACAATACTTAAATTCCACATAAGAATAGTCATGATCCATCACTAATAACACAAAATATTAATTGTGTATGATGATCGGGCCACCGGGCCGACTTCGCGTGACCCGAGCTATGGCCCGGACCCGACCCGAAATAATGACCGGGTCTATTTTTGAGACCCTTACCCGACCCTAAACCTGATGAAATCACACCAAATTAGCCTCTAAAGTGTTCAGGACCGGGCCGGGCTGGGTCTGTGCACCCCTAATGGCAAGCATTTAAAATAACTTAGGTAGCGTTTGTTTTGAGGTACTGAGACAGAGACTGAGAGATTGAGATTTAGTATCGTGTTTGTTAGTTCAGAGACTGGTACTAAAATTTCTGTCTCTGTCTCTAAAATTTCAGTATTTCAGTACCTCCAAAAAGTAGGGACACAGGGGACTGAAATTTTTAGAGATGGAGACTGAAACTTTAATAACATTTTATACCTAAAATACTTTCATTTCAATTAATTAATTCCAATTTTATTCTTTGTGCAAATTAAAGTAGAGTTTCATTCTTGTTTCAATTCATGTCTCCTATTTTGCACCAAACAGAATACTGAGATTTATTTCAATCCCTGTCTCTTAGTCTCTATCTCTCAGTCTCAGTCTTTCCGTCTCTATCTCTCCACCAAACACTATCTTAAAGAACAAAAAACTGCAGAAGCATAACCCTGAAAAGGAATTGAATTTTAACAGGGTTGAAATTTAAAAAGTTAAACCATACTCTACTATCTAGCACAATAATGCAATAAGCAAACACTTAGATAAACAGATTGGGTGTTAATATTGCAATTCACATCAAAACAGATTCAATGTCAATATCTTTACTCACAACTAACTTCATTATATTATAATTTGTAAATACTAGCTCACTTTTTCATGACATTATCTTGAATAAATTCAAAATAAATTCACCCAACAACATATTTAGAACCAAAATTAGCATGATGAATGAACAGGAACAACAGTTAGTCAAACTAAGGGAACACCAAAAGTATTTACGGCACCCTAATTTTCTGTATCCTTAAATGAAATGCAAGGGTTTAAAACCACTTGCATGATTTCAGAAGAATTCATAGAAGTCAACCGTTGACAAGCAACTTAATTGCAAGCCAGAACCAAGGATTGCCCATAATCTTTTGCACACTGGATATCTCGTTATACAGAACATCATTACTAAGATTAAAAATATTGCCCTTGGTCTTCAATATAACAAGATATTGTCATAAAATGTCTAGTTGACCATAAAATATGATAGCACCAATGGAAATCATGAAAATAATTAAATATTTGAAAGGAACTAATAACATTGGCAAAGGAATTACCACAAATATATATATATATATATATATATATATATAACTGCTTCTAGTTCTATAAAATTTTGGTTCTTAATCTTCACTGCTTACATTCCTATGCTTGCAGTAACATACTACACATGTTGTATCATCTAAAGTTCTCAACATTACGGTTGCAACATGCTAAGATCTAATCACTATAACTACTACTAGTAGGAATTACCATTCTTGTACCCAAGCCATATGATTCGGCACCGAATTTTCGATGGTCTCAGAACGTTTAGACCATTAAATGGTCCCATAACAAAACATAATTTTTTAAATTTTTTAATAATTATTAAATAGTCTTTATTTAATTTTAATTACAAATTAATTCTTTATATATTATTTAATTATAAAATATATTTTTTATTTTATAAATTATTATTTTATCATTCAATCGATTGAATTTCTGTGTTTCTCAAAATTCAATCGATTGAATTTTAGGCATGTGGATTTTTTCCAATTCAATCGATTGCTCTTGTTATCCAATCGATTGAAGCTCTGTTGCATTCTTCTAGTCTATCTTTGTAATAATTGGTGTCACATTTTCTAGATCCTGCAGATAGAAATTGTTTATTTGACAACTAAGTCCGTAATTTAGTAACTTGCATATACGCACTTATTTTATCATTCACTTCTTCCACAATGAAAGTTTTGCAAGCTATTAATAAATAAATACTAATCCAAATTTGTTGGAATAGAGTTTAAACAAAGAGAGAGAAAGAAGGATTTTTAAAAAAGACATAGAGCTTGTTTGGGTGAGCTTTTAAGAGAAGATCTTTTTTTTTAGTTATCTTTTTTTAAAAGATCTTATGAAAAAGTAAAAGTAATTTTATGTTTTGGTATGTCATGCAAAAAGATTTTTTTATCTATCAATTATGTTTGGGTATAACGACATAAAAGTACTTTTTTGTTTATTTATTAGATGAAAAAATCTTTTTTTAAGAGAAAAAGATCTTTTAAAAAAAAGATGTAAATTACAGCTTCTCAAAAAAGATCTTTTTTTATTTTTCCAGTACTTTTACTTTTACTACTAAAAATTTACCAAACACACTAAAAAATAAAAAAAAAGATCTTTTTTCATTATTTTATTAAAATAATGGCGCCCAAACAAGCACTTAATGGTTCAAGAGTTTAAATTTAGTATTCAAAATACTCATATTTTGTTTGCATAAGTGATGCCAAAAATTGGTTACAAGTCTACGATTTGATCTTACAAAGCATAGATTGAGTTGTCAAAATGGCGTACATGATAGTTATGGCTTTTATATTAGGCTGCATTGTGCAGTTGCTATTTATATCAAATTGGGAATGTAAGATAGCTATAAGAAACATTTGACAATTCAAATGAGTTAATTCATGAGCTGAGGTTTCTAGTGAATGCAACAGGGGACAATTCAGTATTAGAAATGCAGCAACGTCAGCAAATAGTGATAGCATCAAACTTATCATTTTACAGTTCAATGTCAATTGTGACTTTTAGCAGTATATTTTCTAGTGCATTGAAACAAATTTTCAGCTGCTAATGTGATATGTAATTCTTGGACTTGATTATTTTGTTGACAAAACAACAATAGAACACTAAAAGCAGCTCCCTCATGAAGTTTTTGTTATGATACCCCTCCCCTTCCAACCATCCCTCTACAACATTATTTTAAGATCTGAAGTACATCTTAAGTCAACCAACCATCCCTTTGGAAGCTGAATCTGTTTATGTGTATCCGATTTCAGGTCAAAAGAAACAATCATTAACATATCAAGTGTAACAGCAGCCCAATCATAATCATCTCCATGCGGGTTACGGAGACCTAGCCAATTAAGAGTCCACCGATGAAGTGGCCATTATCTTCAATAGAAAACGGAAAAGCAGGGAAACTGTTGATCGTCTTTCCAAGAACTGCCACCGAAGCTATAAACTTGCGCAGTTACTGTTCCAGAAGAATCCCGAATGACAGTCACTACCTTGTAACTGTCACTTGACTCATCATACCCAAACCCTAAAGCATTATGCACATTGACACGTAAGCACTGTGTGAGAGGGTTCCATAAACGTAACCAGATATCGCTAATATCGTTGTTGGGTTGCCAAAGCATATGGGCCACACAAACCAACCCGTTGCATGTACCCGAAACCCAGTCTGCTACGTGTAGAGAGTGGCGATTCTCTTGAGCATCAAGAGCGGATGATGGATTTTGGATGAAAGATTCAACGCTACTCAACACTAAGCCCCGTTTTGCTACTTCGTCGAGGCGCGTAAACATAAGGATGGCATTTTTGGGTGATCGGTGAAGGGTGAAGTTTCACGAAGTGAGGGTAGGAGATGATGGAGTTCCATGACTTACACACAAGCTTCAGGCGCGTGAGAGGCTTTGCAGGAACCCAAGAGAGAATCTCCATCACCAGTTCACACGAGGAGCGCCGCTGTTGGGTGTTGAGGCGCCGTGTGCATTCCCTCCGAGTGGCTTGGTTTTAAGGATTTTGTGTCTGAATTTTGAATTTTATTTTAAAAAATAAAGTGTAATCTTTTATTATTTATTTTATTAGTGAGACTAACAAAATATAAAAAAAATAACGATAAAATTACATTTTATTCTTTTAAATAAATATTCAAAATAGTCACCAAAAAAAAAAATAAATAAATATTCAAAATTTAAATTTAAGTTCTAAGATGGTTACGGTACCTAAAGATTGACCAAGGAATAAAGACAAGACATGTGTCCTGTTATTGTTGTGGCAAACCGAAAAATTTGTGATCGCCCACACATTTTTGGGATTTTATTAATATGTAAGGGGGTCAAAGTAATTTTATTTTTGCAGTGTCCTCCATCTATGTTGTTTATGGCTGAGCTAATTTTAGGATTTGTCCAATTGAAGAACAACTTTCTCTTCTCACCAACGAAAATGGTGAATGGCTGCAGCATGATTTGTTGATTTTGTGGTGCTGGAATTTTGAAATTTTTGTATAATCATTGTGTGATTAGTTTTATGTATGTTTTGTAATCCCAATTTTGAGAAAGAATGTTGCTGAGCAGCCATGGTTGTAACTTGCACAAACTGGGAGCAAGAGGTTTTTTATTTTTTTATTTTTTATATTTTTGTTGTTTGGACCCGCCGAAAATACCAATAAGACAAGCCACACTAAAACAATAAGAGAAAGATAAACAATTAAAAAATTAAAAGAAATCGAAATGATCTTTCCACACGAGTGAAATAATTATGTTCTCTCTTATTCACACATTTTATCTACATAGTATTTAAACAATTAAAAAAAAAAAGTAACTTTTGAGTATATACCTAAATAGTTCTTTAAAAAAATGTGTCAGATGTTTTTGTCCTAAAAAAATTTTAATACGTTCAGATTTTTAAACTTTATAAAGATATATAAATTCCTACTTTAGACTCATGGTTTTTACTTGAACGGACAAGTCCTAAAAAATATAACAAAATGACCTATATATCTTATGTTTGTAAAATTCAAGAATCTCAATGTAATAAAAAAATTTTGAAAACCAAAGCGTCCGTTGCAAAATTTTTTAAAGACCTATTTGGATATATAATAGAAATTGTTTTAGAAAAAAATACTCTCTTTAAGTCTTGTTGACTTACGGTCGAATAACTATTTATATACAATGCATTTAATTAATCTAACCTATAAATTCCAACATTTCACTATAACATTTTATAAAATTTAAAACTTACTTCATATGTTACCGTAACGGTTTGATTTCACGAATATATTTTAAGTAATACAAGTAAATAACCTATTAGGTTACATATACTTGTCACCGGTCCATGTAGTTTTTCTATAATGGAAAGGAACATGGATTATTTCTCTTGACAAGCTCTTTGCAAAGCTTAACCCCAACAAAAAAGCTGCTTCAAGGGTGCTTTAAAGACTCGAATGGAATTTTAACATCCATTTTCAAACAAGAGCTCGAAAATGATTGAAAACCAAAATTCTAACTTTCTTTGCAATAACAATAGTTGGCATTTGACACATTTTTGTGACTATAATCAAGACCAACAGTAACTACAAGAGTCAATCTACTGTACTCTCATTTTCTTTTCTACTCTAGATGAGTTCTTTTTTGTGTCATCTAATTGGTCACCTTTTGTTTTCCTACTATTAACAAATTCATAGAACGACGGAATCTGTGGCAGCTTTGTATTAACGGAAGAACTTTCTATTGGCATGCCCCTGTCACCGCAAGGCAAAATTTCTGACTGAGCATTGCCCGAGAGTTCATTACTTGTACCTTCCTTTCCAGAATGATCTATAGCATGTGGTGGGGTGCGACCTTCAGCTTCAGGAACAGCATCCATTGATGTAGATTCCTTCATTGCGCCAAGTCGGTTCAACATATCAACGGAACTTGTCGTTGCCAGCCACCTAACCGTGCTCGCCACTTGTGAATAATAGAATGATTTGCCAGTTTTGCTATATTTCTTGTAGCATTCATCTTCAAGGAAAGATGCTGATGTCTCCAACTCAATCCTGAAAAAATGTATTGTAACTCATTTGGAACTCAAGGAATAATGCATTTAGCTTCAATATGATTTTAGGTGTAGAACAATTATAAATAGTAATAATAAACGAACGAGACTTATTATTGTTCCACATGCTTCCATGTACACCATTGTCTGTGCTTCATAGGGAATAAATAATAATAAATATTATCGTTGCTATTATGATGAAAGATTGAGTTGTGCAAATAGTTATCTGTGGCACAATAATGGTTTGATCTTTGAACAAGGTGCTTTTGCATGTCAAGTAAGTTGCCCCATTGTCATAGCAAGCAGAGGAGAAATTTGGGTAGATAGTTCTTTCTGTTGTGGGCTTGTGGCTGAGAAAGTGAGGTAAGAATGAGATCCTCTTAAGTGGGTATACTTGAAAAGTGAGAAAGTGAAGCCACTAATCACCTTTAGATCATTTTGGTAGAATTCACACAGAAGGGAGCTTATTGTTCAAAGGGTGATTGATCCCCTCACTTTCTCACTTTACAACCATACCAGCATTTTAGAGGATCCGAATCCATGAAGGTGATATGCAAAATAACTTAAACTAGAAAGAAATTGCAAAGCATACTTTAAGTTGTCAAGTCGCTGCTGAGCCTGTTTCAGAGCATTTTGTAATCTTTGCCTGCTTGATTCTCGCATTGCATCAGAAATAGCATTCTTGTCAACTTTACTCTGTTACAAAATATTAGATGAGTGGCTGTGCAGACATGAAAGACACGGGGGAGGGAAGGAGGGAAGGCATGCAATAACAACTGCTAAGCTGAAGGATTGAAAATGATAACAAATTTGTTATGATAACACTAAGTTTATAACCGTGGATAAGCAAGGATTTTAGGAAAATGAGAATATACATTTTTAGTCAACAATGTAGTGTTATGCGGGTACAAGATAAACCTGTTTCTTAGCTTTCTCATTTCGATAGAAGTTTTCTTCTGCACGTTCTAACATAGCAAGCTTTTCATTTACTCCCACTTTAGAATGAAGCTTTGACTTGGTTAGGTTGTTGACAACCTCATTACCATCTGTGAACAAAAACCCAATCAATGTTATGTGATTGAATAATCTACTTACCAGTCCATCCACCCTCCCCCAAGAGTGAAATAAATTTGGTAAAATGCTACCAACCATCGGAGTCAGATATATCATCATCTGAGCCAATTGCTTCATCACCACGATTCCAGAATTCAGATAACTGTTCTCCGTTGATTGCATCAGAAGAACTGAAAATGGCAAGTCATGGATAAATCAATTTTAAAACTAGATGAATCAATATTGTGAAGGTTATTATCACCAGGGCCGTTAAAAGTCAAATAGGCAATGCTAGCAAGTCAGACCATACAAAACTCAGAATACTAGTCTGCCCATGAGAAAGGAAAATCTCATGCTAGGTCCAGCAAAGCCCGAGGTCAAAGTCACAAATAGACTAACAAACCAACCATGGGATGTGTCTCTAAAACCTGTCAATTATATTATGTATTATAGTACACAGCACTGAAGACTGTCCACACCCAATACGTTTTTTTTTTTTTTCTTAATCAACGTTATGTTCAACTCCTAATGCATAAGTATTTGTCTGTTTGTGGTTTTTTTATTTTTGGCCACATGATTATAGGTTGTAGTACCTGGTGATGAAAATTCGAGAAGAACTGCCTTTCTGGCGCAGAGCAATTGCAGTTGTCAGATCCTCCAAATTTCGGGCAACTAAGTTTGGATGTCTGCAAGCATCACATGTTTTTTCACACAGGGATGCAGTAACCTGTTGTGAACAAAGTATAATTATCCAACTGAGTCAATATGAAGCGGATCACATATTACAAAGGGCCACATTACCTTCTCCCCAAAACTCTCGAGAATCCTTTTCCTACGACATCCAGATCCTTCACAATATTCAACCATCTGCATATTTTCATATAGGCTCCATTATACATAATGCTTGCTGCATGGACACTTTGTTGCAAAAGGCATGCAAGGATTTAGATGTCACCTGGGTAAAGTCAGCCATTGACTTTTTTGATGATTCTTCCTGTGAAGTAGATGATTGAGATTTCTTGCTTCCTGAATTTCTTAATATGAATTCCTGAAGCAGGTCAATGAGATCACAATTACAGGAAACAAAACAACAAAACATTTTCACAGCAGGTGGAGTTGAATAGAAGTGGCGCAAATAGAATATTTAAGACCCCCGCCCTCCCGCAGTTTTGCTCCTATGTGGGAAAAAAATTCAAGTTAAGAAAGCCAACCATTCTTTTGCGATCATCTACCCCGTAGTACAGCAGACTTGTACAGGGCAGTTGATCACGACCTGCTCTGCCTGACTCTTGATAAAATCCTTCCATTGACTTGGGAATATTGAAGTGGCATACAATTCTTACATCCTTTCTATCAATCCCCTGGTGAATTTGATCTTATGTGATTACAAAGAATGACGAGCGTAATAAACATCACTATATTTAACAGTAAATGGCAACTTACCATTCTGAATAAACACCAAAGGTTCAGTAACTGTGTGTAAGACAAGCGCTCCATGCAGAAGAAAGGAAGAAAAGAAAAAAAATACATCATAATCTCAAATAATAAGTTCTTAATATCATATTATGATTGCAACTATTTTCAGTGAACACTAAAAGCTCAGCATAGAAAGAAAAGAAAGGATATACATCAAAATCTAAAACAAATCAAGTTGCTACTTGCTAGCCTCGTAGAAATCAAAATTTGATGTGAATATTTATGAACCCCTGTGGTAAGATCAGTGTCTGTTTAATACCCCTTTTAATCATCATACTTCGAGCTGTTATGCTGTAGATGAGCTTTTGTTCAATCAAAGGAACTCTTTGTTTTATTCCATCAAATATTGACAGAAAATCACCATACTACATTAAATATTGCAATAAAACCAGTTATAAATGGAAACAACAGCAGTCATAACTCATTATACTCTATAACTGCCACTAGTGGCAGACTGGCCGTTGACCCGTTGCACCATACTATGCATGAAGTAATGTGATTTCTACATCATGTGGCAGACATGAGTGGACACACTATACAAGATAGAATTAGGAATCAATGTGGTAGAGAGAATTAGAGTTGTTCCTATAAGGGAAGGTGATAAAAAATATTTTTAGGTAATTTGTACATGTGGAGAAGATCTGTAGAAGCCCCAGTAAGAAGACTAGATTTGGTAGAAGTAGTCCAATAGCTAGAGGTAGAGGACGATGGATAAGACCATAGGTCAAACAATCAATAGAGATTTAGATTTCAATGGTCGGTCGCATATAAATATAATTTATAATAGGGCACTCTAGAATAATAAAACCTACAGATCGACTGCCAATGCAAAAATGGATAGAATAATAAAAGCTTCATAAATACAACATGCGAAATGGAAAACATACCCAAAAGCAACAGTGGCAACAACAACTTGTATTTTGGAAGAAATCCACTCATCTAACACAGACGTTCGCATTTTCTTATTCAATCCTGCATGATAAGCTGAAACAAACAGCAAAGAACATGAATGCAATTTGAAGGACAGCAATATACACACATATGCACACATAGAAAGAGAGTTACCAGCACAGGAAATGCCATTTTGGGATAGATGAGCTGACAATTCATCACACATTGAACGTTCAAGACAGTAAACTATTGCACAAACATCTCCCTTAGATTTTAATGTATTAGATAAATCAGCATAAGCATCATCCAGAAGATCTTTGTATCGAACTGCATCATTAGTAAATCTAATGAGATTTGTTTCAATTTTGAAACAGCTTCCTCCCGTGCAAACTCAGCATCACAATAGCCCAATATTTGGTGTTTGTAATTGAAAGGATATCCTCAAATATGTGGATATTTTCCTCCTACTCATTATCAACAATTTTTTTTATAAACAAAATAAAATAAAATAAAATACTCATTAAAATGCAATTTATTGCTTTCTTTCGTCCTCTTTGACATTTTACTCAGTGTCAAACATATGCATGGATAAACATTTAACCCTGAGTGGACTGATTTATTATTCATGTGCCAATTATATTACATTTAACCCTGAGTGGACTGATTTATTCATGGGATTCAAAGATTTATGGCACTTAAGAAGCATGAATGCAAAAGCTGAATTGATCTATAGAAGTAAATGATACAGCAAGCAGGACTAACCTTCATAATAGATATTAGGACGGTTAAAAGAAGATTTAAGAATTAATGGATTTTGCAAATGCAAAGACTGTACAACATCCTTCTGAACCCTACAGAAAAAATAGATAAATAAATCTAGTATGCCACAATATGATTACCAATAGAAAAGGTTGTAGAAACATGTGATTGGATTTGAAATGCATTCATGCACAAGTTTAAAATATAGCCAAAAGGTAAGAGAACAAACTTTTTTAAGGAAGAAGATTAAGAATACTCACTTAGGAGCAGCAGTAGCAGTTAGAGCTAATATTGGAACATCTGGTAGGTGGCTTCTCAACAATGAAAGTTGACGGTAACTTGGTCTATTCCCAAATAAAGAAGAAAAGGTGAATTGTATCACTAATCTATGTTTGTACACAAGAGAATTGAGAAACTACACAAGTATACATACAATCATAAGCCCAATAAAACACTTGACACTATATGAAGAAAATTCAAAAAGGCAAATATAACAGAGAAAGAATGAAAATACTTGGGCCCAATCAAGCAACTTGAGATACTCAGAGAAATATGTGTGGGAATGGAAAAACTAACTTAATATTCATGTTAATAGTAGGACACATATACATAGAAATTACAAGATACTATGGTATTCAACACTATTTCCATCGAAGCACAATTTAGTATTGCCAGAATCAATTTCTTAATTTAGCATTTGGAGATAAATTTCAAATTGTTCATATATGCATGTGGAATTGAACAGAGAAAATGAGATAACTGGATCCAATCAGGAAATGCAGTAGCGCATAGAACTTAGCACCTAAGCAGATGAAACATATTACCCAATGATATAAACATGAAATTCTAGCATTACAAACTCCAATTTCCTATAGCAGAATATATGACAAACCTGAAATCATGGCCCCAACTTGAGATGCAATGTGCCTGAAAATTTGGCGCAAGTGAAATTATTATAATAACCAGAAAAATCAGCTGAATCATAATTTGAAATGTTTTTCTTTCACACCTCATCTATGGCAATGAGACTTAGCAGCCCCCTAGCGTAAATCTTTTTCAGCTTTGGCATAAACCCCGCTGTTGCTATCAACTCTGGAGTCACATATAGTAGCCTTGTAGAGGGTTTTCCAGAATCAAGATCGTCATGAATCTTAAAACATAAAACAGAACATTTCAATTTCCTAAACTTGTGAATAAGTGAGGATTTGGTTACAGTCATATAAATGAAATTTACCTAAATTCTTTCCCTCCCCATAAGGACAGAGTCATATAAAATCAATGGCATGAGAGACAATAAATTCAAAGGGGGCACAACAAAGAAGCTTGAATGTACCAAACACAATGTGCTTTAGAATCAATATAAACCAAACCCACTCTTATATAAATCTCAGGATCAGAACATATATATATATGTAACCATCTATTCAAACTGATAGACAAAGATAAATCATTTGAAAGTATTTTATCACTTAACCTTATTTTTTGCATCAGTTGATATTGTTGAGGAGAGAAATTCAGCATCAATACCTTTCTCTTTTAGTGCCATTACTTGGTTTTCCTGACATGCAGAAAGAACAAATAAGCAAAAGCCTCAACTCAGAAATTAAATATAGCAAAAAAAATGTAAAATAAAATGGATCAAGCTGGAAATATGCCTACCATTAAGGCTGTCAACAGAACAAAAGTCAGAAATCACAATTGTGCCTAGCATGCAAAAACCAAGTGAATTACCACACAGAATTCAGCTCAACAAAGATGCACAACTGTATATATTAGGAAATATGAACATGATTCACCTATTAAAGGACAAACAACAAGCACAATTCCTGTTTTGGCCAGTGCAGGAATCTGATAACACATCGACTTGCCTCCTCCAGTAGGCATAAGACAAAAACAATCTCTTCCTGCACCAAAAGAGGGAGTGGGAAGGTAATTGGCATTCCATCAAAAAATGAAAATCCCAACTTATCCATTTACCAAATTCAAAGAACATGAGTTCATGATTTCAGATCATTTTTTAATTTCTTATCTTCCATATCCAAACCGTTTATCAGAGTAGGACACTGATATAAAACTTGCTTCATGTTCTTTACTTTCTTCTTTCTATATTTGCAACCAAAACATTGTTAAAAGAAAAGTGTCAAGCTAATTTAACCAATCAAACTGAAAAGTGAGACCTATAAAAAAAAATGCAGAATTCCATTCCTATGATTTCTCAGCAACCAAACAGCAACGGAAACCAAAAATTAAAAAAATAAAAAAAGGAAAGATTTTTGCAAAAATGAACCTGAGAGAACAGCTTGAATAGCGTCCAATTGCTTTCCCCTGAAATCAGGGTACCCAAAATGCCATCGCAGAAGCTTCACCAAAGCTTCCTTGCCGCACAGAGCCTTCATCTTGTTCGCATTGCCGCTTTTTGCGTCCCTCAACGGCAATGCTGCTTTCCTCTGCATTTCAATTCCAACCTGAAGGGTAAAAAAACGAAAACAGAGGATCGATTAATTGATCACTCGAATTTGAAGCAGAATTGGGAAGTTCTGTATCAATAGAGGAACAAAAAGTAGACGCCTTTTGTGTCAGGGTTTCGTGTGTGTTGCAGTGTTCGCGGGATTTTCTTTCTTGCTTCCAGTTTTCTTTTCCCTTGGCCTGCGATTTAATATTATTAAATAAATAAATGAATAAATAAGAGGCCTATTAAGTATTATTCCACAATGAAGGGGGGTATAGACGTATAGTAATGCTATGAAGTATGAACTAAGGTTGCGAAGACCGGTTAGTAAATCAGTGGAGTGATTGTCTGATTGATTTAATGGTTCAATTGGACTTAAACTGTGGTTGAATTAATTTAATTAAATAAAAAATAAAATAATTAAAAAATTAATAATATAATTTTAAATATTTAAATTTAATCATTTTTAAATTAATAAAATTAAAAAAAATTTAAAACCAAGAAAACTCAACAGAGTAAAGTGGAATATATAGTAGAAAAAGAAACAAAATGATCAATTCCTATCATTTTTGACATTGCCATCAACAATTAAAAGGATTAACATCTGTCCACTCTTTGTAACTTAAAAACATCCTTTCTTAAATGTCTTCAACATTTGCTTTTCTATTGTTAAAAATTCTGGCATTCCGTTCCAACCAGATCCAGATCACTGCAAAGAACTCAATCAGCAAAATCTTCTGTTCCTCTCTACTCTTGTGAAAACCAGTCCAACTCTCGAACTGCCCGCTCATGGTTCCTGGGACGGTCCACGGTTTACCTAAATACTCAACCAAGCGCACCACACCTGCCACGTAAAGTCACACAAAAGAAACAAATGGTGAACAAATTCCATCTCCTTTTCACACAAGACACAATGATTGTCATGCTGACGAATAACACCTAGCATGCTCAACCACTCTTTAGTATTCACCCTACCAATTAGAACAAACCACCCAAAGAGCTCAATCCTGGGGTTACCAATCCTCCCCAGATTGAACTAGTGAAGTTGTAACTCGTGATTTCTTCCGAAAGAATCTCCGATTGCAGGACCTGCACAAAAGATTTAGTAGAAAAAATACCCTTATTATCAAACTTCCAGACAATATTATCCTCTCTACTAGCTGATAGTTTCACCAGCCTTAACCTTTCATCAAGTTGATGAACCAATTCCAACTCCCACTGGAACAACTCTCTCCTCCACTGAAAATTCCAGATCCACTCTAACCCATCCTAGAATCCACAGTCCCCTATCATAGATCCTTGTTGGTTTGAAATAGAGAAGAGCCTTGGAAAAGTTACTTTTAGAGGGCCACCTTGCACCCAGTTGTCTACCCAAAATAGAGTTCGGCTGCCATTCCCTACTTCCATCGCCAGGCCATGAAGAAGTTTTTCTTTCACCTGTTGATCTGTTATATTCAACTGACAGATGTCTTTTCATGGGCCTCCCTTCACTGGTAAGGTCTGACTAGCTAGTATAATGTTTGGGTTCAGATTATTACAGGAGCAGACCACCTTCTTCCACAACGGGCAGTCCTCCTTTGAAAACCTCCACCACCACTTAAACAACAGTGCTGTGTTTCGAAGCACTGCATCTCCGACCCCAAGCCTCCAGCCTTCTTTGGAGCCTGAACCACTTCCCACTTTACTAGAGGCATCCCATAGCTACTATCCTCCCTACACCACATAAATCTCCTTTGCAGTGCAATCAACTTGTCAGCGACCGCTTTTGGCATCTTTTATAGACTAAGGTAATAGATCGGTAAGCTATTCAACACCGATTTGATGAGAACTAGCTTGCCTGCTTTGTTTAGAACCTTCGCTTTCCATAAGTTGAGCTTCTCTTCCACCTTATCTATGATTGGCTTCCAAGTCTTCACTAGTCTCGGATTTGCTCCTAGCGAAATCCCAAGGTATCGAACCGGTAGACCAGCTTGCTTACACCCCAGAAGGCCACACACCTGCTCCACCCATTCCTGATCACAATTAACCGGGATCAAATTCTACTTATCAAAATTGATGCTCAACCCAGACATCAACTCAAAACAATGCAACATCCTCTTATAGTTCACAATTATTCCTGTCTCCGTAGGGCAAAACAAGAATTTATTGTTATTTAAAAATTTATAATTTTATATAATAATTTTTGTTTATAATTTATTGTTATTCTTTATCAAAGTGAGATTAAAAGGGATTTGTTCAATATTTTTAAAGCTATATCGTTGGTTGGGATGATTGATGGTTGTGGATAATGGACATAAGTGCTATTGATCTTCTCTTTACTTGATTTAGGAGAGTAAAATTAGAAAAGAATATTACTAAAAAGCTTGATAGAATTCTCATTAATCAAGATTAGTTTTGACTTTTTCCAGAAGCATAAGCTGAAGTGTTCAATATGTTTCGTTCAAATTTTTTTCCATTCTTATTCATTGTAAGAGACTCCACCTCTTAGAAAGGAGTTTTATCTTATTATATTTTAGGTATCTTAGATAACTCGTCCTTCTATTTCAAATATTATTTAAAATATTTGAAAGAAAGGTTTTCATATTTTTTCAGCATTCTATTTCAAAGATTATTTAAAATATTTGAAAGAAAGGTTTTCATATTTTTTCAGCATTCTGATGGAAGTTCAACAAGACTCCCTAACTTTTAATAAAGAGGTTTTTTTGGCACAACTTTGTGAAGAAAAAAATTTAGAGGAGAAGATTTATAACCTGCGGTAATGATTTGAGCTTTTTCATTATTTCTCTCTTTGGCAATTGGAGTATAATCTTTGGTCAAGATGGGTATAACAAGATTTTGTTGTAAAAAGAGCTTTTTTTTGTACCATAAATTTTAAGAATAATAGATTAAGTTTGGCAACTGTAATACAAGATTCTTTCATCTCCAAATCTAATACGTAAAAATAAGAATAAAATTCATGGTATCTTCTTGGAAGATGGTTCTTGGATTTTTAAGGTTGAAACTATTAAAAGTATGGTCAATAGATTTTTTTAGCATTTTTTTATTCCACAGAGTAGGTGAAAATTGATATTTTGGGTGATATTCGTCTCTCACAGCTTAGTAGTAAGGTGTGTAAGAGTTGCTCTTATGACTTTTATAATGTTAGAAATATAGTCATGGCTATGAATTCTTATAAATCTCTTAGTCCAGATGGTTTTCAATCCATCTTTTTAAAGGAATGTGTTACATACCCTGGAGAGGGAGACAAAGAATGCTGAGTCCTGAGTCAGCAGCAAAGGTAGACAAAAAAGGAAGAAAATAATTCCTTTACCTTATCATTATTCTAGAAGAAGCAATAAAGAAAAAGAAGGAATAATAGGGCAGGGAAAATCTGTAATCATAAGTGATAGTAATTGATGATTGGATTAGTCAAATGAGAGAATCAGGGAGACGTAATCATAGGAGTTGAATGCTTGATTCTAATAGATAATTATGATAATTAATTTGGTTACAGAGAGGGAATGCAATAAAAGGAGGAGCTGATTAGGTGAGAGGCAGGAAAAAGATTTGGAAAGGCCTAGGCTACGAGAGAATAGGACTCTCAAAGTTCGTCTGTTATCTTTTACTGTTCTATAAATAAATACCAGCGTAACAACTGGTATCAGAGCACAGATCTTAGGTGTTCTGTGCATGGTTTCCATGCGAGCTGTCATGGAGTCGAGGTTGGAAGTCTTGGAGAAGCAAATGGAGGAGATGAGGGAGGCCCATAATTGTTCGCTGGAAGCTCAAAACCAATCGTTTGAAATCTTATCTACCAACCTGTTGAGACAGGTGAGGAAAATGCTTCCACAACAACACCATGACCAGGGAGGAAACGGGGCTGGAGGGAGAAACGGGGGATACGGAAGAGGTTCAAATGGCAGAGGCGGTGGCGGTAATGAAGGTGAAACAGAACAGAGGAGATTTGAGCCTACCAGAAAGCTTGACATTCCCATCTTCTCTGGAGATGATGCAAATGGCTGGCTGGTGAAGATAGAAAGATATTTTCGTGTAACCCAGGTGGCTCCAGCAGAAAGGATGGACTTTGCCACTCTTGCTTTGGAGGGAGAGGCTATCGCATGGATGGAGTGGTGGGAAGAATACACACCATTTCAGAAATGGAGACGATTCAAGGAGGACTTATTGAAACATTTTCAACCTAGAGCTGCTCTCAACCCCATGGCTCTGTTACTAGAGGTGAAGTAGGCGGGGAACGTCTCTTAGTATAGGCATGAGTTTGAGATTGCAGCACGAACGCAGAGAAACTTAGAGACAGAGGCTCTCATGTGCATATTTGCAAATGGACTCAAAAAGGAAATTCAGGCCGAGTTGGAGGTGGCTCGGTTTGATAATTTACCAGCTCTAATGGATAGAGCCACGGCTATTGAATGGAGAAATCAAGTATGAAAGGAGAGTGGGGTTGACCCTAACGGCAGGGGGTGGAGGGGTTGCCGAAAGGGAGCGGGTCAGGCGGATCTGGTTTGGTGGGAGCTAGATTTGGATTTTTCAAAAATCCTAGTTCGGCAAAGTACAACACCCACGACAGCAGAGGCGAATCGAGGGGCGAGATTGGATCCAACACAAACAAAGGCACCTTATTTCTCGTACAGGCCTTAACACCAATTCGAATGGAGGCAGCAGCACTTCTCATTCGCAGACGACTCGTAACAGCGGCACACGACAGCTCTTGAACGAAGAGTGGGCAGAAAGACAGAGGAAAGGGTTATGCTTCAGATGCTGAGAGAAGTGGGGACGTGATCATGGGTGCTCCATGAAGTACTATCAAATCATACTACTAGGAGAAGATGCAGAAGAGGAGGCAGAAAGAAACGTAAGGATGAACCAAGAGGCACATGAAGGGGAACCTGAACGGGAAGAGCTACAACTGTCATCATACCGTTATTGGGGACTTACTACTCACAAGACCTTTAAGGTCCAAGGGGAGATTCAGGGCAAAACGATGGTGGTGCTCATCGACCCTGGGGCTTAGGCAAATTTCATTGCCACCGAGGTGGTTATGCGGCTGACATTACTGGTGAGAAAGTAAGGGAGTTTCAAATGGAGGTGGGGAACGGCGCTATAAAAAAGGGGCATGAAGGCTATAAAGGAGTTCACTTGAATATTCAAGGGGTCCAAATAGTCCAAAAACTTCTTTGTAATGAAGCTGGGCTGTTCGAAGGTGGTGTTAGGAGCAGGATGACTGGCGAGTCTAGGGAGGTTTGTTGGAGATTATGGAGAATTAACATTGAACTGGAAGCAAGATGGCAGGGAGATGCAACTAAAAGGTGAACCTTCCTTGAGCAGAAGCAGGGCTTCATGGAAGAAGACTTTGCACACTTTGAAGAGTGATGGGGCGGGTTATCTTATCACCACTAGGGTTGCTGCCACCAAGGAGCAAGAGCACGAGATGATTTCTGCAGAAGCTAAACAATTTCTACAACAATATGAGTACTTGTTTCAGACCCCTGTAGGCCTCCCACCCAAATGCGAGAAGAACCATGCAATCATCTTGAAGGAAGGGTCAGAGATTCCTCGCATCAGACCCTATAGATACCCACAATATCAGAAAACCGAGATTGAGAAAATTGTAGAAGAGATGCTGAATTCTGGCATCATATGTTCGAGCACTAGCCCATTCTCAAGTCCGGCGATCCTAGTTAAAAAGAAAGATGGAGGCTGGCAATTCTACGTAGATTACCGACCATTGAATCGAGAGACCATAGCTAACAAATTCCCAATTACGGTGATTGATGAGCTGCTGGACGAATTGAAAAATGCAAGAGTATTCTCTAAGCTAGACCTCAAGTCCGGCTATCACCAAATAAGGATGAGAGAAGATGACATCCACAAAACCGCTTTTCGAACTCGTGAAGGACACTATGAGTTTCTCGTGATGCCTTTTGGGCTCACAAATGCTCTTTCTACTTTCTAGGCACTTATGAATCAGGTGTGGCGGCCATTTTTGAGGAAGTTTGTTTTGGTTTTCTTCGATGATATACTCGTCTATAGCTTGAGTTTGGAAGAACATTTGGGTCATTTGCAGCAGATTTTTGAAGTCCTCCGGCGCAACCAGCTCTACTTCAATAAGAAGAAATACAGATTTGTCTAAGAACGTATTGAATACCTGGGTCACATTATATCTAAAGAAGGAGTGGCAGCAGACCCCAAAAAGGTTCAAGACATGGTGGATTGGCTAGTTGCAAAGGACCTCAAAGGGTTGAGGGGATTCCTTGTGTTAACCAGCTACTATCGCCGTTTCGTGAAGAATTATAGAGGCATAGCTTGGCCCCTTACACAACTACTGAAGAAGGATCAATTCAAGTGGGGTAATGAGGCCCAAGCAGCTTTTGAAGCACTCAAGACTGCCATGGTGACAGTCCCGGTGCTCGCAGTCCCTTCATTTTCAAAGCCCTTCGCAGTGGAAACTGATGCTTCCAGAAAGGGAATAGGGGCAGTACTACTGCAGGAAGGCAGGCCGATGGCTTACATGAGTCAGAAACTTTCTGAACAAGCTCAAGCTAAATCTGTTTATGAGAGGGAGTTGATGGTTATGGTCCTGACAATTCAAAAATGGAGGCATTACCTCTTAGGTCAACAGTTCACTATTTATATGGACTAGAAAAGTCTTAAATTCTTTTTTATCAGAGAATTGGAGGCGAAGAACAATAGAAGTGGATGACCAAGTTGCTTGGGTTTGATTTTGAAATAAAATACAAGGCAGGAAAAGACAACCAAGTAGCTGATGCCCTCTCCAAAAAATTCCAATTTGCTGCTGTTTCCATGGTTTCAGCTACTGAATGGGCAAACTTAGAAGAGGAGGTGCAACATGACCCAAAACTCAAGAGCATCATGCAGGATCTGATTTTCGGAAAGGAGGTTACTGCTGGATATGCATTGAAAAATGGGAGGTTGCCGCACCAAGGGGGTTTGGTTATTCCATTGAAGTTGATTCCCAAGATATTGGAGGAATTCCATGATCAAAGTTGGGAGGACATTCTGGTTTTTTTGAACTTATAAGAGGATACCTAGAATGCTGTATTGGGAGGAAATGAAGAAGGCCATCATGAATTACGTGAGACAATGTCAAGTATGCCAAAGGAACAAATATTCCACCTTGACTCCAGCTAGGCTGCTACAGCCACTCCCTATCCCGACAAATATTTGGTCGGATATAGCTATAGACTTCATTAGAGGACTTCCAAAGGCACAAGGGAAGGGCACCGTCTTCGTTATGGTTGATAGGATGACGAAGTACGTTCATTTCTTTCCCTTATCTCACCCTTATTCAGCAAAGGAAGTTGCAGACCTGTTTGTGAAGGAAGTGGTGCGACTTTATGGGTTCCCTACATCGATTGTTTTTTACCATGACCGGCTTTCTATGAGTAGTTTCTGGTCCGAAATCTTCAAAGCAGTGGGCACATCATTAAATATGAGCTCAGCCCATCATCCCCAAACAGATGGGCAAAGCGAGGCGATCAACAAGTGCATGAAAACTTACCTCAGGTGCTTTGCGGGGTCTACAACAAAGCAATGGCCCTGATGGTTAAATTGGACAGAATATTGGTATAACACCAATTATCATGGGTCGATCAAAATGACCCATTCAAGGCCCTTCATGGAAGGGAACCCCCGGTTATGTTGCGGGGTGAAGGAGAAATTGCAGTTGAAAAAGTAAGAAATCTTATGGAGGAAAGGAATCAAATGTTGGATGAATTGAGGTTTCAACTAGAAAGGGCCCAAAACCGAATGAGGACATATGCTGATAGAAAGACGAGGGACATAAGTTTTGAGCCAGGAGAGTTTGTGTACCTCAAACTGCAACCTTATCGAATGAAGACCTTGGCAAAAAGGGTCAACCAAAAGCTGAGTGCAAGATTCTATGGCCCTTATGAGATTCTTGAGAAGATTGGGCAGGTTGCCTATGATGAGCGGATATTTTATACACTTTTTGGCATCATTTTCATATAGTTTTTAGCATGTTATGTTTATTTTTTATTAAGTTTTCATAGGTTTTAGTGTTAAATTCATATTTTTGGATTCTACTTTGAGTTTGTGTATTTTTATACAATTTCAGGTATTTTCTGGCTGAAATTGAGGAGCTGGAGCAAAAGTCTGATTCAGAGACAGAGAAAGTACTGCAGATGCTGTCCGGATCTGACCTCCTTGCCCACGGAAGAGCTTTTATGGAGCTAAAAAAGTCCAAATGGAGCGTTCTTAACGGCTATGGAAAGCTGACTTCTAGAGCTTTCCATCAATGTATAATAGTCTATACTTTGTTTCAGATTAGAAGGCCCAAAACTGGCGTCCAACGCCAGCCTCCTGCCCCCTTCCAGGCGTCCAGCGCCCACAACGCAGAGACCAGCGTCCAAATGCCTAGAAAGGACCCCCTAGCCAGTGTTCAACGCTCTAGAGGCCTCATAGCACGTGGATCTCATCAAAGCTCAGCCTAAACACTCACCAAGTGGGCCCCAGAAGTGGATTTTAGCACTAAAAAGACAGTTTTACCCTTACTAGTCATTAGTTTAGTATTTAAAGTAGAAGATCACTCTTTTTTAAGGATCTTCGCCCATCATTTACCATAATTTCTTTTTTCACATTGTATTTTCTATCAGTATGAGTTTCTAAACCTCCTAAGTTGAGGGGAGGAGCCCTGCTGAGTTTTATGGATTAATAAAAGATTACTGTTCTTCTTTAATCCGTGTTTGATTCTCTATTCTAAGATGTATATTCGTTCTTCATCAATATGAATGCGTTGAACTGGCATAAGGTTATCACATTCTACATGGGTTCAGAGTACGTCTTTCATCAGACAATGATGAACCACCAGCTTGATTATGCATTTCTTAGACGGCTAATCCACGACTTCGTTGGGGACCTCTCGAGACACCAGTTCAGCCGATTTACAGGGAGATTAGGGTCTTTGTGGTAAAGGCTAGAACCCAAAGGCGCAGCATCCTCCGATCCGGAAGATTTGACATTGTCTGTGGCATTTTAAGTAGGATCACCAAGGAGAATGAACTACAGAAGCTTCACCCTCAATCAGAATGGAGCCGCTCTAACCCTGGGGTTCAGATCTGGAGGAGTATTGGAGGCTGTTCAAACCAGCGTCAATCACATACAGCTTGCCATTGAAGAAATCATTCACAATTGAAGAAGACAGTAAGACCAGAGTTAATCCAGAAAGACAAAGCAACTCCAAGCCTTAACCATCTAAGTTTTAAGATTATCATTGTAAACATATCAACCTAGTTCAGATCTCATAAATCAAACCAACTCTTCTATCTGTCTGACTAAGACCTGTAAGATAACCATAGCTTGCTTCAAATCACGATCCTCGTGGGATCGACCCTGACTTGCTCAGGTATTACTTGGACGACCCAGTGCACTTGCTGGTTCAGCTGTACGAAGCGTGGAGTTTCGTGCACCAAGTTTTTGGCGCCGTTGTCGAGGATTATTCGAGTTTGGACAACTGACGGATTATCTTGTTCCCTAGATCAGGTATTATCTTTAATTTTGTTAGCTTTTCTTTTATTTTCTTCTTCCTATTTTTCGAAAAAAAAATTAAAACCCTTTTCAAATTTTTTTTCTTTTCTTTGTTTAATCTTTGTTCTTCGTTTGAGTCTTTTGTTTTTGTTCTTGTTGAAATTTTCAAAATTTTTGAGTCTTTCTTTCTAAAAATTTTCAAAAATAGTTTCTTTGTTTAAATCTTGTGTCAATCTTTAAGTTTGGTGTCTTCTTGTGTATTTTCTTTAATTTTTTGAAAACTTTATGTTTGGTTTTCAAAAATTTTAAGTTTGGTGTCTTTTCCATGTTCTTGTGTTCTTTGAATTTTTTGAATTTTGTTCTTTGTGTTCTTCTTGATCTTCAAAGTGTTCTTGTGTTTTCCTTTTGTTTTGATCTTAAAATTTTTTAGTTTGGTGTCTCTTTGTGTTTTTCTTCTTGATTTTGCATAGTAGGTGCTTTAGATCTAAAAATTTTAAGTTTGGTATCTTTTGTGTGTTTTTCTTTTTCCTCGTTAAATTCAAAAATAAAAAATATCTTTTATATCTTTAATTTAATTAAATTTTTTAAAATTTTAAATAAAAATTCAGATTTTAATTTCAAAATTATTATCTTATTTTATCTTAGTTTTAAATTTCAAAATAAAATCTTTTCAAAATCATATCTTTTTCAAAAATCATATATTTTTTAAAATATTATCTTATCTTATTTCAAAATTCAAAATTTAAAAATTCAATTTCAAAATTTAATTTTTAAAATTCAAATTTCAAATTTTAAAAATTAAACCTTTTCAAAAATTCATATCTTTTTCAAATCTTTATCTTATCTTGTTTCAAATTTAAATTTCAAATTTTTTAATTTAAAAACTTATCTTCTCTTAACTTCCTTATCCTGTCTTACCTAACTTATCTTATCTTTTCTAATCTCAAATTTTAAAATAAAAATCTTTTTCAAATATTTTTAGTTTCTTATCTTATCTTTTCTAACTTCAAATTTGAAATTCAAATCTTTTCTAATTAGTTACTTACTTTCTCTCTCTTCTTTTTCAAAACTTCCTAACTAATTCCTCTCTCTTCTATTTTCAAAATTTCTTCTTTTATTTCTCTCTCCTCTTTTTTGAAATTCATTAACTAATTTTCAATTATTTTTAATTAATTAACCTTAATTTTTGAATTTAATTAACAAATAAAAATAAAAACAAAAATATTTTAATTACAATTTACATCTTTATCCCTTATTCTTTCTCTTTTTCTAGCTTTCTTCATCATGAACCCAAATGGGAATGAAGAGTTCAGACAAACTCTAGGATCTTATACAAATCCCACTGCTGACTTCTATGGAAGAAGTATTAGCATACCTCACATTAGAGCAAGTAGCTTTGAACTAAACCCTCAAATCATTACTATAGTGCAGCAAAACTGCCAGTATTCTGGACTTCCACAGGAAGAACCTACTGAGTTCCTGATAGATTTCTTAAAGATTGCTGACACAGTACACAATGAGGGAGTAGACCAAGATGTCTACAGACTATTACTCTTTACTTTTGCTGTAAAGGGCCAAGCAAAGAGGTGGTTGGATAACCACTCCAAAGATAGCTTGAAAACTTAGAAACAGTTTGTAGACAAGTTTTTAAATCAATACTTTCCTCCAAAGAAGATGACTCAGCTGAGACTAGATATTCAAGGCTTCAAACAATGAGATAGTGAATTGATGAGCGGATATTTTATACGCTTTTTGGGGTTAATTTCATATAGTTTTTAGTATGTTTTAGTTAGTTTTTAGTTTATTTTCATTAGTTTCTAGGAAAAATTCATATTTCTGGACTTTACTATGAGTTTGTGTATTTTTCTGTAATTTCAGGTATTTTCTGGCTGAAATTGAGGGAGTTGAGCAAAAATCTTATTCAAGCTGAAAAAGGACTGCTGATGCTGTTGGATCCTGACCTCTCTGCACTCGGAATAGAATTTCTAGAGCTACAGAAGTCCAATTGATGCGCTTCCAATTGCGTTGGAAAGTAGACATCCAAGGCTTTCCAGCAATATATAATAGTCCATACTTTGCTCAAGGATAGACGATGTAAACTGGAGTTTAACGCCAGTTTCATGTTGCAATCTGGCGTCCAACGCCAGAAACACGTTACAAGTTAGAGTTCAATGCCAGAAACAGGTTACAGCCTGGCGTTGAATGCCCAAAACAGCCCAGACACGTGAGAAGCTTTAGTCTCAACCCCAGCACACACCAAGTGGGCTCCAGAAGTGGATTTCTGTACTATCTATCATAGTTTACTCATTTTCTGTAAACCTAGGTTACTAGTTTAGTATTTAAACAACTTTTAGAGATTTATTTTGTATCTCATGACATTTTAGATCTGAACTTTGTAATCTCTGACGGCATGAGTCTCTAAACTCTATTGTTGGGGGTGAGGAGCTCTGCTGTGTTTTGATGAATTAATGCAACTATTTCTGTTTTCCATTCAAACATGCGTGTTCCTATCTAAGATATTCATTCGCACTTAATTATAGAGAAGGTGATGATCCGTGACACTCATCACCTTCCTCAATCCATGAACGTGTGTTTGACAACCACCTCCGTTCTATATCAGATTGAATGAGTATCTCTTAGATTCCGTAATCGAAATCTCCGTGGTATAAGCTAGAATTCATTAGCAGCATCCTTGAGAATCCAGAAAGTCTAAACCTTGTCTGTGGTATTCTGAGTAGGATTCTAGGATTGGATGACTGTGACGAGCTTCAAACTCACGAGTGCTGGGCGTAGTGACAGACGCAAAAGGATAGCAAATCCTATTCCGGTATGATCGAGAACCTACAGATGATTAGCCATGCGGTGACAGCGTACCTGGACCATTTTTACTGACAGGAAGGATGGTAGCCATTGATAACGGTGATCCACCAACACACAGCTTGCCATAGGAGGGACGTGCGTGCGTGAAGAAGAAGATAGGGAGAAAGCAGAGATTCAAAAGACA